>NC_134097.1:111390996-112002246 GCF_000715075.1 Nicotiana tabacum | reverse complement strand
ATAGGTCTTAGTATTTTGGCCATAACGTTCTCTACAGATGTCCAAATTGTGATTTCTTTACCTTTCTGGAAACTAGACATGAAGGGATACAACTTTGTTTTTGAATCATCTTAAAATTCCTTGTAGATCAAAAGATATAGGCTTCCGAAGTCGGACCAGTGAATTGTTCTTCACCGCGGACCGCACCAAAACTAGTGCGGCCGCACAGGCCTCTCCGCGGCCACAGTCCATATCGTGCGGACCGCACTGGCCTGTTCAGAGGCCCTCCACCTCTCTGAGCCTGCAACAGCTCAGTTTTTAAGCCTAAGACACCCAGAACCTACCCGAAACTCACCCGAGCCCTCGGAACTCCGGACCAAGCGCACACGAGACCTCAAAAACATCCTACGGACTTATTCGTGTAATCAAATCATCAAAATAACATCAAGAACATCAAAATAAATCTTGAGATCAATGATTTTTTCTCAAAACTTTTTTTTTAAACATCAACTTTGCGATTTAAGACCGAATCACATCATATGACATCCGTTTTTCACCAAATTTCACAAAAACATCTTAAATCATATATAAGACCTGTACCGGGTACGGGAACTAAAATACGGGCCCGATACCACCATGTTCTAAGCAAATTTAATTTCAAATTTCTTTAAACAATTTCAGAAAATAATTTTCTTTAAAAAATTTGTTTCTCGGGCTTGGGACCTTGGAATCCGATTCCGGTCATACGCCCAAGTCCCGTATTTTCCTACGGATCCTCCAGGACCGTCAAATCACGGGTCCGGGTCCGTTTATCCAAAATATTGACCGAAGTCAAATTTATTCATTTTACAGTCAAAACTTAGTATTTTTCACATATTTTCACATTTAAGCTTTCCGGCTACGCGCTCGGACTGAGAACGCAAATCGAGGTTGTTCTAAGGGAGGTTTTTAAGGTCTCGGAACGTAAAATTTTATTGCAACACAAGTGATGACTTTTTGGGTCATCACATTTTATCGTTATCAAAAAACTATGTGGGTTAGGTCTCCCACACCATGATGGCAACCTCTAGCGATCGTGAGACTAGTTGGGTCAAGCCTATCTACGACCATGGACTTCCTCCTCGCTATTGCATAAGTCAACAAAGTTGACTAAGTCCACCAAGTCTTCTCTTTTTGCGAACGCAGCCCACGTTCCGTGATTACGATTGTTGATATCCAATTTTGCCTCACATTTTATAAAATATTATATATATTTTTCAAAATATCATTTCGCATTATTATCCAATTTACAAGAGTCATGTAAGTATTTTCTATACTTTTGCATAATTTTTAAAGCTTTAAAAAATTAATTTTCTTGCATTTAACTTGTTCAAATATTTATTAATTATTCTTTCAAATTATTTTATGATGACTTAATCATCAAAATTTATTATTTACACCCACATGTATATTTTGTAGTATTTTAATTCGTTTCATATAATTACATTTGTATTGTTTTTAGCTATTTACATAATTTTTGATAATAGCCTATATTCTGTATATAATTATATTTATTATATTATTTATGCCAAAATAGTATTTTTATATTTTTTATAATATTAAGCTATTATTTTCAAGAATTTCACTGCATCAATAATATTTTTATTATTTACTAATTACTTTTATAAATTATTTTTAATAAATTTCATGTATTTAAACTATGGCCCAATTTTTTGAGCTAATTTCGGACCCAAAACCTAGACCCAAGCCCAAACCAAACGACCCTTTTAATGATCCCGGTCGGTAACCATTTAAGCGACCTGCCCCACTCTTTCCTTCTATCTCAGTCGTTGATCTCAGAGATCAACGGTAGATCTGCCAATCTTTTCACAATTACAGTTCACTGCGCCCGCTCCTTTAAAGGGCGGCACAAACACAAACCATCTACCATCTGTAATTAACCAACCCCAAACCCTAACACACATTTCCCTCTGAACCGCCGCCCCCAAACACTCTCAACTCTCCCTTTCTCTCTTCTGAGAAACCCTAGCAGCCACCTCCCTTATACTCTCTAACTCTGATCCTAATATAGAATCTCCTCGTGATTTTCCTTTCATATATGCTCGGTCTCTTTGTTACTTACATGGTTATGGTATCACCTAGTACTTGCCTATTTTTGGTAAGTACCGGGTCTTAAATCAAGTACAATCATTTCCAGATCTTCAAGATCTGGACGGTGTTTCGTTTATATACATCTATAGCAAGGTTATATGGGTCCGATTCACTGAGATCCTCCGACTATTTTATTCTCCATCTGGAACTAGGGTTTACCTGATTTTCTCCTAAATTGATTCTGAATTGATTTGCATGATTCTCTTTCCTTATTTGTGTTTCATTAGCTATGTTTCCTTGTGTTCTTTCAATTGTTACTACTATATAAACCCCCTTCCACATTCCCCTTCTAAGTTTTAAGAACGATTACTAAACTACTGTTACTACTACTATTCTCTCACTCTCACTCATTCTATACTATTCTAAGACTTTTCATTTTGACCGGTTGGAAGCCAAGGCCACCAGAATCTGTTCATTAGCCTCCTTTAGTGCAAGCACTGCTCAGAGCCCACTTCAAGGCTTGTGTGAACTTTGAAGCACTGGAGATTTGGGGTTTCATTATACTCCTGCAATCGTCGCTATTTTTGAGATTTTGAGTTTCTCATTCTTTGTTCGATTTGTTTACAACCAGTTAGTACTTCATACCCTCACAATCCTACTTCATTTTGTTTGTGTTTATGTTATGTGCACTAATAGCAACAACAACAACAATAACATACCGAGTATTATCCCATACCGTGGGGTTTGGGGAAGGCAGTATGTATGCAGACCTTACCCCTACCTTGGAGGATAGAGAGGTTGTTTCCAATAGACCCTCGGCTCAGGAAAGTATAAGCACCACATTAATGAAAATATAGACAAGAAGGGACAACACCAAAAATCCATATAAAAGCAAAATAAAACAACAAAAGAGCAAGGTGATCAACAATGAAAGATAATAATGGTTAGTCATAAAAATCTACTACCAACATAAAGCGAGACTGCGTGCCAATACACTGTTATGAACACTCTATACTACCTACTCTACTATCCTAATCCTCGACCTCCATACCTTCCTATCAAGAGTCATGTCCTCTGTCAGTTGAAGCTGCGCCATATCTTTCCTAATCACCTCTTCCCACCTCTTTTTTGGCCTACCTCTACCTCTCCGTAGATCCTCAAATGTCAATCTCTCACACCTCCGCACCGGGGCATTTGTGCTCTTCCCCCTCACATGACCAAATCACCTAAGTCGCGCTTCCTGCATCATATCCTCAATAGGGGCCACACCCACCTTGTCGCGAATTACGTTTCTAATCATATCTAACCTGGTGTGCCCGCACATCCATCTCAACACCCCCATCTCTGTTACCTTTATCTTCTGGACATGAGCGATCTTGATTGGACAACACTCAACCCCATACAACATTGTCGGTCTGACCACCACTCTATAAAACTTACCGTTAAGTTTCGGTGGCACCTTCTTGTCACACAAAACACCGGAAGCGAGTCTCCATTTCATCCATCATGCCCTAATACGATGTGTGACATCTTCATCAATCTCCTCATCCCCTTGAATAATAGACCCAAGGTACTTAAAACTCCCTCTCCTAGGGATGATCTGCGAGTCAAGACTTACCTCCCCTTCCCATCCTTGAGTCTCACCACTAAACTTACACTCCAAGTATTCTGTCTTGGTCCTGCTCAACTTGAAACCTGTAGACTCTAAGGTTTGCCTCCATACCTCTAATTGTGCGTTCACACCGCCTCATGTCTCATCAATCAATATAATATCATCTGCAAAGAGCATGCACCACTGCACCTCCCCTTGGATGTGGTGCGTTAGTACGTCCATCGCCAGGGAAAACAAAAAAAGGCTAGTACCGACCCCTGATGCAACCCCATCATAGCCTGAAAATGGTCTGATTCCCCACCCACCGTCCTCACTCAAGTCTTTGCTCCATCATACATGTCCTTAATCACCTTAACATAGGCAACAGGTACACCTCTAGCCTCCAAACATCTCCATGAAACCTCCATTGGAACTTTACCATATGCTTTTTCTAAGTCGATGAACACTATATGCAAGTCCTTCTTCCTCTCTCTATACTGCTTCATCAATATCCTATCAAGGTGGATGGATTCTATAGTCGAATGCCTCGGCATAAACCCGAACTGGTTCTCAAAAATAGATACACTTCTTCTCACCCTTAGCTCTACCACTCTCTCCCAGACTTTTATAGTATGGCTAAGCAGCTTGATACACCAATAGTTATTACAATTTTGGATGTCACCCTTGTTCTTGTATGCATGAACCATCGTGCTCTACCTCTATCCTTCGGTCATCTTTTTCATTCTAAAAATGACATTAAATAACCTAATGAGCCACTCTAAGCTTGCCTTGCCCGCACTCTTTTAAAACTGCACCGGAATTTCATCCGGCCCGGTTGCTTTGTCCCTACTCATCTTACGCATAGCCCCCTCCACTTCATCAACTCTAATCCGCCTACAATACCCAAAGTCATAACGACTCCCAGAGAGATCCAAATCACCTAGTACAATGCTCCTGTCCCCATCTTCATTGAAAAGGCTATGGAAGTAGGTCTGCCATCTTTGACGGATAATTCCCTCATCCAACAAAACTCTACCTTCTTCGTCCTTGATGCACTTCACTTGGTCAAAGTCACGAGCCTTCTTTTCTCGCGCCTTGGCTAACCTTAACAACCTTGTGAGCACCTACTTTTTGCCCTACATGAAAATAACTCCTAAAAATAAATCAAAAGTGATTCTTAAGGTATTTTAGAAGTTTTTCTTTATTTAGTTGCATTTCATGCATTTTTAATATTTTAAAATCATAGAAAAATGATAAAAAATGTCACATTTTAATTTCATGTCATCTTAGGTCTAATTTGCATGTAGGAATTAATTTTATAAGGAAAAATCACAAAAAATGGTCATTTTTACATATTTAGCTTTTAGTCTTTAGAAAGTAGTATTTTTATTTAGTTTTAAGTCAATTAGTTATTTTAATAGATAAAAAAATTTAATTTTTACAAATTAGATTGATTTAGGATTTTATTAGATTTTAAAATCAAAGAAAAAGAAAAATAAAAAAAAAGATTTTGATTTAGTCTTCCTACCCCAAAGTTAATTAGCCTAAATTCATGACCCAAATCCCTTCAAGCCCAAAACATTGAGCCCATACCCATTTCCCATTTGACTTAACCTAATTTCTACCCCTATAAAATAATGCTAACTCCTAAAATCAAGGGGACAATAGACCTAGAACCTAAAGACTTTTGAATTCGCCATTTTTACACTATAGACCTACCCCCTGTACATGAACTCCATCATCTTCCTAAGAACTAACCAATACACAGAAAAAAAATCTAAAAAGCTGCAGCAGCTAGAGCTAACAGCCGCAGACTTAGGACCCTCCCTGAAGATCATCTTCTTTGACTCCCTCTGGAACTTCATCTTCTTCGTCACACCCCACACACACCAGTCGTTCCAATAGATTTTTGGACACAAAAACCATATCCTATCTTCTTCTTCATAAGAAAAACCATAGAGACCTACCCGACACCACCCTAATCTTCTTTATCTCCCAAGAACCTTGCCAGAAACTAACCCCACCGGAGAAACCAGCCACATCACACGCAAAACCAGTAGCCATGGCTTGAACCACCGGCAACCAACCCAACGACCACCCTTGAGCCATCACAGTCACCATCACCCTCACCCGAAAAAAACTCCTTCACCTCTCAAAATCGTTGGAGATCACCGCCAGAAATCTGCTGCGCCCCAGCCCCTTTCCACCAGCTTTGGATTTTGAAATTAAAAGGTTCCAGATCTGAATCCAAAAGTTAAACAAAACCAAAAGAAAAAGAAAGAAGATTTCAAATGCTATTCTGATTCTGCTGTGATGTTGACGCTCAAGAAGCATCTATTACCTAGTGTCGTTATAAAATGTTCATGTCCATCAAGTTTAGACTTCGCATAGAGTTGGGTTTACTAGAGGATAGTTCCCTACATTAGGTCCAAATCCGTTTGTACTGTCCGTTGAATTTTGGTTCTAAAGATCGAGTTTGATTGAGGTCATTTTGGTTTCGAGCTTTCCGGTGCTAATTTGGGTTCCGTCCGCAATTCGTCACATTTTGAGTGTTAAACATTGAAACAACCAATTTTCCGACTATATTGAGGTCCAATTATATCATCCTCTATCTGTTTTATTCAAGCTTAATGTTAAATGTTTGTTTGGTGATATGATCCCGTTGTTTGTGTAGTTGTTTTTCATAGTTTTGAATTTGCTCACTTAGTTTTTTGCTCGTATGTTTACTCGAATTGGTTATAGCTAAACATGATCTTGTCACAGTATAGAAATTGGGTTGCTATTCATCAACGGCAAAATACATAAGTTGGCACCCGAACAATGGACCAAATCTCTGTTACACACTTTCTGTGGACACAAATAATATTACACACTCAACCTTTTAAAAGTGTGTCTAATACACCCACTTTTTTCTTGACCACTTTACCTAAATATGGGTATTGTCACGCACCAATAAGGTCGTAACACGTGTCATTAACATAAATAAATAAAACGAAAATATAAAATTACACATATACCCTTATCTTCTCCAACCCCATCTCTTCCACCTCCATCTCCTCTTCCGTGGACCACCCAAAAAACTAGAACACACAATTCAATCCAAAAATTAGGAGCCCAAGTGATTTAATCCCAGAAAGAAATAAAAAGATCAAAAGCCAATAAGCCATGGCTCACACCACCGTATCATTACCACAACAAGGCCATTGTTAAAAAAATGCAACAATGGCAAAGGTAGATGGAAAATTACAACTGCTTGGGTGCCATATCTATTGAAGCTTATCTACATCAACAAAGACATAAACGGACTATTTTCATTTATAGCTCTCTTCCAAAATTTTGTTTGTCATTTCCATGGCTGTCATCGCCACCACCAACTTTCAGAATAAAAAATTCAGCCTCCTCTTCAACGTGAGAAGCTAAGAATCTTAAATCTGAGATAAATAACCGCAAAATTTAAGGAAAAGGCAGATGCACGCGATAGATGTAGCCGAAATTACTCACAAGGAAAAAAATGCTATATTAATTGAAAAATTGGCGACGATGACAAAATTTTATTAAATATGAATGAAATCAAACATATAAAAAGGAGGCTGGAGACGGAAATAGATTGGAAGCTTGAGATTAATGCAAAATATGTATATTTAAGAGGAAATCAGAAAGAAAAAGAAAAAGAAGGGATTTGGTGGTGGGGGGGGGGGGAGGTGTTGGCTGGCGGAAGAGAGAGATAGAGGAAGGGTGGGGAAGATGAGGAAATTGCAGACATGTGGCATTAAATAAATAATTAGACAGTATTTTTATTAGTAGACGCGCTTCTATCGTGGTGTTTTACACATACTGAGTCCTGGTCAAAAGCGGTGTGTATTAGACACACTTTTAAAAGGTTGAGTATGTAATATTATTTCTGTCCACAGAAAGTGTGTAACAGGGATTTGGTCCATTGTTCGGGTGCCAACTTATGTATTTTGCCATTCATCAACTGAACTACGTCAAATTAGATTAAAGGGGCTCGGGTGTGCATTTCATGTGACCTGCCATAATTTTGAATAATAATAATAAAAATAAACAAGTTGTAAACCCGGGTGTACATTTCATGTGACCCGACTTCACTTTCCAATAATGTTAAATAAAATAAACATGTCGCAAATTGCGGGTGCGTTTCATGTAGCATGATTTGCGGTGTATTCCAAAACGGTAAGTGTACGACAATCGTAACTTGTTCAAGAAATAAATCCATAAATCCTAAAAAGCAGTTTAAAATAATTAAAAGCGGTTATAAAGTTAAAATGCACAATAGGTTTAAAACATGTAGTAAGTCAGATAATAAGCCAATTATTAATAGTTTAAGCGACCATGCTCGAACCACGGAATCCAGGAATGCCTAACACCTTCTTCAGGGTTAACAGAATTTCTTATCTAGAATTTCTGGTTCGCGGACTTTTAAATAAAGTCAAATTTCCTCGATTTGGGATTTTAAAATAAATCGGTGACTTAGGACACCAAATAAATTATCCCAAGTGGCGACTCTGAATTAAATAAAATAATTCCATATCAATTTATGTCACTCTAATTGAAAAAACTCCCTTATACCCCCTCGGGTGGTAAAAAGAGAGGTGAGACAGCTTTGACGACTCTGCTGGGGACCAAAACCCAGAATCTCTGGTTCAGGGTTCAAGAATTCGAGCTTAGAATAACTGTTATACTTGGCTTTATTCATTATCTAATTTTTACATGTTTGGGCCTAATGTGCTAAATGTCGCTTTGATATTATTTGAATTGTATATAAACTGTTGCGAAACCCTTCTCTTCTCATATTCTGGAAAGTGCACGCTGGCGTGACTTCTTTTCTGTTAGTGTCATACTGTGATGACCCGACCGGCTTTCTTAAGAATTTACACCCCGATCCCCTATTAACTACTTTCCCCAAGTTTATTTCTGCTATTTTGATTTGTCGGGATGTTGGGTTTTGAGTTTCGGAGAGTTTTGGGACACTTAGTCCCTAAATGAGAGCTTAAGTGTTGGAAAGTTGACTGTAGTCGGAACAGTATGAAGACGGCCTCGAAATAGAAATCCGATGGTTCCGTTAGCTCCGTTGGGTGATTTTGGGCTTAGGGACGTGTTCGGATTGTGTTTGGAGGTCCGTAGCTAATTTAGGCTTGAAATGCCGAAAGTTGAATTTTTAATGTTTCTGATTCGATAAAGAGATTTTGATCCGAGGGTCGGAATGGAATTTTGGAAGTTGGAGTAGCTCCATAGTGTTTAATGCGACGTGTGTATAAAATTTCAGGTCATTCAGACGAGGTTTGATAGACTTTTTGATCGAAAGTGTATTTTTAGAGTTTTTGGAATTGTTAGGCTTGAATCCGATGAAAAATAGGTGTTTTGATGTTGTTTTGAGCATTCTGAAGGTTGGAACAAGTTTTAATGATGTTTTAGGATCGGTTGGCAGGTTTGGTTGAGGTCCCGAGGGCCTCGGGTGTGTTTCGGATACTCAACGGGTCATTTTTGGACTTAGAGGATTGCAGAAAATGTAGCAGGTCTCCAGTTCTGGTTTCCTTCTTCGCGTTCGCGAGTGGGGTGTCGCGTTTGCGAAGAGGAGCTGGGACTGGTGGAAGCTTAACGCTTCGCATTCACGAAGAGGGTCCCCCGTTCGCGAAGCTGAGAGGTCCTATGCCTATGTGTTCGCGAAGAGGGTCCCGCGTTCGCGTAGGAGGAGGAAGTTTGCTACCACGTTCGCGACAGGGGGAATCGCGTTCGCAATAAAGGAAATTTAGGCCAAGCAAAGTTGTGCTTTGCAAACGCGAGGGTCCTTCCGCGTTCGCGAAGAAGGATTTACCTGGGCAGATATAAAATTTCAAAGTTGAGGGTTTAGCCATTTTTATCAAAACTAGAGTTTGGGAGCTCAGATTTGAGCGAGATTTTGAGGAATTTTTAGAGATATCGATTGGGTAATGATTCATAACTCCTTTTTTCTTTTAAACCATTAATCTAAACGTGAATTCATCATTTAATTTCAGATTGGAGATGAAAATTGGGAAAAAGTTGGAAGGAAGTTCTTAGACCTAAAATTCAACTTTTGATTGGGAATTTGACCTTAGATTTAGATAATTTTGGTATGCATGAACTCGGGAGAGTGTGAGGATTCCGTATATATAAATTTTACCCGATTCCGAGATGTGGTCCCGAGGGGCATTTTGGTCATTTTACCTAATTTTGCGTATTAGCTTAGAATTTTTTTGTAGAATCAGTTACTTGAAGTGTTATTACATTATGCAATTGAATTGAATAGATTTGGTCCATTTGAAGTCGAGTCCTCGTGGCAAGAGCGTGGTTTCAGGTTGATTTTGAGCTGGTTCGATGTAAGTGGCTTGTCTAACCTTGTGTGGGGGACCTTCCCCTTAGGATTGGTATATTTGGTAATTGAAATGCCTTGTACGTGAGGTGACGAGTGCGTACTTGTGCTAATTGTTGGAAATCCGATTTTCATTAAGTAATCACTAGTATGCTTCCTTTCCTATTTTTATTACTTGCACTATTAAGCATGTTGTTAGCTTAGGAAAGCATGTCTAAGTGACTTAATTGCTTTATTTACTCAACCTGCCTTACCTGAATTCTGTGCAGCATACTAGGCTAGAATCACTTGTTGCCTTGATATGAAATTTTGCCATTTCTATATATTTTTCTGTTGTTGCTGTGTATTTATTTTGGGACTACGGATGTTGGATTCCGGTAGCTCCCCCTTGTCTGTTTATTTTGGGACTACAGATGTGGGATTCCGGTAGATCCCCCTGCACAGTATATGGAACTACGGGAATGCACCCGGTAGATTCCCCTAGTACTGAGTATTTATATTTGGGACTACGAAACGGGATTTTGGTAGATCCCCGCGCACTATGAGTTGGACTACGGGACGGGATCCTGGGAGATCCATTGGATATGTGCATATGGGACTACATGACGGTATCCTGGGAGATCCCCCGTTGTTATTTTGGTGCTAAGTCGCATTGCTTTCTGTGTTTTACCTTGTCTCTGTAATAGTTGTTGTTGCCCTTTTATATCCTGTGTTACTTTTATCGCTGTATTTATTTATACGGTCCTATTCTACACTGTCAAACTTTATATTTTATTTAACCTCTGTAGGGCCCTGACCTTCCTTGCCACTACCTGACCGAGGTTAGGCTTGACACTTACTGAGTACCGCTGTGGTGTACTCATGCCCTTCTGCGCATGGTTTTCATGTGCAGATCCAGGTACTGCGACTCAGTCCTATCACCCTTGAGGCGAGGCGACTGCTCCAGTGACTTTGAGGTATATTTGCCGCGTCCGCAGATCGAGGAGTCCCTTTCTATTCTAGCTTTTAAATATTTTCCCTTATGTATTTCTTTTCCTTGTTAGATATTCTGGAGTTAGAGTACTGTGTAGTGATCCTTAGCTTGTGATTCATGGATTTCCGAATCTTGGAAATATGTATTGGTTTGAGAATTAAATATTGTGTATGCCGAATGACACTTTTAACCACTGTTTTATCACTCTTCATTCTGTTTTAATTTGTTTTTATTCCGCACTTTGGTTATCTTCCGCAATTTAGGCTTACCTAGTTGTAGAGGACTAGGTACCGTCACGATGGTTCACGGAGGGCGAACCGGGGTTGTGACACATACCCTAAATTAGAGCGAGGTTCGGATAAGTTGCAAAGCCGGATGATCTTTTGGTTACCGGTACGCTGCTCCCCCGGCTCGAGTTGTCCGCTCGGGTAAGCTAGGTCTAGAACAATACACCCAGGTTTTAAATCTAGAATAACTCAGCCTCATGCCGAATTCCTAGTAGGAACGCTTGTTTGCATCATGTGCATTTGACTTTGGGAACTCAACATAGGGGTTGGGTCTGTCTAGGACAGGTATCCCCAAATTAAAAGACCATCCTGATGCATCCTACGTGCTACTTGCGCATTTATTTGATTCGGCTTGCATGTTGACCGGCTTCTAGAATAGAGAAAGAAAAAATCAAAAGAAAAAGAAAATAAAACAAGAGTGAGGTAGGTATTTGAAAATCCTGAAACTCTTCCGAAATTCTTTAAAAAAAAAAGAAAAAAGAAAAGTCATTTTAAAATGAGCCAAAATTTTCAAGTGCCATGTTTTCCCTGTTCAGTCAAAACTGACCGAACTACGCCGGTCTGATTCTCACCAGATGTGAGATACATAGGCAAACCTCATCGGTTCCGACCCCAATTTTCAAAAATCCAAAAAACAAATTTCGATTAGTTCCTTTTTTAGAAATCTTTCCTTATAAAATTCAAAAAAAAAGAAGTTTTTAAAACTCAAAAAATGCAGTTTCCTTCTTGCTCAAGTCTTTCATACGGAAAAAAGAAATAAAAAGACAAAATCAAAAAAATTAAAATCCAAAATACGTGTTTTATTTATTTTGAAGTATTTTTCCCAAAAATAAAAAAATCAAATAAAAAAAAAAGAAGAATCCAAAAAAAAAAACATTCTTTTCCTTCTTTAAAAGTCTTTCTTTCGCAAATGTCAAAAAAATTAAAAAATTAAAGTCAAAAAATATTTTCGTTTTTCTTTAGAAGTTTTCTTGTAAATTTAAAAAAAAAAGCCAAAAATCCAAAATATTTTCTTAAAAGTTGTTCTTTCGAAAATTAAGAGGCAACATCCAAAATCCAAATTTTTTTTCTTCTCTAGAAAAAGAGAAAATAATTGAAAATTCTAACAAAAATATTTTCCTTTTACTTTTGAAATTCCCAAAGTTCCAATCAAAAGAAAAGGAATTTTTTAGAAGTGTTTCTTTCAAAAAAAAAATATCAAAATAAAAAATCCAAATAAATAAATAAATATTTCCTTTCTTCTTTTGAAAATTTCAAAAAAACAAAACAACAACAAAAAAAAGTGTTTTTTTTTCTTGAAGCTTTTATGGTCTGAGTATTATAAAAGTTAAAAAAAAGAGTTAGTTTATTTACTCCATTCTCGATCTTCCTGAACTACGCAAGATCTGATTCATGTGGCGTCATGATACGTAGGCAATCCCCATCGAATTCGATCATAGCCATAAATAAATTGAGTGAAAAATAAACTGAAAAAATTGAAAAAAGAGCAAAAAAAAAGATTGAATAAAATAAAAGAGCGACAAAAAATAAAGAGAAAAAGAAGAGTGCCAAAGTAAAAGAGCGACAAAAACAAAACAGAAATCAAGAGTGATTAGAGAGAAGCATAAATGAAGAAAAGAGGTGAATATTAAAAAAAAGGGTTAGTTAAGGCAGGGATGAAACATGCAACTCGTTCAAACACATAGTAGAAATGTTTAACTGTTTAGGTGCATTGCATCCCAATATGCGATTTCCTATGTGTTAAGCGTCTCAAAACTAACAAGGTTGTTGGGTGTGCAAATTAGTCAGGTTCCGTTCAGGTGGTTGGTTTTGTTGGTAATCTAGCTTCCCATCCTTACTTCACAAAATCCAAAGAAAAGGTTCCTATAGCCTCTGACAGCCATCTACAAATCATCGATCCTAAGGATAGCCCATCACCGACTATTCCACAACTAGAATCAGCAACCGCTGAAGAGAATAGGATGTTGCGTCTCCGCATAGTGGAAATGTGGGACGCCTGGTCTAATGATAGGGAACCGCCAAGTGCAATCCCTGGGTTCCCTGAGTTGATCCCCAGGTCAGGTGAGGTTACCAACGCCCCTGTGCCCAACCCGCTCATCCCATGCAGGCACTCTCCAATGCTGTCCAATGTTCCTGGCATGCCTTCTGTGGTTCGCCCCCAGACGCTAGTTTCCAGGGCACCTCCAATATTGTTCTCTGCAGCACTAGTCTACACTGGAGCACAACCAACTTTGCCACGGCCGTATATTGAGCCTCCAATGTTTATTTTTCAGGGTCCACAGCTTCAATCAGAAATAGCATATGTAACCCCATACTCTTTCACTCAACTTCCGCAATATGATCTCTCGGTGGAGCAAGAAAAGGTTGTTAAAAACCTTGAGCAAGAGGAAATGGTTCGAAAGATGAAGAGCCTGGAACAAAGCCTGAAAAATATGCTAGGTCTGAGTGGCCAAAAGAGTGTCTCGTACGCTGAACTTTGTATGTTTCCCTATGTCCACATGCCAATTGGCTTCAAGATGCCAAAATTTGAAAAGTACGACATGCACGAAGACCCGGTCGCTCATCTGAAACGATACTGTAACCAGTTGAGGGGTGCTGGTGGAGAAGAGGAGCTGCTAATGGCCTATTTTGGGGAAAGCCTCACCGGAATCACTTCTGAGTGGTATACAAATAAGAAAATTACTCATTGGCACGTATGGGACGGCATGACCCGAGACTTTGTCCGCCAGTTCCAATATAATATGGGCATCGCTCCCGACAGAAACTCTTTTACCACTTTGAAAAAGAAAACCGCGAAAAGCTTCCGCGAATACGCTGTCAAATGGTGTGAGCAAGCTGCTAGGGTAAAGCCTCCAATGGACGAAATTGAAATGGTCACTGTCTTTCTACAGGCCCAAGAGGCGGACTACTTCCAGAACATGATGTCCGCTATGGGAAAACCGTTTGCCGAGGTTATTAAAATTGGGGAGATGGTAGAAAGTGGGCTAAAAACGGGTCGAATCTTGAGTCATGCTACTTTTAAAGCCACATCACCAGATTTCCAAAATGGTTCAGAGGATTTGATAAATAGAAACGGGAATTCCAGCTCGAGGGGGACCCGCAGGTCGTTCAATCAATCATATATGCTTCCTGAGGTCCCTCAACATTATTATTCCCTTCAAGATGCTGCTTATGCCGTGGCACCACTTCCTTATGTGGTGATGAACGCGCAACCTTACCCGCGACCACAACATTATCCACAAAGCCAAGCTCCACCTCCTAGAAATGCCCATCCTTACCAAGCTCCATATAATCCTCAACCAAATGATCCCCAATACAATCCTCGCCCAAGAGAGCCTTTCAGAAAGAATCAGTTCACCCCTATTGGTGAATCGTATTCAAGCTTGTTCCAAAAGCTAATCAGGCTAAATCTATTGCAGCCAGTGGCCCCAAACCAGCCAAACCCCTAGTCCCCCTCGCATCGAGTGGATGCTAGATGTGAATACCACTCTGGAGCAGTGGGACACAATACAGAAGACTGTTGGACCCTCAAAAGGGCAGTTGAAGATTTGATTGAAGCTGAAAGAATTGTTTTTCAGGATGAAAAAGCTCTTGATGTAATGAACAATCTATTGCTTGCTGACAACAGCGGGGCAATAGTCGGAATGATTTGTGAAGCTGAGGAATTTGATCCGGCACTGAAGGCCATTGCAGCCATTGCCGAGATAGAAGAAAAGCCAAAAAATGGTCGCCAAGCCTAAAAGTTCCCCATTAGACGGGAGTCTCGGTAGTTAGTCTTGCTATCCTTTCTACATCCGGATTATCTCAGGGTGTGATCCGTATATTTTACTTTATTGTCTTACTTTCCGATGTAAACCCTTCTATCTTCAAAAATTTTAAAAAAATCAAAAATAAAAAAAATCAAATGAAATTAATATTTCATTGTCCAGGAATGTCTCTTTTCTTAATCTTGTCATTTTTCTTATTCTCTTTTTAGTTCTGTTAAATGCAGATTTCAATAACATGACATGCTTGCGGACTTCATGCCCAGATCCTAAAACGCTGTCAGACTTCGAAATAATGAATCAAGAATTAGATTGCAATGAAGATAAGTTTAAGGAAATAAAACAAAGAGTTGGAACAGCTAAAGGAAAATTGGCTCCAGATTGGAAAGATCCATACATGGTAACAAGGGTACTGCCAAAGAGAGTGTTGTACATGGAAAACATCGAAGGAAATGTCCCTGAAACAACTATCAATGCAAATGCAGCCAAAAGGGACTATGTTTGATCCTCCATATAGTATTAATATTCTTCGGTTGGGATGACGAAGACTTTCATTCTCTCTACCCAAACACCATTAACCCTTTTGTAAACCATTTGAGCCGGTTACTCTTCTTTGATTGCCCTATTTAGGACTTGAAAGTGTTACAAACAAAAAAAAATTGAAAAAAATGAAACGAAGAAAAGAAAAAAAAAGTGATGATGAAATAAAAGAGAAGAAAAAGAAAGCTACAAAAAGGGGGGAAGAAACGACAAAGAAAATGAGATAAAAAATAAAAAAAAGAGAGGAAAAGGAAAGGAAAAAGAAAGGGAAAACAAAACAAAATAGAAAAATTAAAGAATATCAAAAACAAAGTTTTCTGAACTACGTTCGACTTGATTCTAAAAGGATACATAGGCAACCTCTCTATGGGGTTCAGTCACACCAAAATAAAAATCCAAATTCCTCCAAAAGTTGAAACTAGGGCAAATGTTATAATGGTTCGGCGATCCCGCCTGAATCGTTCCAAAGTTGTAATTTAGTCCAAATCATTTTTACCCACATCCTTTCAAGTCCTTTCGATCAATCGATGAGAATGTTCAAGAATCAGAGAACACAACTACTTGAATTCGATGCAATCAAAATGAGAGAAATAAAATGAGAGAGTCTTATTGGTGAAAACCCACACGAGCACCGTAAGGCGATGGTAAGAAGAGAAATTGAAAATGAGAGAGCCTTGTTAGTGAAAACTCGCAAAGAGCACTATACGACAATGGTGAGAAGAGAAATGAGAGAGGTCAGCTTGTGAAAACCCGCAAAAGGTGCCCCTGATCGAAAAGAGGATCCTCACAGCCATCGGCATCGACAAAGTCCTGGCAAGGTTTCTCGATTTTGAGGCAAAAGATGTGATGAATTTCTGAGAGTCGGATGGTTTACACAGATCAGGCATCCGGTCCAAAAGGCTTGTCATATTCATTGAATTCCGCATGGACTCCAGATAAGTCCTTCTTTCCTTTCCCCGAAAGGGACACTTGTTGTTTTAAACTCATTCTCCATTCCATTGTTTGTTTTCTTTGAATCCCTTTCGGTTTAATTCTATTCCGAAACAAAGACAAAGAAGGGATGACAAGACTGATTTACAGAGTTCTCATTTGATACAAGCTAATATGCAAAAGGCACCCAACCTCGTCAGGGTAATCAAGTCAACCTCGACTGGCCATGGCGGCTGATGTTTTGAAATTGAAAAAATTCCTGAAAAGAAAGAAAATCAAAGTCAAATGCCCACAAAGGCAAAATAAAGTTAAAAAGGTTGAGTCCCATGTGGCTAACCGTCTTGGCAAAGGTTTGAAAAGCCAAGGTACTACAAATGCTCTGAAATTGAAGTTGGAAGAAAGAAGCCAGAAATGAAAGGCCTATGAAGGCAAAATAAAGTTGGAAAAGGTTAAGTCCCACGTGACTAGCTGTTACGACAAGATTTGAGGAGCAAAAAGTTTCCCAATGCTCCGAAGTTAAAAAAAATAAAAAGAAAAAAAGAAGGAAAAAGAAAAAAAAAAAGAAAAAGGCAACAAGTCAGAAGGGAGAGGCCCACAAAGGTGAAATAAAGTTGAAAGCTGAAGTCCCACGTGACCAACCGTCATGGCAAAGTCAGGAAAAGCCAGAGGTTCTTTAGGGCCAGAAATAAAATCAGTCCTCAGGGAATAAATAGTTGCAGTTGAGATCTTCATCAAAGAAGCTGGGCCGAGATTAAGTGATTGAAACAATCAAAGCCACAAAATCAACCACCGTTTCGAACTAACAATAGTTCTTTGTTTGAAAACAGGAAACATGTGCAATCCAAAAACGACCTTGCACGAAGCAGGTGCAACAAAAAGAAACTATGAAAGGACTAGAAAAAGCTTTGCAACAATAATCAATACAAAAGGGAAGTCTCATCCAAATTCTTTCCTGCATTTTTACTCATTTTCTTAAACTAAAAAAAAGGAATGAAAAATGAAATGAAAAGAAAAAAAAAATTCAAAACCATGGTAGTCTTTTCCATTATAGGGTCCCACTATAACCTGATAGTCTTTTCCATTATAGGGTCCCACTCCCTAGTTGATCCCCGACATAACCCGTGGACCTCCCCGGCATAACCCGAGGATCTTTTTTTTTTCCGGTATAACCCGATGACTTTCCTGGCATAACCCGTGGACCTCCTCAGCATAACCCGAGGACCTTTTCCTTGTTCCTGCATAAACCGATGACTTTCCCGGCATAACCCGTGGACCTCTCCAGCATAACCCGATGACCTTTTTCTTTTCCACCATAACCCGATAACTTTCCCGGCATAACCCGTGGACCTCTTCAGCATAACCCGATGACCTTTTTCTTTTCTGGCATAACCCGATGACTTTCCCGGCATAACCCGTGGACCTCCCCAGCATAGCCCGAGGACCTTTTTTTTTCCGGCATAACCCGTGGACCTCCCTGGCATAACCCGAGGACCTTTTTCTTTTTCGGCATAATCGATGACTTTCCCGGCATAACCCATGGACCTCTCCGACATAACCCGAGGACCTTTTTTTTCCGGCATAGCTCGATGATTTTTCTGACATAATCCGTGGACCTCCCCGGCATAACCCGAGGACCTTTTTCTTTTCCGGCATAACTCGATGACCTTCCCCGGCATAACCCGAGGACCTTTCCGGCATAACCCGATCATTTGTCCAGTATAACCTGGTAATCTTCCCAACTTGGGGCCTCCGATCCCCATTTGATTTCATTTTAGATATAGAGTCTCCACTTCGTAATCTCTTTTCCTCAAGGATACACAATCCTGATTTTATTGCTTTCAATAAAGAAATAGTTTAGATTTTTGTTGCAATAACTCATGAAATTTTTCTAATGAAAACTAGAGCAGAAAAATTTTGTTCGTTTTTTTGTTTTGGTGTCTGAACAGGTTTTTTACCATGAGGCACGAGGTTTGAGATGATCAAAAGAAGAAGTCTCAATCCAAATAAAAGAAAAACAAGAAAAGAAGTTGAACTCTAAGTGTAGAAGCGGAAAAAAAGATGTGGACTGCCCAAGATATGATTGAAGTCACAAGCTTTGCATGTACCACCTTGATCCGAAGAGCTAAAGAAAAATGAACCAGCGTTCGTAGCTAATGAGCATCAAGATTCAGATCAGAGTCTGCAAGAAGAACCAGCCAAGACTCAAAATCAAGCTTCAGAAGATTTATAAATAGGAATCTTGTAACTCGTAGCTGATAGGTTTAGTTAGCCTTTTTCATTTTAATTTTGATGTACTAACAGGACCGCGGACTGGAGCCTCGACGGAACCTCACTCGACTCATGAACTCATCACTCCATCATCCTTCCAGAACTACACCGACTTGATTCCTTTATAGCCAAGGATATGTAGGCAACCTTCGAAGCAAGGTTCGGTCAAATGTTTTCCAAATGCTTCCAAATGGAGTTTCAAACGGGCAAAAATTGCTCGTAATTGCTCACTTTTTCTTTGCCCGAAAACTCTTCATGTTTCCGAGCAAAGAGGGGCAACTGTGAACACCTAATTTTTGCCCTACATGAAAATAACTCCTAAAAATAAACCAAAAGTGATTCATAAGGGATTTTAGAAGTTTTTCTTTATTTAGTTGCATTTCATGCATTTTTAACATTTTAAAATCATAGAAAAATGATAGAAAATGTCACGTTTTAATTTCATGTCATCTTAGATCCAATTTGCATGTAGGAATTAATTTTATTATGAAAAATCACAAAAATGGTCATTTTTACATATTTAGCTTTTAGTCTTTAGAAAGTAGTGTTTTTGTTTAGTTTTAAGTTAATTAGTTGTTTTAATAGATAAACACTTTTAATTCTTACAAATTAGATTGATTTAGGATGTTATTAGATTTTAAAATCAAAGAAAAAGAAAAATGATTTTTTTTGGTTTAGTCTTCCTACCCCAAAGTTAATTAGCCCAAATTCATGACCCAAATCTCTTCAAGCCCAAAACATTGAGCCTATACTCATTCCCCATTTGACCTAACCTAATTCCTACCCCTATAAAATAATGCTAACTTCTAAAATCAAGGGGACAATAGTCCTAGAGCCTAAAAACTTTTGAATCCGCCATTTTTACACTATAGACCCCCTGTACATGAACTCCATCATCTTCCTAAGGACTAACCTATACATAGAAAAGAAAAATCTGAAAAGTTGCAGCAGCTAGAGCTGGTAGTCGTAGACCTAGGACCCTCCCCCCTGAAGATCATCTTCTTCGACCCCCACCCCCTGGAACTTCATCTTCTTTGTCACACCCCACACACACCAGCCGTTCCAATAGATTTTTGGACACAAAAACCATATCCTATCTTTTTCTTTACAAGAAAAACCATAGAGACCTACCCGACAACACCCTAATCTTCTTCATCTCCCAAGAACCTCACCGGAAACCAACCCCACTGGAGAAACCAGCCACATCACATGTAAAACCAGCGGCCATGGCTTGAACCACCGACGAACAACCCAATGACCACCCTTGAGCCACCACAGTCGTCGTCACCCTCACTCGAAAAACTTTTTCACCTCTCAAAATCGCTGGAGATCACCGCCAAAAATCTGCCATGCCCCAGCCCCTTTCCACCAGCTTTGGATTTTGAAATTAAAAGGATCCAGATCTGACTCCAAAAGTTAAACAAAACCAAAAGGAAAAAAAAGAAGATTTCAAATGCTATTCTGATTCTACTATGATGTGGCACTCAAGAAGCATCTATTACCTGGTGTCGTTATAAAATGTTCATGTCTATCAAGTTTAGACTTCACATGGAGTTGGGTTTATTGGAGGATAGTTCCCTGCATTAGGTCCGAATTCGTTTGTACTGTCCGTTGAATTTTGGTTCTAAAGATCGAGTTTGATTGAGGTCGTTTTGGTTTTGAGCTTTTCGGTGCTAATTTGGGTTCCGTCCGCGGTTCGTCACATTTTGAGCGTTAAACATTGAAACAACCAATTTTTTGGCTACATTGAGGTCCAATTCTATCATCCTCTGTCCGTTTTATTCAAGATTAATGTTAAATATTTGTTTGGTGATATGATCCCGTTGTTTGTGTAGTTGTTTTTCATAGTTTTGAATTTGCTCACTTAGTTATCTGCTCGTATGTTTACTCGAATTGGTTATAGCTGAACATGATCTTGTCACAGTATAGAAATTGGGTTGCTATTCATCAACTGAACTACGTTAAATTTGATTAAAGGGGTTCGAGTGTGCATTTCATGTGACCTGCCATAATTTTGAATAATAATAATAAAAATAAACATGTTGTAAACTCGAGTGTGCATTTCATGTGATCCGACTTCAATTTCCAATAATGTTAAGTAAAATAAATATGTCGCAAATTGAGGGTGCATTTCATGTAGCGTGATTTGCGGTGTGTTCCAAAACGGCAAGTGTATGACAATCGTAACTTGTTCAAGAAATAAATCTATAAATCCTAAAAGCGGTTTAAAATAATTAAAAACAGTTATAAAGTTAAAATGCACAATAGGTTTAAAACATGTAGTAAATCAGATAATAAGCCAATTATTAATAGTTTAAGCGACCGTGCTCGAACCACGGAATCCGGGAATGCCTAGCACCTTCTCCCGGGTTAATAGAATTCCTTATCTAGAATTTCTAGTTCGCAGACTTTTAAGTAAAGTCAAATTTCCTCGACTTGGAATTTTAAAATAAACCAGTGCTCATACTTCACCTGCTGATAATTGAGGCACCTAGCTACAAACCCAACTATGTCTTTCTTCGCTTTAATTGGAAAAACTCCCTTATACTCCCTCAGGTGGTAAAAAGAGAGGCGTGATAAACCTCGTATCCCAACATTGGTCCTTGAGTTCCTCATTCAAATAAACTAAAAGCTACAATCTTGGCCACTGTAACTACTAGCTTTGCCTCTTTCTTAGCCAACTTTTATTGCTCCCTATTTGCCCTCTTCTCTTCATTGTCTACACTTTCCACTAGCTTCAAATACACCGCTTTCTTGGTTTCCACTATTCTTTCACCTCTTCATTCCACCGTCAGTCTCTCTTGTGACCACCAGATTAACCCTTTGAGACCCCTAATACCTCTCTCGCGGCTTTCCTAATGCATTGTGTAGTCGTGGTCCACATATCACTTGCGTCCCCGCTACTCCTCCAAGCACCCATAGTCAGCAGCTTGACCCCCAACTCCTGCGCTTTAGCTTCTGTCAAGGCTCCCCACTTGATCCGATGTTGGCTATACATCGCACTTTAGCTTCTGCTTATGAAGGGTCAAGAGGTTCTCACTCGGGATGATCTTGTAATCTGTGCAAAGACCTTTATCGGACTTTCTGCAGAGTAAATAGTCAATCTAAGTCTCGGCCACCGAACCTCGGAAGGTGACTAAGTGCTCCCTCTTCTTCGGGAAACTCGAGTTTGCTATCACCAAATCACTACTAGAAAAATACAAATTTCCCACAGATATATTATCAGTGGCAGCTCCCGTTAATGTAAAAATATTCAGTGGGAAATGAAAAAAGTTTTCTTTTACCTTTTTTTTAAAACTTTCCCACAAATTATAGGTGGGAACTAGTTGGCGCAAAAAAGTGCGTAATTTATTTCCCACCGAATCAGTGGGAATATCATTAAAAGTAAAATTATTAAAATCTACCAGTGAAACAGGGGATCCTAAGATAAAAAATTATTTTAATATTCCCACTAATGCAGTACAACAACAACAACAACAACGACCCAGTGTAATCCCACAAGTGGGGTCTGGGGAGGGTAATATGTACGCAGACCTTACCCCTACCCCGAAGGGTAGAGAGGCTGTTTCCAGGAGACCCTCGGCTCAAAAAAGCAACATGAGCCGATATATTAGTACCATAAAAATGCATAATAAAATACCAACAATATAAGAGATATGAAATACAGAATACGAAATACGAAATAGATGGTTGGTATAGTACAACTAGTAAGTAAAGCCCTGCATCAATAGACGACCAATGACATTCTTAGTCTAACTCCTAACTGGCTAGTCTCACTCTATTGTGCTATAGAAATATTCACAAGTCTCCCCTAACCTACAACCTTAATGCTTGACCTCCATAATTCCCTGTCAAGGGCCATGTCCTCAGTAATCCTAAGTCGCTCCATGTCCTGTCTGATCACCTCTCCCCAATACTTTCCCACTAATGCAGTGGGAAGCTCAAAATTTCGAATTCTTATATTTGATCTAAAAACCCGCGAGTTTAAAAATTATTTCACCAAAAAATTAAATTTATATAAGACAACTCCTACAAAATTACCCAGTGAATCAATAGGAAAGTATTTCCTATTAGATTAGGTATACCCCTATTTTTCATCTATTTTTCCCTCTCATTATTCTCTTTCTCTCTCATTCTCTTCGCCGATCGAGCATACATTTCCCCCATTTTCGCCGATGAGCTACTAAGCTCATGCAAATTTGGTAAACCCCTCCCCCCCCTCTCTCTCTCTCTATATATATATGTATATATATCCCCTTTCTTTAATTTCTCCCTTTTCTGATTTTACAAAACCAAAGGTTCTAATTTAAGTTGGTCATTTCTCATACTGTAGATTTTCTTATGAAGTTTTTCAGCCTTCTCTTTTGTTGGTTGGTTTTTGTGTGTATAGTGATAGGTGAGGGAAAAGGGAAGGAGTTTTGAGTGAAAAAGAAAGGGAAGGAAGAGTATGCGAAGAACAAGAAGAGATTGCTCAATTAATGCTCGTCTGCATTTTTATATTATTCTACATTATTTATTAGTAAATTTACTAAGTAATACTACTATTTTTTTTCCAAATACTTAGTACTTGGTTTGTTTCATTTATGGGCCAAAGGTCTGGACAGACTCAGGTCTCGAAGTAATTTTCTTTCTTTTGTCATTTTTCTTTAAAAGTAGGAGTTAGATTAATTCCTTTTTAGGTAAAAACCTATTACTCCTATGATCTAGTATAGCCCTATGAATATGCTATTCCAGTAATTGATGATAAATTTTTGATAATGCAATAAAATATTCATAGTGTTATTGCAATTTATAACTTGTTAGAGAAAGTTACTTGTTTTTTCTTAAATTTTACTTGCTATGAGTATTAACTGCAATAGCCTTTCAAGTAACGTAATAGGATAATGAAATATAGGTTTCCTATTCTCATAGAAATCAATGGAATTCTGCTGCTTTAATTAAGTTTGTACGTGGAAAAGTTACTTTTCTTTCCTTGTGCATTAATAGCCTTTCTCCAAACAGTTTTCATGGAATATATGCTTATAAGTTTCAGGCTTTTTTAAGTGACCAGGAAGTGAAGATACAAAAGTGTGAAAGAAGACAAAATCGGGTTATAAGTCTTGAGGTAACTTCATTTGCTAATCTCTAAATTGGTTTCAGTTGTTAAATGTAAGTTAAACTGTTAAATTTCTAGAACAACTACATGAATTTATATTGCTTTTACCTTGATAAAAAATCCTTTATTGTGAATATTATATCTATCCTCCAAGTTTAAATTTATTTATGGATGATAACCAATGTGTTATAATCTTGGTTTGACTTTTTAAACTGATTCCAAGAACTTAATAAAAAACGGATAAAAGTGAGTTCTTTAAGGTATACTATTCATAATTAATTGTAAACTAAGTGAGTTCTTTAAGGTATACTATTCAAGATTAATTATAAACTAACTTGAAACAAATAAATTGTTCTAAGTCTATTAATTTGTTTGTGTGTATTTGTGTACTAGATGGAACGTGAACATCATAGATAGATGCACGATAGGAATCATCCTAATCGTTGTGGATTAAAGGAAGAATTTGTTGAAGGTGTTAAAGGAATTATTGCTCATGCAAAAACACTTCCTGAATTTTGTAACGAAGGAACAATTAGGTGTCCTTGTATGAAATGTAAGTGTACAAAATTGTTCCAATCGGAAAATATTAAAGTTCATCTTTGTATCAAGGGGTTTAGGAAAAATTATTATGTGTGGACTTTTCATGGAGAGAACTATTTGTATACGGTCAAAATCGAAGAGTTCGACTTTGGGGCTACTGGGGCACTCCATGCCCAACCTCGAGAAGCTCGAAGCAGAGTATGAAGTGTGACCCCGAGGTGCGTCCCTCGAGGGAACACATCAAAGTTCACTATGGCCAACCTCGAGGCAGTATAAAATCGACAACGTCATGGAAAGACGAAAAAACTCCCAAGGACGCGTGGTTCGATCTGATAAGGTCTGTAGAGATAGTACAAGCCCGTACAAGTCTGTTACACAACTATACCAATAGCACTTCTCTGTCATGATTAGACTTGTACTGTGTTGGGATTCACCCCTCCTATATAAAGGGGACCTAAACATTCTTGGAGGTGCACTTTTTTACTTTGTCACACAAAATATTGAATACAATAGAACATTCTCTGCTTTTCTTGCCTAAACGAGCTCAACAACTATTCTACAGCTTTATTGCTACCCATTTATTGTGTTTATTCGTTGTTCTTCATTTATTGTTCTTCATTTATTACTCATCATCAACCTTTAAAGGCTGCCCTCGAGGTCCCATATTGCTGAGCTCGAGGCCCTCAGTCTTACGACCACACTGGTTTGGGGATAATAATAATAATAATTGTTTTGGTGCTAGTTTTCTGATAACACACGTTACTCTTTACACTTTTTCTTGACAAAGATTCTTTGATTTCAGGCTTAATTATGTCTAGCACACAAAGCACCTATTCACGACAGTGAGGGACTTGGAGAAAACATCAGCATAGGGATCAATGTACCACTTGTAAACCCTGAGGGAGTGCCAAACGTGGAGCCAGTTGATATCAACTCCCATAACGCTCTAAACTCGCAAGCAGTTGCAGACCTCATAAGAAATGGACGCAGGGAATCCCAAGCTGGAGGTCAAGAAGCATGAGGAATGGAAGAAAGAGGAGTCAGCCTCCAAGTGATATTCGAGATGCTGCAAGCTCAACAAGTCGCCATCTCTCAATTTCAAAGTCAGAACAGAACCCCTAACACCACCGAACCAGTAAACATGCAGCACGAACCAGTGCTAGAAAGACCCGATGAAAGCAGCTCGGGGACTGACCCCACAATCATGAAAATGCTCGAGGAGTTAACCAAAAGAATCGAGTCAGGAGAAAAGAAGATAGAGGCTAACGATAAAAAGGTGGAACTTATAACTCGAGGGTCAATCAGATCCCCGGCGCACCCCCCATTCTGATGGGTGTAGATTCAAAAAAGTTCGTGCAGAGACCATTCCCATCAAGTGCGGCTCCGAAGCCCATCCTGAAGAAATTCAGAATGCCCGATGTCCCGAAGTATAACGGGACCACGGACCCCAATGAACACATTACCGCTTACATTTGTACTGTAAAAGGGAATGACTTAAAGGATGATGAGATTGAATCCGTCTTGCTGAAGAAATTTGGAGAAACACTGTCGAAGGGGACCATGATGTGGTATCATAATCTACCCCCGAACTCGATGGATTCATTTGCCATGTTGGCAGATTCTTTTGTAAATATGCATAAATACCTTCAAAATAGCATAAATATTCATAGATAAGCATGCACAAGGTTTTTTTTTATTTTTCCCATAATTTTAATGGTTTAAATTGATTTATTTTCTCCCCTTTTATTCATAAAATCCCCAATAATTATTTCCAAAATTATTTTTTTGATAATTTATTTATTTAATTTTTATACTTATGCCAAATATGGCTAATATAATTTTTATATATTTTTACAATTATTTTTAGTATTTTAAGCTAAATTGCATATAATTGCAAGTTAGCCCATTTTAAAGTATAATTATATTTTATATGCATAAAATTGGTTCCTATATTTTTAAAATGATCATTGTGTATTTTAAATCATTTTGTCACCTTAAATTATTTTACAAAAATTACCTATTATTTTTTATAGATTAAAATAGGGAACAACTAGCTATTTAAATAATAGCCAGATTTGGCTTTCAATTATGGCCCAAATCGGACCAATCCCCAACCCAATTTCCTATTTAATAACCCGACCCAGGCCCCAATTATCCTTACCTGACCCAAGCCATCTTAGATCCTGGCCGTTGATCTAAAAGATCAACGACCCTCATTCCTCCTTCCCTTTTTAATTTCCAAACGACCTCCTAACCCTACTCATTTCCAAATCCCCGCTGCCTTCAGATGCTCTCATCTTCTCCCCTCTTTCAAACCTAACCCTAGACTCCGTCAGTCGCCTCCTTCTCCGGTCATCTTCGGCGAGCTACCTTTCAACCCCAAGACTCCAATGGGTCTCTCACCGCCTTGCTCATCATCTCTAAGACCTTCAAGGGTCCTGGGCCATGCCGATTTGGACCTAGGGTTTCTGCTTCCATGTTCATGGCTTCTCTGGTGTGATTTTTGGGCAAAATCACACCATATGTGTTACGATTTGTGAAGTTTACAATAGGTTTTTTCGATTTCTATTTGGTTTTCCTTTGAAACCCTAACTCTCATCTGAATCTCTTAAGATCTGTGTTATTTTAACACTTTAAGCCTATTTCCTTCTATGATTTGCTTATTCTCGAGCTTCTTCTGAAAGATCCTCAATTTTTAACATTTTACTTCATTTAAAAAATTAGGGTTTTTCTCGGAGTTCTTTACACTTGTTTTAATCGATTTCTTTATGATTAAACCTCTTTCCTTGCTTATTTTTGATTGATCCTATGTTCCAACTACTTTTTAACTCGACTCTATTAAAAGGCCCTAACTTTAAGACCTCCTTTGATTTGGTTATATGTGTCAGCATGACTACTTGATTTTGTTAAAGTTTCTGTCGGTTGACATGCTTCGAATGGGTTTTCTACTTAATCTTTAGCCTACTTATGTTACTTCTATGTGACTATGCTCCTTTTACTTGTTCATCTCTTATTTCTTTTTGTCACTATGGCTAACCTTGTTTGTTTGCTACGCCTGTTCATTTGTTTCAATTTATATGTTGAAGGTGCAGAATCATGACTCCCTCTTGATTGATTCCGATTTCCTTAATTGATGGTGATTGAAATATTTTCTTTTAACGCCCTAAAAGCTTTATCCCATCTGTTTAAGCTGACTAATTTCCTTACCACATTTTCTATGATATTTATTTCTACTGAGTTGTGGCCTTAATTAAGGCTTTATGAATTTAGTCCTAATCGACTACTCTATGCTTAATGAACCTTGACTCCTTCCTTATTTAGTCATGCACTGATTTTTCTTCTTGACTTATATGATAATGAATATTCCCGTTTGATTTGATTCCCTTAACTTAAGGGAGTACTTCCTTGATTCTCTAATTGATTGATTTTGAGCTCCTAAATTATTATACTACTATGATTTTACCTTATTTCACTATCTACTTTCAACTATAAATACTCTAAGTCTTTCATAAACACAACACACATGAATGCTTGGATTTCAAAACTACCTCTCTTACTAAAAAATCTCTGCTCTCTCTCTCTTGTGCTATTTGCTACTATTAGCCGGCTGCAAGCCAAGGCTAATCATCTGTGCTCTTTGGTTCTTTCATTCTGCTTATTTTAATCTTCACTGGTATGTCCTAGTTTTGATTTAAAGCTCTAGCAACAATAGCTTCTCTTATTGTTTCAGTTTCTTTATTTCTAGCTTGCTTCTACTTGTGGTTCTGTTGTAAAATTTGTAGTTAAATTACATTATCAACATGCTAGTATCCCTCCCTTTAAATCAATGTATTCCCTTATGTAGGTTTCAAAGCATGCCTTGTCAGTTGTCCTTCACTTCTTGTGTGCTTACCACTCTATGAATCCCCAAACCCTTATCACCTATTCTATGTGTCTGTATTCTTCTTGATTGGTTTGTGATTATGCCAGTGTCCACTATCTCTGAGCATGTCCAAACCAGTTTTAAGACCCTTGCTGGGTTATGCAGCCAAATTTTTATGTATCCCCAAACCCCTTGACCCCTGTGTGACTATTGAATTCTGAAAACTAATTGTGTGTGATCTTTTCCTAAGGTGTTTAAGCTTGTTTACTACTCCAACCTCTTTTCAAGCAATCTCTGTTGCTTTACTAAGTGCTTTCAAAACAGACTTTCTAAAACAGTCTCTAATAAACCTTTTCAACTTGGGTCCTGCACTTTCACTTTACTCTTAGTCAATAAGTTCTGCCCCCTCTAGTATGTGTACTACCTTGGGATCCTCTTGAGAGCCCTCTGAACTCTGGCATACTGAGGCTGGCCTTTCTACACTGCACTGGTTCAATGCTTGATTGCTAAGTCTAGGTGTAAGCATTGTCCGGTCCTTGAGATCCTTATGGAACTTTGATGCACCTAGACCCTGATTTGTCTATGAAATTGAGGCTTATGAGACCATTGGAGGCTTTGGGAAACTTGGGCCTAATTGCAGGCTCCCTATCGAATAACTTCTTGATTTTCTATTTTATTTATGTAATTCATTCAATGACCTGTAATAATTTGTAAATAGATATTTGGGCATTTAGTAAAAAGGGTGGGTAGATGTATACTTTATGGGGTAATATAGGTAGAGATCCTGCTCTTAGGACCTTGTTATTGAAATCTAACTGCTTGTGCAAGTAGCAAACATGCTCATAGGTTTTGCTCTTTTGTATGATTTCTTTTGCATCAAATAGAAATCATGCCTATAAGATTTCACTTCTAATTTCGTCTGCATCAAATAGAAATCATGTCTATAAGGTTTCACTTCCAATGTCAGTTGCAAAAAATAGAAATAATGTTCCTAAGGTTCTGCATTTTTGTCATGTTAGAAACCATATTTACAGGTTCCAAACAATCATGTCTAAAATCAGTAGACGCCATGCTTATAAGATTCGACTCTGATTTAGTTTTAATCAGCCTTTCTGTACGTTGCTAAAAACAGTAATACGCCTAGATATCATGTCTATAGGTATCTATACTTGCAATTCTTTCTGGAAATTCAATTTAGCCTAATAAATCATTTTATTATGCCTAGTTAATTTCTAAAGTTGGTCTTATTAAGCGATGACATTTCCTGAATCAAGTCCTTTCAAAATTTCATTAATCTCATTAGATACCATACTTATAGGTATTAAAAGAGTCTGTTTTGATAACATGTTTGTTTCTGCATTAATATAGACACAATATACTGCATATCTGCAAGCCTTAGGGCATTTTTCAAAAAACCTGCATTTCCCCGAAGTTGTTTCTGTCGTTTAATGTTTCCGATTCTAATAAACTTTTAAACAAGGTAATCCCTAGGCAACTACTAGGTTATAACTTCTGGTTATGAAAGTTTGGTCTGTTTCTGCATATTCACTTAGAGATCCTGCTTTAGGACTTTAATTAATAAAGACCTTAACTGTGTTTGAATCGTGCTGCTTGTATGTTTGTTTGAGGAGGAAACTGTGAGCCTCTTAATTGCTCCCATTATGTGAAAGTCCTAAATGTTTTGACTGTCGCCTTAGAATTTTTGCCTTTCTAAACCTTAAGGGTACGTCTAAAACTACCTATAGTAGAGGTCCTAACTCCCTCCGGGACTATTAAGAAGGGACGGGTAGCAGCACGCAATAGGAATCAGTGACCAAACACTCGCTTTGCATGACCAATAAGGGGATGGGAAGGGTAGACATGGGATATGATGACTACGTGTTAATGTCACGTGTAGCCCCTCATCGAGGAGTGTTTACCAGATATTGCGTGGGGTGATTCTATAGGACAAACAACCTAGGACCCCTCTTTACCTAATCCTTCAAAACTTTTGTCTTTTACAACTTGATCCAACCTTTATCTTATTACTTGAACTATCCAACTTGGTTTATTTGCAACTTATTTGATTCAACTGTTTATATGGACTAATTTGTAAATATAAGTTCGGCAGGGGCCCATAGTTGTGGACCAAGAGGGGTGCCTAACACTTTCCCCTCAAGGTTATTTTGAGCCCTTACCCTAATATCTGGTGATGCAAACCAATCCAAGAGTTAATCACTCTAGGTGCCCTAACGCACCTTAATCCGTTAGGTGGCGACTCTTCAAATACCCAATTCCCAAAAGGAAATGAGTTATTACCTCTATGAATGTCGAAACCTGGACTTCTCCCCGTGAAGGAAAAAGGGGGTACGACAGCATGGCTACTCTGCTGGGGATATCTTTAGGCTCTTACCATAACAAACTTGTCTTTAAAAATTAGTCCAAGCATGCTTATCCTGTACCCTTCTCCCTTATTTGAATTTAACTGTCTATTTTTCAAGCATTTATGATTTCTTTATTACCCTGAAAACTGACTTGTCTCTTTGTTTTCTTTTTTCTGTAACTGTCTTTTAAATTATCTAAATGCTGTATTTATTTTTTCTTACGTGAAAATACTTGCCTACTTGTTATTAACTGCTGCATAAATCATGCTCCACATTATATTCCACTCGTGCGTCTCAAATCCTATAGCAACGCTTTAATGAGTGGTTGTGCTCTTCCTATTTACTACCCTTAAATTCGGAAAGTCTTATTTGTGGTAAAACCAGTCGATCAACGGTGTAATCGACGATTTCATGCCTTCCCTCTCGAGTTTTCCGCTTGAGGGTACCAGTCTAAACTCCATAGAAACCTTACTCTGTTTAAAATTGTACATGCATCATGGTCAAACCTAGTTGGATTAGTTATATTGTCCACATAATGATCCTTTAAGATAAGCCTTATCCAAAGTCCATCGGGTTTTCCATAATCCCAACGGATGCAATCATGTTATGTGCATTAATTTGGAGGACTAAATGCCGATATGCTGATCATAAATGTATAAATAGTTGAGTCCGGTGGAGGTATGGTCTTGACCCTTTTGTTTTGCAAAAAATGAAGAACGAGGTCCCCATCTTTGGTAGTTAGCACACCCTCACTCTTGCTAGACTGGTGGAGGAGCCTTCCATCAAATGATCAAATCAACGAATGGAAAGAGAGGGTCGCCAAATCCAGTGAAAAGCTGGAATATCTGGAATACAACCTATTGGAATTGGAAGGAAAGGTGAGGAAGAGAATCACCGATTGCCAGAACGCTGAGGGAAGTGAAGGAAAACATTTGACAAAGGCATTTTTACTGGTGAACCTACGCGAACTGGAGGATTTGATCAATGAGAACATTCGTGTTACATCTTGCGTTTTCGTACGTTAAAAGTTTGGTCTTCAGTTAATCGACGTAGACTCGGGGATGAGATCATCTTGACGTTAACATATCTATGCTATTTATAACAAACAATAAAAAAGTGTTATGAAGGATAAAGGGTACATGAATTAAAGAAAACGAGTTTCGTTGAAAGTGGCCAATTTGGGATAAAATACGGGTTGAGAAATACTACCCGATACCCGATAATTATGAACTAGTACCATGCTAGGTACCAGATGACCACGGTAGTATAATGTATAAAGTATGTATGAAGTATATTAAAAATAAGTAGAATTTTAAGTAATTTGAGATAATTTTTAAATTATGCGGGTAATTGATTAATTCCGGGTAACAAGACATTACCCAGTTAACTAATAAGTGGATAAAGAATTATAACTATCACCACCCAAAACTTGGCAGCTAACTACATAAGAAAGAAGTGACGAAGAGTCACATTTCCTTATGTTGCCATCTAGGAACAAGATCATAATATTGTAAGAGACAAGTCATGAGACTTAATAAAGTCTCTAATAAGAACATTACGTTCTTTCCTTCAAATTGGAAAGAAAGCAATTCAAAGATACTAACACCCATGAATCTTAGGGCAAAAGAAACCTTGTAAGCCTAATTATCATTCCAAAAAGCTTCGTAAAGCAGCAATTTCGTCCAAGTTATTTCAAAGAAGCAGAAGCTGATTTGTTCATCAGTTTCAAAATGTAGAAGCTTAATCCGATTTTTAGGTTCTAAGTTCAATCTATGAAGGTTTTCAACGGAATATTATATGGAGTTTTCCCTACTCCAAGTATGTTAAGGCCATCCCCTTTTTCTTTTGGCATGGTCTAAATTATACTGAAGAAACGAGCAACCACATAGTTTCCATAAATTACTCTATTCATAGAATTATTAGGGGTGTCTATATTCTTGATTTCCCATAAAAATTATTATTATTTTATGTTCATGGGTCTCAGAATAATACGCAGTTGGAAAGGTTTATCCAGAAGAAATATTGACATTGTTATGTATTTTTCAAACATTTCACTCATTTATACATGTGCATTGACCCATGACAAGATGACGTTATATACGCATATATATGTATATGGGATATAGGAAAAGGTTACGGCGTTAAATACGCACCACCACCTGATCAACTGGTATATGATGATGATGTTGCCTAAAGTAACTGAAATATGATTCAAACGGCATTATATATGCGTATATATGTATGTATATGTATATGGGATATGGGAAGAGGTTATGGCGTTATATACGCACCACCACCTGATCAGCTGGTATATGTTGATGATGTTGCCCACAGTGGCTGAGACGATATGATGGGATGCCCTCAGTGGCTTGATGATATTATGTACACCCATACCTATGCATGGCACGATATTTATTTGCATGTGCATGATATTATAAACATTTCAAAATTTATACTATTATTCAGATTTAAAGGTATTTCTGCATTCCATGTTTCATCTATGTCTTTTACGTACTTATTTTCATGCCTTACATACTCAGTACATTTTTCGTACTGACGCCCTATTTCACGGGGCCTGCGTTTCATGCCTGCAGGTGAAGGTAGGCAAGCTGACGGTCCCCCTTTTTAGGATCCTTGATCAGCGAGAGTTGGCATGTTCCATTTGATCCGGAGCTGCTTTTGATGTTGGTACGATACGTTTGTATATATATATATATATATATATATATATATATATATATATATGGGTATGACATGGCTTAGTCCCGTCTTTGTATAGTTATGTTTCTATTAGAGGTCTGTAGACAGTATGTATAGTTGGATCGTATGTGGCCTTGTCGACTTTCAATTTTGGATGTATAGTCATCTATAACAGCCTTGCCGGCTCGCCCACTGTATTCTGTCTGTATACGTACATATGCCTTATTGGCAGGTTTCCTTCATATATGTTATCTTCGTGATTCAGAAGATGTTATATAGGTTTATAGACGTATGCTTAGAGGTGTTTGACAAGTAGGACTTAGGCACCCATCACGGCCCATCGGTTTGGGTCGTGACAAAAGTGGTATCAGAGAAGTTATGTCCTAGGGTTGTCTACAGATCATGTCTAGTAGAGTCTTGTTTATGGGTGTGTTGTGCACCACACTTATAAACATGAGTCTACAGGACATATAGGATGTTATCCTCTCTTCTTATCTTAGATCGTGCAATATGAGCATTCGTGTTCCTAACGACGTGTTACGTTTTTAGCGATGCCTCCCAAGACTACATCTACTAGCACGGTTAGAAGGCTACGAAAGTGTTAGAAAGAGAAATAAGTTATAGTATGGATTCAGACCCATCCGAGATCATGGGTTCTATTGAGGAGGATCCATCTGAGGATCCATATGAGTCATCCGTTTGAGTTGTTTCGACCACTCCGGCAGTAGATGGGGTGAGAGGAGTTCCGACCTCACCAAGGCCCTTAGTTTCACAGCCCGTTGATCAGGATATGAGGGGAGTAGTGCATGGATTGGCACAGTCGGGATTCCCTCAGGCTCAAAACCATGTCAAGGTATTTGAGGACAACAGCTCTTCTGAGGTTCCGGATAATCCACAGTCTTGGGAGTTCGTCAATCAAGGTTCATCGGTATATGTTATGGGATACTCAGAGGAAGAAGATAGTAGTCGGGTCAAGAGGAGAAAGGTAACTGATAAGGACATGAAGATTCTGCTTTGAAGTGTGTCCGATCGAGGTTCTTATATAGGACGAGGCAAGGACCCTCTACTATAGACTTCCTCCAAGTGTCAGTTTTTGGTTGGTGAGTTTCACCTCTTCTTGGAATATTACCAAGTCAGGGTTCTAAATGTGTTAGGTTGTTTTATGAGGATGTAGGGAACCCCGTCCCGACTTATATATATTATGGTTATGCCTACTTAGAGGTTTTGCAGACAGTATCCTGTATATAGTTTTGGGTATGATATTTCTACGAGTTAGTCGACCCCTATGTATATAAAACTTTTTCTAAAATTAGTTATGTGAGTTAAGTCTTAATGCTGTTACTTATATATATAGATGCCGCCGTAATGGTCTGTGATAGATTTGATAATAAACAAGGATAGGGTACGTGGTGTTCGGTTGGGTAGAACTTGATATTATAATGGGTATGGATTGGTTGGCCTTTTGTTATGCTAACATCAAGTGTAGGTCAATGATGGTTTAATTTCAGTCCCCATGAGAGCCTATTTTAGAATGGATAGGTAATATGAAATCACCAAGAGGTAAATTTATCTCCTATCTCAAGTCAAGGAAGATGATCATAAAGGACTATATTTATCACTTAGTTCGGGTTTGGGATGTGGAATTAGAGGTATCAACCATTCAGTCCTTCCCTGGGGTTAATGAGTTTCCTGATGTTTTTCCTAATGAACTTTAGGGTCTCCCGCCAGAGCGAGAAATTGAGTTTGCTATTGACCTACTACCAGATGCTCACCCAATATCTATTCCTCCCTATAGAATGGCCCCCGCAAAGCTGAAAGAGTTAAAAAAATAATTAAAGGACTTACTTGAAAAAGGCATTATCAGTCCTAGTACATCACCGTAGGGAGCACATGTGTTGTTTGTGAGAAAGAAATATGATTCCTTACAAATATATATTGATTATAGGCAGCTGAATAAGGTGACGATCAAGAATAAGTACCCATTCCTAAGAATTGATGATTTATTTGATCAGTTGCAAGATGCCAAGTGTTTTTCAAAGATAGACCTGAAGTTCGGGTACCATCAGGTAAGGGTTAAGAATGAAGATATTCCGAAGACAATATACATGGACTTGATGAACCGTGTGTTCAGGCATTTTTTTGATCCGTTCATAATTATATTTATCGACGATATGTTGGAGTATTCTCGTTCAGAGGCTGAGCATGCAGATCACTTGCGTATTGTACCCAGAGTTCTACAAAAAGGGAAGTTGTATGCAAAATTCTCTAATGTGATTTTAGGTTGAACTCTATAGCTTTCCTTGGGCGTATTATTTTGGGTGAAGACATCCGGGTGGATACATAAGAGACTGAGGCAGTGAAGACTTCGCCTAGACCCACAATACCGACGGAGGTTCGTAGCTTCTCCGTTCGATAGATTATTACAGGAAACTTGTAACTGAATTTTCTTCTCTTCTAAGCACTTTCGACCAAAATAGTATGTGGTGTCTCGCTTAATGTTTTGGAATAATATAAGGAAATTTATGATGCAAGTAAGTTGAAGAAATTTTGCGAATAAGTATAAATAGATACGTGTAGGTCGCAAGCTAAAGTATGGTAGAGCGACAAGGTTTTAGGAAGACAGGAGGAAAGATAAGAAAAGATGAGTGAAAAGGTAACGAGAATGGGTGAGTCCTTGGGAATAAGTTCATAAGAGAGCTGATGGTTCCTCTAAGTTATAGAAGGCTCAATATAGCTCGAATGAACTCAAAGAAGTCTAAGACTAGTAATGTTTAGAATAGATGAAATACTGCCCTAATGGTGGGTAAAGGCGTAATTGTGATGGATAAAGGATGAAGCTTGGACCTCCGAAGAGGGGAATTTCCTATAAAAGATTAGGATACCCATGTAAGTTAACTCAGAAGGGAACTAACTTTCAATGTACCAATCCTTGCAAACAGAGTTTCCCGGCATTGAAGGGAAGAATAACTTTATCACCGGTTCTAACGCTCCCAGAAGGGACCGATGGTTATGTTATCTATTGCGACACTTCAGGAATTTGATTGGTTGTGTGCTGATGCAGCATGGTAAGGTTGTATCTATGCTTCTAGACAACTAAGAAAGTACGAGAAGAACTACCCGACCCATGATTTAGAGTTAGCCCTGGTGATTCATGCACTAAAGATGTAGAGGCACTACTTGTATGGCATTCATGTTGGTATCTATGCAGATCATAAGAGCCTCCAGTATATCTTCAAGAAAAAAAAGAAGAAGAAAGAATTGAATTTACGTCAAAGAAGATGGTTGTAGCTACTTAAAGATTATGATGTTGATATTTCATGCCATCTGGAGAAAGCGAACGTAGTAGCCGATGCCCTCAGTCAAAGATCTATGGGTAGCCTGTCATATTTACAGCCAGAAAAAAGGAGGGAGAATAGCCTATGAGGTTCACCAGCTAGCTAGTCTTGGAGTTCAGTTGTTGAACTCAGGTGATATTGGAATTACTATTTAGAATACGACAACATCCTCTTTAGTAACTAAAGTAAAGGAATGCCAGTACGAGGATCCTGTGCTAGTTCATTATAGGGATACCACCCTTCAGAAGGAGAAGACACCGCTTGGAATTACATAAGATGGGGTCCTCAGATATCGAAGACGATTGTATGTGCCTAATATTGCAGGGCTGCGTCGGCAGGTTATGGGAGAAACTCACTATTCTCGTTATTCTATCCATACAGGAACAACAAAGATGTATCATAATATCAGGGAAGTGTATTGGTGGGACAAAATGAAAAAGGATATAGCAGAGTTTGTTGCTCAGTGTCCTAACTATCAGCAGGTTAAAATTGAGCATCAGAAACCCGATGGATTATTGCAGGCTATGGAGATTCCAACTTGGAAATGGGAAGTAATCAATATGGATTTCATCGTAGGCTTACCTCGTACCGAGCGTAAGTTCAATTCGATATGGGTGATTGTTTATAGGCTTACAAATTTAGCCCATTTTCTGCCCGTTAGGCTACATATTCCTCAGAGGATTATCCAATGCTTTATATTAAGAAAATAGTACAACTACATGGTGTCCCTGTATCTACTATCTCGGATAGAGGAGCTCAATTTACAGCTAACTTCTAGAGGTCCTTCCAAAAAGGATTGGGGACTCAAGTAAGTCTTAATACAACATTTCTTCCCCAGGCAGACGGGCAGGCTGAGCGTACTATTCAAACACTGGAGGATATGTTATGAGCTTGTGAAATAAACTTCAAAGGTAGCTGGGATGATCATCTGCCGCTTATTAAGTTCGCATATAATAATAGTTACCATTCTAGTATTCAGATGGCTCCATACGAAGCTCTTTACGGACGAAAATGTAGGTCGCCTACAGGGTGGTTCGATGTTAGGGAAACTACGTTAGTAGGACCAAAATTGGTAAAACAGGCAATCGAGAAAATTAAGGTTATACAGAAAGTCTATTGGCAGCTCAAGATCGTCAGAAGGCTTATGCGGATAATCGACAACGAGACTTGGAATTTCAGGTGGATGATTGGGTATTCCAAAAAGGTATCACCGATGAAAGGTGTTATGAGGTTCAGAAAGAAAGGAAAACATAGCCCTCGGTACATGGTACCATAAAGGATCATACGCAAAGTAAGCCAGGTAGTATATGAATTAGAATTGCCTTCGGACTTGGAGTCTGTACATCCAGCCTTTTATGTGTCTATGCTCCATAAATGTATCAGAGACCCTTCTAGAATTATGTTAGTTGACGACGATCAAGTCACAGAGAAGATATGAAAAAAATCCCATTGCTATATTAGACGGACATATTCGGAGATCGAGAACTAAAGACGTAGCTTCAGTGAAAGTACTTTGAAGAAACAACAATGTGGAAGAAGTGACTTAGGAGGCCGAGGGAGACATGAAGTCTAGATATTCCTATTTATTTCCCCCTCAAGAGAAGGATCCGATTGAGACGTCATAACCTTAAGATACGTGTATGAATTCTAGTGATAGTTATTGTCTTCATGTGAGGCCATCGTCGTTATTGATGGTCGTGGTCCTATGTGGTGTTGAATTATTAAGTTTCGACAGGAAGAGTTGGTTGTAGTATTGTTACCAAGAGCGACTCTGCCAAGGTTATATAGATCCCGGAAGGTTAAACATTCGAGGACGAATGTTTCTAAGGGGGGAAGGATGTTACCTCTCGCGTTTTCGTACGTTAAAAGTTTGGTCTTCAGTTATCGACGTAGACTCGGGGATAAGATCATCTTGACGTTAACGTATCTACGCAATTTATAACAAGCGATAAAGAAGTGTCATGAAGGATAAAGGGTACACGAATTAAAGAAAATGAGTTTCGTTGAAAGTGGCCAATTTGGGATAAAATACGGGTTGAGCGATACTACCCGATAATTATGGACTAGTATCATACAAGGTACCATATGGCCGTGATAAAATGATATTTATAATGTATAAAGTATATATGAAGTATATTAAAAATAAGTAGAATTTTAAGTAATTTGAGATAATTTTTAAATTATGCGGGTAATTGATTAATTACCGGATAACAGGACATTACCCAGTTAACTAATAAATGGATAAAGAATTATAACTATCACCACCCAAAATGTGACAGCTGACCACATAAGAAAGAAGTGACTAAGAGTCATATTTCCTTATGTGGCCATCTAGGAACAAGATCATAATGTTGTAAGAGACAAGTCATGAGACTTAATAAAGTCTCTGATAAGAACATTACGTTCTTTTCTTCAAATTGGAAAGAAAGCAATTCAAAGATACTAACACCCTAGCCTTGGAAGCCTAATTATCATTCCAAAAACCTTCGTAAAGCAGCAATGTCATCCAAGTTATTTCAAAGAAGCAGAAGCTGATTTGTTCATCAGTTTCAAAATGCAGAAGCTTAATCCGATTTTTAGGTTCTAAGTTCAACCCATGAAGGTTTTCAATGGAATATTATACAAAGTTTTCCCCACTCCAAGTATGTTAAGGCTTTCCCTTCTTTCTTTTGGCATGGTCCAAATGATACTGAAGAAACGAGCAAACATACAGTTTCTATAAATTACTCTATTCATAGAATTATTAGGGGTGCTTATATTCTTGATTCCCCATAAAAATTACTATTATTTTCTGCTCATGATTCTCAGAATAATACGCTGTTGGAAAGGTTTATCCAGAAGGATTATCGATATTATTATGTATTTTTCATGCATTTCACTAATTTATACATGTGCATTAACCCATGACCAGATGGCGTTATATACACGTATATATGTAAATATATGTATATGGGATATGGAAAAAGATTATGGCATTATATACGCACCACCACCTTATCAGCTGGTATATGTGTGTGTGTGTGTGTGTGTGTGTGTGTGTGTGTGTGTGTGTGTGTGTGTGTGTATATATATATATATATATATATATATATATATATATATATATATATATATATATATATATATATATATATATATATATGGGATATGGGAAGAGGTTACGGCGTTATATACGCATCACCACCTGATCAACTGGTATATGTTGATGATGTTGCCCACAGTGGCCGAGACGATATGATAGGATGCCCTCAGTGGCTTGATAATTTATGTACACCCATACCTATGCATGACACGACATTTATATGCATGTGCATGATATTATAAACGTTTCAAAATTTACAGAGTTATTAAGATTTAAAGGTATTTCTGTATTCCATGTTTCATCTATGTCTTTTACGTACTTATTTTTATGCCTTACATACTTAGTACATTTTTCGTACCGACGCCCTATTTCATGGGGCCTGCGTTTCATGCCAGCAGGTGCAGGTAGGCAAGCTGACGGTCCCCCTTCTTAGGATCCCGGATCAGCGAGAGTTGACGTGCTCTATTTGATCCGGAGCTGCTTTTGATTTTGGTACGATACATTTATATATATATATATATATATATATATATATATATATATATATATATATATATATATATATATATATATATATAATATTTATGTATATGGGTATAACGTGGCTCAGTCCTGTCTTTGTACAATTATGTTTCTGTTAGAGGTCTGTAGCCAGTATGTCTAGCTGGATTGTATGTGGCCTTGTGGGCTTTAAGTTTTGGATGTATAGTTGTCTATAGCAGCATTGCCGGCTCGCCCACTGTATTCTGTCTGTATACGTACATATGCCTTGTTGGCAGGTTTCCTTCATGTATGTTATTTTCGTAATTCAGAAGATGTTATACAGGTTCATATCCTAGACGTATGCTTAGGGGTGTTTGACAGGTAGGACTCAGGCACCTATCGCGGCCCATCGGTGTGGGTTGTGACAATTCGACCTGAGGAAGGTCCTTCCGAGACCAAGTAGATTAGGCTTACTCGCTTTCCAAATTAGGAAACTATACCACATTCTACCCAGCCAATCTCCTGTGCACCGAAATCCTTTAAAAAGGACCTGCTCATTAAGAACATGGCCGAAGAACTCAAGAAGCTAACAAACCGAGTTTAAGGTGTTGAAGGCGATAGAGGAATAGAAGGTTTGAACTACTAAGATCTGTGCATACAGCCCGATGTGGAACTGCCAGAGGGGTACAAACCTCACAAGCTCGAAATGTTCGATAGCACAGGTGATCACAGGGTTCACCTAAGGACTTACTATGATAAGGTTGTTGGGGTTGGAAAATATGAAAAGATTTGAATGAAGCTCTTTATGAGGAGCCTTACCAGGGATGCGTTGTCTTGGTATATCAGCCAGAATCCCAAGAAATAGTCAAATTGGGTAAGCATGGGGTCAGATTTCATGGACCGGTTCAGGTTCAACACAGAAAATGCACTTGATGTCTTCTACATTCAGAATCTCAAGAAGAAACCTACCCAGACTTTCCGCGAATATGCTACTCGTTGGAGGTCGGAAGCCGCCAAGGTCAAGCCCGCTTTGGATGAAGAACAGATGAATAAATTATTCGTTAGAGCACAGGATCCACAATATTATGAGAGATTGATGGTCATCAAAAATCACAAATTTTCTGACATCATCAAACTCAGGGAAATGATCGAGGAAGGAATCAAGAGCGGGATGGTAACAAATTTCGAGGCACTGTAAGCCACGAATAAGGCACTCCAATCAGGTGGCATATCGAAGAAAAGAGATGTTGGGGTAGTGATGGTGGCCCAGGGCCCAAAAACTCCACTCACATACCAAACACCCCTACCCACATACCAGACACCTCCACCTACATATCAAGCATCTCCACCCACCTATCAAACACCTCCACCTATATACCAAGCATCACCATCTACATGTCAACCTTCATTTCCTAGATATTCCCAACCAGTCGCTGTCCATCATACCTATAATTCCCAACTATCCCACTTCCAATCATCACCAACTCGCCAAACTTATCCAAGACCAAGACCCCAACTTCGACCGCAAGCCACCCAAACAATACACCGCCATCGTTGAGCCCATCGACCAATTGTATGAAAGGTTAAATGCTGCAGGTTATGTCACTCTTGTTCCCGCTGTGGTGCTAGAAAATCCATCCCAATGGGTCAATCCGAACAAAACCTGTGCATACCACTCTGGTATGAAAGGGCACACCACTGCTGAGTGCCGAACATTGAAGGATAAGATCCAGACACTCATTGACAACAAGGTCATACAGGCGAAGGAAGCTGCACCTAATGTCTGCAACAATCCCCTCCCTGATCATAGAGGTGACAGTGTACATGTTATAGAAACAAATGAGAATAGGACCCTGAGGGGTCAATCGGGATTATTCGAGAAGACGATGACTTTAAGATTGCAGTCACACTTACTCCTATCGTGGTTTAGACTCAGGCACCTATTGATGTTGAGGTAATTACATCAGCTCCATTCGAGGTAGAGGTAACTCCGCCCACGGTCACTCCCGCTCCGTTTGAAGTAGAAGTGGTTACACCTTTTACTGCGACGGTGTCAACCACCCCCCATTCAACTCAAAAGCGATACCTTGGGATTTTGTCACCGAGGCTCGACAAAAAGGAAAGACTAAGATAGAGGAATCTGACACCGCACAAGGCATGACTAGAATGGGAAGAGTCTACACACGTGAACACCTGGGAGGTTCAAGTAAGGATGCCACTGCTAGGCAACCTGTCATTGAGACCGGACCGGATGACTTGTGGAGGAATGTAAAAGCGAAAGAGTATTCTATTGTTGATCACCTTAACAAAGTCCCTGCTCAGATATCTATCCTATCACTATTGCAGAATTCAGAGGCACACAAGAACGCTTTGATGAAAGTACTGAGCGAGACTTATATACCTATAATATCACCGGTGTAGAAATGAACAACATGGTCGGTTAGGTGCTGGAGAGCCATAAGATTATCTTCCACGAAGATGAGTTGCCCCCGAAGGTCTGAATCACAATAGAGCATTGCACATTATGGTACAATTTGAAGACAAGTTCATTGCCAAGGTCCTGGTAGATGGAGGTTCCCTGAAAAGGTCGGATAAAGGTTTCCATGATATACGGACCGGAAGCATGAATGTGAAGGCTTTTGATGGGTCATAGAGGGCCACGATCGGGGAAATCAACCTTTGCCTACAGATGGGACCAACTTGGTTCGACGTTGAATTCCAAGTGCTTGATATACCAGCCTCATATAATCTTTTGTTGGGCTGCCCATGGATCCATGCTGCTGGATCCGTGTCCTCCACACTACATCAAGTCGTAAAGTTTGAATGGAATTGTCAGGAGGTAATCATTCATGGAGATGGGAGTAACCCTATCTACACTAGTCAAACCATCCCAGCCATTAGACATAGAAGGAGGTTAGGAGGGGAAACCTATCATCACATTGAACGGGTCAATGCCATCGAGAAGGATAAGTGGTGCAGTAATAAAATAGAAAGCATACTAGCATGGTCTGGATATGAACTCGGCAAAGGGTTGGGAAAGAACCTCCAGGGTATCACCAAGCCGATACGGCTGAAAAATCATGGTACGACCTTTGGGCTCGGATACCAGTATACATGGAAGAAGTACAGGGAATGGTCGCCTCCATGGCGTGGACCGTATACCCTCTTGAGCAACCGATACCCCACTTGGAACAGGATTTCCATCAAGCGGACACAATATGGGGAACTGTAGAAGAAGAAGCACTAGCTGGACTAAAGTATTTGTTCTTGGAAGATGAGGATATGGATTGCAGTGCCATAATTGAGGAGGAAGAGGAAGAAGGCCTCTCCATTCAGACCGTGGCAAAGGGAGTTGTACTCAGAATCTGGACCGTCACATCATCTCGAGCCCACCGAGTCCCTGGGTAGCTTGGCAAAATTTATGGCTATTCTAGGCATTTAAATTTTTCAGCAATTTTGTTTTCAGATTTCTTTGTTTCAAATAAATGCTCGATCCGTCGAGCCAAGCTTTGTTTGAACAATTTTCTCAGTTTTAATCAAATGCACTTATACTTTATCATTATTCACTACTATTTTATACTTTCCTTTCTGCAGTGTTATTATTACTTTTCCTGATGAACTAGTGACTGTGACATGTAATAAGGTAACACAACACGAGAATAGTGACTCAGAGGAAGAAGATGAGATATCCCAGGAAATCGTCAAAGAAGTTTGAGAATTTTGAGAACAAGCCTAAGTACAACTTGGACGAAACAGAAGCAGTAAATTTGGGAGACGCCGAGACCGCAAAGAGACCCACATCAGCATTCATTTGTCACCAACAAAGAAGGAAGAGTACGTTTGTTTTCTAAAGGAATATGAGGATATATTCGCGTGGTCGTATGACAATATGACCGGTTTGAGAACATCTATAGTAGCTCACAAGTTTCCTACCAATCCCATGTGCCTGCCAGTCAAGTAGAAACTCAGAAAGTTCAAACCAGACATGAGTTTGAAGATCAAGGAGGAAGTTACCAAGTAGATCAAAGACAAGGTTCTCAGGGTGGTTGAGTATCCAAAATGGTTAGCTAATATTATGCCAGTTCCAAAGAAAGACGGGAAAGTCCAAGTATGTGTTGATTATCGGGATTTAAATAGAGCAAGTCCCAAAGACGACTTCCCATTGCCAAATATACATATCCTCATCGATAACTGCGCTAAGAATTAACTCCAATCCTTTGTAGATTGCTTCGCAGGTTATCACCAGATCTATATGGATGAAGAAGATGTCGAGAAGACAACTTTTATTACACCTTGGGGTGTATACTGTTACAAGATGATGCCATTTGGTCTAAAGAATGCTGGGGCTACTTACATGAGGGCCATGACGACCATCTTCCATGATATAATACACAAAGAAATAGAGGTATATGTGGACGATGTCATCATCAAATCCAAGAGGGCTGCAGATCATATAGCAGACTTGAGGAAATTCTTCGATAGGCTCATGAGGTACAATTTGAAGTTGAACACCGTAAAGTGTGCATTCGGGGTCCCCGCAAGAAAGTTATTGGGATTCATCGTCAGCCGCTGAGGGATCGAGCTAGATCCAACTAAAGTCAAAGCCATTTAGGAGTTACTACCACCTAAAAGCAAAAAGGACATGATGAGCTTCCTGGGACGGCTCAACTACATCAGCCGATTCATAGCACAGTACACGGTAATATGTGAACCCATCTTTAAGATGTTGAGGAAAGATGCCGAGACAAGTTGGACCGAGGATCGTCAGAAAGCTTTTGACAAGATCAAGGAATTCCTGTCCACACCGCCAGTTCTAGTCCCGCTAGAACTAGGACGACCTTTTCTACTTTATCTATCTGTGTTAGATGGAGGCTTCAGATGTATTTTGGGACAACATGATGAGACAGGAACAAAGGAGCAAGCCATATACTCTCTGAGCAAGAAATTCACACCTTATGAAGCACGGTATTCTCTGCTTGAATGCATTTACCGTGCTTTGACCTGGACAGCCCAGAAGTTGAGGCATTATTTCTATGCCTACACTACATACCTTATATCCAGGATGGATCCTCTGAAGTACATATTTCAGAAGCCCATGCCTACTGGGAAGTTGGCTAAATGGTAGATACTACTGAGTGAGTTCAACATCGTCTACATAACTCAAAAGGCAGTCAAGGGACAATCATTGGCAGATCACCTTGCTGAAAATCCAGTGGAAGGGGAATACGAACCCTTGAAAACATATTTTCCTGATGAAGAAGTATCATTCGTAGGAGAAGACATTATGGAAACATACGACGGTTGGAGGATGTTCTTTGACGGAGCCGCAAATTTCAAAGGAGTAGGCCTTGAAATAGTCTTGGTATCAGATATGGGTCAACATTATTCGATATATGCTAAACTCAGATTTCCCTGCCCAACAACATAGCAGAATACAAAGCCTGCATACTAGGGCTCAACATGGCAGTCGACATGAACATTCAGGAGTTGTTGGTGATCAGAGATTCAGATTTGCTTGTGCACAAGGTGCAAGGAGAATGGGCTACCAAGAATTCCAAGATATTGCCATATCTGCACCATGTGCAGGAATTGAAAAGGAGGTTCACGAAGATAGAATTCTGACATGTACCCAGAATTCAGAATGAGTTCGCCGACGTATTAGCCACTTTGTCATCAATGATACAGCATCCAGATAAGAACTATATTGATCACATTCCGGTGAGGATCCATAATCAGCCGGCATATTATGCTCATGTCGAGGAAGGAGCAGATTGAAAGCCTTGGTTCTATGACATCAAGGAGTACCTATCAAAAGGAGAATACCCGGAGCATGCAAATCACATTCAGAAATGCACTCTCCGAAGATTGTCAAATCACTTCTTCCACAACGGAGGAAACTTGTATAGAAGAACTCCAGATTTGGGTTTGCTAAGGTGTGTCGAAGAAAAGGAAGCTTCTAAGCTACTTGAGGATGTGCATGCTGGGACATGTGGCCCGCACATAAATGGTTTCATTCTAGCCAAGAAGATACTCAGGGCAGGTTACTTTTGGATAACCGTAGAGACGGATTGTATTTAGTATGTCCGCAAATACTTTTAATGTCAAGTACATGCCAACATGATAAAAGTGCCACCAAATGAGCTTAATGCAACAAGCTCGCCTTGGCCATTCACCGCCTGGGTAATGGATGTTATTGGTCCGATTGAGCCCACTACTTCAAATGGGCACCGGTTTATTCTGGTAGCCATTGATTACTTCACGAAATGGGTAGAAGCTGTATCTTACAAAGCTGTAACCAAGAAAGTCATTGCAGATTTTGTCAAGGATCGTATTATCTGCCGATTCGGAGTTCCTGAGTCTATTATCACTGATAATGCCACCAACCTCAACAGTGACCTTATGAAAGCTATATGTGAAACTTTCAAAATCAAGCACAAGAATTCCACCGCCTACCGATCTCAAATGAATAGAGCCGTAGAAGCCGCCAACAAGAACATTAAAAAGATACTAAGGAAAATGGTAGAGAATCATAAGTAATGGCATGAGAAATTACCCTTTGCTCTGTTAGGGTACCGCACCACAGTTCAGACATCAACCGGGGCAACCCCCTACATGCTGGTTTATGGTACCGAGGTTGTCATTCCAGCCGACGTAGAGATTCCTTCTTTAAGAGTCCTACAGGAAGCTGAACTCAGCAATGCGGAATGGATAAGAAGTCTCTATGAACAGTTGGCCCTTATCGATGGAAAGAGAATAAACGCAGTATGTCATAGCTAACTTTATCAGAATAGAATGACCAGAGCCTTCAACAAAAGGGTCAAACCAAGACAGTTCGCACCAGGGCAGCTGGTATTGAAAAAGATTTTCCCATACCAAGATGAAGCCAAAGGGAAATTCTCTCCCAACTGGCAAGGTCCGTATATGGTTCACAGAGTACTAACAGGAGGAGCACTCATACTTGCAGAGATGGATGGAGAGATCTGGCCAAAACCAATCAATTCAGATGCAGTCAAGAGATACTATGCCTAGATCATTTCACATTTTCTTTTATGATATAATTGAACTATGCTTGACCTGATTCCCGTTTAAGAGGGGATACGTAGGTAACCTTATGGGTTCGGTCATATCGTAATAAAATTTTCATTTCCCCCTAGAATCAGAAACTGGGGTAGAATTTTGAGGAGGGTCCTCAAAATTCTGGAGCAAGTCCAGCCAGCACCATCACATGCCAGTAAGTCAGTCATCAGTCAAGAAATGGGGCAGAATTGTGAGAAGGATTCTCAAAATTCTGAAGAAGATTGAGCAAGGTCCGCTATCCGCAAACAGTTAAAAAAATCATCTACTAAACTGGGGCAAAATTTGGAGGAGGACCCTCAAAATTCCAACATAAGAAAGCTGCAATGCCTTTGAAATGTGTCAAAGTCGCTAGTTCATCAAAAGTTACTTGTGAAATCAATACGCTGCCAAAACAATTCTATTTTTTTTTTATCAATGAATGCATATTTTTCGAAAATTCTATTTTTTTTCATAACAGTCAGGTGCTACCTAGGGGAACTCGAAAGTGGCTTCCAAAGCAGAGGAAAGCAAGGCTAACAGACGAAGCAAGAACCAACCTCCCCTAATGAAACTTATGATTTTTCTTTGAACGTAGATACATTTGACAATAGCATGTGCACACAAAGCAAATTCACCATCCATCCGGCCATTAGACACTGAACATATCCTAGCTAAGACATACTCTACCCTTATCTGCTATTCTCTCTTTGCATGAGTCTAAGACTTGACTACACATTTGCATGAGTCTAATCCTAAACTCCATATTTGCATGGGACTAAGCTTGTCCCGAATCTTGCATGAGGCTAAGCCCTGCCTCCATTTTGCGTAAGGCTAAGCATTGCCTTCCATTTTGCATGGTACTAAGCCCTGTCCCGAATCTTGAATGAGGTTAAGCTCTACCTCCATATTTTCATAAGGCTAAGTGCGGCCTTCTCTTTGCATGAGACTAAGCTCTGTCTCCAATCTTGCATGAAGTTGATCCTTGCCTCCATACCTGCATGAGTCAAAGCTTTGACTCCATATTTGCATGAGTCTAATCCTAGACTCCATATTTGTATGGGACTAAGCCTTGTCCCGAATCTTGCATGAGTCTAATCCCTGACTCCATATCTGCATAAGGCTAAGCATTTCCTTCCATTTGCATGGGACTAAGCCCTGTCCCGAATCTTGCATGAGGTTAAGCTCTACCTCCATATTTGCATAAGGCTAAGCACTGCCTTCTCTTTGCATGAGACTAAGCCCTGACTCCATATTTGCATGAGTCTAAGCCCTGACTCCATATTTGCATGAGTCTAAGCTTTGACTCCACATTTGCATGAGTCTAATCCTTGACTCCATATTTGCATAGGACTAAGCCTTGTCCCGAATCTTGCATGAGGTTAAGCCCTCCCTCCATTTTGCATAAGGCTAAGCATTGCCTTCCATTTTGCATGGGACTAAACCTTGTCCCGAATCTTGCATGAGGCTAAGCCGTGCCTCCATTTTGCATAAGGCTAAGCATTGCCTTCCATTTTGCATAGGACTAAGCCCTGTCCCGAATCTTGCATGAGGTTAAGCTCTACCTCCATATTTGCATAAGGCTAAGCACTACTTTCTCTTTGCATGAGACTAAGCTCTATCTCCAATCTTGCATGAGACTGATCCTTGTCTTCATACCTGCACGAGTCTAAGCCTTGACTCCATATTTGCATGAGTCTAATCCCAGACTCCATATTTGCATAAGGCTAAGCACTGCCTTCTCCCTGCATGAGTCTAAGCCCTGACTCCATATTTGTATGAGGCTAATCCTTGCCTCCACACTTGCACGGGACTAAGCATTGTCCCTTCTTTGCACCTATATTGCTCTATTTCTACTACCATCTATTTGCCTTTAAATAGGGCTAAGATCTGCCCTCTACTTCGCAAGACTAAACCTTGTCTTGTTACTTCATATTATTGCATATTATGGGCCTAAACATCGCCAATCTGTCCAAAGTTGTCATAGTCTAAAGGAACCATCCTCATAGCCGGAAGATACCATGCCATGGACTGAGGATCTTTCAAATTTGCATATCATTATTCAAAGGCGTCATGGTTCGGAGGCACCATTTTCATGGCCCGAGAAAATTATTTCATGGCCTGCGAATCCCTCATTAAACAATTTATGGCCTGGGACGTCATGGTCCAAGGACGTCATCTTTAACCGTCCGAAGGCAACCTTCATTGTCCAAAGGGAATTTGCATCATGTTTAAATTTTCGCAAATACGATTGTAGCATCTTTTATCTGCAGGTAACCAGTATGAAACTACTATCCTAGCAGGAGCGATCTCGCTCTAGTTCCCTCTGACCGTCCTGAGCCTTAACCGCGCATCGTAGCCGCTTCCATATCTCGTGTCCGTTCTCGCAATAATTTCATCGGCACACTCCGCAGCTGAATCTAGAACTACACATGGCTTGATTTTCGTAAAACTAGGGATATGTAGGCAACTCAAAAACCGGAGCTCAACCTCTGTCTTTCAAAACATCCCATCTGGTCAAAATTGGCCATCATTTCTTTACCCGAAAACTCTTTCATCCTTCCCGGGTAAAGACAGGCAGTTGATGATACCCAATTTTTCCCTATTTATTTTTAATATGCATAAATGCCTTCACAATAGCATATATATGCATATATAAGCATGCACAATATTTTTATTATTTTTCCCATAATTTAAAGGGTTTAAATTGATTTATTTCTCCCCTTTTATCCATAAAATCCTCAATAATTATTTCTAAAATTATTTTTTTGATAATTCATTTATTTGATTTCTATACTTATGCCAAAATATGGCTAATGTAATTTTTATGTATTTTTATAGTTATATTTAGTATTTTTAAGCTAAATTGCATATAATTGCAATGATAGCCCATTTTAAGGTATAATTATATTTTATATGCATAAAATTATTCCCTATATTTTTAAATTAATCATTGTGTATTTTAAATCATTTTTGCATGTTAAATTATTTTCCAAAAATTACCGATTATTTTTTATAAATTAAAATAGGGAAAAACTGGATTTTAAATAATAACCAGATTTGGCTTTCAATTATGGCCCAAATCAGACCAATCCGCAACCCAATTTCCTATTTAATAGCCCGACCCAGGATCCAATTATCCTTACCTGACCTAAGCCATTTTAAATCCTGGCCGTTGATCTAAAAGATCAACCGCCTCATTTCTCCTTCCCTTTTTAATTTCCAAACGACCTCCTAACCTTACTCATTTCCAAATCCCCACCTCCTTCAAATGCTCTCATCTTCTCCCTTCTCTCAAACCTAACCCTAGACTCCGTTAATCACCTCCTTCTCCGGTCATCTCCGACGACCTACCTTTCAACCCCAAGCCTCCAATGGGTCTCTCACCGCCTTGCTCATCATCTCTAAGACCTTCAAGGGTCCTAGGCCATGCCGATTTGGACCTAGGGTTTCTGCTTCCGTGTTCATGTCTTCCCTGGTGTGATTTTGGGCAAAATCACACCATATGTGTTACAATTTGTGAAGTTTACAACAGGTTTTTTCGATTTCTATTTGGGTTTCCTTTGAAACCCTAACTCTCGCCTGAATCTCTTCAAATCTGTGTTATTTTTAACACTTTAAGCCTGTTTCCTTCTATGATTTGCTTATTTAAGAGCTTCTTCTGAAAGATCCTCAATTTTTAACATTTTACTTCCTTTAAAAAATTAGGGTTTTTCTCGGAGTTCTTTACACTTGTTTTAACCGATTTCTTTATGATTAAACCTCTTTCCTTGCTTATTTTTGACTGATCCTATGTTCCTACTACTTTTTAACTCGACTCTGTTAAAAGGCCCTAACTTTAAGACCTCCTTTGCTTTGGTTCTATGTGTCAGCATGACTACTTGATTTTGTTAAAGTTTCTGTCGATTGCCATGCTTTGAATGGGTTTTCTACTGAATATATAGCCTACTTATGTCACTTCTATGTGGCTATGCTCCTTTTGTTTATTCATCTCTTGCTTCTTTCTGTCACTATGGCTAACCTTGTTTGTTTGCTACGCTTGTTCATTCGTTTCAATTTATATGTTGAAGGTGTAGAATCATGACTCCCTCTTAATTGATTCTGATTTCCTTAATTGATGGTGATTGAAAGATTTTCTTTTAAAACCCTAAAAGCTTTATCCCGTCTATTTAAGCTGACTAATTTCCTTACCATATTTGCTATGATATTTATTTCTACTGAGTTGTGTCCTTAATTAAGGCTTTATAAATTTAGTCCTAATCGACTACTCTATGCTTACTGAACCTTGGCTCCTTCCTTATTTAGTCATGCACTTATTTTTCTTCTTGCCTTATATTATAATGAATATTCCCGTTTGATTTGATTCCCTTAACTTAAGAGAGTACTTCCTTGATTCTCTAATTGATTGTTTTTGAGCTCTTAAATTATTATACTACTATGATTTTTACCTTATTTTACTACCTACTTTCAACTATAAATACTCTAAGTCTTTCATAAACACAACACACACGAACACTTGGTTTTCAAAACTACCTCTCTTACTAATCATCTGTACTCTTTGGTTCTTTTATTCTGCTTACTTTTATCTTCACTGGTATGTCCTAGTTTTGATTTAAAGCTTTAACAACAATATGCGTCTCTTATTGTTTCAGTTTCTTTATTTCTAGCTTGCTTCTACTTGTGGTTTTATTGTGAAATTTGTAGTTAAATTACATTATCAGCATGCTAGTGACTCCCCTTCCTTTAGATCAATGTATTCCCTTATGTAGGTTTCAAAGCATGCCTTGTCAGTTGTCCTTCACTTCTTGTGTGCTTTCCACTCTATGAATCCCCAAACCCTTATCACCCCTTCTATGTGTCTGTATTCTTCTTGAATGGTTTGTGATTATGCTAGTGTCCACTATCTCTGAGCATGTCCAAACCAGTCATAAGACCCTTGCTGGGTTATATAGCCAAATGTTTATGTATCCCCAAACCCCTTGACTCCTGTGTGACTGTTGAATTCTGAAAACTAGTTGTGTGTGATCTTTTCCTAAGGTGTTTAAGCTTGTTTACTACTCCAACCTCTTTTCAAGCAATCTCTATTGGTTTACTAAGTGTTTTCAAAACAGACTTTCTAAAATAGTCTCTAATAAACCTTTTCAACTTGGGTCCGGCACTTTCACTTTACTCTTAGTCAATAAGTTCTGCCCCCTCTAGTATGTGTACTACCTTGGGATCCTCTTGAGAGCCCTCTGAACTCTGGCATACTGAGGCTGGCCTTTCTACATTGCACTGGTTCAATGCTTGATTGCTAAGTCTAGGTGTAAGCATTGTCCCGGGGTCCTTGAGGCCCGTATGGAACTTTGATGCACCTAGACTCTGATTTGTCTATGAAATTTCACTTCCAATGTCAGTTGCATCAAATAGAAATCATGTTCCTAAGGTTCTGCATTTTTGTCATGTTAGAAACCATATTTACAGGTTCCAAACAATCATGTCTAAAATCAGTAGATGCCATGCTTATAAGATTCGACTCCGATTCAGTTTTAATCAGCCTTTCTGTACGTTGCTAAAAACAGTAATACGCCTATATATCATGTCTATAGGGATCTATACTCGCAATTTTGTATGGAAATTCAATTTAGCCTAATAAATCAATTTTATTATGCCTAGTTCATTTCTAAAGTTGGTCTTATTAAGCGATGACATTTCCTGAATCAAGTCCTTTCAAAATTGCATTAATCTCATTAGATACCATGCTTATAGGTATTAAAGGAGTCTGTTTCGATAACATGTTTGTTTCTGCATTAATATAGACACAGTATATTGCATATAAGCAAGCCTTAGGGCATTTTTCAAAACCTGCATTTCCCCAAAGCTGTTTCCGTCGTTTAATGTTTCTGACTCTAATACGCTTTCCCTAAAGCTGTTTCTGTCATTTAATGTTTCCGATTCTAATACGCTTTTAAAACAAGGTAATCCCTAGGCAGCTACTAGGTTATAACTTCTAGGTATGAAAGTTTGGTCCGTTTCTGCATATTCACTTAGAGATCCTGCTTTAGGACTTTAATTAATAAAGACCTTAGCTGTGTTTGAGTCGTGTTGCTTGTATGTTTGTTTGAGGAGGAAACTGTGAGCCTCTTAATTGCTCCCATTATGTGAAAGTCCTAAATGTTTTGGCTGTCGCCTTAAAATTTTTGCCTTTTAAAACCTTAGGAGTTACGTCTAGAACCACCTATAGGTAGAGGTCCTAACACCCTCCGAGACTATTTAGAAGGGATGGGTAGCAGCACCCAATAGGAATCAGTGACCAAATACTCGCTTTGCATGACCAATAAAGGGATAGGAAGGGTAGACATGTGATATGATGACTACGCGTTCAGGAGTGTTTACCGGATATTGCGTGGGGTGATCCTATAGTACAAACAACCTTGGACCCCTATTTACCTAATCCTTCAAAACTTTTATCTTTTACAACTTGTTCCAACCTTTATCTTACTACTTGAACTATCCAACGTGCTTTATTTGCAATTTATTTGATTCAACTGTTTATATGGACTAATTTGTAAATATAAGTTCGGCCGGGACCCACAATTGTGGACCTAGAGAGGTTCCTAACTCCTTCTCCTCAAGGTTATTTCGAGCCCTTACCCTAATCTCTGGTGATGCAAACTAACCCAAGAGTTAATCACTCTAGGTGCCCTAACGCACCTTAATCCGTTAGGTGGCGACTCTTCAAATACCCAATTCTCAAAAGGAAGTTAGTTATTACCCCCATGAATGTCGAAACCCGGACTTCTACCTGCGGAGGAAAAAAGGGCGCGACAACTGTCAAAGGGAGCCATGGTGTGGTATCACAACCTGCCCCCAAACTCGATGGATTCGTTTGCCATGTTGGCAGATTCTTTTGTTAAGGCACATGCTGGTGCCATCAAGGTTGCTATAAAGAATTCCGACGTCTTCAAGATCAAATAAAGGGAGAACTAAATGCTGAGGGAATTCGTATCTCGCTTCCAGATAGAGCGAATGGACTTACCACCGGTCTCCGATGACTGGGCAGTGCAAGCCTTCACTCAGGGCTTGAACGAGCGAAGCTCGATAGCTTCGAAGCAGCTAAAGAAGAACTTGGTTGAGTATCCCGCCGTGACTTGGGCAGATGTACACAACAGATACCAATCAAAGATTAAGGTCGAGGATGACCAATTGGGGGCCCCTTATGGCTCAGTATATCCTGTCACACTTCCTTTTTACTACACCCGGAAGGGTATTAAGGAGTTTTTCCAATTAAAGGACAATCGAAACAGGATTTATTATTAAGAATTTAGAGTCGCCACTTGGGAGATTTATGGTGTCCCAAGTCACCAGTTCAAATCCTGAATCGAGGAAAAGATTGACTCTGTATTACAGTCCACGAACCAGAAATCCGGGTAAGGAATTTTGTTAACCCGGGAGAAGGTGTTAGGCATTCCCGAGTTCCGTGGTTCTAGCACGGTCGCTCAACTGTTATATTTAGCTTAATTATCTGATTTTAAACAATTATGAACCTATGTGCAAATTTTAACTTAACCGCTTCTATTTAAATATTTTTTAGGAAGATTCAACGTCACATAAAACGCGTCTTGGACCATGTCACATAAATGCACCCGCAGTCCACAACACATTTTATCTAATGTTGTTGAGATTTGGATTTGGGTCACATAATGCACACCCGAGTTTAGGAAGGTAACTTTATTAAAATAATGCGTCTAAAGCAAACTACGAGATTCATTTTATATCCAGGCTACGAGATTAACACGAAGATTATGGGGATTCAAGCATTTATAAAGCTAACTCCCGTAATTGTGCAACATAGAAAATTATCTTAATATCCTTTTCAAGCATTTATAAATATTACCACCCAAAAATAAAAGACTAATGTCCAGTTATTGAGTTTACTGGCATATCAACACTTTATGATGTTTTCATGCACTAAGGGTGTAACCTTGGCATATAAAAAAGCAATTTATTAAGAGTGAAGGAAAATAATAACCCACAGAACCTAATGAAAGAACTTATTAAAAGCATTAAGAGAGGTCGTGTGTTTGTTGAAGACAAAGTCAATTTGCATCTTTATTTACTCTACGGCTAACTCAACATCAGCAAACCAATAACATGCTAAATACACAACCATCAAATGATAAATCAAGCGTGAGAAGGCCAGAAATAAGAGAAACAGATCTGAAAATCACAGAGCAAATAAAGTTTAAAATTGGGCCTTTTATCAAATTCAAAATCGCAACTTAGAATACGAACCGGAAATGACCGCAACGGAACAGAAACTCGACGACCTCGAAGCTCGCTGGAAATTGACGAACCTCGGACGGACAAACTCAAATCTCCGACTCAACGACTAAACGGAAAGCTTGCACCAGGGACCTCGACGAACTCGACACTTCAATACATGGCGCTGTACGGATCTTGCAAACGAACTCCAAGATGGATTCAACCTCGACAAGGAACCAGCAGAATAGTCATCGAAACTCGACTAGAAAACCTCGAGACTCACCGGAAAAGTGTTAAATGAGCTTTTGAACTCCTCACTATTTTCAGCGTGTACGTGTGTCGTGGTTGTTTTATCGTTTGAGCTGGTGATGGAGCTTGGCAGCTATAGAGGAGTTGGTTGTTGTGTATCGTTGGTTTCAGAGGCTACATCTGGAGCTCGTAAATCCGATGAGCTATTGGAGCTCGTTTTTCCAACGAGTTTCAGGCAACCGTGGTTAGCGTTGTTTGCCTTTTTCGTTGTTAGGTGTTGGGTCGTTATTTGGGGTGTTACGGCAAGCTCGCCGCTGGTGAGGAGAGGAGAAGTCGAGGGGTTGTTTGGGTGGGGTGTTCGAAGAAGACGAAGCCAGGGGGTGGGGTCGTTTCCTTTGGTGTTGATCTGAAGAAGAAAACGAATGAGAGCCTCCTTTTTTTAAAAAGGCTGCGCAGCTTTTGTCCTCCTTGCTCGTTCTTTTTTTTGTTCTTCTTTTTTATATTGTAGAGTCTAGGTCTAGATAGTTGTAGGGTTTTAGGTTAAGGGGTATGGGCCTAAAAATTTGGGGCTTGAGAGTTATGAGCTAGGTCCAAAATTAGGCCTAAAAATGGGTTGCTCGAGCCCAAGTTCTATCCTTTCCCCGCGAACAAGACTAAAAATACGATCTCAATTATTAATTAGTCCTACTATTCAGATAATTATTAAAATAAAACTAACCATTAAAACAAATCTATTTTTGGTATTTTCAAATATCATATTAAAATAAAAATACGATACTACTTTTTTTTTATATTTTTTTTAGATTAAAAATGACTACAAAACATTAATGAACCTATTTTTGTAATTTTTGTTTTCTTGTAATAAAATAAAGTAAAAGAGTCAAAATTACTTAAAATATCTATATTATGCCTAAATTAAATATTTACGCGCTAAAATATGAAAAATCTTGGGGAGGGTCAAAAATTACATGTCTACAACTGCCCCTCTTTGACTGGAAAGATATAGTATTTTCAGACAAAGAATGACTAGACAGGTTTTTAACCTGACCCTTATTTGGAGAGACTAAAACTAAGAGAAAAGGGAAATGTGACCGAGCCCTGGTATCTGAGTTGCCTACATATCCTTGGCTATAAAGGAATCAGGTCACGTGTAGTTCAGAAGTGAGTGAGATGACGGAGTAAGCCGAGGTGGAGAGCCAGTCGAGGTGCCGTTCCGCCGAGGTTTTGGTCCATGGTTCCGTTATTACATCAAAATCATCATAAAAAGAAACTAACTAAGCGTGTCAACTACAAATTACAAGATTCCTATCTATATCTTCAAACTTGATCTTGTGATTCTTGTTGCCTTGTTGACTTGTATTCTCCTGGTGAAATCCCTTTGTTGCCAACTTGAATTGTAATCTGAGATGTTTTCCCTTTCTCCAGGTGGATGCCTGACTACCAACTACACTTTGAGATGTTTTTTCTTTTTTTCCGGTTGGACGCTTGACTGCTGAACTTGAATGTATTCCCTACTCTCCAGGCGGGCTTTTGATTGCTGAACTTGAAATGTATTTCCTTCTGTCCAGGCGAGCTCCTGACTTCAACAAATAGACAAAACAAAGAAAATGTTTTGCCCCGTTTGGGTATCTGGGCACACATGTAAGTGTAAAACAGATCACATTACCAAATATCAATAAGAACTTGAAAGTTAAAACTTGAATTGCACTCCCTTGTTCTCCAGGCGGGCTCTTGATTGCTGACTTGAAATGTATTCCCTGCTCTCCAGGCGGGCTCCTGACTGCTGAACTTGAAATATATTCCCTGCTCTCCAGGCGGGCTCCTGATTGCTGACTTGAAATGTATTCCCTGCTCTCCAAGCGGGCTCCTGACTGCTGAGCTTGAATGTATTCCCTGCTCTCCAGGCGGGCTCCTGACTTCAACAAAACAGACAAAAACAAAGATAATTTTTCTGCCCCAATTTGCACTAGGAAGATTTGTGAGTTGTTAGCAATATTGTAAACCACTTATACTATTGATGCAATGATGAGAGTAAACTAATGACTAGACCAGGATGTGCGTCTCCTATGAGTAAAACCCAAAACTTTGACTAGAAAATGCGTCTGCTAAAAATAAAACCTGAATGAACCAAACTAGGAAGTGCGTCTCCTACGGGTAAAACTTGTATGAACAAAAACCAAGAAGTGCCTCTCCTAGGGGTGAAATCTCAATTTAGGAAGTGCGTCTCCTAAAACAAAATATAGTCTGAAAGAACTAGACTAGGAAGTGCGTCTCCCATGAGTGAAACTTCAATGACTCAAACTAGGAACTGCGTCTCCTATGAATGAACTCTCACTTTAGGAATTGCGTCTCCTATGGGTGAAACTTCAATGACTCAAACTAGGAAGTGTGTCTCTTATGGGTGAAACTTCAATGACTCAAACTAGGAAGTGCGTCTCCTACGAATGAACTTAAATGAACCAGAGTAGGAAGTGCGTCTCCTAGGAGAAAATCTCAATTTAGGAAGTGTGTCTCCTAAAACAACAATACAACCACTACCCAGACTAGGAAGTGCGTCTCCTAGGGGTGAAATTTCAATTTAGGAAGTGCGTCTCCTAAAACAAAAATATAACCTGAACTACCCAGACTAGGAAGTGCGTCTCCTAAGGGTGAAATCTCAATTTAGGAAGTGCGTCTCCTAAAACAAAAATATAACCTGAACTACCCAGACTAGGAAGTGCATCTCCTAGGGGTGAAATCTCAATTTAGGAAGTGCGTCTCCTAAAACAAAAATATAACCTGAACTACCCATATGGGTGAAACTTCAATGACTCAAACTAGGAAGTGTGTCTCCTACGAATGAACTTAAATGAACCAGACTAGGAAGTGCATTTCTTAGGGGAAAATCTCAATTTAGGAAGTGCGTCTCCTAAAAGTATATCCTGAAAGACCCAGGCTAGGAAGTGCGTCTCCTAAAAGTATATCCTGAAAGACCCAGGCTAGGAAGTACGTCTCTTAAGGGTGAAACATCAATGACTCAAATTAGGAAGTGCGTCTCCTACAAATGAACTTAAATGAACCAGACTAGGAAGTGCGTCTCCTAGGGGAAAATCTCAATTTAGGAAGTGCGTCTCCTACAACAAAATATAACTTGAAAACCTAGACTAGGAAATGCTTTTCCTAGTGGTGATGTATGATCTTCTCAATAGCCTTTGCATAAGCAGAATTGGGGCATTGCACCTGAAAATTTCAACCTTCTAAGATTTGATATAAACATAGCTTCTGTCCCTGTTTCAGACAAAGAAAACTTGTGAGTTTAAACATGGTAGTTGGTTTGTGGCCTTGACTTTGCGGCGATTGCTCCTTCACTTGCCATGATAACTTTGATTTCACCTTGAAAGACATTGCTTGCTTATTAACTAACCAATTTCTATGTCACCCTTATCACAGAAATACCCCTTCTCCGTTTAGACCCAATTCCCTCTATCTGTTGCATTGCTCATGAACTAACATTTACCAACTTTTGTGTTTTACCGAAAATACCTTTGATTCGTTCACCTAACATCCTCCATCTGTTGCATCGTGCTCTTGTGTTGACATGTAATACACCTTTGTGTTTCTCATGAATTCCAAAGCACGTTAATTTCCATCCACTTAGTGCGCATGTTGTTCTTTCCTGACTTAAATCACTGGCCTTGGCCTTGAAGTCTATTGTTCCCTTACTTTTCACGATAACTTTGATTTCTGCTTGGAAGACCTCGCTTGTCACTGGTTAAACACTTTCTTTGTTGATCTCATCACAGAGAATACCTTTGACCCGTTCACCCAACATCCTCTATCTGTTGCACTATTCGCGAATTGAAATATACCAAACATTTGTATTTCTCATGGACCCCAAAGCATGTTGATTGCTACCAACTCAGTGCGCTTGTTATTATTTCCTAACTTATGCCATTTTGATGTGCCGACCAGATCCTGTTTTGTGCAATTAGAAAGCTGGTGGAAAATTTTGAAGTCATTTCTCACTTATTTTGACCAAACAGACTCAGGAAGAGGAAGTAAACAAGACAAAAGGAACAGAGTAAAAGACAAAGGAAAGAAGTGATTCCTAACAAGAAAACTACAAAGTAGAAACCTATCAGATGTGGATACCAACTATAATGACCATGACATGCACCTGTGGCCTATTCTGTTGAGCAAGTCTGATGTCCAACTCTTGTTATACCCCTGAACCGTGAAACTGGGCTTCAATGCTCCGATTATCCAATCTGATTCACAATCCTTATTCGACTTGTAGTGCCCGAAGGGTTTTCACCATCAAGCCTCTCTCATTTTACTCTTTCTCTCAACTTACTGTCGCCTTACGATGCCCGTGAAGATTTTCACCAATAAGACTCTCTCATTTTTATTTCTTTCATCTTTCATCGCCTTACGATGCCCGTGGGGTTTTTCACCAATAAGACTCTCATTTTCATTTTTCCTTGCTTGGACCGGAGTGTTGCCCCTGATATGAATTACCTCTCCTTGCTTGACTTGGCATCTCTTGAAGACTGATCGGAAGGTCTTTCTTTGGACCGTAACATGGGCTTTTGGATAGGGTTAAAAAGAAAGGATATCAAAGGCTCAAAACAATTCACATGGGTTCAAAATTACAACTTTCGGAATCAGATTTCTTACAACAACCACAACTTCTGCCCCAGTTTCTTGCTTGGGGGACTTTTTGGATTTTTATTTTGATGGGACCGAACCGTGAGGCTGCCTACATATCCTTGAAAGGAATCAGGTCGAACGTAGTTCATGACATAGGAATTGCTTTGTTTTTGTACTTTTCTCTCTCTCCTTTTTTCTTCTTTTCCTCTTTTTTTCTCTCTTTTTCCTTTTCTTTTCTTTTCTTTACTCTTTTTCTCTTTTTGTTGTTTTTCTTCTTCTTTTTACTCTTTTTTTTCTTTTCTTCTTTTTTTTCAATTTCATTTCTCTTCTCTCCCTTTTCGTTCTTTTCTTTTCTCCTTTTCCTTTACTTATCTTTCACGCTTGTGTTTCTGATCTTTGCTACTGATTCCGAAAGAGGGGTATGAAAGAAAATAAATGAGGCTCAAATGGGAAACGAAGGATAAAGTATTTAGATAGCAGAACAAAATGCCTTCGTCATTCCAATATCCAAAACATGCCAAGTGCAAACTACACAATTTAAACAAACCAAGGAAAACATTTGTAACATCTTTTGATTGCACTAGACTTGATAACCATATCCACACATTCGCCTTTTACATCTGTTAATTACCAAGCCCCATTGGACAACACCCTCACTCTCATTACCACGAACGACCCCCTACAATTTTGGGGCAAACTTGCCATTATATTCACCCGATGCAACATGATGTATTTCAATAGTGTATTTTTATGTTCCACCTGCACCAGTTTCACACAATTCGGGCTTGAAGTGATCTCAAAATGCCTTCACTTATTTCCCTCCAATGTCCCTACATCTTCAACGTTGTTTCATTGCTTCGTGACTAAACTGACTTTTAAAACCAAGCTGAGAATTACGAGTGCATGTCCTGTCACTAGAGTCAACAGGAAAAAGACTATAAAAGGAAAAGAGAACTAAACATAAATGACTAAAAATAACAGAAAATTGCATTAGATAGGTGGTAAAAGGGTTTGAACAACAAAACCAGCAAACTAAACTGAGTTACAACCCTGGAACAAACCTAGACAACACTAAATGAGTTACTACGAAAAATAAACTAGGCAAAATAAAAGGATAGAAGGGTTTGAATCACAAGACAATATCTGGATTACAACCCTGAAAATAACCTGGACAGCAGAAATGACAACAAAATAAACCACCAAGACTTCTCTCCAGCTAGCCAAGAGATGAAGCGTCTTTCCAATTACCAAGCACAGCATCTTAGCCACTGGGTTCCCCATCAATATTGCCAAAACCATTAACAACCTCAATATCATTAACTTCAGTCCGCAAGTTCCCAAGAGGATTCGCATGCTCCCTGTCACTGTCATTGATCACAATTACCCCTTCTTGAATCATTCTTTCTATCTCCCTTTTCAAAGAACGACAATCTTCAATGCTATGCCCTTGGACATTATAGTGGTACATGCATCGTACAGTAGGATCAAAGCCTTTTGCATATGGGTCTGGAGTATAGCCGAGGAGAGGCTTAATCAGGCTAGAATGCTTTAACTTTTCAAACAAGCTTGTGTAGTACTCCCCAATTGGCGTGAAACTATTTCTTTGCCTTTGTTCCCTTCCCCGCCCCTGTTTTCTAGGGTTGTTGGGTGCTCTAAAATGTTGTAAGGGCAAGAATACATTATGCGGTGCTGGCGTTCGCCATAGGGAGTGACCTGGTGGTTGGACATATGACCGACATTGTTTGGAGGATGATACTGAGGTGGATTATGTGGAGCTCGGGGACAGGTTTGGGTTTGGAGTTGAGGCTAGGTATATTGGTGAAGCAGACCTTTTGGTCCATGTCGTGACTCTGAAACAACCATGGCAAAATCATCATGTTCCTTCTGACCCAGCAAGCTTCCTATGTCGTTCTGAATTGCTTGTGTTGTGGCTTTTAATGCAGAATAACTCATGATCTGCTAGACTTCAACCCATCTTCTACCATTTCTCTCATTTTTACCACATCATTAAAATACCTACCCACAGCCGTGATCAAATGACCAAAGTAAGTTGGTTCTTGAGCTTGAAGAAAGTACTCGACCATCTCTTTTTTCTTCCATGGGAGGATGGACTCTGGCAGCTTGCTCTCTCCATCTGAGCCCGTATTCCCTAAATCTTTCATTAGGCCTCTTTTCTATCTTGGCGAGGGACATGCGATCTGGGACAATTTCTATATTGTACTGAAAGTGCCTGGCAAAGGCCTGAGCCATATCATCCCACGTGTACCACCTGCTAGCATCTTGGCGGGTGTACCACTCCAAAGCTGCCCCATTCAGACTCTGACTAAAATATGCCATCAATCATTTGTCTTTCCCACCGACGCCTCTCATCTTACTGCAGTAACCTCTCAAGTGGACCACGAGATCTCTGTGCCCGTCATACAAATCAAACTTTGGCATCTTAAACCCAGCAGGCAGTTGGACGTCAGGAAACAAACACAAGTCTTTGGAAGACACGCTCATCTGGATCTCTATCCCTTGCATGTTTCTTAAGGACTGCTCTAAGATTTTCACCTTCCTGGATATCTCATCTTACTCCACTGTCTTAGCAAGCTTTTCGGTTTTGCCGGGAGGCTCAAAATGAGGAGCGGGAGAGTATGAATCTGAGACTTTGAAAGTTGGTTCTGGTGCATAGTGTTGGGAATCAGGGACTTTGAACACAACCTCGTCAGAGGATCGAGGAAAAGTAGCTGAGGGAGGAGCTACAAGAGCATGAGTGGCCAAAGGAGCGGGATACGAGGTGGATTTGGCGGGTAGAGTGTGAAAAGGTTGTGGGGTGATATCGGCAGCAGTGGGAATCTGTATTTGGGATAGTGGTGGGATAGTTGCAGGGTTTTCGGTGTAGTTAGTGGGGAATGAAGGCGGAGGATGCCCCCTGATCCAAGACTGATACATTTCTGTCATCTATTGTTTCACCCTTTGGAACTCCTCTTTCAATTCAGACTCTGACTCCACAAACTTCCTTGATGGGTCAACAACTCTTGTGCCCAGGTTTTTGCTAGTCATGGCTACCTTGCCCTTTGGCCTTGTGTTGAATGGATGGGTTATCTTAAGAACCACAAACCAACCACCCTTCTGCTCAATGAGGAGAACAAAAGGAACAAAATGAAGTAATCATGTTAATGTTAGAGCATTTAACAACTAAAAATATCACATTTCGTGCAATGCACCTAGCAATAATTTACGGTCCAAGAATGACTTCAAGGGTCACAAGGTTACTTGGCATCATCCCAATTTGTTCATTTCAGCCTCTCTTCTCTTTGTTTTTCTGGTACTTGCTGGCTTGCCCATTTTTCTTCATTTCTTTTTCTTTTTTATTTTCATCACTCTTTTCTTTCTCTCATATCTCACATCCCACAATTTCACCTTTTTTTTTCGTTTTCCCCTTTTTCTTCTTTTCCTCTTTTTCTTTTAATAATAATAAAAAAAATGATTCGATCGAACCCTATGTAGGTTGCCTACGTATTATGACGCCGCATGAATCAGATCTTTGCGTAGTTCTGGAAGATCGGAAATAAAGTAAACAAACTAACGTTCTCATTTCATTTTTTTTCTACCTTAATGACTACTCTGATGAGAAAAGAGAAATAAAAGCAAAACCATTTTTTCTAAACTTGATGTTCTATAACCTATTTTAAACTCAAGCTTAACGGATTTTTTCTTTTTCTTTTCTTTTTGGAAACAAATACTCTATTGAGGAAAAATCCTAGAAAAGAAAGATATATTACTTTTTTTTCTTTGACTCCTTTTTTTTTCCTAAATTTTCATTTGATATCCTGACACAAGATTTCGAAGCAAACAATAAATAAAATAAAACAAAATATTTTTGGATTTCAATTTTGATTGCCTAAAGAAAAAATTCTAATGATAGACAAAAGACAAAGTATGTTTTTTATGTACAATATCCTAAAGTTCTAATGAAAATAAAAAGAATTTTTTTCTATTTTTCACTAATATCCCAAAAAACACCTCAAAAGAAAATCTTTTTGGATTTTGGAATTAACACCTTAAAGAAGCTTTTAAAGAAGTAATAAAAGAAAATTCTCTTTTTTCTTTTGAATTTTGGTCCTAATATACTAAAGGAAATATAAAAACAATTCATTTTAAGTCCTAGATATTAATTGCCTAAAGGAAAAATAACCTCAAAATTTTTTCTTTTTCCCATTTCTAGAATTAGTAATCTAAATAAAATTTATAACAGAAATATAAAATGCAACATCTCTTTTTTTTTTTTTTTGGATTTTTGACTTGTAACACATTTCCAAATACAATAGCAAAACACTCGGCAAATTTAATTAGACTATTACAAACTCAAAAATTAACTAAATGACTGAATACTACTGTACAGGACTAGAAAGTAAAACATGAACAAAAGACTCAAAAATATAAAATGGCTCCTCGAGCAGCTCCTGAATGCAGTGATCCTAGGGTATCTGTCATGCTCAAACTCTGATAAGTAAATCCACACATGTATAAGAAAACTTAAACCAACACTATGTGAGACAAAAACACTCCCTACTGGACACATGGAAGACATGGTTGAGGCTATTTTTGCAAACTGGCTTATTTGACCAAAAGGTGGCTAGAAGTGCAAAATTTGGCTATGACCCCGCAGAGCCAAGAACCTAAGATTTACTAGGAAAACCGGACCCTATGTGGGTTGCCTACGTATCCCGCCCCGAGAGACGAGAATTAGGTTCGCGTAGTTCGGGCAGATTGGATACGGGCGAGAAATAAAAATAACAACTACAACAACAACAACAACAACAACGATCCAGTATAATACCACAAGTGGGGTCTGGGGAGGATAATATGTACGCGGACCTTACCCCTACCCCGAAGGGTAGAGAGGTTGTTTCCAGGAGACCCTCGGCTCAAAAAAAGCAACAGGAGCCGATATATTAGTACCATAAAAATGCATAATAAAATACCAACAATATAAGAGATATGAAATACAGAATACGAAATACGAAATAGATGGTTGGTATAGTACAACTAGCAGGTAAAATCCTGCATCAATAGACGACCAACTAGCAGGTAAAAATAATAACTAATTTAGAGAACATATGTTTTTTTTCTTTTCTTTCTCTCCTTTTTTTTTGAAAAATGATGAAACATGTAAACTCTTTTTTTTTGGATTTTCTTTTTCCCCTTTTTTATTTTCTAATTTACGGAAAATGATGAAAAGTGCAAAATCTTTTTTCTTTGAATTTTTTCATTTTCAATTTTTTGCTTGAAAAAGTGTGAAAGAAAATTATAACTGGGCCCCACTTGCTTCATCTTCACACTTTACCCTCTCTTTTTCTTATTTATTTTTTCATTTTTTTTCATTTGCCCTAAACTAATATTGGTCCGCCAAATGACCCTTTTACCCTTAAATAAATACAACATGTAGCACATAAGATGCATCAGGATGGTCTTTTATTGGGGTATACCTGTCCTAGACGGACCCAACCCCTGTGTTGAGTCCCCTAAGTCAAGTGCACATGATGCAAACAAGTGTTCCTACTAGGGATCCGGCATGAGACTGAGTTATTCTATGTTTAAAAACTTGGGTTTATTGTTCTAGACTTGGCTTACCCGAGCGGACAGCTCGAGCTGAGGGGGGGCTGCGTACCGGTAACCAAAAGATCATCCGGCTTTGCAACTTGTCCGAACCTCGTTCTATTTGGGATTTGACTCTAACAGAAAGAAGTCACGACCAGCATGCACTCCTCAGGAGCGAGAAGAGAGGGGTTTCGTAGCAGTTTATATATACAGTTCAGATAATATCAAAGTGGTAAAAGCAACAATTAACACAATAGGCCCAAACATGTAATAAAATCAGATAATAAATAAAGTCAAATATAACAATTCATCTAAGCTCGAATTCTGAACCCTAAACCAGAGGTACTGGGTTTTTTTCCCCAGCAGAGTCGCCAGAGTTGTCACACCTCCTTTTTACTACACTGGAAGGGTATTAAGGAGTTTTTCCAATTAAAGGACAATCGAAACGGGATTTATTATTAAGAATTCAGAGTCGCCACTTGAGAGATTTATGGTGTCCCAAGTCACCGGTTCAAATCCCGAATCAAGGAAAAGATTGACTCTGTATTACAGTCCACGAACCAGAAATCCGGGTAAGGAATTTTGTTAACCCGGGAGAAGGTGTTAGGCATTCCCGAGTTCCGTGGTTCTAGCACGGTCGCTCAACTGTTATATTCAGCTTAATTATATGATTTTAAACAATAATGAACCTATGTGCAAATTTTAACTTAACCGCTTCTATTTATATATTTTTTAGGAAGATTCAACGTCACATAAAACGCGTCTTGGACCACGTCACATAAATGCACCCGCAGTCCACAACACATTTTATCTAATGTTGTTGAGATTTGGATTTGGGTCAAATAATGCACACCCGAGTTTAGGAAGGTAACTTTATTAAAATAATGTGCCTAAAGCAAACTACGAGATTCATTTTATATCCAGGCTACGAGATTAACACGAAAGTTATGGGGATTCAAGCGTTTATAAAGCTAACTCCCGTAATTGTGCAACATAGAAAATTATCTTAATATCCTTTTCAAGCGTTTATAAATATTACCACCCAAAAAGAAAAGACTAATGTCCAGTTATTGGGTTTACTGGCATATCAACACTTTATGATGTTTTCATGCACTAAGAGTGTAACCTTGGCATATAAAAAAGCAATTTATTAAGAGTGAAGGAAAATAATAACCCACAGAACCTAATGAAAGAACTTATTAAAAGCATTAAGAGAGGTCGTGTGTCTGTTGAAGACAAAGTCAATTTGCATTTTTATTTACTCTACAGCTAACTCAACATCAGCAAACCAATAACATGCTAAATACATAACCATCAAATGATAAATCAAGCACGAGAAGGCCAAAAATAAGAGAAACAGATCTAAAAATCACAGAGCAAATAAAGTTTAAAATTGGGCCTTTTATCGAATTCAAAATCGCAACTTAGAATACAAACCGGAAATGACCGCAATGAAACAGTAACTCGACGACCTCGAAGCTCGCCGGAAATTAACGAACCTCGGACGGACAAACTCAAATCTCCGACTCAATGACTAAACGGAAAGCTTGCACTCGGGACCTCGACGAACTCGACACTTCAATACATGGCGCTGTACGGATCTCGCAAACGAACTCCAAGATGGATTCAACCTCGACAAGGAACCAATAGAATAGTCATCGAAACTCGACCAGAAAACCTCGAGACTCGCCGGAAAAGTGTTAAACGAGCTTTTGAACTCCTCACTGTTTTTAGCGTGTACGTGTGTCGTGGTTGTTTTATCGTTTGAGCTGGTGATGGAGCTTGGCAGCTTTGGAGGAGTTGGTTGTTGTATGTCATTGGTTTCAGAGGCTGCATCTGGAGCTCATAAATCCGACGAGCTATTGGAGCTCATTTTTCCGACAAGTTTCAGGCAACCGTGGTCAGCGTTGTTTGCCTTTTTCGTTGTTGGGTGTTGGGTCATTGTTTGGGGTTTTACGGCGAGCTCGCCGCTGGTGAGGAGAGGAGAAGTCGAGGGGTCGTTTGGGTGGGGTGTTCGAAGAAGACGACACCGGGGGGCGGGGTCGTTTCCTTTGGTGTTGATCTGAAGAAGAAAACGAACGAGAGCCTCCTTCTTTTTAAAAGGCTACGCAGCTTTTGTCCTCCTTGCTCGTTCTTTTTTTTTTGTTCTTCTTTTTTATATTGTAGAGTCTAGGTCTAGATAGTTGTAGGGTTTTAGGTTAAGGGGTATGGGCCTAAGAATTTTGGGCTTGGGAGTTATGGGCTAGGTCCAAAATTAGTCCTAAGAATGGGTTGCTCGAGCCCAAGTTCTATCATTTCCCCGCGAACAATACTAAAAATACGATCTCAATTATTAATTAGTCCTACTATTCAGATAATTATTAAAATAAAACTAACCATTAAAACAAATCTATTTTTGGTATTTTCAAATATCATATTAAAATAAAAATACGATACTATTTTTTTGTATATTATTTTAGATTAAAAATGACTACAAAACATTAATGAACCTATTTTTGTAATTTTTGTTTTCTTGTAATAAAATAAAGTAAAAGAGTCAAAATTACTTAAAATATCTATATTATGCCTAAATTAAATATTTACGCGCTAAAATATGAAAAATCTTGGGGAGGGTCAAAAATCACATGTCTACATATCCAAGTAGGCTCTTAACGAAGGAACAAAGGTTTACAGAAAGAGAGTCGAGACTAGGCAAAGAAAGGTATCAGCCATACTTCAAAGATCAAAGAGACACTTTGAGGTGGAATATACCTCAAAATGATCAAGGAGTAGATCGAGGCCAAAATTCTCGGGGACTTATGAGCAAGACTGGGTTTGACAGGCATTCAAGGCCAATGGAGGCACCCCGATTGTCGGAATACAACTTCAACATCGATGTTTCAAGCATCGCATCGGCCAAGGGTAGAATAAGGGATACCAGATTGCCAAAGCCTGCACAGTCAGATCTTTCCCGAAGGAACCCCAACTTGATGTGAGAATACCACGGCATTTACGGTCATATGACCAAGGATTGTAGGCATCTCCGAGAGTAGGTGGCTCGGCTGATCAACGAAGGGCACCTTCGAGAATTCCTCAGCAATCGAGCCAAGAACCACTTTTAAGAAAGAGATGCGAACGGAAAGAATGGACCAAAAGAACCTCAGCGCATCATTCACATGATCGTTGGAGGAACTGACGTCCCACAGGGACCCATGCTCAAATGGGCCAAAGTGTCCATCGTAACAGAAAGGCAAACTCAGAGCTATATACCCGAGGATATCCTTACATTTAGAGAAGAAGACATCGAGGCCTTGTCCCAACCACATAATGATGCATTGGTAATTTCTTTTCTTTTGAATAACATTCCAATTAAAAGTGTGCTCGTGGATCCAGGTAGCTCGGCCAACATAATCAAGTCGAAGGTGGTGGAGCAGCTCAGATTGCTCTATCAGATCATACCCACCATTTGAGTCCTCAACGGATTCAACATGGCAAGCGAGACCGTGTCCAGTACAGTTCAAGACACTAAGTTTGAGGTCATCGAAGGTGACATAAGGTACAATGCCCTACTTGGAAGGCCTTGGATTCACAACATAAGGGCAGTACCATCAACTCTTTATCAGATGATGAATTTCCCAACAAAAGATGGTATAAAAATGGTGTACGAGGAACAACATGCAGCGAAGGAAATGTTCTCGGTAAGCGACACGATACCAACATCGACTCTCCCCGTCCAGGATAAGTCAGGAAACATGCTGACCCCAAGGAACAAGTGGTCTGTGAGCATTTGAACGAAGATGACGAAGAAGACTTCCTCACTCGGACTTTCGTAGCCTCCAAGGATTCGGATGCAACAAAATCAATGGTCAAATAACTCGAACAAAATCCAGATCGAAAGGTATACCTGGGAACGACATTAACCCCCGAACTCAGTAAAAAACTCATCCAATTTCTTATTAACAACATTGATTGCTTTGCTTGGTCCCATTTAAAGATGATAGGGATCCCGCCAGAAATAACCACCCATCAGCTAAGTGTCAATCCCAGGTTCAAATCAGAGAAGCAAAAAAGGAGGCCTCAGTCCGAAATAAAACATGCCTTCATCAAAGACGAGATAGCAAAACTTCTCAAAATAGGATCAATTAGGGAGGTAAAATACCTAAATGGTTGGCTAATGTAGTAGTGGTTCCCAAAAAAGGAAATAAATTAAGGATGTGCGTGGATTATAAAGACTTGAATAAAGCATGCCCAAAGACTCATTCCTAGTTCCCAATGTCGATCGCTTGATCGATGCCATGGCCGGCCACGAGATCCTCACTTTTCTTGACGCCTACTCCGAGTATAATAAAATTCAAATGAACCTAGGGGACAGGGAAAAGACTTCGTTCATCACGAAGTATGGTACATACTGTTATAATGTGATGCCCTTCGGGCTTAAAAAACGCATGAGCTACATACCGACGCCTAGTTAATAAGATGTTTGAACATCAAATAGGCCAATCTATGGAAGTTTACATTGATGATATGATAGTTAAATCCCTGTGCGCAGAGGACCATTTGACTCATTCGTAGGAAACATTCGATATCCTTAGAAGCTACAACATGAAGCTCAACCCCAAGAAATGTGCCTTCGGAGTAGGATCGAGCAAATTTTTAGGCTTCATGGTGTCGAATAGGGGATCGAGATCAACCCCGACAAAATCAAGGCCATTGAATAAATAACAGTGGTGAACAATGTGAAGGTCGTACAACGGCTGACCAGGTGGATAGCGGCCTTAGGCCAGTTCATCTCGAGATTATCAGATCGGAGTCATCATTTCTTCATATGATAGCTCTTCATTCACCTCAATAGTATCGACTGGAACGATGGTGTACGGATCCCCTACTACCTTCCTTAACATAGACACATGAAAGACCGGGTGTACCAATGACATCTCGGGTGGCAGCTCAAGTTTGTATGCCACCTGACCAATTCTTTGAATGATTTTGTATGGTCCGACATACCTCGGACTTAATTTTCCCTTCCTTCCAAATCGCATGATACCCTTCATTGGGGAAACTTTCAAGAATACCCAATCATCTTCTTTGAACTCCAAATCTCTGCGACGCACATCCAAATAGGATTTTTGGCGACTTTGAGCAGTTTTCAACCTTTCTTTAATAAGCTTGACTTTCTCCATGGCCTGATACACGAGGTCTGGCCCTATCAATTCTGCTTCTCCAACCTCGAACCATCCGATGGGAGACCTACATCTCCTACCATACAATGCTTTGAACGGTGCCATTTGGATACTAGCATAGTAAATTCTATACGCGGCAAATGGTCATCCCAACTACCCTTGAAATCAATAGTACAAGCACGTAACATGTCTTCAAGAGTCTGAATAGTCCACTATGCTTGCCCATCGGTTTGTGGATGAAAAGTTGTGCTAAGGTTTACTTGCATACCCAAACCTTGCAGAAACGTCTTCCAAAAGTGGGCTGTAAACTTAGCCCCGCGATCTGAAATGATTGAGACTGGAGTGCCATGCAACCTGACTATTTCTTTGATATACAGATGAGCATACTGTTCCACTGTGTTGGTAGATTAACCAAAGTTTGGGTAAGAGCAAGAAATTATCTCGAGGGGAAGGTGTTAGGCACCCCTCAAGATCCACTAATATGGTTCCCGGCCATGCTACAATTGTGACTTAAGTACAAACAATAAATAAGCAAATAAGGGTTTCAAATATAAGGGGTTGTCACATTGTGATTGCAAATAAGTTAAAGTTTGAAGAACAAGGAAGCTGAAATTTGAGAAAAAGGAGTTTTGAAATTTTGAAAGTAATAAAATAAACAAGTAAAGGGAAGGGGGCCCTAAGTTTATAAATAATATGGATCACATCAATGCAATACCCGGTAATCACTCCTCAGAAGAGGGGTTACACGTGGTATTAGCGCACCGGTCATTATATCCATATCTACCCTTTCCTACCCCGTTGAGGTATTAAACGCGGAATGGTTTCATTTACTTATTGCATGCTAGTACCCGCCCCAATCCTATCAGTCCTAGAGACATTTGGGACTACTAGTCCTAAAGGGAAGGGAGGTTTGGGCTTTGTATGGTTTAAAAGGATAAAATTCTAAAACGACAAACAAAAACACATAAGGCAGATATGGGAAACACATAACAATTTAAAAGGCTCAGACAAGCCTCCTCACTTAAAGACAGATTGTTTAGTATGTCTTGCAGATACTGGTTATGGTCTGAATTAAACTTAAACATTAAGGAGGCGGACTAGTCTATTACACATTTCAGATAAGAAACCGGAATCAAACCTACCTGCTAGTTGAAATTAACAGAGTCTGATTCAATTAGCTAATTTACCTTATAGTGTTCTTAGGTGAAACCTATAGGCATGATATCTAAATACGAGAGAAAGATACTGATTTCAAAAGCAGATTTATTAACAGCAAGAACATAAGTTCTGCAAGCGTTTAAGCAATTCTATTACTAATTTTAAACTTATAAGCAAGTTGAGGGATTCAAATTAGTTGCTTATTCCTATAGGCATGCTTTCTAAGTGTGACTGATTTTAACCTTTACGAAAATGCAGTCCTATAGGCATGGCGTCTAAAACGTTGATTTTTATTTTTTAAGCCTATATATCATTTGCCTAGTGATGGATACGTATGCAGTATTCAGAAACCCTATAGACATGCTTTCTATATGATAGGCAAAACGCAGAATCCTATAGTCATGTTCTCTATATGAGATGCAGAAATGCAAATGCTATTGATATGATATATATGCAGAACTTATAGGCAGGATTTCTAAGATGCAAAAGTGTAGAAGTTTATAGACAGGATTTCTATATGAAAATGTAGAAGTGTAGAACCTAAAACAGGATTTCTATATGAAAATGTAGAAGTGCAAAACCTAAGATAGGATTTCAAAGATGCCGAAATGCAGAACTTTCCATGATTTGTCGAAATAAAGACCTAATGAGCATGATATCTACCCTTATGCATACATGAGTACCCCTCCCCTTTTCACTATAAGCCCCCATGAGTTATTACAAATTATTACAACCTAGAATGAAGAAAAGAAAGTAAAAATTGCATCAGAAAGCTAAAATCCCAACCAAGGAGAGCCTGATTCAGACTTCTGTCTGAAGCATGAAGTAAATCAACTCCAAAGATCAAATTCCAAAGCCTTTCTCCTATTTGGGATGTGTCAGAGTTCCCTAAGAGTCTCAAGTGGACTCCGGGCAGTGCTTACACCCAAATATATTGCAGAATTAGATTATAGTGCAGTGTAGAAGGGCCGACCCTCAAATGTCCAAGTTAAGAGGGAGCTCAAGGTCCCAAAGCAAGGCTCATAAGAAGGGGTAGAACTTAGAATCTAAGAGAGATTGCAAGTGCAAATAGGGGATTTTGGGGAAGGCCAAGACAGGCTGGTGGTCATACCCATCAATTAAGAGTGCTGGCACACCCCTAACTAGCCTGTTAGCCACCTTGTTTGGGAGTTAGGATCCATTAAAGGATCAGGTCCAGACATGAGCAGCAATTTGGATACTGCCATGCCTGAACCTTAACTCAAACACATAGAAGGGAATAAGGGTATGGGGAATTCACACAGCAATAGATGCTAAAAGAACAACATATTCAATACAGAACATAAACAACAAAATAGACAAGATTGTTGAAACTGTAAAGCAAACACATAGGGATGAAGCTGAAAGTTAAATTAGAACATACCAGTTTCAGGGAAATAAGAAGAAAAGAGCAGTAGTAAAGCCAAATTGCAAACACACGGCCAAAAGATTTCAGAAGAGAGTAGAGTGTTGAATTGAGAATATAGGAGTATTGAAATTGAAAGTGTTCAATAAGTGTTGTGTAAGTGTTAAACTCAAGGTCTTAAAGAGTATTGAATTGGAAGTCCCTAAAAGTGCAGAAGGGTCGTGCCCTTTATAGTGCATAAAGCAAGTAAGAAAAGGTAAGAAAATAGTTTCGAAATCAATCACATAAGGTCTCCCTTCAATTAAGGGGTTCTGATTTCAAACGGGCAAGATAATTAAGGAAAGAGTTTGATAAAGATCTTTTCCAAAGTAGCACAAGAAGGGTAAATACACAGAAGTTATTTAAGGAAAGAACTTGATAGTAACACGGTTTGTGCAAATAAGGAAAGGCAATCAATCAACAGCCAGTAAAAAAAATCAGAAATTGAGTTTTGGTATGAATGAATCTAGCCAGAAAAGGTGAAGAAAGGTTTAATTAAAGAAAAATCAGTAACAATCAATCGATCCCTATTAAAAGGAATTATGAATCAATCACAAATTGGCAAAACCTTTTTTGAAGGAAGAATTCATTATATATAAAGTGCACAGACATGTGAATCAAGAAAGAGTTGTCATGCTAATTAGAAAAGCCTAGCATAGAAACGTTTAGAGTTAAAGAAGTTCGAGTTCAGTACAAAGACTCAAAACGAGTCTGAGAAACCTAGAGTTCCAAAATAGAACCATATTCTCAAACAAAAGATCTAAACTCGCAAAAACCCCCAAACCCTAGGGTTTTCAACTCGAGTCAGATACAGAGAAAAGAAGACAAATAACAGAAACAGGCTCAAAGGTCTTTTTCAGAGACTTATGAGAAAAAAACAGATGTAATAGCAAGTTTGAAACAACAAAGTGAGAAAGCTGATTTGAAGCATAAAGAACACGTTTTAAGAAAGCTTGGAACATAAACAAGTTTCAAAAGAGAAACGAGATAGTATATCACTTAAGAGAATAGTAGAGGAAACATGTTTAACAAAGAACTCAAACAAAGTCCAGAAGAAGGCAACTAAAGACCTAAAAGCCTAGTAGAAAATACAGTAAAGGAACATAGGGGTAAACGAACACATATGATAAATATGTGAAAGCATGATATAGAAACCAGTAGAGGAAAGAACAGAGCATAATAGAAGAACATGCAAAATAAGGCAAACATAAAGATACAGGAGAAGAACATGCTAGGTAGAAAAAGAAAACATACAAACATAGCATAGACAGATACACACAAAGAAAAGAAGAGGAAGAGTCAGAGAAACATTTCGAAAATTTTCAGAAACCCTAAATCGAAGAGAAACAAATTTTGAAAGAAAAAATTGGGGAAAACGTTTTAAAACTCCAGTAGAGCACATATATAGCATAGATTTAATAAAACAACCAGATAAAAACCTCGAATGGCTAGGGTTTCATAGAAACCCTAGAAATGAGAAAGGCTTGGATGAAAAGTCCGATCTTAAGTCGGATGAGTTAGAACCAGGCTCGAAATGCTTTAGATGTGTCGGAGCAAGGACGGAGAGGCTTTAAAACCATGGATATGAGAGGATCTGAATGTACACCACTGAGGTCAGACCTCAAAGTTTTGAACCCCAGACATTTGGGAGTGGAGGGAGGTGAGTACAGGCCATCCATGGCCTGAGAAGCCATGGATTCCGGTGAGGTTATGGTCGGAGAGGATGAGAGAGGCTAGGGTTCCAGGGAACCTTCAAGAGAGTTTGAGAGAGGAGAGTATTCAAAGGCGACTGAGATATGGAAATGAGGGGATTAGGGTAGGGTCGGTGGATTAAAAATGGTAAGGGGTGATCGTGGCCGTTGATCAAAACGATCAACGGCCTGGATTAAAAGGAAGGCCGGGCAGGTTGGATAAATGGGTTAAGGGGTTGGGTTGAAATTGAAATTGGGATGGTCCAATAGGGGGTTAAGACTGGGTCAATTGGGGGCTATAATTGAAATATAATAGGGCTACAATTGAAACGAAATGAGGCTAAAATTTACATAGCCAGTTTTTCCCTTTTATTTTACAAAAATAGTAAAAATGATTTTGAAAACAAATTAAATTACTGAATCAGTAAATAATATATAAATATTAATTTAAAAATACTGGAACCAATTTTATGATTATAAAAATGCTATTAAATCTTAAAATAGGCTAGAATTGCAATTATATGCAATTTAGCTTTACAAATACCAAATAAATTTATAAAAATATATAAAAATTACCTTAACTATATTTTGGTATTAATATGGGAATAAAATAAATTATTCACCAAAATTGATGATTTTGGGAGTAATTATTGATTTTGTACTGCTAAAATGGACAATAAATTGATTTTAAAAATCTTTTAAAAATTGGAAAAAATACTAAAACACTTTGGCATGGTTATATATGCGTACATATGTTTTGAAAGTATTTTATATATATGAAAAATATACAGGGAAGAAATGGGTATCAACACTTACTGAATTGGTTAAGAAGAATTCTAAACTCACACACTCAGCTCTTATAATTATTAACTGTTATAAACCAAAGGCACACAGATAAGACAATATTAAATGGAAATCATATGAGATATATATGAGGCAAGTTTGTATTCGTAAAAATGTTTGAAGTAGCAGTGTTTAGCAACATGCACTAGCAGGCCATTCCTCATAGAGGTCAAAATAAAACATGATTCGGAACCAACCTACAGAACTTCAAATGTCAATATAGTACAATCATAGGCAGGAGGCAAGTAGAGCACAAGTTTTACGTGAAGGTTCTAACATGACAGTTCTAGTGAGAATAAGGTCAAAAATAGCATATCAACATACTAGTGGTATAGCTTGACCAACATCATGAAACTTAACATGATGAGAATAGATCATAGTACAAAGCCTCTACAAAGAATTATGGCATATGAAAGGACAGATTAGCTATACATTAACATGTCAATTGACCATACATAAGAGAGGAAATGTAACGATCTGACCGGTCGTTTTAAGAATTAATGCCTGATCCCCTATTAGCTATATTCCCCGTGTTTGTTTCTGATATTGTAAGTTGTCGGGAAGGTTCGTTTTGGATTTCGAAGTGTTTTGAGACACTTAATCCATAAATGAGAGTTTAAGTTTTAGAATTTGGACTGTAGTTGGAGCAATATGAAGCGGCCTCGGAATGGAATTCTATCGGCTCTGTTAGCGCAGTTGGGTGATTTCGGGCTTAGGGGCATGTTCGGATTGTGTTTTGGTGGTCCGTAGTTTATTTAGGCTTGAAATGCCGAAAATTGAATTTTTGAAGTTCCGAATCGATAGTGAAATTTTGAAATAGGGGTCGGAATGGAATTCCGGAAGTTGGAGTAGGTCCATTGTGTCATTTGGGATGTGTGTGCAAAAATTTAAGTAATTCGGACGAGGTTTGATAGAATTTTTTATCGAAAGCGGAAATTGGAAGTTTTGGAAATCCTTAGGCTTGGATTGGAGAGTGATTTGTGGTTTTAGCGTTGTTTGATGTGACTCGAGGGTTGGAATAACTATGATATTTTAGGATTGGTTGGCATGTTTGGTTGAGGTCCCGAGGGCCTCGGGTGAGTTTCGGGTGCTTAACGGAAATTGATTTTGGACTTAGGCAAAAATCTGAGTGTTGAACCTATCATAACCGCACCTGCATGTGTGGGACCGCAAGTGCAGCGTCGCAGAAGCGGCTTGGTTAACGCAGAAGCGAAATTTGCCCAGGCTCCACGAAACCGCAGGTGCGGCTGGGTGACCGCAAATGCGGGACCACATAAGTGGATTCGCTGGTCAACCAGAAGACCGCAGATGCGGACCCAGCCAGTTAAGTGATTTTTCGCACCTGCGATGCCTTTTCCGCAGGTGCGATAATTTAACCGCATAAGTGGATTCGCTGGTCAAAAAAAGCGAAGAAATGAGGGTTTGAAATCAAAACTTGGAAAAATGATTTGGAGCTCGGTTGAGAAGCTCGGTTGAGGGCGATTTCTCGAGAGTTTTTGAAGGAGAGGCATTGGGTAATGATTTATATCTTAATTTTGATCCTAGAACTATAATCAAATCTTAGTTTTGTCATTTAATTTCGGATTTAGGATGAAAAATTGAAAAACGTTGAGAAAAGTCCTTGGGCCTAATTTTGGGGTTTCGATTGAGGTTTCGGCATCGGATTTGAGGGATCTTGGTATGGTTAGACTCATGAGTGAATGGGTGTTCATAATTTATAATTTTTACCCGATTCTGAGACGTGGGCCCGGAGAGGATTTTTGGGCATTTTCCTATTTTCTTGTCTTAGCTTCATTTCCTTTAGCTAAATTAGTTGTTTGTAGTTGTATTTACGTATTGGTATTAATTTGATTAGATTTGGGCCACTCGGAGTTGGATACTCGTGGCAAGAACGTGATTTCGAGTTGATTTTGAACTGGTTCGAGGTAAGTGGCTTGCCTAACCTTGTGTGGGGGAACACCCCTTAGGATTTGGTATTGTTGATATATGAAATACCTTGTGCGTGAGGTGACGAGTGTGTACATGTGCTAATTATTGAAAATTCCATTTCATTAAGTAACTACACTGTGTTTTCTTTCCTGTTTATGCTACTTGCAATATTAGCCTACTGTTAGCTTAAGGAAGCATGTCTAAGTAACTTAATTGCTCTATTTGTCCAAACTGCTTTACTTGAATTCTGTGCAGCATGCTAGGTTAGAAGTACCTGCTTTACCTTGGTATGGAATTTGGATTTGATTGAATAATCTTCGTGTTGCTGCTGTGCGTTTATTTTGGGACTACGTGACGATATCCCGAGAGATCCCCCCTGCATGTTTACTTTGGGACTACAAATTTGTATTCCGGTAGATCCCCCTGCACATTTATATTGGAACTACGGGACTACACTCGGTAGATTCCCCCAGTACTAGGTATTTACATTTGAGACTACGGATCGGGATTCCGGTAGATCCCCGCGCACTATGATTTGGACTACGGGACGACACCCGGGAGATCCACTGGATATTTACATTCGGGGACTACAGGACGGTATCCTGGGAGATCCCTAGTTGCTACTCTGTGTAGAGTTATATTCTTTCTGTGATTTCTCTCTGTGGTATTATCCCGTGTTACTTCTTACTGTTGCATTTCCTTATATATATATGTATGTATATGTATATGAATGGTAGGGCCCTGACCTTCCTCGTCAGGTTAGGCTTGGCACTTATTGGGTACCGCTGTGGTGTATTCATGCACTTTCATGCACATGTTTTTCGTGTGCAGATCCAGGTTCTTCGACTCAGCCCTACGATCCTTGAGGCGAGGCGATTCTTCAGAGACTTCGAGGTATATCTGCCGCTTCCGCAGACCGAAGAGTCCCTCTCCATTCTCTCTTATAGTTATAGCCCTTATGTATTTATTTTGATTTAAACATTCTGGAGTTAGAGCACTATGTAATATCCATAGCTTGTGATTTCATGAGATTCCGGATTTTGGGAGATCTTTTTAGTTGAGAAAGTGTATTTGTATATGCCGAGCAGCATCTTAAACATTTTCATTATGTTATTTCACAGTTTCTACTATTTTTGATCCATTGTTTCCTTTTTCCGCAAATTGTTAGGCTTACCTAGTCGTAGAGACTAGGTGCCGTCACGATAGTTCACGGAGGGCGAACTGGGGTCGTGATAGGAAATGGGATATTTATCCTAAAGTCTTAGATAATGCTAAAGATCAGGATTACAAATAGCAAGGAAACATGTTTAGGCTAGATCTTAAGGCAATATTGTAACATGGGATCCATGTAGTTGTTGCCAGTTTGCAAAGAACAGTTGATTAAATACAAAACACAGCACAAAGGAATTCATTCAAAGCAAAGAGATGTTTCCATAAGAGTTTCAGTATAAGACCCAAAGCAAGGCATGAAGAAGGATTCTATAACAAACAATAGGTAATCATGATAGTCAGATTAAAATAGCACACATACAATAGGCATACGTTGAAACTCAAAGCTCGAACATGTTTAGATGCTAGGAAAAACATAGAGGTACAGAAACTGATTCCGACGTAAAAGTGCAGGACATAGTGAAGAACACATATTAGTCCAACACAAACTAAGAACAAGCTGGAATCTATCACATGTGCTGAAAATGCATTTAACTATCAAAGAACATAAAATTAAGGGGAGTATAGAACGATATCATGGCACTATAGTATCAGGGATTCATAACTAGAAAAGGAACTAAATCATGCTCACAGAATTTAAACATCCTTAATACCTAGAATATATATAGATATACAGAAGAAAAGTAGTTAACATTGCAAGAGTTAAAGGCACTAGCCAGTAACCAAATTAAACGAGCAAAAGAATAAGGAATTCAGAATACTGGTAGAAAGAGCCCTAGATCTCCGATGCTTCATAGTTCACAAGAGCCTCGTAAAGGCCCCGAGCAGTGCTTGCACCAGAGGAGGTTGATAATATTATGGCCTTGACTTTCAGCCGGCCAAAGAGCCAAGTGTTCCAGAGAAGATGAACGAGTGAGGAAAATATATTGAATGCAATAGTAGTGATGGTTCTTTCAAAAGTGATTAGGGAGGGGTTTATATAGTAGCAAAATTAAACACCCAAACAAGGAAAAATCATCAGTCAAACACAATAAAGTAAAGAATATCACATGCAATCGAAAATCAGTAAGGACAAAAGGAAAATATCAAACCCTAGTTGGGTCCAGTTGCTTGAAAATCAAATCAAAGGTGCAAATTGCTCCTTGTTGAGCGTATCTAGACGGAAAACTGCCTAAAATCCAAAGATTCGAGTCGTTCTAGTCCGATCTTGTAAGTGGTACTTTCCATAGCTAGGCAAGTACCTATGTGATACCATAAACGGATGACCAATAATGGGACAAGGCTAATAAGGTAAGTAGATAGCGGGTGGGATCCATTTCTAGGCCGGAATCGAGGAGAATCAGGCAACAGATACTAGGGTTTGGAGAAGGGGGGGAAGGTTTGAGAGAATGTAGAGGCAGCTGGCTAACATGAGTGGTATCTAAGGTATAGGTGTTTATCGGGCGGGCTGGGATGGGCTGAACGGGAAAACCCCCAGCCCGTTCGGTTAGCGGGCGGGTTGGTTAACGGGCTGGGATAACTGGTTCTTAGCGGGTTGGGAAAATTCGGGTTTTTTCGAGCCCGTACGGGTTCGGGCGGGTGGGGCTCCAGTTATTTTTTAAAAAAAATTAAATTTTATTTTTCTTATTCAATGTTATTGATAGTTAAGTATTTGCAAACTTTTAAGGGTTAGAATTAAACTTTGAAGTTTAAAGTTTAAAGTTTTAAATTTGAAATTTGTATTTTAAAATTATAAAATTGAAATTATAAAGTAAATGGCTACAAAAAATTATTTAATAAGAGTATACAACCAATAGGAAATATAAGGAACAAACTCTGAAGGCTTTCATTTATATTTTTAATACTTAAAATTAATTTGCAAGTTCTTTTTTGATTTTTTTATTTTTGAATTTGCAAATTAAAAGTTTACAATAATTATAAAAAATAAGAAATAGTACATCGCATGCTTTGCATCATTTTTATAAGTTCTTCCATGTCAACATGAGGTCCTTGATTTCCGACATTGGTTGAATCGGAACCATAAACCATTATATCTCCAATTTCTTGGTCCTCCTCTTCATCTACCTCATCACACCCTTGATTTCTAAGTTCTGATCTTATCCAATCTCTGAAACACACTAGAATTTCCAAAGCGTTGCTACCCAATGAATGACGGGTATCTCCTAGCTGCTGCCTTGCTTGGCTAAATGCGCTCTCTGATGCGACTGTTGAAATCGGCACATTTAGCACGTCTCGAGCCATGGCCGAAAGAACAGAAAATTGATTTGAGTTGCTCCTCCACTAACCCAGCGGTAGAAAATCCTTTGTGAGGGGCTCTTGTGACTTTTGCAAGTAGAATTGTAGTTCATCAATATTCCTACTACCGGTTTGTTGATGATCTCCTAGTGTAGACCAAATCTCATAATCTTGAACACAATCATCATCATCCAGAGTTGTTCCAGAGGTTGAAGGATTAGTTGAAGGAATATTTGCATCTATAACCGAATAAGCATCAACAATGTTAGCATAATAATTATATAAAGTTTGTAAATGTGTGTGTAGCTCAGAAATACAAGTGTCAATATCAGGAGTTTCAGTTGGGCCAATATCCATATAAGTATATAAAGCTCTAATTAATTGGTGACACTTTATTATTTTGACAGTAGGGTTTAAAATAACACCAATTAGGTAAATATAGGAAATTGGGTAGAAATACTTTTTAAACTTATCTAGCATAGATTTAACAACAGTAGCATATCCTTATTTCTGCTTCAAATTATGTAGTAAAAAAGAAAGTTTAGCAATATGAACTAAACCATTTGAAATGGTAGGATAATAAGCTCCAGAAAACTCAAGTGTAGCCACATAAAATTTTTGTAAAAATTGTATAACATCATGAATGACTTCCCAAGTTCTAGATGTTAACAAACGGTTAGGATCGGTACAATGAGAATTAGCAACTTCAGTTATAGGCATTCTATATTTATAACAACATCTTAAGAACAAATAAGTATAATTCCACCTAGTAACTATTTCTTCAGGCATGAGTCTTGGTTTTAGTCCATAGTGTACACATTTTTCCTTAAATGCATTTAATCTAGCAATTCTATTATTTCCTTGAATTACACCAACAGCTCTCCTAACTAAAGTAATTTCATTTCTAAATAATTCAAGGCCACTCTTCACAATCAAGTTATAAATATAACATGCACATCTAACATGAAATATTTCAGGAAGTGGTGGGTGTAGATGCAATTTTAATATTGTAATAGCAGCATTGTTGTTAGAAGCATTATCAAATGACATACACAAAACATTTTTTGCAAGATTATAAAATATAGCAACTTCATGTACAGTATTACTTATAAATGCACCAGTATGACTTTGATCTTTATCATATTTAAAAGCAATAATACGTTTTTGCATACAAAAATTATCATATATCCAATGGCATGTAACAGTCAAATAATCATTTCCATTCACAGCACAACCAATATCAGAAGTAAGAGAAACTTTACAAGGAAGACTTGCGAACAAATAACGTATATATGTCTGATATTGTCCAAAAAGCATAAAGATATCAGCTCTACAAGTACTTCTAGGAATACCTTTAAACATAGGGTTATAAATTCTTTGAATATAAGTAATAAGATACGGTGAAGAAGCAAAACTAAAAGATAAACAACCTAAAACAATCGTGTTAGTTAATTCTTCCCGATCTTTCTTAATATCGTATTTCCCAAATAACCCTCCAATACTCGGGTTAAGTCTTTGTTACCCAGATGACTCATCTACTCCCCAATCAAGAGGGTGTTTCTCTTCCATATACCTACGAAGTTGACCCGTTTCCCCTCCTTTACCGGGCTCATGTTTATAATATTCACTACAAATTTTATATTTTACATAATTTTTTGATCTTCTAGTCTTTCAAAGAACATCCAACACTTACTTCTTAATCGTCGATTCTTCTTAATAGAGAGAGGGGGCCTACTTGTTGCACCCCTAACATTTTGAGTTTGACTAGCATTACCAGGTGTAGGTGGTGATGTTTCAAGATTATCGGGTGATTGAATATCATCTAACAAAGCATCTAAATCATCATCTACACCATAATTTTCTTGCATTCACTCATAATCTACATTTAAATTTTCAGGTGAACTTTCAGAAATATGTGTAAAGCTACTAGAAGAACCAACACTACCTCTTGTTCTTTTTAAAGTTTTCTTACTACACCTCTACTAGTGCACACTTTTTTGGCCGCTCTAAGTAAATCCATTATATATATTAAACTATTAAAGTAAGAAATTAAATTAAGAAATTAAATTAAAAAACTAAATTAATAATTCTAAATAATAAAATAAGTGTACACCAAATAAGAGAAAGAGATGAAACAAGTGTACCGGGATTCCTTATGCCGCACTATTTTTGAATTTTTGATATCAAAATTCAAACTTCAATTGATAGACCGAAACTTGATAGTTGATAATACTTGAATACTTGATACCACAGTTCACTTGAATAATTGATATTTGATAATAATAATTTTGTAATGGCTAAATTAAATAATTGATGAAACTTGAAGTAATAAATAATTGAGAATTTGAGATTTGAGAATTTAAGAACTATAATATCAAGAGAGACTTGAGACTTGAGAGAGAACTAGAGTAGTAAGAGAGTGAATTGTGAGAAAAAATGAAGAAGAAGGGGGGCTATTTATAGATTTTAAAAGGTTAAATAAGTAATTTTGCAATTATTAGGGGTGGGAGGGCTATATTTTTAATGGGGGGCCGAAATTGGCCATTTTTGCAAAATCTGGCCGTTCCCCAACGGTCATTTTTCAATTTGACTGTTGGGAACGGTCCAATTAAATTAAAAAAAAAAATTCAACGGTAACCGGGCTGCTAACGGGCAGCAGCTCGTGTTCAACCCGTTAAGAAATATTGGGTTACGCGGGTCAGGTGCACCGTTAAGCTAAACATGAACGTCCACAACCCGCCCCCTAAACAACCCGTCCCAACCCGTCCAATAGTGAATAGTAGCGGGCTGAACCGGGCTGACCCGGGTTTAAGCGGGCTAAAAACGGGTCAGCCCGGCCCGATTAACAGGCTTAATCTAGGGTTAGGGTTATGGGGATATAAGGAAAGGATGGGAATTATTATGGATCATTGATCATTTGAGATCAACGGCCAAGATCAAAAGGGAAGTGGGGCGGGTCAAGAGATGGGTGTAGGATAGTGGGCTGCTGGTATTGGGCTAGGGAAGTTGGGCTAGAGATTTGAGGAGTTTGGGTCACTAGTGTGGTCCGAAAAAATTGTATAATTTGGGCTATGTTTTAAATACACAAAATTGTTTAAAATAAAATATTTAATAATAAATAATAAAATATTATTTATGCATTAAAATGATTGAAAATAATATTTTATCATTATAAAATATAAAAAATACTATTTTGGCACAAATAATGTAAATAAACGTAATTATGCATGAACATAGGCTATTATCGTAAATAGCTAAAAATACGAGCATAATTGTATGAAATAATGTTAAACTATTATAGACGTATATGTGGGTGTAAATAATAAATCTGGATGATTAGGTCATCACAAAATAATTTAAAAGGATAATTAATAAATATTAAAGTAATTTAAATGTAAGAAAAAATAATTTTAGAGCTCTAAAAATTATGAAAAAAATATAAAAATATTTGTATAAACCTTGTAAATTGAGTAATGATGCAGAATGATGCTTTTAAAATATATATACTACCTGAAAAAATATGATGGCAAAATTGGGACTATTGCTTGTTATGAGTCTATGCCTTATATTCTTGTGAGGAACTAATTTATGCCCAGAATTTGTCCAAATGAACAACTTTTATGTCGAGTCCTTCATGTAAAATATGTTATTTTCTTAGAGAATTCATGAGGAACCTATATGCTAATAGGGATAATACATAATTACCCGTTGGGATTGTACCAAAGTTACAGTTACACCCCTTAAAAATATGAATGTCCTATGGCCTGTATAATTTTTAGTGAATTAAAATACACCTTCCCGGCCTAGCTGGCATAGAAAGTAGCTCACTCTCTAGGAGGGACGTGAGAGGCAAAAAATATAAGTTAAGATTGACTAATGTGTACACCTATCATTTCTTAATTGGATATAATTAATTATGATTTTTCATTCCCTTCTTTTTCGATTTTCATGCAGTCAAAACTCAATGTCATATCTTCACCATAAAACAACACAATAGCTAATCAATTCACGCTTGCACATGAGAACACTGCCATGAGATTTGTAGACATGTCGAACAACACTCTTTCTTCTCACGCCAAAGATTTTGTATCTCCTGCTCTCACTCTCAGTCTTGTAAGTCGTATTATATATTTTCTCCTATCACCCCTTCATTTCATTTTTTGTATATCAAATTTACTGTTTCTCTCCAAAATGCTAGTTGAAAGTATAAAAGCCAATTTTCTTTACTTTTAGTTAGTAATATTAAAAAATTATTTGGGTGTTTTTTTAATTCTTGAATATTCTTGAAGGCTGGTATTTTCCGAGATGGAACAGATGGAAACGAGGAGACGGAGGAGGTTGACGACGAAAGTGCCAGAGGTGGCCGAAGAGAAGAGATGACGACGGTTGAGATTAGCAGTGAGAATTCTATACCCCTGATGAGTACTTTAACTTTCTCGTGATGATTTTGATGCCAAAAACGAAGAAGACGACGACTCAGAAAAATTCCGACTAGGAGTTCGCCGGAAAAAATGGAGATCGGACCCTTTTTGAACAAAATGACAGTTTTTCTTTTGTGTCTTAGCAAAGTACTGATAAGTGCTGAATTTGTTTTTCCGGTGGACATGGGTGGTGGTGATAGTGGCTATGGCGGAGCCAGTTGTGTTGGAGAAGAAGAAAACAAAAAGAAAAGAAAAAATAAAGAAAAAGAAAAACAATAAAATGAAAATTATAAATAACAAAGAAAAACCAGTATAAGAGAAGAAATTACGTGGCAAAATGTGATTGGTGCGTGTTGTCCACTAATTTTTTTGAAATTGGTACTAGTCACATAAGGAGAACCTTATTTCACTTCAAGCAATTATAGGGGGTCATAGGACTATTTTTAAGGGGTGCAACTGACACTTTGGTACAACCTCAATGGGGTAATTATGTATTATCCCATGCTAATACTATCCCAACTAGGTCTCTTTGCTGTTTATAAACTCTAATGTCATGCTATCACTATTCACTTAACTTGTCTAATACCTCTACACTATTCACAACATGTTAGTGTGAGTAAATGTTGTACCTATTTCCATGTCTACTGCTGTTTACTATTAGACAACATATCTAAAGGAACCAAACGCCAATAACTATTTGTTTAATTATTAGACAACATGCCTATAGGATGTAACCATACATGCCTTTGCTAATGCTCATCTCCATATAGATACCATGACTATAGGGCTTTAATTAATTAACTAATTGACCACTTTTGTTGTTTTATTATATTGCCCGCTTAGATGACATGCCTATAGGAATAAGTATGATAAAATCAAGTTCAAATACCAACTTTTAGAAACCTGCCTATAGGATACGGTTACTCGCCTAGAAAGCATGTCTATCGAATCAAACGCCTGTAATCCTGGGTTTAAACGATTTTACTCCTTCATCGCACAAGAAATTTAGAAATCATGCCCATAGGGTTAGTAATACCTTTAATATGCAAATTCGTTAGTCTAAAACAGCAGTACTGCCTGTAAGACACTTGAAATCAGAATCACATAGAAACCATGCCTATAGGACTTAACGACTCTAATGCGTCTTAATTCTGAAACTGTCTACTGCCTAATATAAGAATCCGTCCGCGTGCATTTATTGCTTATTGTAGCCACTTATTGTCTTTACGTGTAGTCCTACATGTTTTGAATGTGCGCTAGTTTTATCATTTTTGAGCACTCTAAGTAAAGTCTAGAACTACCAAAATAGTAGGTCCAAAGTCTTCTGGATCATAGGCATGGGACGGGTAGCACACGCATAGGATACGATTTAGAATTAAATTAGAGCGCTCTAAGTAAACAACTTTAATATAGTAATTGGGTAGCAGGAGATAATAGTCTATGCCCGCTGAATAATATGAGCAACTTGTACCCTAAGGAAGTTGTGAAGTATTATTTATGTTGCAAGGGGTGATCCTTTAGGCTAAAAAACTTAGGACCTTTCCCCTTTGTATGTTTATTGTTCGCACTTTGAATAATTAAATTGTATCCTGTAACTTCTAAAGACTTGTACTGAGTATTTATATATTTTAATTTTTGTGCGATTCTCTTTACACTTGTTTATATTATAGTAAAACTTTTAAATTCCTTGTCTTCCCTCACTTATATGATCACATAGGATAATTATAATCCGATAATCCCACATAGCGTAAACTGCGGGTAGGACACACAGTTGTCGACCTCGAATAGTGCTAACACCTTCTCTTTGAGGTAATTTAAGTCCTTACCAGATCTTTGGTGACGTAGACTAGTTAAACAAAGTTATATATAAATAGGTGCCCTAACGAACCTTAAAACTGTTAGATAGAGACTCTTCTCTTTTATTACCCATTTAAAAGAGTTATCATATGTCGAAACCCGCTTTCGAGAGAAAAAGGGGCGCGATAGCATGCAACTCTGCTGGGGGTATACTTAGGCTTTCACCATAATGAATTTGACTTATGTGGATTAACGAATTATTTAATGACATGTACTTCCCTTCATTTATTTTCCATTATTTGTTTAAATTATTATGACATATACATCCCCTCCCTATTTCCCCTACTTTCTTAAACTGCTATGACATGCATATCCTCTCTCTATTTCCTTTGTTTGCTTAAACTGCTATGATATGTACATCCCCTCTCCATTTTCTTCATCTTGTTTAAGGCTGCTATATCATGTCTCTCCCTTCCCTATCCCCTATTTGCTTCATTTAATTACGTTCTCGCGCATTTTCATAGTTAAACTGAGTTCTCTCTTTTGTCTTTCCTTTTTATTTTCTTTCTCATATTATTTACTGTTTTTATGCACTTTTATCATGTAAATATCTGGAAACGTGTTACTCTTTTTGCATAAAGCATGATTTCAATATCATACTCCACTCGTGCTTATTATCAATATAGAAGCGCTTGATGAGTGTCCGCGCTTTCCTAAAAAATACCCTTTTAAATTTGAAAGGCTTATTAGCTGTAGACTAGTCGATCGGCGGTGCAGTCGATTGTCTCATGCCTTTACCTCTCAAGTTTTCCACTTGAGAGTATCAGTCTAGACCTTTCAAGAAACCACACTCTGATTTGAAATGTACATGTGTCATGCTAAACCTAGTACAAATTGAGACGTTATTGACCCATCAACCCGTTTAGATGAACCTTGTCCAAAGTCCAATAGGATTTCCACAATCCCAAAGGACACTGTCATAATATGTGCATTACTTGGAGAAAACGTGCCAACATGTTCATCATTATTGCATAAATAGTCGAATTTAGAGGGGTAAAGGGCTAACTTTTATTTGTTTGCAGAAAATGAAGCACGAAATCCCAGGTTTGGTATGGTCCAGAATATCCTGCCTCTACTAATTGACTGGTAGAACGACCATGCACCCTGTGACAGAACCATGTGAGGAAGTACTGGGTAACCTGCCATTTTTGCTGAATATTCAACCCAATAGGGGACTAATTGAGGCAGCCACCATGTTATGGGATGAAAAGAGAGTTGTTTTCTGATTTGACAATATAGAAATGACTCCTCTCCTAGAAGAAATAGGAGGCTTAGCCAAGTTACAACGGATAGTCCGAGTCTATTGGTGCCAGAAAATCGCACCCTACGCGATTTTCTGAAGATAATGGGTTTTAAGAAGAACGACGAACTGGTCTGCCTGAAGAAATCATACATACTCTTTGAATTTCTATATGAGCAGTATAGGCATAGCAAATCATATCACCTTCATCATGAGGAGCTAGCCATTACCTCTTTGGGATGGGTGCACCGTCGGGTCTATGTCTTCATAGTCTATTTCTTGGATTTTTTGATCTTTTCAATGCAAGGGGGAAGAATTCACACTCGCTTAGCCATAGTCGCTAGGACCTTAATGGAGGGTATCGAGGGGCAGAAATATACTATCATCCTGATGATCTTAGCTGAGATGTACCATGCTCTGTATCGGTGCAAGCATGGGTTCGGACACTTCGAGGGTTGTAATCTCTTGCTACAAGTTTGGCTATTGGAACAGTTTCAGAGGGTGATTATTGCCAAGAGCTTCTACGCAGGCCACTGAATGACTACATAGCCAGTCATCATCCAAAGAAGATGACATTCATTCCAGACAAGTTTGCAAAGCCTGGAAATACTGTAGGCTGGGTGCGTTTTTCAGTAACCTAGCAGACGAGCAAGTGCATTGGATGTTTGAGTGGTTTCCTAGTAGCGAGTTCATCATTAGGTCTAAAGAAACCACTCACTTGGTACTGATTGAGCTGCGTGGCATCTACACTTATGCTCCTATAAGGGTAATGAGGTAAGCTAAGAGGAAACAAGTCATACCTCGAGTTTCCAACATGGTTCAGTATAAAGCAGATTTCAAAGGAGATGTCATCACATTCAAGTTTGAAGCCCAACACATGTGGAACCAAAAGATCATCGTGGAGGGAGAGACTATTGAGCCAGACAGGTATCACGCCGGTCATATGTACTACTGTCTCTCATGATTGGAAGATGACATAGACGGGGATGACAAACCGGGGTCAATCTGAAATATAGGATCATAGATGGGGTGGATGAGGCACATGTGAAGTACAAGAGGCTATGAAAAAAAGTAATTGAATCTGAAGCTAAGTATCTGGAATATCATAAGGTGGATATGGAGTCGATCAAAGAATGGAAGGATATTGCAAATAAGTCGACAGAGCGGTTGGAGCATCTAAAGCAAAGACTGATGGAGCTAGAGGGTAAGATGAGAAAGAGGCTTTGGGATTGTCAAGGCATGAATCCTGATGAAGGAGGGAAGCTGGCAATGGCTTACTTGCTACTCGACATGCACGATCTGGGAAATGTGATTGATGGAGTCAAGAGATCCAAGCATGGAGAAGGTTCTTCGGGAATCGAGTGGACTAGGAGATAATGTTATTTACTGCTTTCAAGATTAGATTTCATTAGATTTCAATGTAACAAGGCTTAATGCCATTAGCGACTTTATAGTTATTATTTCGATTTAGTGAAAGATTGATTTGGCTTATTTTTCCATTAATGGAATGTGGCAACATTGGCGTGAATTTTCTCCAAGTCTATATATCTCTTAGGCCTACCTCAAGCACAATAAGGTTCACAAATTAGGACGTGAATTATTGCATGACCTGATGTGGTACCTGCTTAAATATTGCAAATACTCTTTTACTTCATCTCACTGACTTGGTTACCTTTTGTTTTTCTGTTTTTTGATTACTCCAATTCCCAAAGGTTGGTTCATGCATTCTGGCATCATCAATATACCACATCAGATCCAGATGTCCTCCACCTTCACCTCCACCTAGCGACCCGAAAAGAAAAGGCAAAGGCAAAGAGAAGATGGATGATATAAGTGGCAATCAAAAAGACAATGCTACCATGGCAGAAAATGTTGAAACCTTAGATGGAAGAAGTATGCTGGGATAGAATAAGTTGGTCTTACGTCTGGAACAAAACATCTTGGAGCTGTAGGGTGATCTTGAGCAGGTCAAAAATCTCACAAACCTCTCCTATACTCTAAATGTTCCTGACATCAACCAGCAAAACACAACCACTCAGAACCAAACACCACTGCAAAATACCCAACCCCAAAATCCACCACCATAGCTTAACAAAATCCACTCGCAACCTACTAGTATCACAATCCCACACCTCCTTAAAACCTTGACCCGCCACCAGTGCAGACCCCTCAACAATACCACCATTATTCAACCCAGTATCTGCAAACCACCACTTATCACACCCCTCAAAACACATTAAAAATCACCCCCGATCCCCCTCAAACTTTGATCAATGATCACCCATATACCCAAGTTCCAGGAACTCTCTAAGGCAACCCGATATACGTGGAAACCTTACCCCATACCCCGTAACAAACCCTATACATACTCGAACCAACTGAAAAGGACCTGCTCATCTGAAAAATGGCGGAGGAACTCAAGAAACTAATAGGGAGAGTCTAAAGTGTTGAAGGCAGGAAGGGTGTTGAAGGTTTGAACTACGAAGACTTGTGTATCCAGGCAAATGTAGAACTATCAAAGGGTTACACTCGTCCTAAGTTTGAGATGTTTGATGGCACCGGAGATCCTAAGGTGCATTTGAGAACTTACTGTGACAAGCTTATGGGAGTGGGAAAGAATGGACAAATCCGCATCAAACTGTTCATGCGAAGTTTTATAGGAGATGCATTATCCTGGTATATTAGCCAAAATCTGAAGAAGTGGGAAAATTGGGTGAGCATGACATCTGATTTTATGGATAGATTCAGGTTCAACATAAAGAATGCATCAGACGTTTTCTATATCCAGAACCTCAAGAAGAAGCCGACAAAAACCTTTCACGAGTATGCTACTCGTTGGAGGTCATAGCCGTCAAGGTGAGGACACCACTTGAAGAAGAACATATGAACAATTTCTTTGTCAGAGCTCAGGATCCGCAGTATGACGAAAGATTGATCGTTATAGAGAATCACAAGTTCTCAGACATCATCAAGTTAGAGGAAAGGATAGAAGAAAAAATCAAGAGCGGAATGATGACCAATTTTGAGGCACTGCAAGCCACCAACAAAGCCTTGCAATCAGGAGGTATCTCAAAGAAGAAAGAAGTGGGTGTCATGATGGTAGCCCAGGGCCCTAAGTCTACCCTTACATACCAAACACCTCCACCCATATATCAACCATCACCTCCAAAATACCAATACCCTGTCACCACCTACTGTACCTATAACCCCCAACTTGAATATTACTATTTACCTTCTCTCGCCTGCTAAACCTACCCAAAGCCATAACCAAACTTTGACTATAGAGCTCCCGATAATAATAAACACCCATATCGCTGAACCCATATCCCAACTGTATGAGAGAATAAAGGCTACTGGTTACGTCACCCATATTCATGTTGTTACAGTTGAAAACCTTTCCCAATGGGTTAACCCCAACAAAACTTGTGCCTACCATTCAGGTATGAAGGGTCATACCATTGAGGAATGCCGCATGTTGAAGGAAAAGATCCAAACACTGATTGACACCAAAGTTATACAAGAAAAAGAGGTCGCGCCAAATGTCCGTAATAAGCCTCTTCCTGATCATAGGGGAGAGGGAGTGAATGTTATAGCAACTAATGAAGAATGGGATCATGAGGGATCCATCAGACTTATTCAAGAGGGGGATGCTCCTAAAACATACCCTGCCACCCTATCGCCGATTGTGGTGCAAACCCAGGCACCGCTTGAGGTCAAGATAGGTACGCCCTTCATCGTGATGGTAGCTCCAACACCGCCCTATAAGTCTAGTGCTGTCTCGTAGGATTATGTGGTAGAAGCGAGAAGAAAAGAAAAAGCCAAGATGGAAGAGACAGGTGTTGCACAAGGAATGACTAGAACTGGCAGAGTTTATACACCTGAGAATCTTGGAGGAACAAGCAATGAGACCACATATAAGCCATTTGTCATAGAGACGGGCACTAATGATATTTGGAGCAAGGTACAGGTAAGGGAATACTCTGTTGTTGATCACCTGAACAAGACTCCCGCCCAAATATCCATCTTGTCGCTATTGCAAAATTTAGATGCGCACAAGAATAACTTGATGAAGGTATTAAGTGGAGCTTATATGCCCACCGGTATCACTAGTGGAGAGATAGCTAATATGGTAGGGCAGGTACTGGAAAGTCACAAGATTACTTTCCACGAAGACGAGCTACAGCCAGAAGGGTTGAGTCACAATAAAGCATTGCATATCACTGTGCAATATGAAGACAAGTTCATTGCCAAGGTTCTCATAGATGGGGGTTCAAACCTGAACGTATGTCCCCTAACTACTTTGAAAAGACTGGGTAAAGGCTTGCATGAGATACGGATGGGAAACATGAATGTGAAGGCGTTTGATGGATCTCAGAGAGCCACTATCGGAGAAATCAACCTTCTTTGGAGATGGGCCCGACCTAGTTCGATGTCGAATTCCACGTGCTAGACATATCTACCACCTACAACTTGATATTGGGACGACCATGGATACACGCAGCTGGGACGATCGCTTCTACTCTGCACCAGGTTGTGATGTTCGAGTGGAATCATCAAGAGGTGATTATTCACGGAGATAGAAGTAACCCTATCTACACCAACCAGGTTATGCCAGCTATCGAGAACAGGAGGAAATTAGGAGGAGAAACATACCACCGCATTGAGCGAGTAAACGTAATTATGAAGGGTTAATGGCGGAGCAATAATATAGAGAGCATACTGATGTGGTTGGGGTATGAACCAGGCAAGGGTCTTGGCCCAAAACTTCAAGGGATCACAGAACCAATACATCCACAATATCATGACATAACTTTTGTCCTCGGATATGAATATATCGTGCAAGAATATCAGGATTGGATACCGCCGTGGAGTGCCGCTTACTCTCCATAGGAACAACCTATACCACCGTTGCACTAGGCATTCTGCTAGAATGATGTAATTTGGGGATCCGAGGAAGACGAAGTTTTGGCCGGTATGAGGAAGCTATTTCTGGACAAGGAAGATATGGACTGGAGTGCGATCTTAGAGGAGGGGGAGGATGAAGACCTTACTATTCAGACAATATGAGAGGAGTTATTCTCTAAAACCGGATTGTTGTACCATACTGGGCTCGCTGAGTACTTGGGTACCCTTGGCAGAATTAGCATGATTTATTTTTAAATTGTTTCTGGGCATTTAAGACATTTTTCAGTGGTTTGTTTTGAAATAATTACTCGAGACATCGAGTCATACTTGTTGACAATTTTAAGTTTTATTAGTGCATTATTGCTTTTCGTTTATTTATTATTATCTTTCTACATTCTTTTTCAGCGTAATTATTACATATCCTGATGAACCTATGACTCTGACTTGTAATGAGATAACGCAACATGAGGAAAGTGATTTGGAAGATGATATAATACCTGAGGAAATTGTCAAAGAGTAGAGAATTTTGAGAACAAACCAAAGTCCAATTTGGAAGAAACTGAGGCAGTTAACTTAGGGGATTCTGAAACAGTCAAAGAAACTTGCATAAGCATTCATCTATTGTCGTCAGAGAAGGAAGAGTATATCAGGTTTCTAAAGGAATATGAGGATATTTTTGCATGGTCCTACAACGACATGACTGGTTAACAACATCCATAGCGGCGCACAAGCTACCTACCAACCCTACATGTCCACTGGAGAAACAAAAGCTCAAGAAATTCAAGCTAGATATGAGTCTGAAGATAAAGGAAGAGGTTACTAGGCAAATCAAAGCCAAGGTCTTTCAAGTGGTCGAGTACACAACCTGGCTAGCCAACATTATGTCGGTTCCAAAGAAGGATGGGAAAGTCAAAGTGTGCATTGACTATGGAGATCTGAATAGAGCAAGTCCTAAGGATGATTTCTCATTGCCCAACATACACATACTGATCGACAACTGTGCCAAGCATGAACTCCAATCCTTTGTGGATTGCTTTGCAGGATACCACCAAATTTGGATGGATGAAGAGGACGCTGATAAGACAGCCTTCATCACGCCATGGGGGATATATTGTTACAAAATGGAGCCATTTGGTTTGAAGAACGACGGGGCCACCTATATGAAGTCCATGACTACTCGTTTCCACGATATAATACACAAGAAAATAGAGGTGTATGTGGATGGCGTTATTATCAATTCTAAGAAAAGTTCGGATCATATAAAAAACTTGAGGAAGTTTTTCAACCAGCTTTGAAAGTAAAATTTGAAGTTAAATCCTGCAAAATATGCTTTTGGAGTCCCTGCTTGGAAGTTGTTGGGTTTCAACGTTAGTCGTTATGGTATTGAGCTAAAACAGTCAAAAATCATAGCTATTTAGGACTTACCACCGCCAAAGAACAAGAAGGATATGATGAGTTTTCTGGGATGCCTCAATTATATCAATCATTTTATAGCACAGTCAATGATGATATGTAAGCCGATCTTCAAAATGCTGAGGAAAGATACTGGGACGAGCTGTACTGAAGAATACCAAAAAGCTTTCAACAAAATCAAGGAGTACTTGTCTAAGCCACCCGTGTTAGTCCCACCTAAGCTAAGAAGATTTTTACTGCTTTACCTGTCCGTGTTGGATGGAGCTGTTGGTTGCGTCCTGGGTCAACATGATGAAACCGGGAGAAAAGAGCAGTCGATATATTATCTGAGTAAGAATTTCACACCTTACGAAGCCTAATACTCTTTGTTGGAATTCACCTATTGTGCTTTGACATGGATAGCCCAGAAGTTGAGACATTACTTCTATGCATACACTACGTACCTCACATCCAGGATGGATCCACTAAAATACATCTTTCAGAAACACATGCCTACGGGTAAGTTAGCAAAGTGGCAGATATTAGTAAGTGAGTTCGACATCATCTATGTGACTCAGAAGGTGGTCAAAAGGCAAGCGTTAGTCGATCACCTGGCAGAGAACCCTATAGACGGGGAGTATGAACCATTAAAGACGTATTTACCCGACGAGGAAGTATTGTTTATAGGGGGAGATATTGCCGAAACATATGACAGTTGGAGGATGTTTTTCGATAGAGCTGCAAACTTCAAAGGAGTAGGTATCAGAGCTATTTTATATTAGAAACCGTTCAACACTACCCGGTGTCCGCCAAGCTCAGGTTCTCATGCACCAATAATATGGCAAAATACGAGGCGTGCATCTTGAGAATCAGATTGGCCATCGATATGAATGTTCAGGAGTTGCTAGTAATTGGAGATTTAGCTATATTTGGTACACCAAGTACTAGGAGAATGGGCTACCAAGAACACTAAAATATTTCCATACTTTCATCGTGTGCAAGATTTGATCAAGAGGTTCACGAAGATAGAATTTAAATATGTGCCGAGAACTCAGAACGAGTTCGCAGATGCACTGCTACCTTGTCTTCCATGATACAACATCCAGACAAGAATTTAATTGATCCTATCCCGATATATTCGTAAGCAGCCAAATTATTGTCCTCATATTGAAGAAAAGTTTGATGGAAAGCCATGGTTTCATGATATCAAGGAGTATTTAGAGAAATGAGAATATCAAGAAAATGTTATACACACTCAGAAGCGCACGGTTCGAAGATTGGCCAACCACTTCTTTTAGAGCAGAAGGATTCTTTATTGAAGGACTCCTGACTTGGGATTGTTGCGATGTGTCGATACCAAGGAGGCATCTAGATATCTTGAAGAAATTTACGCCGGAACCTGCGGACCCCACATGAACGGGTTCATTCTAGCCAAGAAGATATTGAGGGCAGGGTATTTCTGGATGACTATGGAGCAGACTACGTCAAGTGTGTACAGAAGTGCCACCAATGCCAGATATATGCTGATATGATACGGGTTCCACCCAACGAACTTAATGCAACGAGTTCACCCTGGCCCTTCTCTGCCTGGGGCATGGATATCATCAGACCAATTGAACTCGCTGCTTCAAACGAGTATAGGTTCATTTTGGTGGATATAGATTGCTTTACAAAATGGGTCGAAGCCATTTCCTTTAAAGCTGTGACTAAGAAGGTCGTAGTAGATTTCTTTCGAGATCGTATTATTTGTCGATTCGGAGTACATGAGTCAATCATTACCGACAACACCGCTAATCTCAATAGTGATCTGATGAAACTATGTGTGAAACATTCAAGATCAAGCACCGAAATTTTACAATATACATCGCAGATGAATGGAGCCGTGGAAGCCGTGAACAAGAACATCAACAAGATATTAAGGAAAATGGTGGAGAACCACAAGCAATGGCATGAGAAGCTACAATTTGCTTTGCTCGGGTACCACACCACAGTTCGTACGTCAACTGGGGCAACCCCTATCTACTGGTCTAAGGTACTGAAGTTATTATACCCGTTGAGGGGGAGATTCCTTACCTACGAATCATACAGGAGGCCGAGCTCAACAATGCGGAATGGATACAAAGTCGGTACGAGAAACTAGCTCTTATTGATGGTAAGAGGATGAACGCACTGTGTGACGGTCAACTCTATCAGAATGGAACGACAAGGGCTTTCAACAAAAGGTTAGATCGAGGCAATTCACAGCAGGGCAATTGGTATTCAAGCGGATCTTCCCACACCAGGACGAAGCAAAAGGGAAATTCTCACCTAACTGGCACGACCCTTACATGGTTTACTGAGTACTGACATGAGAAGCGTTTATACTTGTATAGATGGATGGAGAAATATGGACAAAACCTATCAATTCGGACGCAGTCAAGAGATATTATGTTTGCACTTTTTTATGTAACCTGAACTATGCTTGACCTGATTCCCGTTTAAGTGGGGATACGTAGGCAGCCCTGTGGGTTCGATCACATTTCAATAAAATCTTCATTCCCCTCTATGACGAGGAACTAGGAAAGATTTCGAGTTTTGTCAATCTCATTACGTCAAGGATCACTAAGAAGTGTATTACCGGAAGTATATATTTAAACTGGGGCAGAATTTTGAGGAGGATTCTCAAAATTTGGAGTTGAGAAGGTTGCTATGTTTCTAAATGTGTCACAGTCTCTGATTCGACAAAATTATTTGTTTTATGCATCATCACATATTTTGAACAACTGCATTTTTCACAAATGATTTATCACAAATGTATATTTTTGAAAATTTCATTTTCTATAATAGCCATATGTTACCCCAGAGCGACTCTAACAAGGCATCACGACAAGGAGCAAAGACGAAATGAGGAATCAAAGGCACGGACCAACCTCCCCCCAACCCCAACCTCAAGATTTTTCTTTGGATGCAGGTATAATGGATATGACAAGTATGTCCACAAATACATAACAAGAATGCTATCTTCACTAACAGATGTCACCAAGTATAAACGCGTCAAGCTAAAGATCACTTTCCCTCTCACATTTCATTGTTGCTTTCTCTGCATAGGGATAAATATTGCCTTCATTATTGCATAGGGCTAAGCACTGCCCTCATCATTGCGTGAGACTAAGCACTGTTTCCATCGCATTGCATGAGGCTAACCATTGTCTCCATTATTGCATAAGGTTAAACGCTGCCTTTCCTTGCATGAGACTAAGAATTGTCTCTATTACATTGCATGAGACTAAGCACTGTCTCCATCACATTGCATAAGGCTAGGCATTGCCTCATCTATTGCATAAGGTTAAACGGTTCCTTTTTTTGCATGAGACTATCTATTGCATAAGGTTAAACGGTTCTTTTTTTGCATGAGACTAAGCACTGTCTCCATTGCATTGCCTAAGGCTAAGCATTGCCTCCATTATTGCATAAGGCTAAACACTGTCTTTCTTTGCATGAGACTAAGTACTGTCTCTGTTACATTTGCATAAGGCTAAGCACTGCCTCCACTATTGTATAAAGCTAAATGCCGCCTTTCTCTGCATAGGGCTAAGCACTGCCCTCATCACATACAAGGCTAAGCGCTGTCTTGTCTCGATCTTGCATAAAACTAAGCATCACCTATTCCTCTATTAAATAATTGATATCACCGCATCTTTTGCATTTCATGGGCTGAACATTGCCACGTTGTTCGAAGGCATCATCCTCATAGCCCGAAGACATCATGCCATGGCTTGAAGATCTCTCAAAATTGCATATCATTATTCAAAGGTGTCATAGTTCGGGGGCACTATCCTCATGGCTTGAGGACACCATTTCATGGCCTGCGAATCCCTTATCATGCGCTTCATGGCCCAAGACGTCATTGTCTAAGGACATCATCCTCATCGTCCAAAGACAACTCTCATGGTCCGAAGGGAATTTGCATCATGTTTAAATTTCAGTAATAACCCTATATATTCGCGTGCATCGTGTTTTAAGTTTTGCAGGTAGCTCGGGAGGTAACCGTTCTACAAAAGGGAGCAATTCTCGCTCCGATTTCTGTTCTTGACGTTCACATCCTTTAATTATCTTAAACGTAACCGACAGTTAACAATTGTTTACTCTTTGTCCCGTAACCGCCTAAATGTTTATCTCGAATATCCAAAACGTTCAAATGTGCATTCATAGCTCCGCTCGAAATTATCTATTACTTATGACATCAACATATACAAAATGATCTTTCCTCGAAACGTATGACCATCCTCATAACAACTCCATCGGTTTCATTTGTCGCTGGATCCAAAACTGCACGCAGCTTGATTTCCATAACATCAGGGATATGTAGGCAACTCAAGAACCAGGATTCGGCCTACATTTTTAAAAACACATCATCCTCGTTCATTTCAGATAAAACTGGTCATCATTTTCTTTACTCTAACAATTCATTTATCATTCCTGGGTAAAGAGGAGAAGCTGCTAATACCCAATTTTGCCCTTATATTTTATAAAATATTACATATACTTTCAAAATATTATTTTGCATTAATACACAATTTACAAGAGTCCTATAAGTATTTTCTATAATTTTTTATATTTTTTTAAACCTTTAAAATTGATTTTCTTGTATTTAAATTATTCAAATATTTATTAATTATTATTTTAAATTTATTTTGTGATGACATAATCATTCAAATTTATTATTTACACCCACATATATCATGTATGTTTTATAACATTTTATATAATTACATTTGCATTTTTGAGCTATTTACGTAATTTTATAATAATAGCCTATATTTTATACATAATTATATTTATTACATTATTTATGCTAAAATAGTATTTTTTATATTTTTATAATGTTAAGCTATTATTTTCAATCATTTTACTGCATCAGTAATGTTTTTATTATTTATTAATTACTTAATTATTTTTAATAAATTTTGTGTATTTAAACTATGGCCTAATTTTTTGAGCTAATTTTGGACCAAAAACCTTGCCCAATAGCCCCAAGCCCAAACCAGACAACCCTTTTCATGAACCCAGTCGGTACCCATTTAAATGGCCTGCCCCACTCTTTCCTTCTATCTCAGCCGTTGATCTCAAATATCAACGACCCACAAACTATCTCTCATCTTTAATTACCAACCCCAAAACCTAACACACATTTCCTTCCGAACCGCTGCCCCCAAACACTCTCAACTCTCCCCTTCTCTCTTCTGATAAACCCTAGCAGCCGCCTCCTTTATTCTCTCCAACTCCGACACTAATATGGAATCCTCTCGTGATTTTCCTTCCATATATGCTCGATCTCTTCGTTACTTATACGTTTATGGTATCACGTTGTACTTCCTTATTTTTGGCAAGTACCAGGTCTTAAATCAAGTACAATCATTTCCAGATCTTCAAGATCTGGATGGTGTTTCATTTATATGCATCCATAACAAGGTTATATGGTTCCGATTCAGTGAGATTCTCCGACTATTTTATTCTCCATCTGGAACTAGGGTTTACCTGATTTTCTCCTAAATTAATTCTGAATTGATTTGCATACTTCTCTTTCCTTATTTGTATTTCATTAACTATGTTTTCTTGTTTGTTCATTCAATTGTTACTACTATATAAACCCCCTTCCTCGTTCCCCTTCTAAGTCTTAACAACGACTACTGAACTACTGTTACCATTACTATTCTCTCACTCTCACTTATTCTATACTATTAAGAGACTTTTGATTTTAGCCGGCTGGAAGCGAAGGCCACCAAAATCCGTTCATTAGCCTCATCCAGTGCAAGCACTGCTCAGAGCCCACCTCGAGGCTCGTGTGAACTCAGAAGCACTAGAGATTTGGGGTTTCATTGTTCTCCTTCAATCGCCGCTATTTTTAAGATTTTGAGTTTCTCATTCTTTGTTCAATTTGTTTGCAACTGGTTAGTACTTCATACATGCGCAATCCTACTTCTTTCTGTTTGTGTTTATGTTATGTGCACTAGTGATACTTGGATTTTCTTGAGTTAATTTTGATATTATGCCACTTCTCATACAAGTCTGTTCGTCTTATTACCATTCTGCAATGTCAATAGCTTCAACTCTGTTCAAATCCTGATTTTTGCATAATTACCTAAGTTGATTCATGACGTTTGCTTGGTTCGTATTAAACTTGATTGATGCTTGTTTCACCTTGTTTTGACTTCTTGTACTAAAACCCTTAGGAAACTATGTCCTTGCTCAGAATTACTCTTTTCCTATTGAATCCTTTATGTACAACTTGCTATTTCTCTGTAAATATGTGACAATAATTTCTAAGTGCTTAGCCTAATATGTTCTCTTGCCACTGCTAGCTTTAATGCATGTCCATTATATGTGTCTAACCTGATTGATTTCTAATCATTATGTTTATGTATAGCGTGTTACTTATATCTGTTGCTTGTTATGAGTCTATGCCTTATATTCTTGTGAGGAACTAATTTATGCCCAGAATTTGTCCAAATGAACCACTTTTTTGTCGAGTCCTTCATGTAAAATCTGCTATTTTCTTTGAGCCAATTCATGAGGAACCTATATGCTAATACTTTACCAACTAGGTCTCTTTGCTGTTTATAAACCCTAATGTCATGTTATCACAATGTGCTCACTAATTGCTTAAAACTACTAGGAGGAATCTCATTATATTCAACTTATTCTTCCTATATGGTCAACTGGGATAGTCTTAATGTCTGTTTGACATGTTAGGCTGGAGTTAATGTGTTTTCCTACTATGATATCTTTAGACTTTGATCTTTGTGTTACACTTAGCATGATTAGGCTCTCTATTGATTGTTTGCTTGTTTGTTTGTTATGTGTAATTGTCATTCCTTGACAATGACTTTGTTTGACTATCATAATTTAGACTCCTAAGTTTAAAATCCTTTTTAGGCTAATTATGGAACATGCTCTATTCTGAACTCATTTGGCATGTGCATCTTATACTCCCTCCGTTCTAGTTTATGTGAACCCATTTCCTTTTTAGTCCATTCCAAAAAGAATGAACCCTTTCTAAATTTGGAAACAATTTAGCTTAAACTTACAATTCTACCCTTAATAAAAAGTTTTTATAACCACACAAATACTCTAGGCCCTTTTTTTGACTTATTTAGGATCACAAATTCCAAAAGTCTTCATTTTTCCTTAAACTCTGTGCCCAGTCAAACAGGTTCACATAAATTGGAACGGAGGGAGCATATGTTTACCCTGTAACCCCTAATAACCTATTTTCCTTAACTCTCTCTCAATGTGTTGTTTATGCTCAACATGTTATCCCATGCTAAATGATTAAGCTTGTAATGTTTGTTTGCCATATCAAACTTGCCATGTTGAAGCTAAGCGCTATTGATTCTCTTAGTTTTCATATTCTTTTGTTGAATTAATCCTATCACGCTTGCTTCTAAAATGCAAAATACACTTTTCTATAAATTCTGCCATCTAGTCGTGTTAGTAGGTCCCAGAATCCTTTTAGCTGATTGCTATGTGTGGTTTGTTAGTTTGTCTGGTTAAGTTGTTGATTCACAATTATTAGGTAAGTGGGACTCCATCTGGGCTTGATATGGGTCCAAGTGTGGGCTTCGGCTGTACAATCGATACACTCCAATGTTTGAGCTGAGTTTGGGTCTGGGTCTGGGTCTGCTACTTGTGTGAGGAGCAAATCCGTCAAATGCCCATGTGGTATTGGGTTATTTCTTCTTGTGTCTGCCCTATTTGTTAGGCCTGTAGTCATCTCGATTTTGTAATATTTGAGTTTGTTTTTTCTTTTATGTTTAGGCCTGTAATAATTTGTAGACAAACGATGAGAGAATTGGTGAAAAGGGAGTTGGGTATCCTAAGTCTTGCATAAAAGGGTAGAAAACCTATCCATATGATTTACTTGCCTTGCTTGCTGTTTGCTTGACGTGCTACACATAGAAATCATGCCTATAGGAAATCACACACTTCATTTAACTTGTCTAATACTTGTACACTATTTACAGTATGTTGGTGTGAGTAAATGTTGTACATATTCCCATGTCTACTGCTGTGCACTATTAGACAACATATCTATAGGAGCCAAACTCCAATAACTACTTGTTTAATTATTAGACAACATGCTTATAGGATGTAACAATGCATGCCTTTGCTAATGCTCATCTAGATACCATGACTATAAAGCTTTAATTAATTAACTAATCAACCATTTTTGTTGTTTTATTACACTGCCCGCCTAGACGACATGCCTATAGGAATAAGTATGATAAAATCAAATTACCAATCGTTAGAAAATCCTGCCTATAGGATATGGTTACTCGCCTAGAAAGCATGTCTATCGAATCAAATGCCGGTAATCCTGAGTTTAAACAATTTTGCTCCTTCATCGCGCAAGCAATTTAGAAATCAAGCCCATAGGGTTCGTAATACCTTTAATATGCAAATTCTTTAGTCTAAAACAGTAGTACTGCCCGTAAGACACTTGAAATCAGAATCACATAGAAGCCATGCGTATAGGACTTAACGACTCTAATGCGTCTTAATTCTAAAACTATCTACTGCCTAATATAAGAATCTGCATGTGTGCATTTGTTGCTTATGTGTGGAGGCTAACTTGAGCCATTTATTGTCTTTACGTGTAGTCCTACATGTTTTGAATGTGCGCCTAGTTTTATCATTTTTGAGCACCCTAAGTAAAGTCTAGAACCAACCAAATAGTAGGTCCAAAGCCTCATGGACCATAGGCATGAGACGGGTAGCGCACGCATAGGACACTGTTTAGAATTGAATTAGAGCGCTCTAAGTAAATAACTTTAACATAGTAATTGGGTAGCAGGAGATGATAGTCTATTCCTACTGGATAATGAGCAACCCATACCCTAAGAGGCTGCGAAGTATTATTTATGTTGCACGGGGTGATCCTTTAGGCTAAAAAACTTAGGACCTCTCTCCTTTATATGTTTAATGTTCGCACTGTGGCTAATTAAGTTGTATCTTGTAACTTCTAAAGACTTGTACTGATGATTTATATATTTTAATTCTTGTGCGATTTCTTTACACTTGTTTATATTATATTAGAACTTTTAAATTCTTTGTTTTCCCTCACTTATATGATCACATAAGACAATTATAATCCGAAAATCCCACATAGCATATACTTCGGCCGGGACCCACAATTGTGGACTTCGAAGAGTGCCTAACTCATTCTCTTTGAGGTAATTTAAGCCATTACCCGATCTTTGGTGACATAGACTAGTTAAACAAAGTTATTTGCAAATAGATGGGGTATTTGCAAATAGATGGGGTATTTGCAAATAGATGGGGTATTTGCATCTATACCCGCATTTTGGGTCACGTTTTAACTTGTGCCCGTTTTGCAAAAATATTTGCAAGCGTACCCACTTTTTAGCGTAACTTTAACATACGGGGCTGAAGTAGCAAAGGCAATCACACAAAACTTCAGCATTCTAGTAGACGGGACTGAAGTGTGCTGAAGTTTTTGTTTTGTAACTAGCGAACTTCAGCTCTAGAGCTGATGTTTTTGTTTTTGTAACTGGGAAACTTCAGCTTTAGAGCTGAAGTTTTTGTTTTATAACTAGCGAACTTCAGCTCTTTGTTTTGTAACTGTCGAACTTCAGCTCTAGAGCTGAAGTTTTTGTTTTTGTAACTGGGAACTTCAGCTCTACTAGCGAATTTTTTATTTTGTAACTGTCGAACTTCAGCTCCAGTAGGTGATCAGCTGTTGAAAAGTTACTGTAAATGATAAAGTGATACCAAACTTGTATCACACTCGTCAATGAAACCGTAGACAGAATCTGATACCTTCTTAACCCCCTTGGATTCAGTTGGTCATTGTGTACCTGCTAGGCCTACAATATGAGGCTCAAATCTTCTTGTTTTATTTCAGGTGGTCTTTTAAAGGACATACAATAATCAAATTCATATCGCAAAGACATGGATCAGTCAGAGGTCAAATAGTATCGCATATCATCTTGACAATTTTAATTATTAGAATAAAATGTCGATTTGAATTTATTGTTTTAACCAAAATATCCATCCTGATCGTATGTGACCAGTATTGTCCTTTAAGCATTAATTGTGGCGGATATAATCACAGGAAGATAAATGAGGGCGGATAACTTTGAGGAGGAGAAGGAGGAGAAATGGGGTTGGAGTTATTTAAAAAGTGGGTACAAGTTAAAACTTTTAAAAAAATGGGTATAAGTTAAATGAGGGCGACCAATAGAGCGCCCCATGCAATTTTTGCCAAATAGATACTCTAGCCCACCTTAAAAATTATTAGGTGGGGATTCTTCTCTTTAGTACCTATTTAAAAGAGTTGTTACATGTCGAAATCCGCTTTCGAAAGAAAAATGGGCGCCACAACGATTGCACCAGCAAAATTGATAGAATAGTTTTATCGCCCAAACTTGTCCCTATGTGTCAAAACCCCTTAGGTCTGACTCCAAACCATTAAAACAAGTAATGAACAGTAATATCAATCAATATGCATTCTCAAAAAACAATTTGGATCACTACTACTCAAAATGAGGGTCGAATTGCCACAACCACTTAAAAAAAACAATTTCATATTCCCAAAAAGAATAGAAACATAGGACGGTTAAGTTGCAAGAGAGTAAAAAATATAGGGGGTTTCAGTGTAATTTCCTTTAACTGCACGATCGCGTTCTTATAATAATTCAATTTTTTCCCCGTCCTCTTAATTTTTTTGGGGAGAATGTACTAGGAAGCTGGTCTCCCGAAATGGAACAATCTAGAACCCCGATCCCCACCGTCAATTCTCAAATCCAACGGTTCACTTTCCACCCCACGCACACACGCAAATACCCACTCACTGCCAAAAACGAAAATCTTCATTGGAAATTAATAGGGAAGTACCCAGAGAATTCTAGAGGCTTCTCCATATTCTCAACATCCTACGGCCAGTTTCCCATTCCGATCCTGTATTAAGATTTAATCTGAACCGTCAAATTAGTCTATATATACCCCTTTTGAATAATTCTTGGAGTAATTAATTGGTTTTATTATTGTTACAAAGAAGTAAACGAAGATGTTTGGGAGAGGACCAAAGAAGAGTGATAATACGAGGTACTATGAAATATTGGGTGTGTCAAAGAATGCATCAGATGATGAAATCAAGAAAGCTTATAGAAAAGCTGCTATGAAGAATCACCCTGATAAGGGTGGTGACCCTGAAAAGGTAACCCCTTATTTTTTTCACCATCTCCTGCTATTATATCCTTGTTTCATACATTTCTTTTGTATGTGTTGTAGGTGGTTTTTAGTTGTTGTTGTGCTGTTATGTTCGTTTAAACTAGAAATTAGGATGGCTAAAGTTGGAGTTTTTGGCTTGTGAATGTTTCTTGCTGAGGTTCTTCTTAGAGTTGATGCATTCTTATTTGTGTAGAGAATTCTTTTCTTTTCTATATGACGTGGTGTTTGTGTTAGCTTGCACCTAAAATTGGAAGGATCGTGATAGTTCTATTCAACATAACAAGAACAAATTTTGATGTCTTCATTTTTTTTTGGGGTGGGTTGGGGGGGGGGTGGGTGGGATGGGTTGGTGAAGTTGGCCTGGTTTAGTTGAAGCTTCAGAGATGGGTCTGCCTAAAGCTTTTGCAACCACTGTTCTTGCTTAGTGGTATTTGTAGGGGCATCACTGAAGCTGTAAAGAATCATTTTTAAGAGAATTTTTGTAACTTTGGAACAAAATCATATTTAATTGTGTGTTCGTGTTGCCTATGTACAAGTTTACCTCGAGATTTTGAGCTAGAATTATGAACCCCTTAAGTCAAAAAGGTTGGATGGAAACTCGATTCAATGTGTTTAAGTACTTCTCAGGATGGTATTTTAGACTTACCTATTCCCAAGTTGTTGGTTTTCTATGCTTATAGACCAGTAATTCTTGGTAATTACGATCAGCGTTTCCATCTGTTCTTGATGTTAGTCTTCTTTTGCTAGTGTTATTTGTTCTTTGACAGTGTGAATATGATCTAAATCATCTGATAGTTGTTCTTTTCCTGCAGTTTAAGGAGCTTGCTCAAGCTTATGAGGTTTTGAGTGACTCACAGAAGCGTGAGATTTATGATCAGTATGGAGAAGATGCACTGAAAGAAGGAATGGGTGGCGGCGGCGGAATGCATGATCCATTTGACATCTTTGAATCTTTCTTTGGTGGCAATCCGTTTGGAGGTTAGATCTTGTGGCGTTTGTTTGATGCTTGTTAAATATGTCATCAAGTTCTCTTACTGAATTTAGTTTCTGCATCTTTTGTGTCCTGGTAAGTTGAATAACACAAGTGTTGTTGCTGAGCAGGTGGTGGTAGCAGCAGAGGAAGAAGACAGAGAAGGGGTGAGGATGTAGTGCATCCACTGAAGGTCTCTCTCGAGGACCTTTACAGTGGGATAACCAAGAAATTGTCCCTTTCGCGCAATGTAATTTGCTCCAAGTGCAGTGGGTCAGTATTTGTTGTTTGTTACTCTCTCGCTTTTATTTTATATGCACGTATTGTCTTTAGGACAAAATCAAGTGTTTGGTATGTATCATGCGTCATTAAGGACGGGGAGCCGGAGGTCACAGGTTTGATCCATGAAAATAACCTCTTGTAGAAATGCAGTAGTAGGAGCTTAGTGCACCGGACTGCCCTCTTAATAACATGTCATTAAGGGTAAAATATACTAATGGAATTTGTAGTTGCAAATATGTTGTGACATTCATGACTATAAAAGGATGTTGTTAAGGGTTAAATTGAAAGTTTAAGGTTAAAGAGTCTTCAAATATCTATGTGTTATTTGTTGTGGAAAAGACTAAAAATAGGATAGGAAGAAGTGTCATGAGAAATGAGAAGGGGTAAATCTTTTCACAAATTTGAGTTTACAAATCATTACTTATATTGTATTGGTTTGTTTCTGTTACTGCAGGAAAGGATCAAAGTCTGGTGCTTCAATGAAGTGTTCTGGTTGTAAAGGTAGTGGTATGAAGGTTTCAATTAGACAACTTGGCCCGTCAATGATCCAGCAAATGCAGCACCCTTGTAATGAATGCAAGGGTACTGGAGAGGCTATTGACGATAAGGATCGGTGCCCTCAATGCAAAGGTGAAAAAGTGGTTCAGGAGAAGAAAGTCCTAGAAGTTCATGTTGAAAAAGGCATGCAAAATGGACAGAAAATTACATTCCCCGGAGAGGCTGATGAGGCGGTAAGATGACATATTTTCCCTCTTGTATTTGTATATGTCAATCTTACCGAAGCCTAAGGTAGTTGCTTACTTGGTTATATATTGTTGCAGCCTGATACAGTTACTGGAGATATAGTTTTTGTGCTCCAACAGAAAGACCACCCAAGGTTCAAGAGAAAGGGCGATGATCTGTTTGTAGATCACACATTGAGTCTAACTGAGGCTTTATGCGGCTTCCAGTTCATATTAACACACTTGGATGGCAGACAACTCCTCATAAAATCAAATCCCGGGGAAGTTGTTAAACCTGGTTAGTATTACCTTGATTTTTACCTAGTATTTTTGATATCGGAACGTAGATATACATGTGAAAAACCCGTAATGAAGCCATGAAGTTTAAATCTTGAATCTGCGTTTTGCTTGTTTGAAATATTCTTATTTACTTTGGTTCTTCGTTCTTGGTTCCGACTGCTGCAGATCAATTCAAGGCAATCAATGATGAGGGAATGCCAATGTATCAGAGGCCATTCATGCGGGGTAAATTGTACATTCATTTCGTCGTTGAATTCCCAGATTCGTTGAGCCCAGAACAGGTTAAGGCTCTCGAGGCAATTTTACCACCAAGACCTCAATCACAGTACACAGACATGGAATTGGACGAGTGTGAGGAGACTTCATTACATGATGTGAATATTGAGGAGGAAATGAGAAGGAAACAAGCAGCTCAACAAGAGGCATATGATGAGGATGATGAGATGCATGGTGGTGGAGGACAGAGGGTACAATGTGCACAGCAGTAACATATTTCTATAAAGAGGTTTTTGTGAAATAGCGGATAAGATATAGTGGAGGGCAAGAAATAACCAGCTTGAACTTTGGTTCTGGCTTGGTTTGTTGCATCTGTTTTTTGGTGGTTTTGGAAAAGCAATGTACTCTGCTAGTCGCTCTATTGAATTGAAATAGAAATACATATCATGTTTCCTTCTCTTCCAATTTATTGAGTTGATCTCATTGCATAATGTTTAACATCAAATGAAAAACCTTAACCTGTTTTGCCTGAATCCTTGAGAACATTGATTTAGTCATGGTTGAAGTTCAACTGTGAATCTTGGACAGCTTAGCTAGTTGCAGAGTTGGATGGAATTCAATCTATAGTTCGCAGGCAAAAGAAAAGGGAAAAAGAAATCAACACACTTCTGATTTTGCACAATGTGTCTTGTTTCTGCTTTTACAAACTGAGTAAATAGACTTACATGCAAGGCTAAAGCTTATGGGGCTAATGAATTCTAGAAAATTCCCAAGACTAATTACAAAAAAAATCTTGTGTGTACTTACAGAAGCAATGATGTATACTGCTAATTTTAATAAATTGCTCAAATAAAAATGAGTGCGATTCGTTTGCTACTTGACGCAGGAGATGTTAGTGTTGGCAATCACAGCAAATGTCCAGTCATTGGGGAACTCCTTGGCTGATGCCCAGTTTCTTTTGTAGAAACCACAAAATTTGAGGGGTCTTTATTGTTGGCTTGTGAATGGATTGGACACACATCTTTGCAACTGCCAAAAGACCTTTGAGCTCTCTAAAATCATAGCTGTCTCCTAGATCTGGATCAATCATCTGGTGAATGGACCTTCTCCGGAGACGAGAATCTTGGACCCACTGAACTAAGTCAACACCTCCATCCTCCGAGGATTGACCCGTGACTAACTCAAGAATCAACAAACCAAGCTGGTAGATTGTATGTTTGCAAATCTCATCTCTACATTCTGCAAGATAAGCAATGCAAGAACTGAAGAGAGGCTACAGCTTGTATGCTCTGAGGTGATACCAGAAGACATCATACCTTTGGAGCATTTAGATTTTGGCGGTTGAATGTTGTTCTCAATTGAACAAAGAAGGCTAACATCACAGAGCTGTAACAAGGAATCATACATACCGTCATTGATTTGACGACTGTTGACTAGTTTAACAAAAGATGATGCAGGTCTGAAGTGGACATCAAATATGACGATGAAGCAATTCTACTATACGTAGGCTTAAGTTTGCAACTCTTACTTTAGCTGTAAAGTTCTCGTCCAGCATGATGGTACTTGAACTGATTGAAACGTGGTACATAGGTGGATCACAAAAGAAATGGAGATATTCCTACATCAGGATGGAACCAACCATCAGCGATTTTAACATTTTGGCAGATGAAGCAGTATAATAATCATATCTTACAAGAGAAACATAAATGGATTTATGTCCAATCTATGGCATATATTACGTTGTATTACTCCCGAGCTAGGAAATGATCACAAGTTTGACTCCTGCCATCTCTTCTAGGTTGTGACAGAAACATGCAGTTCTTGCACGATCATTATATAATATACGGTACACTCTATATTGGTGTATGCTCCACACCTCCTGAATGGAGCTGAATGACTACACTCATTTTAGATCTTCAATGTATCCTGGAATGTAAACTAAGACAATCTTGTCAACTGCAAGGACATATGAGTGTTAGGTTCAAGATTCTCTTCTTTTATAACTGAGAAATCCCCAAGGGTTAGCTGGCGCACAGTTTGCTACTCGGGGGATAACGAATTGGCCATCCACCTTTCTCTATTTAAATATTAGGCTTATGTCCGCAATAGGATATGAACTCGTGACATGCGCCTGACAACGTATACTACAAGACTACAGAAAAATTTATCTTTTATGACTGAATAATTGGGAAGTTTTTCTCCCCATCAGTGCAAGACTACACGACTACAGGAACTTATGTCTTCTATAACTAATTAATATGTCTGTACTGCAAATTGTTCTCCAAAGATCAATGTTATTAGAAGAGGTACCATCTTATGCATATTTTTAATATATATTCAGCTTACTTGAAAGTTCAGTTTTCCAGGAAACAACTTTGGAACACAGAAGTTGAGTTTATTGGAAGCATGGAAAATTAGCTTTCCCGTCCCTCCCGTTCCAAAATCCATAAGAGGTTAGGTCACAACCTGGAAATCTTGAGCATGTTAATTTCAAATGTCATGAAGAATAGTATTTGTGTGCAAAAGACTACTCGGAATTTAATGCCGCTGGCATCAGATACTAGGAGCACAAAATTTGCAGCCTAGGTAGGTCATGACTCGCAGCTTAGGCCTCCTGGCCTCCTCTGCTCCATATTCACTTTCCCCTACCACCCCCACCACGAGAAAAGCTTTTTAAATGACAGAATATTTCTAGTGGTAACAGAAGGGAGGACTGTTTGTCACTACTTCAACAAAAGGTGAATCTGAAACCAAATAGGCCAGGAAATATATATAATGCTAGCATCATTCTCAATACTGGTTGCTCAGAATGAGTTTAGTGCTCTATCAAAAGCACCGTCTACCATCACGAATATCAGTTCTGGTCAGACTGCTAGGTTAACAAGAGAATAATTACCTGACTAAATGGAATGATGCTAGCAGAGGGCTCAGAGTCTATATTTAATACTTTTGGGGGCAGTGTCAGTGTTTGGCTGTTCGAGTTAGCCTAGCAATAATCTTGTGAACTCTAGTTAGTTATAGTTAGTTAGAGCAGTTAGTGGTTAATGCCAGCTCATATCCAGCTCATAAGTTAATGGTTAGTGCAGTTAGGCTTGTATAAATACTCCCCTGTATCCCCAGAGAAGAGATAGAGAATCATTTTGCAATGCTTGCTTCTTCATTTCTGTGCTCTAGAAGCTTCTGCCATTAGAGCAGTGCAGAGCTTTGTGAATCTGCTCATCGTGAGAGCAGATTTTAGCAAATAACTACATCTTCAATTATGGTAATTCAAAATCGTAAAAAGCATAATATAGAAATTGAAAGTGTTGGTTTATGTTTAGTCAACAATGGCATGCCAATTGGAAGAGTTGGTGTGGATGCTAGGAGGAAGCTTCCTCCTTTGATGTCACCCATGACATCAAGAGGAGGTAGTTTGATGTCTAGAAGCCATCCCAAAAAAATAATACAATACATTGTAGTGAGTAGAGAGTTAAGAGAAATTCTCTTAAGCGTAATTGGGAAATCTCCCCTTCCTTTGTTAATATTAAAAAGGCAACTGTTCTCTGGTGGACGTAGGATTATAATGATCCGAACCACGTTAAATCTTGTGTTCTTTCTTTTACGTTTCCGCTAACAATTGGTATCAGAGCGACATGATTCTTTAACGATCCAAGGAGGAAGAACAAGCAAAGATGAGTTCCATGAAGTTTGAAATTGATAGATTCAGTGGACGCAACAACTTCAATATCTGGAAGATCCAGATGATGGCGTTACTGCGGAGGGAAGGTTCAATCCATGCTATTGACGGAAAGTATCCTAAGGATATATCAGCTCCCGACAAAGAGAAGATTGAAGGAGATGCATTGAGTGCAATCCAACTATCCCTTGCACCTAACGTGCTTTGTGAAGTGAGTACGGGTACCGAAGAGACGAGCAAACAGTTATGGGAAAAGCTAGAAGGGCTATACCAAGACCGATCAGTGACAACAAGGATGTTGTTACAACGGCGTCTTCACACATTTAAGATGGGGTCAGGTACTTCGTTACAAGATCATTTAGATGCGTTCAATAAACTTGTCATGGATTACAGATTGCAGGAATTAAAAAGGAGGAGGAGACGCTTGCATGTGCTTTGCTATTTTTATTGACTTCAGGATATCGTGATATTGAGAATTCAATGATGTATAGCAAGGAGCCTATCAAGCTTGAGCAAGTGCGGCAGGCACTTAACTCTAGTGATGTGCGGAGGCACATTGAAGGAGATAGAGATGACCAGGTAAGTGGGCTCTTTGTGAGAGGCTGGACTAGCCAACAGGGAAAGAGCAAATCAAAGCACAGATCAAAATCTCGTGTGAACAAGAAGAATACAGAGTGTTGGGGTTGTGGCAAGAAGGGGAACTTTGAACGAGATTGCCCAATGTCAAAGTCCAAGGAAAAGGCGAGTGCATCTACAGTTGAACAAGTACATGATTTTGATAATGATTATGTACTAACAACATTGTGTAATAATAATAGTAGTTATGGAAACAAATGGGTGTTAGACTCTGCTTGTACTCTGCATATGACGTTCCGAAAAGATTGGTTTAGCAGCTATGAGAAAAGTGGAGGAACCGTAGTAATGGGCAATAATGCAACTTGTGCAATAGTTGGCATTGGCTCAGTTCGGGTTCGCTGCCATGATGGAGTCATGAGGACTATTACACAAGTCCGTCATGTTCCTGATCTGAAGAATAATTTGATCTCCCTGAGTACTCTGGATGAACAAGGCTACAGGTACATGAGCGAAGCAGGAACTATTAAGGTGACTAAAGGTTCTTTAGTCATGCTGAAAGGCAAGCTGGAGAAACACATTGGTCAGAAGCACCATTGTTGGCTCTGCAAATGCATCTACAATGCAGTTATCTAATGATGACAAGGCAAGACTATGGCACATGAGACTAGGTCATATGAGCGCACGTGGACCGAAGATGTTGAGCAATCGTAACCTTTTGGAAGGTGAGAAGATCAGCACACTTGACTTCTGTGAGCACTGCGTTCTAGGGAAGCAGAAAAAGGTCAGCTTCAGCACTGGCAAACACAAGACAAGAGGAGTGCTAGACTACATCCATTCAGATTTATGGGGTCCCTCTAAACTTCCATCGAATGGCAGAAAGAGGTATCTTCTCACTTTTATTGATGATTTCTCACGAAAGGTTTGGGTGCATTTTTTGAAGGCAAAAAGTGATGCTTTTGAAGCATTAAAGAGTGGAAGATTTTGGTTGAAAATCAAATGGAGCGGAAAATCAAGTATCTTCGCACAGACAATGGCTTGGAGTTTTGCAATGAAGAGTTTAATGAATTCTGCAAGGTTCATGGGATCTCAAGCCATAGGACTATCAGGCATACCCCACAGCAGAATGGAGTTGCCGAGAGAATGAACAAAACTCTTCTTAAAAAGGCTCGTTGTATGCTCCTACAAGCTAAAATGTCCAAAGTATTTTGGGCTGAAGCAGTTCACACTACTGCTCATATTGTCAATCGATCTCCAGCATCGGCAGTTGACTTTAAGACTCCGAATGAGGTATGGTCAGGTGAACCCTCTAACTATTCATACTTACGAGTATTTGGGTGTCCAGCTTATTATCACGTTAATGAAGGAAAGCTTGAACCAAGGGCTAAGAAGGCCATATTCGTAGGGTATGTGGATGGAGTAAAAGGGTACAAACTTTGGTGTTTGTCTTTACTCAAATTTATAGTTAGTAGAGATGTCACCTTCGATGAATCCTCTACACTTGATCCCCGTAAAATTTCCGTGGAGTTTTCAGGAAACAAGAACGACGAGCAGGTGGAGCTTCCGGTGGAGCTTGCCAAGGAAAAGGATCAAGAGACTCAGGTTAAAGATGAGTCAGAAGATGTAGACCTTGAAGAACTTGCTGTCAATGAACCATACACAATTGCGAAGGGGAGGGAGAAGAGGCAGACACGAGAACCGGAACACCTTATAGATCAAACAAACTTGATTGCATATGCGTTTGTAGCTGCGCAAGAAGAGATTAAGGATCTGGAGCCCTCCTCGTATATTGAAGCAACTTCTTGCAAGGATGCTGTACAATTGCGGTTAGCCATGACTGAAGGGATGGAGTCTTTTCACAAGAATCAGACATGGGTCTTAGTGAAAAGACAAAAGGGAAAGAGGACAGTTGGATGCAAGTGGGTCTACCGAAAGAAAGAGGGAATTCCTAAAGTGGAAGATGCTAGGTTCAAGGCGAGATTGGTTGCAAAAGGTTTCGGTCAGAAGGAGGGAATTGACTACAATGAGATTTTCTCTCTAGTCGTGAAGCATAACTCAATTCGTGTGCTACTAGCATTGGTTGCCCAATTTGACTTGGAGCTTCAACAGCTTGATGTCAAAACTGCTTTCTTACACGGTGATCTAGAAGAGACAATCTATATGGATCAGCCTGAAGGTTTCCTAGCTGAGGGAAAAGAAGATCACGTATGCCAACTAAAGAAGTTTTTGTATGGTTTGAAGCAATCTCCTAGACAGTGGTACAAGAGGTTTGATGCATTCATGACTACACATGAATTCTCAAGGAGTGCATTTGCTAGCTGTGTGTATCACAAGAAGATGTCTGGTAACTCAATGATTTATTTACTGTTGTATGTTGATGATATGCTTATTGCTGCTAACAACATTACAGAGATAAATGCTTTGAAGAAACTGTTGAGTAAGGAATTTAACATGAAGGATTTAGGAGCTGTAAAGAAAATCCTTGGTATGGAGATTTCAAGAGAAGACGACGTTGTACATCTTTCTCAGAAGAGGTATATTGAAAGGGTTCTCAAGAGATTCAATATGCATACGTGCAAGCCTGTAAGTATACCATTAGCTCCTCATTTTAAACTTTCAGAGTTACAAATGCCTCAGTCCGAGGATGAGGTGGAGCATATGTCAAAGATTCCTTATGCCAGTGCAGTCGGTAGCATTATGTATGCTATGGTATGCACACGTCCAGATATTGCTCAATCTGTAAGTGTGGTAAGTAGATACATGTCCAGCCCAGGAAAGAGGCATTGGGAAGCTGTCAAGTGGATATTGAGATATCTCAAAGGAGCTTCTGGTGTTGGTCTGACCTTTCGAAAAAATAGAGGTATTTCAATTCTCGGTTATGTAGATTCTGACTATGCAGGAGATCTTGACAGAAGAAGGTCCACAACTGGATACATCTTTACCCTCGTTGGCAGTGCTGTTAGTTGGAAGTCGACTCTGCAGTCGATTGTCGCTTTGTCTACGACAGAAGCAGAATACATGGCAGCAGCGGAGGCGGTGAAGGAAGCTATCTGGTTGAAAGGTTTAGTAGCGGAATTGAGTTTGGTTAAACTGGAATCAACTCTTAGATGTGATAGTTGGAGTGTTATTCAGCTAATGAAAAATCAGAGATTTCATGAGCGCACTAAACACATTGATATCAGATGTCATTTTATTCGAGATGTTGTTGAAGAGGGAACTATCAAGGTCGTGAAGGTTATCACAGACGATAATGCTGCAGACATGTTGACCAAGATAGTCCCGCTCGCTAAGTTTGCACACTGCAAAGACTTGGCGGGGGTGTGCATCAACTGATGCAACTCCGAAGAGAACAGTTGTTAGGTGGAGGTGGTATGTTCAACAATGGTTTGATTCTTCTTGTTTCTTACAACGGAGTTGCCCAGTAAGCTTAGAAGTTTTTGCCAAAGTTGTTCACACACACGCTCGAAACGCAAACCAAGGTGGAGATTGAAAGTGTTGGTTTATGTTTAGTCAACAATGGCATGCCAATTGGAAGAGTTGGTGGAAAGAGTTGGTGTGGATGCTAGGAGGAAGTTTCCTCATTTGATGTCACCCATGGCATCAAGAGGAGGTAGTTTGATGTCACCAATGACATCAAGAGGAGGTCTTTACCTCTATAAATAGATGCACTCCTTCATTTGTAGAAATCATCCCAAAAAAATAATACAATACATTGTAGTGAGTAGAGAGCTAAGAAAGAAATTCTCTTAAGTGTAATTGGGAAATCTCCCCTTCCTTTGTTAATATTAAAAGGGCAACTGTTCTCTGGTGGACGTAGGATTATTTTGATTCGAACCACGTTAAATCTTGTGGTTCTTTCTTTTACGTTTCCGCCACCAGAAATATTCAACATAAGTACAAGATATGCAGCTTCAGGAACATACCACAGCAGCAGCAATGCCAACGGCGATCTGCAACCGTATTCTCCAGTTTAATGGAGTCTTCAGAGGATCTGCAAGGACCACATTTAGTCAGAGGCGCATCCATGAAACTCAACACGAAATGGCAGAAGAAAAAAGAAAAGAAAAAAAATTGAATACTTCCTTAAAAACTTACCAGAGAGGTGTTCCTCCTTCAGACTTCCTTTTTCCATATCTTCAAAGACTAGAAACCTGAAAGTAGACAAGACCTGCTATCAAAGAGTGGGCAACAAGCCAAAAGAATAAAAGAAAAGAAAACCGAAAAAGGCAACAAATGAAAAGAAAGAAAAAAGGAAACTCTGCACTCAGAAACTGTAGGAAGTAAAGAATATCCACTGCAATTCAGCAATAAAGCTCTCTGACGATATTTATTTTAGTTGTATTATGTGAAAGGATGTGGCTAAATTATATGCAATATCTGTATTATACGATCACATGATATTATCAGATCAGGCAGAAAGGCAGAAATCCTAGGTCAGACTCCCATCAGAACCATCAACGAGATACTTTCATTTACTTTGGAAATAGCACTGTACTTTCTCTAACAAGACGTTCTACACAAACGATTCAGCATGATATTGTCAGATCAGAAATCCTAGATCAGACTCTCATCAGAACCATAAAGGAATACTTTCATGTTCTTGGCATAATAAAGAAAAGCAGGTTTGCACGTGAGGAGCATGTTGCAGATGTATAAGAAAATATTAAAGTTTCTCGTCTCTAACTGTATGGTGGTTAGTACAATTCAACAAACTAGAAAAGTAAATATGGGATACGTGTTCCATTTGGAACATTACAATGCAAAGCATTGAAAAGTTCTATCTGGCGGTTACTTATAAAAAACATTCATAGAGGTTAGTAAAAAAACTGTTTAAAATGAAGCACTATCACAGCAAATAAAGGCTTCAGGCTTAAATATTTCAACTTATAGGAGACCAGGGAAAACAGAACATAGCAGAAACTACAAAGAGCTTCAGAAAAAAATTGAGATGCCGTGCATATCAAGGGGCAGAATGTCATGCAATTCAGGAATAAACACAGTAATAAAGAACAAATTTTCCAAATATGGGTGCTCCCAAATTACAGCTAAGTATTTGAAAGTAATAAGGCATTTCTTGAGAGAAATACGATGGCTACCATCCAGCAGTAGACCTAGATGTTCAGAAAATATGATGGATATTTTTTACTTTGTGCCAGATAGGAAAAAGAGCTAATAATCTGGTTTTAGAATGTGCAATAGCACAGTATTATATTCTAATAGGTAATATGATCAAGAAACAATCAACTAGTCCCTTCGCCCACTCTATCTCATAGTTAGCTTAATAATCAACAAGACATAGGACCCTTCCACAATTAAAAATCTCCGTCAAGCCAAAGCTTAGGAATTAACCTCTTAGGGCCACTAGAGAACCCACTAAGTGCAGCAATATGCCGATGATGCAAACGACCGAGTAACTGTACCTCCCTATAGAAGGCAGTATCATCCTGATCTTCAGCAGCTCGGACTTCTTTTACTATCGCAGCATGGCCATTTCGAAATTTGGCTCTGTAAGCAACTCTTTTGGAAGAGATATAAACAACTCTCCTAAAACCATCAGTTGCTTTCTTTATATCTTTATAAGAAAAATGTTTCACCAAGGATATTGAACCTGAAAATTGATTAAAATTCATAAACAAAAAATCCCATGATTTTCAATGCTAACTTTATATCTAGCAGTAGACACTATAAAAAACTTTCTAATATTAGTTGAAATATAAATGTCTTTTAGTTCAAAGTTCAAACAGTCAAGTAAAACTTTCTAATTTTTTTCTTTTTGTTCTTGTTTTTCCTCCTTTTAGCTTCTTTCTATCACCAATTGCCAATGCCAAAATAAGAAAAAAAGTACAAATAAAAATCACTAACAATGCCACTATCCACACTTCTCCAGTCAGCATAAAAAGACAAGTCAAAATCTTTATAATTCACAAAGTTACAATTTTCTTTAATTCACATCAATTTCAAATTCAAGTTCATAACAAAACTGCAGCTGAAACACCTCTACTCAGCAGAAAATGACAAGTCAAGATCACTCACTATCAATTCATAAAATTACAACTTTACTGAAAACCCACTTCAAATATTAACTTCAGGGTAATTATAAAACAAAATTTTCAATAAACTACCACACAATTACACATAATCTTAGACGCAAGAACTACCACAGCACAATTTTACTAAACCAACTAAAGCTAAAATTGAAGAAATGCAAATTTCACATAATTTGGGCCAGCTGGGGTTACCTGAATGAGATCTGAAATGGAACCAAGCAAGAATAAGAAGCCTGATCTTGAAGATCAAAGCTTCCATTGACAGATTGTGCAGAAGAAGGACAAGAAAAGGAAGCAGCTTTTAATAATACTAAGAGTAGCAAGTGGGTCAGTTAACTGATTATGACCCATTGTTGCTTCTGACTTTAAAAATCGAATATATGCCCCCCTTTTTCTTTAATAAATTGGGGAACTTTTACTGTCCTTTTCATTTTACTTTTGCTCTGTTAGGTAAAAATTGCTATTATTGTTAACAGTTGGAGAATAGAAAAAGATTATATATCTGATTTTCTGTTATACTATATGATTTTGAAGGAGTGAAAGAGAGGATGCTAACGGGTAAAAATTAACGGCAGTGGTTAGGTCGTTAAGGAGGTGGGGTGGGGCCCACGGGTTGAAGGGTAAAATAGTAAATTGGAAATTGTGTTTGAAACCCCTAGCATGTGATTTGTTACGCGGCGCCTTTCTAAGATTCCTTGGAAGGGCGACGTAAGACTAAGCAACTGATGTCAGTGCAGTTGCTGTCCGCCAACTGAGGTCCTCTCCGTACGCTAGACTAGATTGTCAGTGTCGTACGGGAAAACCAATACCAAGAGCAATTGAGAGAACATGAATGAGAATTGAGAATGAAAGAAAGTTTGATTGCATTAATGAAAGCTATTATAGAAAGGCAACGTGGTGTCGAGGGGGAGAGACACCAGTACAGAGAATTGTTTGCTTGCTAGAAAGTTTGATTGCTTGATCCCCCTAATAATGCTTAAAAAAAATAATCCAAAGCTACAAGACTAGACTTGATTAAGCTAGAGAAACATAATGGAAGTACATGGAATAAAACTACTCTATATTTACAATGAAAAAGACTTAGTTTGCTATTAGGCAGAAACAGGTCCGTTGTCAGCAACATAGTCTTTGGCATCAGGGTTTGCGCGCGCGACATTGTCCGCGCGCGCGGCGCTGTTGGCAGCTGCCTGCGGTTGGGCGCTGGCGAGGGATATCGGTGGGGCGACAGAGGCACATGCGCGTTTGTCACTTGGCGCGGCCAAGACCACGGGGCCGTCCATGGCGCTAAGCATTGGAAGGCTTGCTAGGACGCCACGGGGCGCGCCCAAGGGGTCATGGGGCACGGCTGAAAAGCCGCCCATGACATTCTCCCTCACCTGAGTTGGCGACGTCCTCGGCGCCTTACTTGTAAGATAATCTTCAATTAGGCTCTTGTAGGCTTTGAGGTTTGTTCCCCTCTCCCAAGTGTTCTCCTCTGCATCACAGCCCTGCCATTTCACCAAGAACTCTTGGTGATCTTTCCTTGAGGCATGAACCACTCTATCATCAAGGATAGCTTCAACACGCCTTTTCCCGGTTGAATTGGGCCCTCGAATACTGGGTATTGTGAGTTGGCTCCTTGAAGGATCCTCCGTGTCTTCCCGAAAAGGTTTCAGGAGGCTGACATGGAAGACAGGATGAATTTTCCACCAAGCTGGGGTATCCACCCGGTATGCAACTTTCCCAATGCGCCTTTCAATGGACAAGGGTCCAATGTATTTTTGCAATAGGCGAGGGTCATGGACCCCCGCAAATAAGTAACGCTTTGAAATTTTGACCATCACTTTGTCTCCTACTTGGTATTCAACAAAGCGACGATTCTGATCAGCATGCCTCTTCATCCGCTTTTGAGCCTTGATAAGATAGCTCCGCACTATCTCCAAATTTTGCTTCCACTCTTTAGAGAAGCTAGCAACTCGAGGAGATTTAGACATATTTGGTGCATTGACTGTGTGTGGGAGTAGCGGTTGTTGTCCGGTAACAATTTCAAAAGCGTTTTTGTTTGTACTAGAGCTCTTTTGTGAATTGAAACACAGTTGACAGCATCCAGAAGCTTCACCCAATTCTTCTGCGATCCGGTTACAAAATGACGGAGATATTCCTCCAACATACCATTGAACCGCTCCGTCTGGCCATCAGATTGCAGATGAAAACTTGAGTTGTGACTCAGCTTCGACCCAAGGCACTTAAAGAGTTGGGTCCAAAAGTTACTAGTGAAGCGTGAGTCACGATCACTAACAATGTCTTTGGGCAGGCCCCAATATTTGACGACATGAGAGAAGAAGAGTCGAGTTGTATATTGTGGGGCAGCAATAAAGGTAGCATACTTGGAAAACCGATCTACCACAACCAAGATAGTTGTTAGATCTCCGACCTTGGGCAATCCGTTGATGGAATCCAGGGAAACACTTTCCCAAGGTCTCTTTGGGACAGCTAGTGGTTCCAAGAGTCCCGCCTGTGTTAAGCGGTCTGACTTGTCCTTCTGGCATACTAGACAAGTCTTCACATACTGAGCAATGTCATCGGCTATTTGAGGCCAATAATATGCATGGCGAAGTAACGCCATGGTGCGTTCTTCACCGGGATGGCCGGCCCACAGAGTATCATGACATTCAACCAGAAGAGTCATTCGTAGATCTCCTCCTTTAGGAACATAAAGTCGGTTCCCTTTCACTTTCAGAAAACCATCTTCCATGTAGAACTGGCGAGTCTTGCCCTGTCCTACCAAATCAACCAAATACTGTGCAGCAGGATCTTTGATGAGTAAATCTTGTATCTGGTCTTTGATGGAGGTGGATACTTCGCTCCCCCTTAGGGCGGCGAGTAGGCACACCGATGCTAGATCAGCTCTTCGACTGAGCGCATCAGCAACATGATTGGTCTTCCCACTTCGGTACTACAGGTTGAAGTGGAATTCAGCTAGGAGTTCCTACCACCTGGTCTGTCGACCATTCAACTTCGGCTGGGTCATGAAATGGCTAACAACTGTGTTGTCTGTCTTGACCACGAATGGGGTCCCCAGCAGATAGTGCCTCCAGAGGAGCAAGCAGTGGACGACAGCCCATAATTCTTTCTCATGGGCGGCATAGCGCCGCTCTGCATCTTTCAGCTTCCGACTCTCGTACGCTACAGGATGCCCTTCTTGTAGCAAGACTCCACCGAGGGCATAGTCAGATGCATCTGTTTGTACTTCGAATGGCTTGGCCAGATCAGGAAGGGCCAAGACGGGGCTACTAGACATAGCTGATTTCAATGCGTTGAAGGCCTCTGCTCGTTTGGGTCCCCATTCCCAAGGCGTAACCTTCTTGAGGAGTTCTGTCAATGGTACTGCAATGAGGGAGTAGTTTTCACAAATCGCCGATAGAAATTGCATAGACCAAGGAACGCCCTCAAGGCGTGGATATCCTTAGGCGGCGGCCAATCTGTGATTGCCTGAATCTTCTGCTGGTCCATCTTGATCCGCCCTTCCTCGATGACATGTCCGAGGAAGTCAATTTGCTTTTGAGCAAAGGAGCACTTAGATAGCTTCGCATATAGTTCATGCTCCCGCAATCGAGCTAGGACCTTCCGCAAGTGCATCAGGTGTTCCTCCAATGTTTGGCTATATACCACAATGTCATCCAAGTAGACCACCACGAATTCATCAATGTACTCTCGGAAGACTTGGTTCATCAAAGTGCAAAACGTAGCTGGGGCGTTAGTAAAGCCGAATGGCATAACCAGGAAATCGTACGACCCATATCTTGTCACACAGGTCGTCTTGTGCTCATCACCCTCTGCAATCCGAACTTGCCAATAACCTGTCTTCAGGTCTATTTTGGTGAACACCGTCACACCACCCAGTCTATCGAACAAGTCTGCCATTAGCGGAATAAGGTACTTGTTCTTCACAGTAATTTTGTTTAGAGCCCGATAGTCCACACAGAGTCGTAGACTACCATCATGTTTCTTTTGGAATACCACAAGGGACCCGTATGGGGATTTGGAGGGCACGATAATCCCTGTGTCTAGCATTTCCGTCAATTGTCTCTGAAGCTCGGTGAGTTCGGGTTGTGACATTCTGTAAGGTGCCCGGGCAGGTGGCTTCGCGCCCGTCACCAGCTCAATTTCATGGTCCACAGAGCGCCTAGGCGGTAGTCGCTTTGGCATGTCTTGTGGCATGACATCTTCAAAATCTAGTAGTAGCTCTTTCACGGTTCAGGAATAGGACCCGAGGAGCGTTCTACATCTTCGATGCAGAGGGTTGCCAGGAACGTGGGTTCATTTCTTTTGACCCCCTTCTTCAACTGCAAGGCCGAGATGTTTTCAACGGCCATCTTCATGGGCATACACGGGATAATGCAGGGCTTGGTATCGTTTGCTCCCATCATCAATAACATGTCAGTATACGGTACATGCATGGTGTTGGTTTGCCTCAGGAATTCCAATCCAACTATCAACTCGAAGTCATCTATGTTCACCACGCGCAGGTTGAATTTTCCTTCGTAAGGGCCAAGCTTCACCGGTACTTCTTTGGCTATTCCACCCACTGGCTGGGGAGGTGAGTTGATAGCCTTGACACGGCCTCTACCTTTCCCTACAACTAGACCAAGGCGCTCCACCTGAGTCGAGGCTAAGTAGTTGTGGGTAGCACCCGTGTCTACCATGGCCCGAATGGGCTTGCCATTCACCTTCATCTCAACGAACATTAAGGTCCTCTCGTGCTTAAGAGGAGTCTCATCATCCGCCTTCTTTTTCCCTTTCTTGGTGATGGGACATGGGTCCTTCTTCTTACGGATACCAGCACTAGTCTCTGCTAATGCCTCAGAAATAGAGCCAACAATTGCATTAAAGGCACCTACTGGTTCAGTCTGATCCGCATCGTCTGAGTCGTCATCAGTCCCATCATCAAAAGTCTGATGGGCGTTCATCTGTGCATGTGGGCACTCATTGTTCCAATGTGGTCCACCGCAATGACGACATCTTGAAGGATGCTTCCTCCCCCGATCATTGTTGTTAGAAGCAGCACTGTTGCTGCCTATGGAGGGGGCCTTAGGTTTGGTTGAGCCCCGATCTCCCCCACTTCTGCTAGGGCCACCATTTCTAGACTGGCCCCCTTTGAATCCCGCTCGGGCAGGCGGCTGAGGCCTATCCTTCCGAGCTTCCATTTGATAGTCCCCAAGGCATTCAACTGCTTGGATCGCCTTGGGCAGGGTATCTACCCGTTGTCTTTGTAGCTCCATACGGGCATAAGGTTTCAGCCCTTCTAGGAAAGTGAAGAGCTTGTCTTTGTCCCCCATGTCGCGGATGCTTAGCATGAGCACAGAGAATTCCCGCACGTAGTCCCGTAGGGATTTGGTCTGGCGGAGCTCCCGTAGCTTTCTCCTTGAATTGTATTCAACATTTTCGGGGAAGAACTATAGGCGTATGGCTGCCTTCAGTTCTGCCCATGTTTCGAGAGCATCTTCACCGGCCTTGATGGCTTTGTATTTCACCCGCCACCAGAGTTTAGCATCACCCTGAAGATACATGGCAGCAATTGCTACCTTCTTAGCTTCTTCTAGGCCCCCAACAGCATCGAAATATTGTTCGACATCAAAGATGAAGTTCTCCACTTCCTTGGCATTCCTAGCTCCACTGTATGGCTTTGGCTCAGGAATTTTCAGTTTTTGTGTCCGGAAGTGGGGTTTGTAGCGCCCCCGATCTGGTTTCCACCGCCTCGCAGCAGGCCCTGTAAAGCAGCATTGACGACATTGAGCTTGTCTGTCAAGTCGTCAATAGTTTGTTGCATGGAAGTCACCCTGTCTGCCTCTTGTGCCCTGTAAGCTAAATCCTCGGCACGCTCCTATTGGAGTCCCTCGAATTTGCCAAAATATTTCGGCAGCCTCTGTGGCTGCCGTTTGCCGGTTTCCCTCGGAGTCACGACTGATGTTTTCTATGTCAACTTCGGCCTGGAGCACCCTGCGGTCCAGGTTGTCCAACCTTTGCCCTAGGCTGGCTCTTAGTTCAGGCACCGTATCCATGATGGCCAGTAATCTGTCAACCGTCTGTTCAAGGGCCGCAATGCGGTCCCCATGATTCACCATGGTCAGAAATGGTGGTAATGGCAATGCGTTCCCTCGTCCGATGTCGAGCCTAGGCTCTGATACCAACTGTTACGCGGCGCCTTCCTGAGATTCCTTAGAAGGGCGACGTAAGGCTAAGCAACTGATGTCAGTGCAGTTGATGTCCACCAACTGAGGTCCCCTCCGTACGCTAGACTAGATTGTCAGTGCCGTACGGGAAAACCAATACCAAGAGCAATTGAGAGAACATGAATGAGAATTGAGAATGAAAGAAAGCTTGATTGCATTAATGAAAGCTATTACAGAAAGGCAACGCGGTGTCGAGGGGGAGAGACACCAGTACAGAGAATTGTTTGCTTGCTAGAAAGTTTGATTGCTTGATCCCCCTAATAATACTTAAAAAAAATAATCCAAATCTACAAGACTAGACTTGATTAAGCTAGAGAAACATAATGGAAGTACATGGAATAAAACTACTCTATATTTACAATGAAAAAGACTTAGTTTGCTATAAGGCAGAAACAGGTCCGTTGTCAGCAGCATAGTCTTTGGCATCAGGGTCTGCACGCACGGCGTTGTCTGCGCACGCGGCGCTGTTGGCATCTGCCTGCGGTTGGGCGCTGGCGAGGGATATCGGTGGGGTGACAGAGGCACATGCGCTCTTGTCACTTGGCGCGGCCAAGACCACGGGGCCGTCCGTAGCGCTAGGCATTGGAAGGCTTGCTAGGACGCCATGGGGCGTACCTAAGGGGTCATGGGGCACGGCTGAAAAGCCGCCCATGACAGATTAAATGTAAGTTAGATATTTATTAATAGATGGCCTCATTTTTGTCATATAATTCCTTTCCTTGAAGTCAGTGTCACACCATACACTTTGAACTTCCAATCGTCATGTTCCCTTATATAATATTCCCTCTATTACAGTTATGTGAACCTATTTCCTTTTTGGTTCGTTCCAAAAAGAATAACCCCTTCTAAATTTGGTAACAATTTAACTTAAACTTACAATTCTACCCTTAATGAGAAGTGTTTATAACCACACAAATGCTCTGGCCCCTTTTTGACTTGTTTAGGACCACAAATTCCAAAAGTCTTTATTTTTTCTTAAACTTCATGCCCAGTCAAATAGGTTCACATAAATTGAAACGGAGGGAGTATTTGTACTGTTGAAGACAGCTTACACAATTTACGTGCCACTATGTAGATCATTAGTCGGTCGTGATGAATTGCATCACGGGTCGACATGGCGATGGACGTACTGACTTGCTACATTCAAGGGAGGTGCCGTAGCGCATATTATTTGCAGACGACATTATTTTGTTAACGAGATGTGAGACGGTGTTAACGCGAGGTTAGAGGTGTGGAGACAGACCTGGAGTCTAAAGGTTTCAAGCTGAGCAGAATCAATATAGAATACTTGGAGTGTAAGTTTAGTGGTGTTACTCAGGGAATGGAAGGAGAGCTGAGGCTGAATTCACAAATCATCCCTAGGAGGAGAAGTTTTAAGTACCTCGAGTCTATTATACAGGGGAGTGGGGAGATTGATGAAGATGTCACATATTATATTGGGGCGAGATGGATGAAATGGAGACTTGCTTCCGGTGTTTTATGTGACAAGAAGGTACCACCAAAACTTAAAGGTATGTTTTATAGAGCGGTGGTCAGATCAGCTATGTTGTATGGGGCTGAGTGTTGGCCAGTCAAGAGCTCTCACGCCCAGAAGATGAAGGTAGCAGAGTTGAGGATGTTGAGATGGATGTGCAGACACACCAGGTTAGATAGGATTAGGAATGAAGTTATCCGGGACAAGGTGGGTGTGGCCCCTATTGAGGACAGGATGCGGGAAGCACGACTTAGATGGTTTGGACATGTGAGGAGGAGAAACACAGACGCTCCGGTAAGAAGGTGTGAGAGGTTGGCATTAGAGAGCCTTAGGAGAGGTAGAGGTAGGCCGAAGAAGAGTTGGGGTGAGATGATTAGGCATGACATGACGCAACTACAGCCGACCGAGGATATGAACCTAGATAGGAAGGTGTGGAGGTTGATGATTAGGATAGTAGGTTAGGTAGTCTAGATTATTCACACCGGTAGTGTTAGCACGTACTTTTTTTTTCTTCTTTCCGATCATCTTACTATCTTTCTATGTATGTTGCTTTTACATGATTTCTCGGTGTTGTCCTATCTTGTTTTATTATTATTATTATTGTGGTACTTATGCTTTCCTGAGCCGAGGGTCTATTGGAAACAACCTCTCTACCTCCATAAGGTAGGGCCGTAGGGGTAACGTCTGTGTATACACTACCTTCCCAGACCTCACTATATGGGATTATACTGGGTATGTTATTATTGTTGTTGTTGTATGTAGATCATTAGCATAATAAGCAACCAATAAAAAACTAAAACGACAAACATTTTAAACCAGAATATGATCCTTGACAAGAGGGTGTGGAGGCCGAGTTAGTAGGTAGTCGAGCGTACTTTTTTTTCATACTAGTAATATTAGTTATGTTCTATTTTCTATCAGAAACAACTTCTTTACTTTCATAAAATATAGGTAAGGTTTACATATACATTACTCTCCTGATACTTTACTTATGGGATTACATCAAATTTGTTGTTATTGTTGTAGGCAAATATTTTAAACCAAATTATGCCACCAATAGATGGAGCATGTAGAAAAATTTCAGCAAGGGGATAATTGTACATGTAATGTGTAAGCATCTATCTTTCTTCCAAAATAGCTTTGCATTGGTGAAGTGTTTAAATGAAAAAACTAAATCACACTCGTTATTTAAACGTAAGCTTTGCAGTTTACCATAGTGATAAAATTAAAGTCAAAATACATATTAATTAACTATGCACATGTAATAAGAGTCTATAAAAATACATGTCATGTAAATTGGTATAAATATTAAGTTTGAGTACGTTTTCTTGGTAAAGTGTTTGCATGTATTTGCAACATAAGATGTTTTCTCCATGTGTTCAGCATCTATTGAAGTATATCTTCTTGTGTTTTCCAGTAGTCAAGTTCTTTTGTATTCATCGATAATAAAATCCAAATTAATTACTATAATTTAAAAAAATAAAAATATTCCTAAATTTGCACCATGAAATTCAACCAGCTGTTGTGTCGTTTGGAAGCATACATGTGAACCAGTGTGCTTTAAGTTACATTTACATGTAAAACTGCAATTCATCTCTTTCAGAATGTCAAAAATTAAACAAAACTATGCAACACGATACCAAAAAGACCAATATGACTATCATTATACCAGCAAAACTTGTGAGTAAACTGATACTATGTTTACTATGTGAACTGATACCTATGCTACTATAATATTGTACAATCTAGACGTAGAATACCGCATTCTAACACTATGCTCGCAACTATATATATACTTGTTACTATATACGTGCGTTGCACGTAATTATCTCGTATTAATCACTAAACGGCATGTAAAATCCAAAACTATCATGCATATTGTTGCGATCAAAAACACTCACGCAAGTATACATGGTCGTCAAGTAATAGAGTAGCGAGTAGAGTATCGTTCCCACGAAGACTTATGATTAACTTTTGACTGGTTCAAACTCAAATAACGTATCAATTCAAGAGATTTCTCACAAAATATATAAGTGATTAATTTACTACCTAAAACTATCAAGCAATGAATTAACTAGAAATCAACCAAAACAATTAAGTAATTTCGGATAACAATCAGTAGGAGAGGATATTCCAGGGTCAAACATTAACTAACAACCGTGTTGCGTTCTTGGTTTAAAATGACTAATTGATCTATCTAGATTGTTGATTGACAGGGTTGATGTTGCTCATAAGAATTTGTCGAGTTCTTACTCGCCTATTCAAGCTAACTTAATGCCTATATGTCTATGGAATTAAGATTAACAAGAATGCATTTAAATTCTTGTATTTCAACCAAGCAAGGCAATTAGGTATATGTCTATCCTAATTGCGAATCCGTTCCCCGATGCCCGGGTTCAAGAACCTGCTCTATTCAATTCTATATGCAATCTAGAGTTCTCACTTTCGAGTTCAACTCTAGATTCGTAGATAGTATTTCACTGTTAGCATCAGTGAAATAATTAAAAACAGAATTAAATAAACAACCAATATGATAAAATCAAATTCGTCAATTTAAACTTCAAACATTAACATTCATGTAACACCCATGACCCCAGACAATAGGGTTCTTAACCACTCATGTTCATACAATCATAAAAAATAATGTTTTCAAACATAAAATCAATGAATACTAGAAGTAGAATAGAAGAATTGATCAAATCCATGCTCCCGAGTGTTTCGTACTTTTGTTCCTCTCTCAAAGTCACGCCCCCCTCCCAAAATAGGTTTAGGTTAACTTTTATATGAGTTGGGGGCGTCTTGGGGTCAAAATAACCGAGTCCTAGTCGGAACAGGATAACTTCACGTCTCGAGCGTCCAGGGCAGCGTGGGGCGCCGGCCCTGGCGCTCAAAATTTCAAGCTTATGTGAATTGCGCCACAAGCAGCGCCCCAGGCTGCCTGTGGACCTCAAATTTTATTTTTCGCTTTTTCTTCCCAATTTCGCTTTAATTCGCGCCATTTCGTCCTAAATTGCATCCGAATGATTTCTACACATAGAAATACCATAAATTAGCGCAATTCATTATATTATACATCTCGAATCTTCGAGACATGAGCAAAATGTGAGGCGATATACAAAATATGCATACATTAAATCGATTATCACATACAACATATATAAAAGTAAACTAAAATAATAAGAAAAATGAGACATGGTTCCTTCAATTGAAAGATGTTTAAAATCAAACGATGCTTTTGAAGAATTAGAATCAACAACTAGAAAGTAAACAACTAAATAAGCCTATAGGATGATTTAGAACAAATTAATGGACTTTCCTAAAGATATGTACCGATAGTGTGAAAGTATATATGAATTAAACAACATCAAGTACCTGTATCACCATTGAAAAGCAGTTCAATGAGAAAATAAACTGACAAAAAACCAACATCTCAAAGTGAGTATAATAAAATATTCCTTTGCAAATTCATTTTATCAGCTATACAAATAAAAGTTGTCAAAAAGTTCAAAATAAATTGATTGTTTTTCCTATTCATTCCCTTAAAAAATAAATTGTACGGCCTTCTGCTCTACTTCTATTTTTAATAAACATAAGGTTTTGAAATATTCGAAAAAAAAGAAAGAATAGAAAATCATGGTTCACGGTAAATTTAGGAGTCTTCTCTTGTCATGCTACTTCATTCTACTATTTCTGTCTTTTCTCCAAAATTCTTTTTCTAAATGTATCATCGATTCTTATAAGAATTCAATTTTAACTCAATTGTTTTACTATTTGAATCGTTATTTCCTACTAATTCTACAATTCTACTTGCATAACACTTTAAAGTGCCTCTTACCCAATTTAACTATAAATTTATATACTTGATAATCATCATCTAACTTTCACTAATGCGCTATTAAATATCTTTAATTGAGTAGCATGACAAATATACTCCAAGAACTCATCAAGCTAATCTCTTACCAATTCCACACGGACAAGAATAGTATTTCAATATATATCATGAACCTTGAGAACTTTAGTTCTTAGTTATCGCTGAAGTTAATGCGCTTTTTCATTTGTCTTCTCTCTTTCTTGCCAAAATTCTAAATATTTAGGTTGGTTAAATAATTTTTTAAAGAGATAATTTCATGTTGATTAACTTATACTCAAAATTAAAGGGAATAGATAAATATAGATAATTGTTATAAGTATACAAATTTATAATGAGGGAAGGGGAAAAGGAATTAGTGTTTCCTTCTTTTAAACATCCATCAGATTGTTTTTTTATACTTAAAATCTATTAATTTTATGTACATGTAAATTTAATATCCTATTAATAAGGATTAGGAGAAATCTTAAATATTCGATTACTTTAATGCCTCCAAAAAAGAACCACAAGAACCATCCGCTACTTATTTTCTTTTGCAGATATTTGCTAACTTTATGGTTAATTGGTTATAGCTTTTACTCTTTCGGAAATATGTATATCAATTAAATATGATTTATAACAAAAAAAAAAAAAACTTCACCTAATATCTATTTACAAAATCATATATGTGTTTTCTACTGAAATATGCATCACGTCCGGCGATATTAATACTTATATATTAACCATGCAAAAAAAATTAGATTGTTTGCATTAATATATATATACTTCTAGGATGACAAAATAAAATAATTTTTATAATGCATATACGCTAAAAATCATCTTATCTTGGTAAGAAAAATATTGTTGATGGATCTGGCTGTTATACAACCAGCAATAGTTGCCATGAGATCTTTCTTATATTTTTGTAGTGCCAATAGTTCCATTTGACTCTACCTTTCAGCTTTCCATCATCCATGAAAGAAATATATTTCTTGCGATTATTATTATACATGAAAATTTAGCTTATGCGTTAAAATATTTCTACAACATGAAATATTCCATACTTCATATTTATAAGAGAAGGAAAATGGAATTGAAAGTCTATGCAAAGTCATGATTCTATGGTATAATGTTAACTTGTCCAAGTGGATAATACATTTAATAGATGACTTCAAAATCCTAAATATTAGATCAATCCCTAAATAGTATAGTTTAATATTCTTGAAATAAAAATAAGCAAACTGAATTCCAATAATTAGGTATTTATTTATGGGATAGCTTAGTAGATTCACCCGTCAAAGAAATTTGGATTTGTGTCAACTTCCTCCAAGAAGAACGTGTATGGAAGATATTTACTTGTTCTAAATGTAATATTTTTAAGAATTGTTTCCTAAAAGTAAATAGGAATCAAATAGGTATTTTAAGGTGTATCCTAAAAGTAATAAGATTACATGACTAAAGATATTTACTTATTTAATTTTATATGAATTAGACATCCCGAAAGTAATTATACTAATAGGATTCCTAAAGGTAATCATGTAGGATTTCTAACGTGTAGTATTATGTCCTAAAACTAATAGGATTATATGGCTAATATCTAGAATTCTGGTTATGTCATTTTATTATGAGTTATTATGCTTAATATTATAAGTATTATTATATTATTACTAGTCCCTATGTTCGTGTGTTGCACGAGAAATACGTATTAAAAAAGAATAAACTTTCAATTGCTTGTACTATTGAATATGTACACAGTAGGAAGTTTAATAATCAATTTCTTAAAATAAAAGTAATATATTATTACTAGTCCCTATGTTCGTCATCCTCATCCTCGCCAGGTGTACCAGGGTTGTAACCACAAGCTTCATGGGCTACATGTGCCTTGACATGGATGCCCTCAAGCTCCGCCTCGGAAACCTTCTCGGCAACCTTCAAAGACTTGTACACGTCAAGTTGAGCCTCGGCATGGACCCACATCTCATACAACTCCTACGACACACCAGGATCGGCGGAAGTATGAGATGTAGATGGTTGTGCCTGCCGTTGTGTCTTCTCGGCCCTCAGGACAACGACTTGCTCATTTAACTCAGACAATTATGGCTCTAAACCCATGATCCGCTCCTCCAACCTCGCCACCTTGAAATCTGGCGTCTCCGCCTCGTTAGCCCACTCGGACCTGCAAACACAGAGGGCATCTTCTAGGGCTGTCGCCTCAGCCGCAACGACCATTCTGACTTTTTCAGCTCGACCCAACTCGTCGATCTTGGCAGTCAACTAATCCCTCAAATAGACGACCCTTGCCTCCCTCTGCTCGAGTTCAACCATTAAAGATGCCACCTGCACATGAAGATCAACATTCTCGGCCATCACTCCCTTGCTCACCTCGAGCTCATCCACTTTAGCCTTTAGCGCTGCCTCAAGCATGATGCACCTGCTGATGGCCCTCATAAGTTCCTCGTCCCTCTCCCTCAGCTCTTCATCCTTCTGCTTGATCCTATCACAGAGCGATTGAAATTGGCCATCCTGGCTGAGAAAATCGGCTAGAGTTCGGTACTCTCGGTACTTGGAGGTCATCTTCTTGCTCTATCTTCATATTAAGGTTCTGACATGCAAAAAAAAAAGAAGAGGTCAGTGTAAGCAAGTTACACATAGGAAACTATCCTAACATGGGAAAAGCAAACTTACTCACAGGGCTATACCAGATATACCCAACGATAGGTTCGCATGCGTCCTATTCTCGGAAGCCGTGCACAATAGAGCAAAGTCCGACACCGCCCGTTCTTAGTTGGCCAAGAGGTCGTAATACACAGGAATGACTATGTGACAATTAGGACCCTCCACCCTTATCTACACATGAGTCCTCTCCATAAAGGTTCGTACCTCCTCAGGCTCGATGTCCGAGCCAGAGTCATCATCCCCGCAGGGACAGCTTTACCTCTCCTGGCCGCCGATGTTGAGCCACCTTCAGCAGCCCACGTAAGCTCTCCGCTACTAAGAACCCCCTCAACCTCAGAGGAACTCTTCTCCATGGCATCACCCGCCGTAGAAACGGCCTCGGCGTCCGGGGTAAGCACTGATTCTGCTTCCAAAGCAACGAATCTTTCTGGCTCGACGTCAGCGACAATGGCCTTCCCGGTCTCCACCCTTTCTCTTTTCCTTGGCGATGCCTCCTCGCTGGTAGATGGCTTGTCTACAAGGTGAAAGATAGGCTGAGAAGATATCTCATCCGACACGGCAACAGTTCGAGGGGCGCAGTCCCTCATTGGTGGAACTTGAGTCCGACCTCCTCAAGCAGACTCAGCTAAAGCAAAGTGCATTCCAGCCGATGCGATAGCCTGGCGAAATGCAGGCTGGAGCCTTTGCCTTTTTGTAAACTCGCCGACCTGGCACCAAAGGAAGGTCGCATCAAAAGATGATAGTGAACGACAATAAGTTGAAAGGTAGAAATAACGCTTACTAGACGGAGTCTTGGGTCCAAAGCGCTTGTAGAAAGATACCTAATCGTGAATTCCCATGGTGTGGGGTAACATGCGAGATACCCTATCTTTAATATCGAAGATGGGAGAAGGTGCATGCCTCTCAGCTAAAAACAAGGAAGCCGCGAGTGAGTCAAAAATAAAAGAAGAGGAAGAAAGAAAATAACGAACATACGGAAAGATACTTACGATTATAGTTCCATTGCTCGGGAAACCCGGTCGGATTCGCCACCAGGTGCTCAGTCTTGATAAAGAAGTATTTATGCCAGAACTGTTGGTTCCCCTTATCATCTATCCCAGCCACCAACCCTTTGATCCCATAAAGTCGCAAATGTATCAACGTGCCTTTATAAAAGTTGGGCGAGAATAGATGCAGCAGATGGAAAATATCGACTTCACACCCGGCCAACTCTGCATACTTCGCTAGCATCGAAAATTTTTTGTACACATAAGGGGAGAGTTGCGCCAAGCAGACGTTGTAAAAGCAACAAAACTCTTCCGCTAAAGGGGGAGAGGAAGAGAATAACCAACTAAGAACGGATAAACATAGAAAACACAATATCCAAGTTGGTGAACCTATACTATGTCGACTCCCGCCGAAATAATCTTGACATGAGAAGGAATACGATATTTGGACCGGAGGTCGGCTATTTGAAGCGGCCCCATCTCAGAAAGCTCCTAAGCAGGAGCGAGAGTAGGTTTTTTTGGAAAGTCATTTATGACCAAAGGATTCTTGGGAACTACCTCCTCTACGGTGGGGAAGCTTTCTTCCTCCTCAACCATGGATTCCTCACCACAGGGAGGAATGGCCACCGATAAAGGAGTAGCATCGGAGGCTCCATCGTGAATATGAGGGGAATATGACATATTTTCATAGTAAGGCATGTACAACAAAGTCAGAAAGAGAAGATATCAACTGGGAAAGAAATCGGGGGCTGGAATTGAGAAAGCTATAAGAAATCGAAAATGGAGATCAGAGAAGAAGGTCAAAGAAGAACAATATGCATGCAAAATGAGAAATATTGAAAGCTTCGAAAATGAAACCCCTCTCCTCTATTTATAGGGTTGGGTAACACTGGAATCAAGGCAACAAGCCATTAATGGCACCAAAATCGAAGCGACAGTAGCACAGACACTGCATTGGAAAGACGCATAATGATAACGCACGTGGCATGACATCATCCTACGATAGCCACACCAATTTTAGCGTCGCCGCCAGTTCGACCTCTACCGATTCGATTCAATCGTCACGACCAAATTTCCCCTAAACGACTGCAGACAGAATCCGCTCATCGAGGGCGTCCAAGATCACGACCTCAACAAGCAGAGGGACTAACTATATTGGTCAAAATTTGTACTAGACTTAATGACTTCAAATGGACGTGGTCGAGGATTAAGTCGACCACGACATAATGGTGAGGAGTCGTCTTAAGAAAGATTAGTGTCGTCTTAATTGAATATTCCTTCAATTATACTTTTTAGGGTTTCTTAGGAAAATCCCATATAAATAGGAAGAGATAAAGAATAAAAAGGGGATCTTCACTTTTCTGATAAAAGCACGTCGTAAAGGGTTGACTACAAAGAATATACAAAAAGCTTGTCTTGTCCATTGCTTACATTGTTCGATATACGCTTTTTGTTTACAAGATCCAAAGATTCCTTGTCCATATTTACTTTCTATTATTCCACATTGTTGTCAGGAAGGAGAATAATCCAAGTCAGCTAACATTTGGGTTATAAATTCTTTTTTATTATATTTATTGCCATTATCTACATTTATTGCATGCTTTTATTACCGTATTCATTGACAATAATTGAGCATTTGTAGTTGGTATACAACACTTTTGGATTCAACCCTACATCATCAATACATCTAACCATTAGATCTAGTAGTTATTATATTTAACTAGGATTCACCTTTTGTTTTCTCATTAATTCGTTTTAAGAAAAGGTTTATCACTTTTTTTTGGTAAAACATCAATAATAAGTATAGCATATATTCCTCTACAGCACCACAACAATGTGTCCAAGCAACTTCAACACAGTTATCTGCCTCATCGTCAATCCTAAATCATTATAACCACCTAAATTTAGTGGTTGTGTTCAATATCAAACCGACGTCCATTTAGTAACAAGAAATGTAAAAGCCAAAGTGTGTTTTACAAGTGAAGAGCTACCAAACCATATATTGACTCTGATAACTTTACTGTTGAGATGCAAGGCCTGATTCATTAATCAATTTTTCCCAGATCCTATCAACTTCAAGATTCTTTGGTTATATCTCATCTAAGACTTGATTTGTTACGAACCAAGCCCATGACATGTATTGTCCATTTTTCTCTTAGGCCCATACTAATTTATCCTTTTTTGGTTGCACGTAGTATGTGAATTTGTGGCATGCCTTATAAAGTTCTTCACTTCCTCTCCCATTCTGATGTAGGATTAGCCTAACGTGACATATACACCCCTTTTTTGCTTGACCCACCCTCATCAGCCTCAATGAGGCTTGCCCTACCACCTTTTCAAAGAAGTGGGATTCGTCTAATAAACTCAGTTGGCCGCTGAGGTTTACCTCACCACCGTACTAAGGGGATTCGACTTTGATACCATATTTGTCACGACCTAAGCCCATGGAATGTATTGTCCGCTTTGTGCCTAGGCCCATACAAATTTATCTTTTTTTGGGCTACGCCACCTCGAGCTCAAAAGCAAGCGTACTATGTGAACTTGTGTCATGCCTTATAAAGCTCTTCACTTCTTCTTCCATTCCGATATGAGATTCGCCTAAGGTGACATGTGCACTTCTTCTTACACAGAAGCTTGCCACACTAGAAGCCTACCAATCCTGTCTGGCCTGCCCTCATGCCTACCAATCCTGTCTGACCTGCCCTTATCAGCCCGCCCTCCGTTATAGCCATCATATGATTGTTTCTAAAGTCATAAATGGTCATGCAAGGAGGACCAACCTGTATCCGATAAGGGGTTCTCCCATCATACGATGGTTTCCTCATTCACTAATTTAATTCTCATATACCTTGGGTAATACTATGGGAAATATATCAATTGTTCCATTTTAGATCTCTCTCTTTCTCTCTTCAAATGACATTCCATTCTCTCTAGAGGTACATCCATTTCTTCTTCTTCTAGCTCTTTTATCAATTTTCAAGCAATTGTTCTTTTGACGAAGCTTTTGCTGGAGCTACATTTGATTCTATCGCTGGTGGTCTACAGTGTTCAACCAAGGAAGAGTTTTCGGATATAGAGCCCGTTTGGATTGGCTTAAAAAGTGGCTTTTCCGTAGAAATAGTTTTTAAGCCAAAAAGCAATTAGTTGGAGGTGCCCAACTTATTGCTTTTGGCTTGTTTTAAGCGGTTTTAAGCTTATTTCAAGCACTTTTTGACTTTGTCAAATATTAAAAAAGCTAAAAACAAAAGCTTAAAAGCTGATTTGACTAGCTTAAAAGCTAATTCAAACACCCTCATATTAAAGGTTAGGTTAATTATATGATGGACCTGCTTAATATCTCTTATGTTATTAGGCCAAGCTTTCAACAACAATACATTTTAAGTTTAAAATAATGTGTATATCTGGATAAGGAAGAGATATAAAGATAAGAGCAATTTAGTATAGAATATTCTAGAATCACATTTAGGGTAATAACGTTTATATTAATTGTCTCATTGTACAATTGCCCCATGGTACAAAGTCTATTAGAGGTCTTTGTCTTTTTATTCCTTATTTTTTGTAAATATAGGCATATACACAATGTAATATGATAGAGAGACAAATACAATATCAAAAAGTTTTTTTTTCTGAGAATTCTTCTTTGCCTTCATGGTACCAAAACATGTGCTTTGAATTCTAGAACTGTTTTTTGAGTTCTCGATTTTTTTCATGTTCATTCTTCCGTGGAATGGCTGTCAATCAAGCCACACCTTCTTCAGCTAGTGGAACCTCAACTAGAAATGTCACCAATCCTGTTGATGGAACTACCACAGTCATAACCTCAAATCTAGTTGATGGTCATCCTTATTTCCTCAATTCTTCTGATTCACCTGGAATGAATATCATTAATGTTAGTTTTGATTGAACCAACTATGGAAACTGGAAGGGGAGTTCTAATCTCTCTTTCAGCCAAGAACAAGCTAGGCTTTACTAATAGAACATGTCAAAAACCAGATGAAAGATCACCACTGTTTGAGCGGTGGAGAAGATGCAATGACATGGTCATTGTTTGGTTGTTGAATTCTTTGAGCAAAGACATAGCTGAGAGTGTGATTTATGCTCAGACTGCAGAAGAACTTTGGAGTGAGTAAGAAGAAAGTTATTGGCAGGCTGATGGTGCAAAGCTGTTCCAACTACAAAGGTCAACAATTTCTCATAAGGAACCAATGATGTTGCAGCATACTTTACTAGACTAAAGAAGATCTGGTATCAAATGAAGGTGCTTAATACTTTCATGACTTGTTGTTGTGAATGCATATGTAGGGCTAAGACTCACAACCACAGGGTGAATGAGGATAAGAAGTTGATCCATTTTTTATGGGACTCAATGAGGGATATTCTAGTAACATGGGGACACAGTGGGGTTATGACTAAAACAGAAGGTTACAGGACTTGGGTTCTGCGGTCTGCACATATATGTGCGGCCGCAGAAGGGAATTACGTTCCGCCAAATTTTGAGGTGCGTCCGCAGAATGGAAGTATGGTCCGCACAATTGCAAGTGCAGCTGTACTTCAGACTTTTAAAGTTCAGAGGCTCAGAAGCCTCTCTGAAGACAATGCGATGGCCATTTTGCAGCCACATGAGAAATCTACGGTCTGCACATTTTAAATTGCAGATGCAGATGCACTTGCTTCACTAAGTTACCTAGAACTCTTTATCTGCGGACCACATAAATTTAAGTGCGGCCACAAATTTCAAAAACTACGTACAATCATATTTTTCTACTTAGATTTTTCAATTACTTGCACAAATAGACATGGCAACATGGTATAAACATGAAATTTCACTAACCTAATAATTAGAGCATGTATTATGATTACCCAGTTCAGATCTACCTCATATGGATATATGGATGAACTCTAATAACAGATGTCCTAAAAAGAAACTAAAATTCTAAAAATTAAACTAACACAAAAAGTTATCGTGAAATGAAGCATACTAGATAGAGTGAGTGCACTAGATGAATAAGCATAGGTGGTTATCTGTGGGGATAGTGAAAATCTCTCAAGAAAATCAACAAAGCAAGAGTGTTTGGTAAGAGAGTGAAAAGTGAAAAATGACTGTCAAACTTATAATTATACCACAAGTTTTTAAGAGGGCAAAGGGTCGAGTGCGGTCCGGACTATGTCACCTGGAGTAATTGTCTTTGATATCATTGTGCGGTCCACACATTTTTTGATGTGGTCGCAGATTTCACGTTCGGTTGCAGATCAGCCTCCGCACTGACAAGCTCAAACTTCAGAGAGTTAACATTTTTACACCTTTTCAATATTCCAATTGTGCGGTTTGCGTGAGAAATATCGGTCGTGATTGCCTTTCTGTTGTGGCACACATAATTGTGCAGTCCGCACAAATATGTGCGGTCCGCAGATTGTTTGAACACTTAGCCATATTTTTGTCCACCTTTCTTGCAAATCTCACTCAACCCTGCAGCGCACTTCAAATCAAGTTAGAATAAAAATAACACCTAACTACAAAAGAAAAAGGAAAAAGAACATGGGTTGACTCCCAAGAAGCGTCTGATTTAACATCGCAGCACGACACACAATACTCTTAAGTGAAGTAAATGACCGCCACCATGTGGCTATCTACAACCTTGCCTAAGTAGTGCTTCACTCGGTGACCATTAACTCAGAATACTTTATTACTTTTGTTCTTCAAGTCTAATGCACCGAAAGGTGTCACAAAAACAATTTCAAATGGACCACTCCATTTGGATTTTATCTTTCCGGAAAATATTCTCAACCTTGAGTTAAACAACAATACAAGATCGCCTACCTTGAACTCTTTGTTCCAAATATATTTGTCATGGGGTTATTTCATCTTTTCTTTGTATAAGGACGAACTCGCATAAGCATGATACCGGAACTCATCCAACTCATTCACATGTGTAATATGCAAGTTAGCGGCTACATCCCAATAAAGATTCAACTTCTTTAAAGCCCATATTTCCTTGTGCTCTAGTTCTACCGGAAGATGACAAGTTTTTTCGAACACCAACCGGTATGGAGACATTCTGATAGGTGTTTTGAAAGCCGTCCGATAAGCTCATAACGCATCATCTAGCTTCTTGGATCAATCCGTCCGATTAGCATTCACCATTTTAGACAAGATACTCCTTATCTCCCGGTTAGAGACTTCCACTTGCCCACTAGCTTGTGGGTGATAGGGAGTCATGGCCTTGTGAGTAACACCTTGCTAAGTAAAGTGTCAAAAGATTTGTTGCAAAAGTGTGACTCCCTATCGCTTATAATTGCACGTGGAATACCGAATCTTGTGAAAATATTCTTCTTCAAGAAGGCCACTGCACTTCTCGCCTCATTATTGGATAAAAAGACATCCTCAAGCCATTTGGACACATAATCTACCGCAACTACGATGTAGGTGTTTTCACAAGAACTCACAAAAGGCCCATGAAGTCAATGCCCCAAATATCAAAAATATCAATCTCCAAGATGGTTATGAGAGGCATTTCATTTTTCTTTGAGATTCCACCGTCCTGTTGACATTCATGACATCTTTTAATCAAATCACTAGTATCCTTGTAAAGAATAGGCTAATAGAAACCACAACTAAGTATTTTGGCCGCCGTTCTCGCTCCACCATGAAGACCACCATATGGTGAAGAATGATGATATTCGGCCAAAAATACATATATTTATATTTTGTTGCCTTATGTTCTAGTACTTTTAATCATCTTTTGAGTGTTAATTATATTATTTTGTGCTTAATATTATATTTTAACTGTGTAAAAATAAAGTGGTGTGAAAATAAAAAAAAATTGAAGCAAAATTAAATAAAATACGGAAGAAAAAAAAGAATAAAATAAGGTGACAAAGAGGGGTTACCCTTTGGTGTTTGTCCCCCAAAATGTAAGACAAAAGGGAAGGGCAATTCAATTGAAAGCAAAGAAGGAATTGAGTGTGCAAAAACTCACTGGTTTCTGCGCCAGCCCCAACACTAGGTGTTGGTCTGGACGCTGGGGTGCGTTACTTTTCCTATTTCTCTCGGATTAAGGTTATTTCAGCCCTACACAATCCCAACTTGTATAAAAGCGATCCTAAACCTATTTTGGAAAGAGAGAACATTTTTAAGAGGAACTTTTGACCAAGGGAGAGCACAGAGCTGCCATGGAGGTAGGGTTTCATCTTTTCTTCCACTAAACTTAGTAATTTTTATATTTCTTTGTATGATTTGTTATTTGGCTACCATTTCTATGTGGAGCTAAACTTTACGTTCTAGGGTTGTGGTTCATTCATGACTATTGTTATTCAAATATTGATTTTGCTTTCTTAGTTTATCATATTGGTTTATTTATTCAATCTTCGCTTAATTATTTTATTTTATCAATTGAATATTATCTACGAATCTTGAATTGAATTCGAAAGTGGGAACTTTAGATTGCACATAGGATTGAGTAGAGCAAGTTGTTGAACCTGGGCATCGGGGAATGGATTCGCGGTTAGGATAGACATATACCTAACTGCCTTGCTTGGTTGATGTTTAGAAATTATAAATGCGTTCTTGTTAGCTCTAATTCCATAGACATATAGGTATTAGGTTATCTTGAATAGGCAAGTAAGAACTCGACAGTTCCTTATGAGCAATATTAACCCCGTCAACCAATAAACTAGATAAATCAATTAGCCAATTCAATTGAAGAATACAACAGGATTATTAGATAATCCATAACCCTAGATCGTTTTCATCGCATTGATAGCATAAAAATCTGCTATCCCTTTGTTTAGAGTTCATTATTTGTTTTTCTTTATTTTAATTAGTTTAGAATCAAATACTTATAGGTTTAATTCTTGTTTAGATAATTGAGATAGTTTAATTTAGTAAATAGTTGATAACAAGTCCTCGTGGGTTCGACAACCGATCTTATCACTTTATTACTTGACGACTGCATATACTTGCGGGTGCATTTGACCGCAACAAGTTTTTGCCGCCATTATCGGGGACTTAGAATTAGACATTATTCTAGATTAGAATTTTACTTTTATCTTTGCCGTTTTTTTTTTCATTTTTGTAAATATTTTTATTTTTATAGTATTTTGATTTTTTCTCTTAGTGTGTTTCTAGTTCTCTCAACATGGCATTGATAAGTGGGGATTTTGACAACTTATTAGCGCCTTTTTGCTTTCGTTTTAGTCTAAAAGTGTTTAATTGTAATTTCGAAAACTGATGAAATATGCTTAATTGCAGGAGTATTGGGAAATGAGCCACAAATATGAAATCCAACTAAAAAAGAAGTGATCTGAACTCAAGGACAAAAATCAGGCACAAAGGGCCAAATGCGGACCACATATTTCCATATGCGATCGCAGAATGTGAAGGAAGTCCATTAGAGTCTCAATGTGTCATGCCCCGAACCTGGGGGGTGAGACTGACACCCGATGCCTCACCTAACCAAGCGTACCAACTTGCTACTGAGGTATTCTGAACATATAATGTCATACTTTGACCATGGGGCCACATTGCAAGACAATTTATGAAGCAAAATATAAAACTGAACAGAAACTAGCTCTGGCTAAACATCAATATAAAGCTGGGCTGACAAGGCCGTCATAACTACTACAGATGACAAACCAACAAAATATACATGCAAGCCCAACATACTGCACTAACTGATAAAATATATCTACAAGCCTCTACTGATGGATGTACTATGATCGTAGTAAGGCCCTGACCTACCCATAACATATATACACAAGATGTACACAAAACTCTAGACCCGTCAACTCCGAAGGACATGGAGCTTACCGATCAAGCTAAACTGCAACACTTACTGAGGAGGTTTACCCGTCTATCTATCTGAACCTATACGCATGAAATGCAGCATCCCCAGAAAAGGGACACTAGTACGAAATAATGTACCGAGTATGTAAGGTAATAAAATAACTGAAAGCTGAAACTGAACTGATAATATAATAACTAGAAGTAACTGGGAGTCAAAAATGATTTGGAGATATACTTACCTGCTGATACTGACTCAACTCTCTCAATATAGTAAGTAAAATAAATTTTCGGCCCTATAAGGCTTAGAACGTGTAACTGCTCTGCCATAGTAGGCTCGCTCATAGGCTATCGACCATAATAGGCTCTGTATCTCTGCCATTCTAGGCTCTCTCATAGGTGCTCCACCACAGCAGGCTGGTATATAACTTAACATCTGATCAAGATTACCCAATAGGGGCCTGCCCACTGATTATAGCTCGATGGTGGTGAAAATACTGTAATATTATATATATATATATATATAGACCCTCTGCTCTCTTTACTGAAAGAAGACAATACTCAATTGAATATAAAGTCCCAATAAGAGAGAATACTGTAACTTATGAGACTATGATAATGTACATAAGTTCAAGAATACGAACATCTCCTTATGTCTCGTTAACACATGTTATTATGAGATCATGCCAAAATTAAGGAAAGGTTACCCATAACATACCTTATCACAATCTTTCCAATCACCAAGTTGAACTCGCCTCTTCACACCTTAATCTACAACAACGACAATAATACTATCATTAAGTGTAACGAACCGGCCGGTTGTTTTGAGAGTTAGAGCCTCAATCCCCTATTAACTGCTTCCCCCGTATCTATTTCTGCTATTTTGACTTGCCGGGAGGTTTCATTTTGGTTTCTGAAGTATTTTGGCACACTTAGTCCCTAAATGGGAGCTTAAGTCTTAGAATTTGGACCGTAGTCAGAATTGTGTGAAGATGACTCTGGAATGGAGTTTCTTCGATTTCTGTTAGCTCTGTTAGGTTATTTTGGGCTTAGTGGCGTGCCCGAATTATGTATTTGAGGTCTGTAGCTCATTTAGGCTTGAAATAGCGAAAGTCAAATTTTTCAAGTTTTGGGCCAGTAGTGGAATTTTTGATATCGAGGTTGAAATCTGATTTTGGAAGTTGGAGTAGGTCTGTAATATTGAATATGACTTGGGTACAAAATTTGAGATCAATCGGGCGTGATTTGATAGGTTTCAGCATCGGTTGTGGAAATTTGAAGTTTCAAGTTCATTAAGTTTGGATTGGAGGGTGATTTGTGTTTGTAGCATCGTTTGATGTGGTTTGAGGGCTCAAATAAGTTTGTATGGTGTTTTAGGAATGGTTAGTATATTTGGCTGAGGTCCGGGGGGCCTCAGGTGTGTTTTGGGCGCTTAACGAATTGGTTTGAGACTTAGGAAAAAGGCTAAAGCTATTGTATCTGGTGTAACCGCACCTGCGCACTTTGGGCCGCAGGTGCGGAGCCGTAGAAGTGGATATGAGACTTGACATTTTGGGTCCGTAGGTGCGGTGAGGGGTTTGCAGAAGCGGTTGGGGACCACAGGAGCGGGCTCGCAGGTGCAGCCCAATACTCGCAGATGCGGTCCCAGCCCTCTTAAGTTAATTTCGCACCTGCGATGGTTTTTCCGCAAGTGCGGGGCCGCGTATGCGTGTAAGTAACTGTAGGTGCAGTTTAGCTAGTAGAAAAAGGGGCTAAATCGAGGGATTATGTCATTCTTCACCATTTGACTTTGAGAGCTCGGATTTAGGCGATAATTAGAGAAGTCTTTTGATTAATCCATATTTTGATTGGAGAATTGGGGATTTTTAACAAAAACTTTTCTAAAGTCAGTAATTGAGTTTTGAAATCGATTCGGAATCGGAATTGGATGAAATTAGTATGGTTGGACTCATAATTGAATGGACTTTTTTTTTGAGTTTTAAGGTGTGGGCTCGGGTTGGGAGTTTTGGTTGTTTTTGGGCTTTTGATTAAAGATTCGACCTTTTTTGATTGGGATTGGTTCCTTTAACATTGTTTGATGTATTTGAGTCATTTTTGGCTAGTTTCGAGCAGCTCGAAGGTCGGAACGCGTGAGATGGCATTTTTTGAGCATCGCTTGGCTTGCTCGGTATTCGATCTTTTTCGAGGTAAGTAACTCTTCTAAACTTAGTGCTGAGGGTATGAAACCCCGAATTATGTGTTATGTGATGGGTGTTGAGGTAGCGCATATGCTGGGTTATGCGCGTGTAGGCGTGCACCGTGTGACTTGTAACTCCGCTATTCCTATGGTACTATTTAGTTACCTGATCTTACTTGTAATCATGAAATTTCTACATACTTGAGCTATTGAGCAGTGATCCATTTTAGACACCTTGTCTAGGCTACATGTTTATCCTGTTGGGACCCACTGAGGTCATTTTTGTTGTTGAGTTATCTGTTTTCATTGCTTTATATACTCAGTCATACGCATTCGTATACATATCATATCTCAGTCTCTGCTATTATTTATTGATACGTCATTTCATAATATTTGGGCTAGTTTCATGACATTGTGAGCTCGAGAGAGAGAGACTGGAGAGATTGATGACTGAGTGAGGCCGAGGGCCTGATTGTGAGGATATAGATACTATAGCACGTGAGTTGTCCATGCAACACATGAGTTGTCAGTGCGGATTCTGATATTGATACTATGGCACGTGAGTTGTCCGTGCAGATTATAGCGCTTGGGTTGTAGGAGTCCCTCCGGAGTCTGTACACGCCCTAGTGAGCGCGGTTGATTATATTGGGGGATGGATATTCCCTGGGCCAAATGGGACATATACACTACCGAATAGTTGATCATGATGAGTGGAAAGTGTGAGACAGTGAGATTGAGTACTCTGAGAGTGTGAGTACATGATTCATCTTTGAGATACATGGCACTGTATGCACACATGACACACAGGCATAGAGATGAATTTTTCCTCATGATGTATGGTATCACATCATTCATGACTTTTTACACACATTGATATATGGGCATAGAGAGGTATTTCACACATGCTATCTGAAAAGAAAATGAAACATCTTATTTATTGTGGAAATTGTTTTTTTGGAAAATTTACAGTTATCAAACTATCTCAGATTTTTCGACGATTTCGGTAAAAAATTTGGATTTTCATTGATATTCTTGAAAAAGCGAAACTATTTTAGGAAAAATTTAGAAAAAGCAGAGCATTTTATCTATGAGTTACTTCCTTATTTATATTCTCTACGTTGTTATGAATTGTTGTTGGTTATTGGTGTTGGACCTGACCTGTATTCCAACTCGTCACTACTTTCAACCTAAGATTAGGTTTGTTACTTACCAGTACATGGGATTGGTTGTACTGATACTATACTTCTGCACATTGCATGCAGATGTTGGCTGATGTTGTTACTATGATCGATGGTTGCTGGATTTGAATATGTACCTTTGTTCCGGTTGTAGCTGCCTCTTGTTCATGGTAGCCGTAGATTTATAAAACTCTATTTATGTACTTTTCAAACAGAAGATGTATTTACTTCATATCAGCTTTGTAAATTCTATTCTTAGAAACTCATGATTTGTACTACTAGTCATTGAGAAATTTATAAGATTCAGATAATTCCTTTGTTTAATGGCATAACACATACGGAGACACCTAAAGTTGGTACAATCTTTCACTTAGACACTTAAACTAGGCCTCTTTCCAATTAGACACGTTTCTTAGGCAGTTCTCATACCAATTAGACACAAAACTATGACATGGCAAAGAAGGTGTTTCTCAGTCTCCTTGAGCGCGTGAATGAAATAAACATGGCATTTTTTAATTAATTAAATATTAAAAATGCATTTGACCACAAAAAACCCTATTTTCACTAATCCCCCCTCCCCCCCGCCCACCCACCCACCCACCCAAAAAACAAACTGTGTTCCATTATCTTCTCCATTTTTCCACCATATCAGCTCCTCCACTATCCTAAACCTTCCTCCTCCGTAATAATACTACAATAAGTCATCTTCTCCTCATAAATTACCTAACAACAACCATTTTTCATTTATCATCACTAACCCTCAATTCCAAAATTCCACCAAAACTTCTCCTCCAACCACCATAATATTTCACTGCCATAACATCAAAAAGTAAATAAAGCTGCAGGAAAAAAACCATCAAGCAGAACTATCAATCTCAAACCAAGACAACTAAAAAGTGGTGAACAAATGAGACCAACATCCTAATAAATAGAATAAAATTACTTGGCCATTGTTAATGTAGTTTTGATATTTTTGCAGAAATTCTTGACTTCATTAAGGAGTTTGATAAATGGGTTTTATGAACTTTAGGCTTTGGAGTTTGGATCTGTTTGACGCCGCTTGCCAGACGAGATCAGACGACAAAAATTGGACAACGAAGAGGGAGCAGGAGTGATGTCGGCGACGGGATTGGAGACATCGGCGGGTGGGGGAACGTTGGAGGTTGGGGACGAAACGGGTATTTGTATTTTAGTGGAAATAACACTATATAACTGAGGTGGACAAAAAAATGATATGACACGATTTATAATGGTTACTTTTGCCACATAGACGGAGATTGCAGAACACGCACTTGGTTAATTAATAAGCCAGCAAAAAATGTGTCTAATTGGTATGAGAATTGCCTAAGAAATGTGTCTAATTGGAAAGAGGCCTAGTTTAAGTGTCTAAGTGAAAGATTGTGCCAACTTTAGGTGTCTCCATATGTGTTACGCCTTGTTTAATTATCTTATTAATATTTTTGATAATAGATAGTTATTAGTTGCCTTACCTAGCGGGTGCCATCACGACTAGTGGATTTTGGGTCGTGATAGATTGGTATTAGAGCTCTAGGTTCATAGGTTCTACAAGCCATGAGCAAGTATCTAGTAGAGTCCTGCGGATCGGTATGATAACGTCTATACCTATCTTTGAGAGGCTACATGGCATTTAGGATAAATTTCCTGTCTTTCTTTCCTTATCGTGCAACATTGATTCAGCTCGAAGCGTAACTCTTTTAATTCCTTCCACACATTCGTATGCGCTCATGAGCGCTCGCTATCAGCTGTGCATCAATGGCTTATGATTTCAGGGATCAGGTGTGAAATGTGATTTCAGTATGCTGATGATGGGCCAGTCTAGAGGACTTGAGGCCGGGTTTGATTGTAGCTTGAGCACAGAGGTGTTGATTTTGTAAGCACGTGCTTTTGGATTTATATGTCTGATAGTGTCCCTATTAGTGGAATTTTTGGCTGGATGGCTACATGATGAGTATGATGTGACTACGAGATGTGTTCATATGGTTTGAATATGACGAGAAGGGTTTGCTTGAGGTGTAGAAAGAACTATTGGATGCTTGATTTCCATATTGATTTGACATATAGCCTCGAGTTATGAGTATATTGGAGGATTATTTTTCATGTCGTTTAGCTGTGAAACGAATTTGGTTCTCATGCCTTGTTGGTGAGTTCAGACTTAGAAAGATTAAGTAATTGCGTAGTAGTTGTCATGTGAAAGGGTATAAAGAGATGTTAGTTTGAGACAAAGCAGGTGGGTTATAACCTGTGAGGTAATATACAGATGTGTGATTTTATGATGTTGGGTGGAGGCCTTGTTTTCCACCAGTGGGTTATATTTGTGTGATTTGAAGTATTATATGGTTTGTGTTACACGAGCTTATGAAGGGTTTAGTTGAAATTCAGTGCGGGCTTTTAGCATCAACAGAGTATGAGTATTGTAAGTTATCAGATACTTTATTCCTTGTCTTTTAGCTAAGTGGGGGAGTCTGCTATAGATGGGTTGATTTCATGGTTACGTGTTATATTGGTTTCAGTTTGAGGTATACTAGTGAATTAGTTATGACTTGTAGAGGTTGAGTTCGAGGATGACTCGAGTAAAAGAATTTCTGGATACGGGTTGTATTATGTTTTGTGGGTATATGGGAAACATTGAATAATTGAGTTATTATTCGTAAATGATGTAATGTGCATGAAGCAGGAATTTTTTTGGTTGCATTAAGGTGGGGTTACTTCCTTGGGTGTTGGTGTGCTAATGGGGCACAAGTCGTTTAGTCCGTTTGGGCAGTGCAACTGAGATTTTGGTAGAGTGGATGAGTCTCGAAAATAGTTCTAATGGATTCAAGATTTAGATATGGCAATTGAGAATTTTGTGGATTTGTATATGGCTAGAGGCTGAGAGTTACATTGGATGGTGTCGAGACTCGCAGTATTTCTATATCATTATGGATTCTACATTCAGTATCAGGAAGGTAAAATGAACAGCTTTAGATTCGCAGAAGGTCTCTTCATAGTGGGTATCTTGGTTGTGGTACTTTTTGGGGTACTTAAGAGGAAATTCAGCGGCTTATAAGCCTTAGGGCGGTGTGGTTCTATGCTAAAGTTTGTAGGGCAAGTTTTGGTTAAGATAGTAGTGTTCTAGCAAGGAAAAGTGTCAATTTGAAGGCATTTCGGAAGGAACTCGAAAAATTAGGACAACTTGGTAGTAGGTTGGATCAACACAGTAATGGATATAATCGGTTCCTTGGGTACTTATGATGCGGCTAGTCTCTATAGGTGTTTCGTGGTAATGTTCTTGGGTTCTGGCGACCTACGTAGCTTGGTTGAGTTAGAGGGATTCAGTCCTGACGGTTTGGTTATGTGCAAATGGGATTCGGAGAGCTCTTGATGGTTTCTACCACGGTTAGAGATGTATATTTCCTACTGGAGTGAGGAGCATATGATGTATAGTATTTTCTTCTGGATGGGATCAAATGGAAAGTCCTTGGCTAACTGTATGCAGTTGCTTGTGACTCGGAGTGGATTGCAAAGTTCTAGTATTTTTCATATGATGGAATGGTATATATGCGGTGTGTTGTGTAGGATTGAGATTTGCATGTGTAAGGTCACAGTTTATTTTTGAAGGAAATTCATGAGTCCTTAGGCAGCATGGATGGTTTCAGATGACTAGGTAAATGATATTACTATCTGGTATGGCTTGATGAGAGTATACATTTCAGAAGGGCAATGTGTTTTGATTTATGGATACTTCATTAGTATTGCGGCACTCTCCTAATTGATCGACCACTGCTATTCAAATTTTTCTATGTGGCACAACAAAACTTTAGAATTATTTCTCGTGGGATGATCATGTAAGAGAGATATTTTAGACATTCAGGCGGTGGATTTTGGGATTAGATATGTTGATTTGTGTGTTCTATGGATTTGGAGACTGGGAGTTTCCAGGAGCAGATTGTTTCATGGTTGTGGACTATGAAGTTGTGGTCGAAGCTAGCTAGATGATAGTATGTGTTATGATTCAGTCATTGGGGAATTTTAGAGGGCTATTTATCTATTTGTGGATGACTATAGTTGATTTTGCGGTCCATTGGTAGGCCCAATTAGGATGTGTATTCTACACCGAGCCAGATTGGTTGGCTCCATACTGCTATTGTTGAGGGATGTTACATTCGGTTATTGTTGAGCTTATTTGTGTTCTGAAATGATCTGTGAGTTACTCTTCTATGCTACGAGGAGTTGTGATTAGTTGGTTATATGCACATATGGTGCGGTTTTATTGGGGTATTTTAGCGAAATTTGAGCGAGAAGAGTATTGGGTATTGCTTGGTTGATGGCGTATTGGTTATGCTCTTTCGGGTTTTGTGTGGCGCTGTTTCATTTTCTTCTCCGTGGTTATGGTAATGCACTTTGGGTGCTTGATGTCGAATTTTGCGTGGCATTTTGATTAGGGTGGCTCGAGGTGTATAATATGGACCAGCATTTGGATGGGTCACACATATGTTGAGACATGATCCTTTGTGTTAGATTCATGTGTTTTGGTTATACGGTGTGTGATAGGTTCTTAGCACTACATTGTGGCGGTACATGTTGAGCTTGCAATGTAGTTCTCTCATCTGAGTCTTTTTCCATTATTGAGTACATTTGGAATGTTGCTTATTGGTGCACGAATTGCAAGAGTTGCAGCTTTAGATTGTATTGATGTGTCATGTCACTAGAATGGTCGTGTTGGATGAGATGGGGTCATTGGACCTAGAATGAATACTATCGAAATTGATCAGAACGTGGTTGGAAGAATAATATCGAAAGTCGGCTTAGAAATTTGCTATAGTCCTTGTCAAAGGAGAGGGAGCTCCATGACTTGTTGATATGACGAATGGTTATGAGTTTCTGCGTGTTTTTTTCATAATTGGCAGTATATGAAGGTATTAGAACGAGGCTTTATTTGATAAGAGGTTTATTACCGGAATTGGGTTGTTTTGAGCAGCTACCGAGATTAGAAATTATCGCTATGAGTATTTGAGTTTTGAGGTATATCATGTGATTACATCTTCGGTTACGGATATGGCTTGATACAGCTTGTTCAGACTTATACAGTGTGTCGATGCGAGATTTTGATCTTATAGAAAATTCCAGATGTTGGAAATTGGATTCTAAGACTTATGGGCTAGGTTGGATTAAGAAATTTCAGTCATGTTGTGTTATCAGACCTATATGGGATAGGGTGACGTGGGATCACCCTCCGGTATGTGCATGGTAAGGTTACACTACAGTTTGATGGCTTTGAGAACAACTCTGGGCACGTTCGAGGACGAACATATGTTTAAGTGGGGGAGAATGTAACGACCTGACTGGTCGTTCTAAGCAATTTCACTTCACTCGGCAGTTTTTGGGCATGAGTAGCTCCGTATGATGTATTATGACTTATGTGAATCGTCAGTTTTGGTTTTCAGATTATTCGGAATTGATTTGGAAGAATTATTCTTAGCCAGAAGCTTTAAATTTGAAAAGTTTGACCAAGTTTGACGTTTTAGTAATTGACCTTGGATTGGATTTCTGATGGTTCCATTAGCTCTTTTGGGTGATTTTGGACTTAGGAGCGCTTCCGGATTGTGATTTGGAGGTCCGCAATTAGAATTTGGCTTGAAATGACGAAAGTTGAAATTTTGGAATGTTTGACCTAGAGTGGACCTTTTTATATCGGGGTCGGGTTCCTATTCTGAAAGTTGGAGAAGGTCCGTAATATCAAATGTAACTTGTGTGCAAAATTTGAGGTCAATCAGACGTGATTTGATAGGTTTCGGCATCGGTTGTGGAAGTTTCAAGTTTACTGTAATGACCCGAGCGGCCGTTTTGAGATTTTGCACTTCGCTCACTAGTTCTCGGGTATGGCTAGCTTCGTATGATGTATTATGACTTATATAAATTGTCAGTTTTGGTTTTCAGGGTAATCGGAATGAATTTGGAAGAATAGTTCTCAGTTTGAAGCTTAAAATTTGAATGGTTTAACTAAGTTTTGACTTGTTTGTATATGATCTCGGATTGGAATTTTTATGATTTGGTTAGCTCCGTTAGGTGATTTGGGACTTAAGAGCGTGATCGGAATGTATTTTGGAGGTCCGTGGAAGGTTTAGGCTTGAATTGGCAAAATTTGAATTTTGGCATTTTCCGGTTGATAGGTGAGATTTTGATTTCGAGGTCGGAATGGAATTCCGGAAGTTGGAGTACGTCAGTTGTGTCATTTGTGATGTGTGTGCAAAATTTCAGGTTTGGAAGTTTTTGGAATTCTTAGGCTTGAATTCGATGTGATTTTGGAGTTTTGATGTTGTTTTGAGCGTTCCGAAGGTTGGAACAAGTTTGAATGATGTTATGGGATATGTTGGCATGTTTGGTTGAGGTCTCTAGGGCCTCGGGTGAGTTTCAGATGGTTAACGGACCAATCTTTGGTTTTGAGTGTTGGCAGATTTTACTAGTTTGTGTTGCAGAAGGTTTGTTCATCGCGTTCGCGGAAGGGCTTCATGTTCACGAAGAGTGTTCTCCGGGATGGCAAATTTTTTTCTTGGCGCTCGCAAAGGTGTAGGCGCGAACGCAAAGGGTAAGCCGAGTATTCATCGTGTTCGCGAGGAGGTTGTCGCGTTTGTGATGGTTGAGCTAGTAAAGGTCCGCGTTCGTGAGTGGTTCATCGCGATCGCGTAAAAAGATTTCTAGGTCTGAGGCAATTGTGCTTTGAAAATGCGAGGGAGCTACCGCATTCGTGAAGGGTTAAACCTGGGCAGTTAGTTTATATTTTAAAAACGAGGGTTTAAGTCCAATATCACAAAAACCATTGGAGAGCTCGGGAGAAGGTGAAATTTGAGGAGATTTTCAGTGGAGCAATTGGGGTAAGTATTCTTGATTCATATTTGGTTTAATTCCATGATTTAGTCTTGAATTTCATCATTTAATTTGAGAAATTTGAGTGGAAATTGGGGAAAAATGGAAGAAAAGTTTGAGAATTCTTTTGGGGATTCGAATGGGCAATTGAGGTCGGATTTTGATGAATTTGATATGGGTAGACTCGTGAGAAGATGAGGATTCTATTGATATGATTTTTATCGGATTCCGAGACGTGGGCCCAGGGGCCGGGTTTGAGCAATTTCGGGATTTTTATGTAAATTGGATACTTTCGAGTGGGCTTTGTTCCCTTAGCATATTTTGATGGTATAAGTCTGATTTTTGTTAGATTTGAAGCATCTGGAGGCCGATTCGAGGGGCGAAGGCATCGCAGGCTAGAGTTTGGACCGGATAAAGGTAAGTAATGACTGTAAATGTCTGTTTTGAGGGTATAAAACCCCGAATTTCACATCGTTGTGCTATTTTGAGGTGACGCACATGCTAGATGGCGAGCATGGGGTCGTGCACCGTTGGGGATTGTGACTTAGTCCATCCCGAATGACTGTTTTACTGCGTATTTGATTGAAAACTATTTGCTATCATTATGTTTTGGACTGAATGTCATATTTGGGCCTCGTGCCAACTGTTTTGGACCCTTAGGGGATCTTTACTACTATTCCTCACTATTTTGACTTTATACTTGTACTCAGTCATGCTATAGCCTACTATTTTCCTAACTCAGCCATGTTTACATTTGTTTTAACATCTTAAATGATATTTTGAGATGACCATCATATTTCTACTGTGCCCGAGTGGCTTTTAGAGATTTCTGACTGAGTAGGGCCAAGGCCCTGTGTTGTGAGGTTATTATGGGATCGGGCTACGCGCCACAGCGATATTTTGTTGATTCATGATTATTAGGCCGACGACCGATTTGTATGCCTTGAGGTGGATTGATATGAGGCCGAGAGCCTTTTTGATTATGCCACGAGATGGCTTGATATTGTGCTTGGGCCGTAAGGGGCCCCTCTCGGAGTCTGTACACCCCCAGTGAGCACGGGTACCCTGAGTGAGTGATATATTGATTATGCCACGAGATGGCTTGTTATTGCGCTTAGGCCGTAAGGGGCCCCTCTCGGAGTCTGTACACCCTCAGTGAGTGTAGGTACCTAGTATGAGATGTGATATAGCCCGAGGGGCTGATGTTGTTCCATGTTATTTCCCGAAGGGCAGATTGTGATTTATGATATGCCCCAGGGGCTGATTACGAGTGATTGTGAAGTAGCCCGAGGGGCTGGTTCTTTTGATATTATGCCTGAGGGGCGGTTTATGGTACATGTTTTTGCCCGAGAGGCCGTTTATGTTTCCATCCTTTTTACTCAGTGTTTTATCACTCGTTTGAAACTATTGAAAGTTGTTTTAAAAGGCTTTTACGGAAACTGAGCTTGATTTACGAATTAAAATATTTCTGTACTTTTTTTGGAAATATACTGCATTTGATGTAGCGTTATGACGTGGTTTATGTGTTTTCTTACTACTCAGCTTTCATTTACCTTTATTACTTACTGAGTTGGAGTACTCACATTACTTCCTGCACCTTATGTGTAGATTCAGGTATTTCTGAACCCGGTAGCGTGTGTTGATTGCTCAGAGGCAGAGTCATCGGAGTTTAGCAAGGTAGCTTCCCGGCGTTCGCAGCATAGCTTTTCTCCCTCTTGTTTCCATTAGATTGTATTTAGTACATTTTTAGACTCTTCATTGTATTCAGACCTTAGTAGATGCTTGTGACTTGTGACACCCCGATGTCGGGCTTGTATATTATTTCCGCATTGTTCATTTAGACTCGTATTATGAAATATTTGATTAATTAAAAGCTTAAAAATGATTCTTATTGATTAAATGGTTAATTCAGGAGTTGTGTCGGCTGGCCTAGTTTCACGATAGGCGCCATTATGATCGGGTCGATTTTAGGGTCGTGACAAGTTGGTATCAGAGCCTAGGTTACATTTGTCTCACGAGTCATGAGCAGGTTTAGTAGAGTCTCACGGATCGGTACGGAGACGTTTGTGCTTATCGTCGGGAGGCTGCAGAACCTTTAGGAAAAACTTCACATTCTTGAATTCTTATCGTGTGTCCTTGATTCATCTTGAAATGTAACTTTTTGAATTCTTTCCACGCGTTCGTATGCGTGCATGAGCTCTCGGTATCAGTTGTGCATTGGCGGCTTGTGATTCTTTGATCGAGGGGTGAGATATGATCTCTGTGTGTTGATGTTGGGCTAGTCTGGAGGACTTGAGGTCCTATTTTTACCTATAGTTTGAGCACTGAGGCATTGATTATGTGAGCACGTGCTTTTGGATTCGTATGTCCGATAGTGCCCCTACTAGTAGGAGTGATGACTGGAGATTTAAAGTACTAGATGGTCTGTGTTTCATGAGCTTATGAAGGATTGAGTTTAATCTCACTATGGTATTATGGTAGTAATAGAGTACATGCATTATGAGTTATTGTGTGTTTTGATCTATGGCTTTGAGCCAAGTGGGTGAGTCTGCTATTGATTAGTTGATTGCACGGTTATGTGCTATATTGGTTCCAGTTTGAGGTGTACGGGTGAATCAGTTATGGATTACAGAGATTGAGACCAAGGATGGCTCGAGTAAAGGAATTTTTTTACAAAGGGTATATTGTGCTTCATAGGTGTATGAGAATCACGGAATGTCTTGAGTGGTTATTGGTAAAGGATGTGCAGTTCATAGAGCAGGAAGTGCTTGGTTGTAGGTGAGGCTACATTTTGTGGTGTTGGATTGGTATTGGAGCACAGGTCGTCCAGTCTGTTTGATCGGGCTAATTGCGGTTTGAGTAGAGTGGATGACTCTCGAGAATGGTTCTAACGGGTTCAAGATTTTACATGTAATAATTGGAGATTTTCAAGTTGTATAATTGGCTAGAAACTGAGGTTTGCATTGGAGGGTATCAAGACTCGTGGTATTTCTATATCATTAGGGGATTCTATATAGCAGTATCAGGAAGGTGAATGTAATGGCTTTGGATTCGCAGGAAGTCTCTTTAGGGTAGGTATTTCGAATGTGGTGCTTTTGGGAATATTTAAGAGAGTATTCAGCGGCTTATGAGCCTTAGACGGTGTGGATTTTATGCTTGGGTCTCGTGTGGTGAGTCTGGGTTGGGGAATTGTTGTGTTATAGCAAGAAGGAATATCAAGTTGAAGGTAAACCAGAAAGAACTTGGATAAATAGGATAACTTGGTAGTATGCCGGATAGGCATGGTAAGGATATGATTAGTTCTTTGGGTGCTTACGAGGTAATGAGTTTCTACATGTGTTTTATGGCAATTCTCTTAGGTTTTAGTGACCGGCATGCTTGGTTGAGTTAGAAGGATTCAGTCCTGACGGCTTAATTTTGTGCAAATGAAATTCGGAGGGTTCTTGATGGTTTCTACCATGGTTAGAGATGCGTATTTTCTACGAGTGTGAGGAGCAGATGTGTAGTGATTTTCTTCTAGATGGGATCAATGGAAAGTTCTTGGCTAGTTGAGTACGTAGCTGCTTGTGGCCCGGAAGGGATATGAAGTTCTCATGTTTATCCTAGAATGATATGGTATGTGCGGTATGTTGTGTAGTATTGATATTTGCATGTGTAAGGTTACTGTTCAGTTTTGAAAGGAAGGTCATAATTCTTGGGTAGCATGGACAGTTTAAGATGACCAGATAAATGAGATCACTGACTGGTATAGCTTGATGAGAGTATGCATTTTCAAAAAAGAGCAAGTGTATGAGTTGATGATACTCCATTAGTATTATGGCACTCTCTGGTTGGATCGACTGCTAATATTCAATTTTGCTTAGTGGCATAGTAGAGTTATAGGAGTACCTCTCATGGGATGATTGGGTATTAGAGGTGTGTTGTATATTCAGATGGTAGAGTTGGGATTGGATATGGTGATTCACGTGCTGAATGGATTTGGAGGCTGGAGTTCTCATAGACAAGTTAGGTCGTGGTTGTGGATCGCATGTATCGGCCTTATGTGGTGGCTATCGGGGGTTTGGAGAACCGAGGGGATCCTTTGTTGCTTGGTATGTTAGATTTTGGATGTGATATTGAGAATAGACTAGTTGTCTCAATGTTGTGTTATTCTAGGCTGATGTGCTAAGACGACGACGTTGGCTATGACGGAAATGCCACGGATTGAGTAGCAAGGTTCGATGGATTATGTTCCTAGTAGGGTGGTTTCATTTATTGAAGACCCAGCGGATGGCTGGGAAGGGTTGTCTTTCTTATTTGGCCTTCGTGATGCAAGTCAGTGCAGAGACTCCTACCACTGAATCAGTTCCGGTGGTGAGGGATTTTTCGGATATGTTTCGTACTGTCGGGCATGTCGTCGAGCAGGGTTTTTGATTTCGGTATTAATTTGGTGGCGGGTACCATATCGTATGGCACCGACAGAGTTAAAGGAATTGAAGGAGCAGCTTCAGGAACTCCTTGATAAGGGGTTTATTGGTAGGCCAATATGGATGTGTGTTCTACATCGAGTCGGCTTGGTTGACTCCGCATTGTATTGTTGAGGTATGTTTTGATTCAATTGTTATTGAGCTTATTAGTGACCTAGGGAGATTTATGAGTTACCTTTCCGTGTTGCGAGGTGTTGGGATTTGTTGGTTAGAGGCATTTGTGGTATGTTTTTTTTTGGGTCTCTCAGTGGAATTCGAGCGGGATGAGTATTGAGTATTGCTCGGCGGATGGCGTATCGGTTGTGTCCTTTCGGGTTTGTGTAATGTTATGTCAATTGCTTCGCACTGGCTATGATGATTTGCTTTGGTTCTAGACAGTGAATTGCGTGCGGTTGTCGATTTTGAGCATAGTGACTTGAGGTGTTTCATGTGGACCAGTGTTTGGATAGGGTCGCGCATTGCAGCGAAGTTATGTGGAGGTATGACCATTCGAATTGGATTCATGTGTTTTGTTTCTATGACGTGTGACGGGTTCCCAACATTTGTTGCGGTGGTACTAGTGAGCTTGCAGTACAGATCTTTCATTTGAGTCATTTTCATGATTTGAGTATGTTTGGATTGTTGCTTATTGGTGCGCGGATTTCACAAGTTGTGGCTTTAGTTTGTATTGATGTGTCATGTCACTAGAGTAGTTGTGTTGGATAAAATGAGATCGTGGGATCTATACTGAATACAAACAGATTCAATTTCAGCATGTTGGAAGGATAATATCAAGGTTCGGCTCAGAAATTTGCTATGATCCTTGCCAAAGGAAAAATGGCTTCATGAATGGTTGATCTGAGGAATGGCTATGACTTTCTACCTATTTCATTCATCATTTGTAGTGTAAAAAAGTGTTGGAATGAGGCTTTATTTGATAAAAGGCTTATTATCAGAATTAGGATGTTTTGAGCAACTGCTGTGATTAGAAGTTATCGCTACGAGTATTTGAGTTATGTGGTATATCATGCAATTGCATCTGAGGTTGTAGGTATGGTTTATTACAGCTTGTTCGGGCTTATTCAGAGTATAGATGTGAGATTCTGATCTTGTAAATGATTTCAGAAGTGGAAATGTGGTTCTAAGGTTTATGGGCTAGGTTGGATTGCAAAATTTCAGTCATATTGTATTATCGGACCGTTATGATATAGGGTGACATGGGATCACCCCCGGGTATGTGCATGGTAAGGTTACATAGAGATTTGATAGTTTTCAGAACAACTCTGGTCATATTCGAGGACGAACGTATGTTTAAGTGGGGGAGGATGTAACAACCCGACCGGTTATTTTGAGCTTTTGCACTTCACTCGGTAGTTCTCGCGCATGGCTAGCCCCATTTGATATATTATGACTTATGTAAATTATCGGTTTTGGTTTTCAGGGTAATCAGAATGAATTTGGAAGAACAGTTCTCAGTTTGAAGTTTAAAATTTGAAAGGTTTGACCAAGTTTTGACTTGTTTGTATATGATCTCGGATTGGAATTTTATGATTTGGTTAGCTCCGTTAGGTGATTTGGGACTTAGGAGCGTGATCGGAATGTATTTTGGAGGTCCGTGGAAAGTTTAGGCTTGAATTCGCGAAATTGGAATTTTAGTGTTTTCCGGTTGATTGGTGAGACTTTGATTTGGGAATCAAAATGGAATTTCGGAAGTTGGAGTAGGTCCGTTGTGTCATTTCTGAAGTGTGTACAAAATTTCAGGTCATTCGGACGAGGTTTGATAGACTTTTTGATCGAAAGATAAATTTGGATGTTTTTGGAATTCTTAGGCGTGAATCCGATGTGATCTTGGTGTTTTGATGTTGTTTTGAGATTTCCAAAGGTTGGAACAAGTTTTAATGATGTTATGGGATATGTTGGCATGTTTGGTTGAGGTCCCGAGGGCCTCGGGTGAGTTTCGGGTGGTTAACGGACCAATCTTTAGTTTTGAGTGTTGGCGGATTTTGCTGGTTTGTGTTGCAGAAGGTTTGTTCATCGCGTTCGTGGAAGGGCTTCGCATTAGCGAAGAGTGTTCTCTGAGATGGCAAATTTTTTTCTCCGCGTTCGCAAAGGTGTAGACGCGAACGCAAGGGGTAAGCTAAGTATTCATCGCGTTCGCGAGGAGGTTGTCGCGTTCGCGATGGTTGAGCTAGTAAAGGTCCGCGTTCGCGAGTGGTTCATCGCGATCGCGTAAAAAGATTTCTGGGTCTGAGGTAATTGTGCTTCGCAAACGCGAGGGAGCTACCGCATTCGCGAAGGGTTAAACTTGCGCAGTTAGTTTATATTTTAAAAATGAGGGTTTAAGTCCAATATCACAAAAACTATTGGAGAACTTAGGAGAAGGTGAAATTTGAGGAGATTTTTAGTGGAGCAATTGAGGTAAGTATTCTTCATTCATATTTGGTTTAATTCCATGATTTAGTCTTGAATTTCATCATTTAATTTGAGAAATTTGAGTGGAAATTGGGGGAAAATGGAAGAAAAGTTTGAGAATTCTTTTGGGGATTCGAATGGGTAATTGAGGTCGGATTTTGATGAATTTGATATGGGTAGACTCGTGAGAGGATGAGGATTATATTGATATGATTTTTATCGGATTCCGAGACGTGGGCCCAGGGGCCGGGTTTGAGCAATTTCGGGATTATTTATGTAAATTGGATACTTTCGAGTGGGCTTTGTTCCCTTAGCATATTTTGATGGTATAAGTCTGATTTTTGTTAGATTTGGAGCATCTGGAGGCCGATTCGAGGGGCGAAGGCATCACAGGCTAGAGTTTTGACCGGATAGAGGTAAGTAGTGATTGTAAATGTCTGTTCTGAGGGTATGAAACCCCAGATTTCACATCGTTGTGCTATTTTGAGGTGACACACACGCTAGATGGCGAGCTTGGGGTCATGCATCGTTGGGGATTGTGACTTAGTCCATCCCGAATGACTGTTTTACTGCGTATTTGATTGAAAACTATTTGCTATCATTATGTTTTGGGCTGAATGCCATATTTGGGCCTCGTGCCAACAGTTTTGGACCCTTACGGGATCTTTACTACTATTCCTCATTGTTTTGATTTTATACTTATACTCAGTCATGCTATATCCTACTATTTTCTTAACTCAACCATGTTTACTCTGTTTTGACATCTTAAATGATATTTTGAGCCGAGTATCATATTTCTACTGTGCCCGAGTGGCTTTTAGAGATTTCTGACTGAGTAGGGCCGAGGGCTGTATTGTGATTATGGGATCGGGCTGCGCGCTGCAGCGGTATTATGTGATTCATGATTATGAGGCCGATGGCCGATTTGTATGCCACGAGGTGTCTTGATATGAGGCCGAGAACCTGTTTGATTATGCCACGAGATGGCTTGATATTGCTTTTGGGCTGTAAGGGGCCCCTCCCATCCCCTAGTGAGCGCGAGTACTCTGAGTGAGTGATATATTGATTATGCCACAAGATGGCTTGTTATTGCGTTTGGGCCGTAAGGGGCCCCTCCCGGAGTCTGTACACCCCCAATGAGCGCGGGTACCTAGTGTGAGATATGATATAGCCCGAGGGGCTGATGTTGTTTCATGTTATTGCCTGAGGGGCGGATCTTGATTTATGATATGCCCGAGGTGCTGATTACGAGTGATTGTGAGGTAGCCCAAGGGGCTCATTCTGTTGATATTATGCTCGAGGGGCGGTTTATGGTACATGTTTTTGCCCGAGAGGCCGTTTATGTTTCCATCCTTTTTACTCACTGTTTTATCACTCGTTTGAAACTATTGAAAGTCGTTTCAAAAGGTTTTTATGGAAAATGAGCTTGATTTACGAATTAAATGAATTCTATACTTTTTTGGAAATATACTGCATTTGATGTAGCGTTATGACGTGGTTTACGTGTTTTCTTACTGCTCAGCTTTCATTTACCTTTATTACTTACTGAGTTGGAGTATTCACATTACTCCCTGCACCTTGTGTGCAGATTCAGGTATTTCTGAACCCGATAGCGGGTGTTGATTGCTAAGAGGCAGAGTCATCGGAGTTTAGTAATGTAGCTGCCCGACGTTCGCAGCATAGATTTTCTCCCTCTTGTTTCCATTAAATTGTATTTAGTATATTTTAAGACTCTTCGTTGTATTCAGACCTTAGTAGATGCTTGTGACTTGTGACACCCTGATGTCGGGCTTGTATATTATTTCCGCACTATTCATTTAGACTCGTATTATGAAATATTTGATTAATTAAAAGTTTAAAAATGATTTTTATTGATTAAATGGTTAATTCGGGAGTTGTGTCGGCTGGTCTAGTTTCACGATAGGCGCCATCACGATCGGGTCGGTTTTAGGGTCGTGACATTTACTTATTTCGAATTGAGGTGTGATTTGTTGTTTAGATATTGTTATGTCTGTTTGAGGCCTCGAGTAGGTCCGTGTTATGATATGGGACTTAGTGGTATGTTCGAACGGGGTCCCGAGGGGCTCGGGTGAGTTTCGGATAGGGTTGGGTTGTGTTGCGTTCATTTTTGATGTTTTGATGTCGTTTCTTCAAGCATAAATAGTACCACATTAAGCGAATAAGCTCCATTTTCTATTTTGATTGAAGCATTAGATCTGTATCGTAATTACGTAACCATAGCAAAAAGAATCGTCGAATTTGGACATCGTATGAGGGAGTTATGCTCATATTAGTGTTGGAGAAGAGAGCTGGTGCTGATGTTTCGTAGATGCGAAGTTGGGTCCGCATCTACGGCCCCACAGGTGCGAAATATGGTCCTCAAAAGCAGAAATTATAGCTGGAAATGCGCAGGTGCGAAGTTTTTATTGCAAAAGCAAAAGTCCCTGAGTATAAAAATATCAGACTGCGTTCTTTTGGTATTTTGAGCATATCTTGAGTTCTAGAGTTTCGATTGAGGTGATTTTCACGGCTTTCTTCTGGTCCTTTCATGGGGGGTCGGTATCTAACTACAATTTTTCTATTTTAATGTAATCATAGAAGCTCATTTTTGAATTTATCAAAAACTTTTCTAAAGTGAGTAATTGAGTTTTAAACATCGATTCAGAGCCAGAATTGGATGAAATTAGTATGTTTGGATTCATAATTGAATAGGTTGTCGAAGTTTGTGAGTTTTTTTGAGTTTCAAGGTGCGAGCCCAGGTTGGGCCTTTTGGTCGATTTTGGGCTTTTGATTAAAGATTCGACCTTTTTCGATTGGGATTGGTTCCTTTAGCATTGTTTGATATATTTGAGTTATTTCTCGTGAGTTTTGAGCCATTCCAAGGTCAGAACGTGCGTGATGGCATTTTGGAGTATTGTTTGGCATGCTCGGTATTGGAATTGGCTTGTTCGAGGTAAGTAGCTCTTCTAAACTTAGTGCTGAGGGTATGAAACCCTGAATTACGTGCTATATGATTGGTGTTGAGGTGACGCACATGGTGGGTGACGGGCCTGTGGGCGTGCACCGTGTGTCTTGTGACTCTGCTATTCCTGTAGTACTATGTAGTTACATGATCTTACTTGTAATCATGAAATTTCTACGTACTTGAGCTATTGAGCAGTGATCCATGTTAGACACCATGTCTAGGCTACATGCTTATCCTGTTGGGACCCACTGAGATCATTTCTGTTGTTGAGTTATCTGTTTTCATTGCTTTATATACTCAGTCATACGTATTCATATGCATATCATATCTCAGTCTCTGCTGTTATTTATCGATACATCATATCATCATATTCGGGCTAGTTTTATGATATTGTGAGCCCGAGAGAGTGAGACTAGAGAGATTGATGACTGAGTAAGGCCAAGGGCCTGATTGTGAGGATATAGATACTATAGCATGTGAGTTGTCCGTGCAGATTCTAATATTGATACTTTAGCACGTGAGTTGTCCATGCAGCACGTGAGTTGTCCGTGCAGATTCTGATATTGATACTATGGCACGTGAGTTGTCCGTGCAGATTATAGCGTTTGGGCTGTAGGAGCCCCTCCGGAGTTTGTACACGTCCCAGTGAGCGCGGTTGATTATATTGAGGGATGGATCTTCCCTGGGCCAAATGGGGCAATACAGTACCGAATGCTTGAGCATGATGAGTAGAAAATGTGAGACAGTGAGATTGAGTACTCTGAGAGTGTGAGTACATGATTTATCTCTGAGATACATGGCATTGACATGCACACATGACATACATGCGTAGAGATTCATTTTTCCTCATGTTGTATGGTATCATGCCATTCATGACTTTTTACACACATTGATATGTGGGCATAGAGAGATATTTCACACATGCTATCTGAAAAGAAAATGAAACATCTTATTTATTGTGAAAAGTATTTCTTGGAAAATTTACAGTTATCAAACTATCTTATATTTTTCGACGATTTCGGTAAAAGATTTGGACTTTCACTGATATTTTTGAAAAAGGGAAACTATTTTCGGAAAAATTGTGAAAAAATTGAGCATTTTATCTCTAAATTACTTCTTTAGTTATATGTTCTACGTTGTCATGAATTGTTGTTGGTTATTGGTGTTGGGCCCGACCTATGTTCCAATTCTTCACTACTTTCAACCTAAGGTTAGGTTTGTTACTTACCAGTACATGAGATCGGTTGTATTGATACTACACTTCTACAAATTGCATGCAGTGTTGGTTGCTATTGTTACTGTGTTCGATGGTTGCTGGATTTGAAGATGTACCTGCATTCCGGTTGTAGCTGCCTCTTGTTCATGATAGCCGTAGATTTATAAAACTATGTTTATGTACTTTTCAAACAGAAGATGTAGTTACTTCATATCAGCTTTGTAAATTCTATTCTTAGAAGCTCATGATTTGTACTACCACTCCTTGGGAAATGTATAAGATTCAAATAATTTATTTGATTAATTATCTTATTAATATTAATGAAATTAGATAGTTATTAGTTGGCTTATCTAGCAGGTTGGGTTAGGTGCCATCACGACTAATGAATTTTGGGTTGTGACAATAAATTTTAATGTTGTTTTGCGGAAAAAGAGAGTAAAGCAACTCATTAGTTTCTTTGGATTTGTGTGAATATTTAGAAGAATAATTAAATTATCGAAAAAAATAGAGTTGAAAACGTTGGGTATTTAGGGGAGGGAGCAAGGAAATATGGGGATGGTCACGACCCAAAATCCCTCCGAAGGAGTCGTGATGGCACCTAGTCTTAGTCTCTAAGACTAGGTGAGTCTAACACATATCGAAATAATGACAGGTTCTACTAACATCTATTAAACATGAACCAAAAGTTTCTAAATAATCCAATAGTCTCAACATGATACAATATCCCAAAATCGGTAGTACAAGTCATAAGCCTTTCTATTAGTATTGTTGTTCCGGAATAAAAGAAAACAATGGGAATAAATACAATAGAAGGTGACTTCGGAGCCTGCGAATGCCCAGCAGGTGTACCTTGAAGTCTCCAGCCACACCAAGTATAAGTCTCAAAATCCAACTCGATCTGAAGTACCTGGTTCTGCACAAAAATGTGCAGAAGCGTAGCATGAGTACACCACAGTGGTACCCAGTAAGTATCAAGCCTAACCTCAGTAGAGTAGTGACGAAGTCAGGTCAAGCTACCTACCGAACATATAAACATGTGCAAGATATGACATAAAGCTAACAAAGAAGGAATATTAATGTAATTCCAATAGCAGAGAGAAATCAGATTACAAGTAGTAGTAATGATAAGGGGGACAAAAATGCCAACAAGGATAACCAAGCAATTAAGTAACAACATAGTCGGGGTAAGGATAAAGTATAAATGTGCCAAAGTAGGGAAAACGATGTCAAATCAACCAATCAAATCGTTTCTAACATACAATTTCACGAATCCCACTTCTCGTAATCTCATATCATAAATCACAACTTCCAAACTTTTAACACACATGACACCTTTTTCCCACATCTTTTCATCGCACTTTGCACGACAAAAATCCACGTGCTACTCGGTACATAATATCCGTGTCAAATGATAATTATGATGTTCAAGAGATTTTATTTATATATTATAAAGTAAAATTACAGTTTCTGGACCAAGCAAGAAATCAATGAGAAAGATGAGTTTATTTTAGAAATCATTTGGGTGAAGAAAATAACATTTTCAAATAATATAACATTAGATAAGCTACTGAATTTAATATACAATTTATTAAGTTAAACATAATAACAATTCCTTTTTTAAATAAAATAAGAGGCATCAGACAAGGCAGGCGATTAAGTTGTGAAATCAATTGAAAAAAAATATGACAACTATTAGAATTGCTAAGTTTCAAATAAAACGACGAGTTTTTAACTCAAAAGTCACACAAGATAGCATGTTATTTATTCTTTTATTTAAAGTCACTATATTACTAACAACTCAGTAGGATATGAGGTAAGGTCTCAACGTAGTAAATTCATCTTGTAAATCAATTTATCAGAATAATAGTATTAAGAAAAGAACTCAGGAAATGATAGCAAGGCAATAAATCAGTGACAATAACTCAATCCTCGGAAAGCAGTGAAAATCCAAAAATACAAATTTTCAGAGTCTCGTACGAAAGAACTGAATCCAATACAATACAATGGGGAATACAAAACACAAAATATGTTGCGACGCGTAACCCGATCCCACCAGATAATATCAATATCATAATTCACCCTTATTCCACCATATCAATTCACCCTTATTTCACCTGTTGCAGCGTGCAACCCGATCCCACCGTACAATATCAATATCATAACAATAAATAAAATATGTTACGGCGCACAACCTGATCCCACCATATAATATCAATATCATAATTCACCCTTATTTTACCATAACAGTCCACCCTTATTTCACCTATTACGGCGTGCAACCCGATCCCATCGTACAATAACAATATCACAATATAAATGTCCTCCATTATTCCACCACCTCCCTTATTTCACCTGTTGCGGCGTGTAACCCGATCCCCCGTACAATAATTTAAATCAACAACAATTCAATAACTCAATTTACAAGAGTTTCTACAATCGAGGTTATGAGTACACGACAACAAAGGAACCACGTAAAAATCAAAGGAATACAACAACCTTTACAAAAATGACAAGACATGTGAGGCACGTGATAACTAAGCATGCAATCACAAAAATTTGGATATGTAGCAGATATGCACAAAGTCATAGAGGAACAAAACAATAAGGAATGCCATAACTTCAACTAAGGCACATAAGGGCTAAATAACGAGTAAGAGGTACAGTAAGTGCTAACAACGTCATATAGAGCATGTAAGAGTAGCCCAACAACGAGATACCGGATGTTATGACAATTTAATCAAAGGTATGGGAAGGGACAATACAATCTAAGCTGGTTGATACCATATATAAACCGTGTACCCACTAGTCACTTTGCGTACACGACTTTCACATAACAAGATAGCATAATTAACTCAATTCCTAAGGGGCGGTTTCCCCCACACAAAGTTAGACAAAACTTTTACCTCAATTCGCCAACTCAATACTCAATTTAGTTTTTCCTTTTATCAACTTACCATCGCTCGACTCAATCTAGCCAAAGATGACTTAAATACGTAAAACAATGCAAGAGAAAATAATTTCAATTAACTAAGCTATGATCCTTATATAATTTGCAAAAAGACAACTCCCCCCCCCCGGTCTGCACCTCGAAACTGGATAAAATTTACCAAACCCGAATACTCATTCCGATACGAGTTCAACCATACCAAAATTATCAAATTTCGATAAATTTCGAAAGATTTTAAAAAATTTCTCCAAAATTTCCTTTAGATTCTCATGAATTTGATGTTAAATCGAAGGTATAATCACAATGATTGAAAATTGATTAGAGGTATTTACCCAATGATTGTAGATGGAATTCCTCTCTCAAAATCACCAACTCTTGGACCTAGGGTTCAAAATATGACAAAATAAAGTTAAAACTCGGAATGCCTAGCTATTAGTAGGCTGCAGAGTCATATTTGAGACATAGGGTTCACAAATGCGACCTCCGAAAATGCGGACAAAACATCGCAAAAGCAACCCCTGACCGACCAGGCCTTCATCGCAAATGCGATACAGACTTCGTAAATGCGAACTCTACAGGCTCCGCAAAAGCAATTATGTTTTTGCAAATGCGATCCCTTCCCCAGCAGCCCAGGTTCGCAAATGCAAGGTTTCTTTGCAAATGCGGTAGTTGCATTTGCGACCAAAATATTGCAAATGCGATGAAACTAGAAGCAGCATACAAAAATTTAATAAAACACTCCGAAGCTAATCCGAAACTCATGCGAGCCCCCGAAGCTCCAAACCAAACATCCACACAAGTCTAAGAACATAACACGAGCTCGCTCACGCAATCAAAACACCGAAATAATCTCTAGAATCATGAATCGGACACCAAAATACATGAAAATCTCTATGAACTTCAAGAACTTCTAGAATCGCAACCAAGCGTCCGAACCATATCAAATCAACTCCAAATGATACCAAAATTTTGCAGGCAATTTCCAAATGACGAAACAGACCATTTCAAGTTCCGAAACCAAAATACGAACCCAATAGCCTTAGAGTCAAATTATGGTCCAACCTAGGAAAATTCTAAACCTTTAAATTGCCAACTTCCACCAAATGATATCGAAACCTTTTAGAAACATCCAAATGAAATTCTGGGCATACGTCCAAGTCCAAAATCACCATCCGAATCTACCGGAACCATCAAACTCCGATCCAAGGTCAAATACTCAAAAGCCAAACCTTGGTCAATTCTTTCAACTTTGAGCTTCACAAATGAGAGTCGCTCCTAAAAATCCTTTCCGAACTTCTCAAAAACCTGAACCGATGATGCATGCAAGTTATAATACACTATGTGAAGCTACTCGTGATCTCAAACTGCCGAACCGGAGCAATTGCTCAAAACAACCAATCGGGTCGTTACAGGAACTTGGAGAAAGGGGTGGAGGAGAATAGCATAAAAAATATTTTCTACTCTCTAACCAAACACTAGAAAATATTTTTCGAAAAAAGTTTTTCACTCACCAACCAATCAAGGCAAAGTAAGTTATAAAACTACTCATTTTCCATGAAAACATTTTCTAGAAAAATATTTTCCATGGAAAAAATTTTCTCTCGTACCAAGCACACCCTTAATGTTTCGCAAAGCTTTTAAAAAGTATTTAAAAATGTATTTTTCTCAAAACTACTTTTCAAAAAAAGTATTTTTGGAAAGAAACTATTTTTTTTTTTGCTTATCCAAAAATGCTTCTACTTCTTCTCAAAAGTACTTTTTTCTTCTAAAAATTTGGCCAAACACATCAACTACTTTAAAAAGAAAAATGCTTTTGGCCTTGAAAAAAGTGGGGCAAACAAACTATAAATCTTATGCAGACGGAAGCAATGGCCTAGGCCTAAGCCCTTTTTGACATGTAGCAAAATGTATATGGATTCTCTAATACTTCTAAGCTTATTTTCTATTTCAGTTTTGGATACTTCTTTTATATCTTTATTTTATTTGTTTATTTCATTTATTTTACTTATCTAAAAAAATTTATTGTTTTCACTCCCAAACTCAATAGATAACGGGTCGGTCCCTAATGTAGGTATACCTCCTAATTAGTAATTTTTTATTCTGTTTATCCAAGTTTATATTTTTTCTTTTTTTTAAATACTTTTTTTATTCTATTCACCATAAAAGTGAAATTAGTACATTGACTAATTTAGAATTTCGAAATATGATTTTACAGTACACAAAGAAAATATGCTCAACGAAAGTGTAACATGTTGGTGCCTCTCTTGTTTAGCCTTTTGCAATACCCATCATAAACAAGTCATAATGATTTCTCGTACAGTTCTTTTCTCTTTTCTATAAGTATTTCCTTTCTTCAAATGATCAAGGAAAATAAAAAACTAAATCAAAGTTCAGTAAATTTCTTTATTTTTTTCCTATTGTCAAGTCAGTAATTGTTTAACTGAAAGTATGGAGAATGCTTTATCCTTTCATTTTATGACCAAAGAATAAAATAGTTTGCTAGTCTTAATATAGTATTTTATTACTAGTATTAATTAATGGTAAAAAATTACTTGTATCCCATATTTACACCAATCAATACATAACACATATTTTCATATACACTTTATCATTAAAATGTACTAGTTATTAGTACACATTGTCGCCTTAGTTAAAATGATATTTACGAAAAATGAAAATAAAAATCATTGTTATATATGTGAGAAATATTTATATATGCTTATTTAAAAGTTGAGAATATCGCAAAGATTTGGGTCAATTTGGGTGGATTAGGTTACAACCCATTATTTAGCCCATCTTGACTTAGGCTATCTTAACCTAAGTGAACAATGGGCAGTTGAAGAATAACCCATTTAATGAGTCAGCTTATCTTGAGGGGGAAGTGCACAGTTAGCCTCTATTTGAAGATGTCTTTACTCTTTATCCACGGTTTAGGATGTATTTACTTTTTAGCCAGTGCTTAGTAATCTTTTACCCGCCCGGATGAAAATACGTCCTTGACTTTATGAGTGTTGTATAAATATTAAGGACATGGTGTCCTTAACTTCATGAATGTTGTGTAAATGTTAAGGACAAAGTGTCATGTATTTGCACCTTCTCTAAGTTAAGGACTACTTGTCCTTAGTTTTTGAACTTGTAACTCTAAGTTTAGGACTACTTGTCCTTAACTTTTGAACTTGTAACTCTAAGTTCAAGACTACATGTCCTTAACTTTTGAACTTGGATCTCGAAGTTCATGGCCACCTATCTTTAATTTATGTGCTTGTAACTCTAAGTTAAGGACTATTTATGCGCTTGTAACTCTAAGTTAAGGACCAAGTGTCTTTAATTTTTGAACTTCCAACTTTGAGTTCATGACCAAGTGTCCTTACGTTATGAGCTTGTTAATGTAAGTTTAGGACTAGTTTTCCTTAATTTCTGAGCTTTTAAGTCTAAGTTAAGTACTACCTATCCTTAGTTTTTGAGCTTGTAACTCTAAGTTCAGTACTACATGTCCGTAACTTTTGAACTTGTAACTCTATGTTTAGGACTACCTATCCTTAATTTCTGTGCTTGTAACTCTAAGTTAAGGAGTGCATGTCCTTAATTTCTGTGTTTGTAACTCTAAGTTAAGGACTACCTGTCCTTAATTTTTGTGCTTGTAACTCTAAGTTAAGTACTCCAAATTATTTTTCCAACAAAAAATTTCATTTCTACTAAAATTGAAAGAATTACACATCTAAAGAAAATAAGAGTACAATTTCAGAGAGTAACAACCAAATCATCCTACAATTTCTTGGTTGATAAGTTGACGAGTTAACAAAAATTAAATAAATGATAAAAGAACAGTAATAAGGACATCTGAAAAGAATAAAGAAAGAAATCATGAATTTTCATCAATGCTTTTGCGCTTCTAAGTTCTATCTGACGTTCATCATCATTTTCACAAACTTACGAATGATAACATGTTTCTGCATCAAATTTGAGAGAGAGAAGCGAGGGTTTGAGAAGAAAAACAATGAAAGAAATGGTAAAAATATCTTTTCATATTAATTTTAATAGAGTAGTGACTATTTTTGCTCAACATTAGAATTACTAGATAAAAAATAAATACCACCTTCAATAATGACTAGCACACGTCATTTTTACTTATCTTGACCGGTCCAAATACAGCCCAAACAACTCATTTGCTACCCCATGTCACAGGTTATATAACCTACTTCTACTGTAATGCAGATAATAGAAATCCTTCTCACCAAATGAAGTGGACGTTCATAATTTAAATTACTTTTGGTGATGAGTTTCAAAGTTGGCGTTGATAAGACCACTACTGATAGAGATATTACCGAGGGTGAAAATAATTACTTAAAGGATTTGTAAAATATTCCATAATATACAACTTGGTTTTGAATTACAAATTGTACAACATATATGTTAAAAATATACTCTAAAAATATGGTAACTATCCCTATTTAAGGGGAATGTCATTAAATGAAGCATATAGTTAGGCCCTAAATGTTCTCCAATTTATTAATCGGAAGATGTCCAAAAATATCCTTGAACTATTCGAAATAGCTCAAAAATATCCTTCGTTTGTTTTTTATGCCAAAAATATCCTCGCCGTCTATATTTTGGCCCAAAAATGCCCCTAAGCTGTTAGTTTTGCTATTAAAGCTGACATGACAGTCCAACTTGGTTAGAATTGTTTACATGGTCGTCCACCTAAGCAATCCATATGCGAAAATTATTTTTTCGAAAATTTTATTTATCCAAATTTTTTAAATAAAATATAAACTCAATATTTATTCTGAAAAAAGTAAAAAATTTCGAAAAAAATATTTATTTCGGAATTTTTTAATTAAAATACAAAATCAACACTTATTCCGAAAAAAGTAAAAATTTACAAAAAAATTATTCTTGATTGGGGTTTATGATTTGATTTAAAAACTCCATTGTTCTCTTTTGTGAATTTATGATTAATTTGTGAATTTCGGAGTTATGTCTTTGAATGCTTTTGAATCTAGTAATAACGTAGTTATGTCTTGGAACATTATCCCTGTATAATTTCAACCCCATTCTTTAGCTCCAAAAAAAAAAAATACCACACAACGTTTACAAGAAAAAAATTAAAACTTTATTATTACAACAACAAAGACATCGATTTCTTAATCCTAAACAAGTTGGGATCGGTTATATGAATTCTCGATATCTATAATCATAAATTCACAAAAGAGAACAATGGAGTTTTTTAATCAAATCATAAACCCCAATCAAGAATAATTTTTTTGTAAATTTTTTACTTTTTCGGAATAAGTGTTGATTTTGTATTTTAATTAAAAAAATTCGAAATAAATTTAATATTTGTATATATATATATATATATATATATATATATATATGTGTGTGTGTGTGTGTGTGTGTGTGTGTGTGTGTATAAAATAATAACAAGTAAAGATTCAAATGAAACAATGGAGTAGGGGCAAGTATAAGAGAATTGGGGGAAGTAAACACATTTTCTCTGATGGGGAAATAAAGAAGAAGCAAATTTGAGGGAAACAAAATATAATGTATATATGGTTAAATGTATATAATAAAATATATATTATTAAATTATACAATAACATAATATATGTATATGTAATATAAAATAATACATTATCAAAAGAAAAACGGGGGAGGCAAAACACATTTCTGCTGAAAATTTCCTAAGCCTTAGATGATTTTTGGATGATGCATAAGGTTCAAAGAGAAAGAAATTGGGGGTGATAATTTATAGTGATTGATATGTTAGATGAGAAAGAACCAGAAAAAGATACAACCTTTATGTGAGAGAGAATCTTAAGGGAGAGATTTTAAGAGATAAAAAATTGTACATAATTTAATTAAAAAGGTAAGATTTTAAAATAAGTTGTACTAAAGGCAATTTTGTAAAAGCAGTTGTAGAGAATATAAATAAATCTTTAAAAGGTTGTATTCTATGTAAATTCCTCATATATTTATTTATTTATATATGTTAATCTTATCAAATTACCATAGTTAAGTAACATTTCAAGTTACACTTTTATTTCGCTCAGATGCTCAATTGTTGATCCTGCACCAATCCTTCTCCTTGGCCTTTTGGTGTATATGCTTGCTTCGGCCTTCAACCATTGAGGTAATTTTTTTTCCATTTCTATGTAAATCACACTTATAGTACCTTTTTATAATTTTGCATTAAATTTTTTATTAAAATATGAAGGAATCTGGTCTAAAAGACCTAGCAGATTTGATTAAATTAATTTTCACTAGAAAAATTGCCAAATGAATTGATGGTGAAAGGAGATTTTTATGACAAGAAAAAAGGAATCAGATGCTCAAGTAGAAAAAATTCTACATGTATACAAATTCTACACTCGTCTCTGATAGATACATGTAGAATTTTTTTAATGATAAATTAAATCTTAATGCGGATAAAACAAATACTTTTTTCTTCATCAAGCAAGATAACACAGCAAATGATTAAGAAAGTCGACTTTAAAAATAATTATTCATTTGTCCGACACTAGTTACAATAGTAAAAAAAGGACAAATAAGTAAATAGCGAGCAGGGAATTAGTGGCCGTTAACGAGAACAAATGAAGAGGAGCATAACACTCTCCGGTCTCCGCATTTAATTGGTTAGTCAATGTCTAAGTAGCCAGTCTCCAAATCATAAATAAAATCGTCGGTTCTTTAGAGTCCGTTTGGACATAAGAATATTTTTCCTTTTTTTCAAATTTTTTTTTTTCCAAAATCATCGTTTGTTTATAAAATTTTTAATTTTCACTTGAAAATACATTTTGAAAATTTTTGAAAATTTAAAAAATTCTAAAAAGTTATTTTTCAAAATTTTCACTTAAATCATTCACAAAACTTCAAAAAAAAACACAAAATTATATTTATATCCAAACACAACTCTAAATTTCAAATATCATTTTCGCTTAAAAAACTTTTTCATTTTTTTTTTGGAAGTTTACAATTCTTATATCCAAACGCTTACTAGAATCTAACAAAGCAAGGCAACGTAAAGACTAATTAAGACGTCACGTGAGAGTGGTATCAATTTGAATTCTTTTGTGGACTGTCATGTCCATACATTTCTTTGCCTAATAATGCAACTTCATTTCACACACAACGACAACAACAATAATCCAGTATAATTTCATTTAGTGGGGTCTGGGAAGGGTAGTGTGTATGCAGACCTTACCCCTACCCTGGGATAGAGAAGTTGTTTCCAAATAGACCCCCGACATCCTTCCCTCCAAGAACTTCCCATCTTGCTCTTGGGGAGACTCAAACTCACAACCTCTTGGTTGGAAGTGGAGATTGCTTACCATCAGAGCAACCTCTATTGTCTTCATTTCACACACATGTGACGTATTATGCGACAACTTAAGAACTTTATGTGTATCTGTGTTTCTTTCTAATTAAAAAGTAAATATCAGTGTCTTTTTCTTGAAAGTCAATTTTTGTAACGACCCGGCCGGTCGTTTTAAGAATTAACGCTTCAATCCCCTATTAACTGTCTTTCCCGTATTTGTTCTTGCTATTTTGATTTGTCGGGATGCTTGACTTTGAGTTTCGGAGAGTTTTGGGACACTTAGTCCCTAAATGAGAGCTTAAGTTTTGGAAATTTGAGGGTAGTCGGAACAGTGTGAAGACGGTCTCAGAATGGAAATCTGATGGTTCCGTTAGCTCCATTGGGTGATTTCGAGATTAGAGGCGTGTTCGGATTGTGTTTTGGAGGTCCGTAGATAATTTAGGCTTGAGATGCCGAAAGTTGAGTTTTAGGAAGTTTCCAGTTCGATAGTGAGATTTTTGATCCGAGGGTCGGAATGGAATTCCGGAAGTTGGAGTAGCTCCGTAGGGTTGAATGTGACGTGTGTGCAAAATTTCAGGTCATTCGGACGAGGTTTGATAAACGTTTTGATCGAAAGCGTAAATTGAGAGTTTTGGAGTTCTTAGGCTTGAATCCGTAGTTGATTCGTCGTTTCGATGTTGTTTTAGGTGTTTTAAGGATTGGTATAAGTTTGGACAATGGTATTAGACTTGTTTGTGCTATTGGTTGAGGTCCCGAGGGGCTTCAGGATGGTTTCAGAAGGTTGTCTGAAGAATTGAGAGTTTGTTTGAGCAACTTCAGCTGCTAATCTTCTGTCATAACCGCACCTACGGTTGGGTCCCGCAGGTGCGTAACCGCAGAAGCGGTGGTATCATCACAAAAGCGAAAAGGGGAGAGCCAGCAGGAGCTGCAGAAGTGGTAGCTTCACCGCAGAAGCGATACCGCATTTGTGTATGGGAAACCGCAGGTGCGGAAGCTGGACTTTAGTGAATTGTCGTAGATACGACTTTTGTTCCACAAAAGCGGGACCGCAGAAGCAGATTAGCTGGGCAGAACATATAAATAGTTGCCTTCACGAATTTGAATTATTTTTCACCTCTTTTCAAACGGGAAAAAGCTTTGGGGAGCATTTTCAAGGGAGATTTTCAGAGAAATTCATTGGGGTAAGGTCTTTGGTCCTTAAACTCGTTATTAAGGTGATTTTTATCATTGTAAGCATAAAAATTTAAGGAAAATCAGTGGTAAATTGGGAGTTAGGACTTGATTAATTAGGGACCTTTGAGTGATGATTTGAGGGACCATTTGAGGTCCGATTTTGGTACTTTTGGTATGACTGAATTCGTGAGAGTGTGAGGATTTTAAAAATATAAATTTTACCTGATTTTGAGACGTGGTCCCGAGGAGCGTTTTGGTCATTTTACCTAATTTCGTGTATTAGCTTAGAATTTCTTTGTAGAATCAATTACTTGAAGTGTTATTTACATTATGCGATTGAATTATATAGATTTGGGTCATTTAGAGTCGAGTACTCGTGGCAAGAACGTTGTTTCGGGTTGACTTTGAGCCGGTTCGAGGTAAGTGACTTGCCTAACCTTGTGTGTGGGACCTTCCCCTTAGGATTTGATATTATTGATAATTGAAATGCTTTGTATGTGAGGTGACGAGTGCGTACTTGTGCTAATTGTTGAAAATTCAGTTTTTATTAAGTAATTACTAGTATGTTTCTCTTCCTGTTTATACTACTTGCAATTTAAGCCTGTTGTTAGCTTAGGAAAGCATGTCTAATTGACTTAATTAACTTACTTGCTCAAACTGCCTTATTTGGATTACGTGCAACATGCTAGGTTAGAAATACCTGTTTTACCTTGGTATGGAACTTGAATTGAACCGTGTACTCTTATTGTTGTTGCTGTGTGTTTTCTTTGGGACTACGAGACGGTATCCCGGGAGATCCCCCTGTATGTTTACTTTGGGACTACGGAATGGTATTTTGGGAGATCCCCCTGCACATTTACATTGGAACTATGGGACTGCACCTCGTAGATTCCCCCTGTACTGAGTATTTACATTTGGGACTACGGATCGGTATTCCGGAAGATCCCCTCACATTATGAGTTGGACTACAGGACGGTATCTCGGGAGATCCACTGGATATTTATATTTGGGACTACAGGACGGTATCTTGGGAGATCCCGGGTTGTTATCTTTGTGTTGAGCTGTATTTCTTTTTGTGTTTACTTGGCCTCTGTGGTAGTTGTTGCTGTCCTTTATATCCTGTGTTACTTCTACTGTTGTACTTATTTATACTGTTTTTGTTCTATACTGTTAAACCTTATATTTTATTTAACCTCAGTAGGGCCCTGACCTTCCTCGTCACTACCCGATCGAGGTTAGGTTTGGCACTTACTGAGTACCGATGTGGTGTACTCATGCCCTTTCTACAAATGTTTTTCATGTGCAGATCCAGGTACTTCCACTCAGACTTATCACGCTTGAGACGAGGTGCTTGTAGAGACTCCGAGGTATATCTACCGCGTCCACAGACTGAAGAGTCCCTTTCTACTCTCCCTTTTTGTATTAGCCCTTCTGTACTTTTGTTTCTTTGTTAGATATTCTGGAGTTAGATGTTTGTAGACATTCAAAGGCTTGTGATCATGAGATTCCGGGTTTTGGGAAATGTTATTAGTTTCGAGAGTTGTTATTATGTATGTCGAGCGGCACTTTAAACTCTATTTTATTTCACTATTTCAGTTTTTAATTATATCTTCCACAATTGTTGTTTATATTCCGCATTGTTAGACTTACCTAGTTGTAGAGACTAGGTGCTGTCACAATTTCACGGAGGGCAAACCGGGGTCGTGACAATCTTCTCTTTTAAACGTTTTCCAACTCAAAGTTTTGTGTGCGTATTATCTGATCTTTTAGTTAAATTTAGTTGAATAGAGTGACCGAGCCAGAAATTATACGCAAGAGAAGATTGTATACCAGTAAAACTTAGCCCGTTGAATATCTCAGTTTCCCGGTAAGGAAAACGGAGTAGAGACATAATCGTAAGGAATCAGAATCTGGGCGAGGAACCCCTCGTATCGGGGTTCGAGCAAAGCACCAGCCCTCGGAGGCATTGGAACCACGTTCTTTGGGTCTGGTTCGAGTCTCAAGACTTTAAAGAACATCATCAAATGACTGCACACGACTAACGAAGGGCCGTGATATCCGTGCCTAACCGGATATCACGGCATGAATCTCGGCCCGTATCGGCAGAAAATCAATGATTAGCAAAACAGAAGATTCTTACCTTTCTTAGAATTGTACTTAGAGTAAAATTTCCCTACTATATAAATGGGGAAGATTATTATTCATGGGACACATTGTAACACACATTCCAAGGCAATTTATCTATATTATCTCTATTATTCAAAGTTATTATTTTTATTCATCAGTTCTTCATAAGTGCAAGCTCGGGATCGAAGGCAGGTTCTTCATTGAGCCATTAACCGAGCCCGGGATCACTCTTACCACTGGTTTGGATATTTATTACGTCTTTTATTTGCTTAATCTAGCGCCATTGATCAATTGAATTGAATTAATCAGCATATCCTTAAAATCACATTTAAATTTATTTGTTATCCGTTTTTAGGGTATACAGTTTGGCGCCCATCGTGGGGCTAAGGATAATAGTGACAATTTGATACAAATTCCCATAACACACTCTGCTTTATGCTTGTTTTTTGAGATTTTAATTTCAGGTAAAATTTAAGAATGTCAAACTCTCAATCTGCTCACTTGAACGTTGATGCTGAGTCTAGCCACAATGGAGAGAACAACAATATAGTACCTAGCAACGAGATCCCCCCATTCACATCAACGGGCTCTTCGTCGCCGACCCAATCGATGCCAACTCGCATGTGGACACTGACACAAATTTGCCACCGACCCAGAGAATAGCGTTTGTGGAGGAGCTAGGTCGGTAGCCCGGGGTACGCACAACGATGAAGGCGATGAGATCAATTTGCGGGGGATCAAAGTTACAAGTTTAGCAGGTAGAGATAGCCTAGTTATAGAACCAATGCCATGCCCCCAGCAGAGTTGAGCCCGAATCATCCCCAGAGAACACCCGAAGAAATGAACGAACCTCAAAAAGGCCAGGTGAAGTTGAAGCCGGGGCCAGCTCCAAAATAATAAAGATGCTAAAAGAACTGACAAAGCGGGTGGAATCGGGGGAAAAGAAGATCGAAGCCAACGAAAAATAAGTGAAGATGGTCTATAACTCTAGAGTTGATCATATCCCAGGATTACCCCCGATATTGAAAGGCATGAATACCAAGAAATTTGTCCAAAAGCCTTTCCTTCCGAGTGCGGCGCCGAAGCTAATCCCGAAGAAGTTCTGTATGCCTGAAATTCCGAAGTATAATGGAACAATGGATCGAGATGAACACGTGACCTCCTACACGTGTGCCATCAAGGGGGACGACTTAGAAGATGATGAAATCGAGTCCGTTCTGCTGAAAAATTTCGGAGAAACCTTGCTAAAGAGAGCTATAATATAGTAACACAACCTAACCCCTAATTCTATTGATTTATTTGCTATGCTTGGAATTGCCTTTGTAAAGGCGCACGCAGGGGCCATCAAGGTCGAGACCAGGAAGCCGAACCTTTTCAAAGTAAAGAAAAGAGATAACGAGATGCTCAGGGAATTCGTGTTGAGGTTTCAAATGGAACGAATAGATCTGCCTCCGATCACAGATGATTGGGCCATTCAGGCATTCACCCAAGGACTCAACCCCTAAAGCTCTTTGGCTTCACAGCAGTTGAAATCGAATACCCGGCGGTAACTTGGGTCGACGTCTATAACAGGTACCAATCAAAAATCAGAGTCAAATACGATCAGCTTGGGACCCCATCCGGATCCATGTATCCCGTCAAAACTAGTGACAGATTTAAAAGAGTTGTCGATCATGAACCAAGATCGAACAGAGATCGATATCAACCGTATAGTAGAGATCGAAGGGGTAATGGGTCCGGATGTAACCCTGCGAATAGTGAAAGAAGGAGCGATTGAGGCCATAACAATCAGGGACTCATGACTAAACATGATTTCGATAGGCCACTCGGAGCGAGGGAGGCATCGAGATTATCGGAATATAAGTTTAGTGTCGACGCCACCGAAATCGTATCTTGCCATGAGATGCATTAAAGATACCAAGTGGCCTCGACCATTGAAATTTAATCCTGCCCAGAGGGACCCCAGCCTGATGTGTAAGTATCATGGCACTCACGGCCACATGACCGAAGATTGGCGACAATGAAGGAAAGAAGTGGCCCGGTTATTCAATAGTGGACACCTTCGGGAATTTCTAAGTGATCGAGCCAAGAATCACTTCAGGAATAGGGACTCCAACAAGAAGACTAAGCAAGAGGAACCTCAGCATGTCATTAACATGATCATTGGTGGAATTGACATCTCCTAGGGGCGAATGCTAAAATGCACTAAGGTGTCCATTACAAGGGAAAATGAACTCGAGATTACATACCGGAGGGGACCGTATCTTCCAACGATGAGGACGTTGAAGGCATCGTGCAACCACATAATGATGCACTGGTAATATCTGCACTCATAAATAAACCATGACTTAAGCGTGTGTTAATTGATCCAGGTAGCTCAGCCAACATCATAAGATCGAGGGTTGTGGAATAGCTCGGTCTACAGGACCAAATAGTGCTAGTAATCCGGGTTATAAATGGATTTAATATGGCATGCAAAACTACTAAAGGGGAGATAACCCTGCCGGTGAACACCGCCGGAACCATCCAGGAAACGAAGTTCTACGTTATCGAAGGGGATATGAGGTATAACTAGGGGTGTACAAAACCGAACTGTAACCATTGATCAAACCGAACCGATGACTTATTGGCTTATTGGTATCAGGTTATCGGGGAAATGCATGGAAAACAGATTGATATTTTACATTTAATGGCTTAACGGTTGGGAATCTTAATTTTCTTATCGGATAAACTATTAACCCGTTAAGAATCATTTAAATTTCTTGTATACATTTGTCACATTAGCCTAGTTTGTCTTGTTTTGCATTTGTGGAGGGTATTTCTCGCTATACTATTTCCCTCTTATTCTTAATTCTTATTAAATAAAGTTTTATAGCATATCGTGAAAAGTAAATAATTATTTTCTATGTAACAAGATTTAATCTCATAAAAAATGCCTTAGAAAAACAAGTGAGGTATATATAATTGTAATTCAAAACATAATAATGAATCTTGCATATTATTTACCCACCAAAGGATATGCATTATGATCTGAAATAAGGCTTCCACTCTTTATTGTTAGCCTCTTTTAATTCTGCAAAAATATTTTATTATAGTTGACAATGTATGGTATAATTTTTAGCTTTAGATATGTCCAAATTTCAAACAATACAATTAAAAAAAATATGTAATAAGATGTTCTGGCAAAATGATTATCCCATTAAAGTCAAAAACAGGTACTTTTAAATAAGAATGATGTCCTACAATACAGATACGAGGATGACTTTCATACTAGAAGCTGTTATTTTAATTTCGTCGATTGAAGTTGGACTACATGTAATTTTAATTTTCATGTGAGGTATATATAATTGCAATGCAAAGCATAATAATGAATCTTGCATATTTTTTACCCACCAAAGGATATGTATTATGATCTGAAACGAGGCTTCCACTCTTTATTGTTAGCCTATTTTGATTCTGCAAAAATATTTTATTTTAGCTGACAATGTATGGTACAATTTTTAGCTTTAGATATATCCAAATTTCAAATAATACAATTAAAAAATATGAAATAAGATAGTCTGGCAAAATGATTATCCCATTAAATTCAAAAAGAATTACTTTTAAATAAGAATGATGTCCTACGATACAGACACGAGGATGACTTTCATACTAGAAGCGGTTATTTTAATTTCGCCGGTTGAAGTTGAACTACATGTAATTACAATTTTCATTGTTATTTAGTCTTAGATTTAACCGATACACCGCTGATAACTGCCTGATAAATGCTAATCTGAACCGCTCTATCTTATTGGTTGGATAACAGATTAGTATATTTAAAAGCTGATAACCGATAAGTCAAACCATTAAGTATATTATCCACTCAATCCATCCGATAAGCACCCCTAGGTATAACGATCTATTCGGAAGGCCATCTATTCAAAACTTGGGGGCAATACCCTCGACACTACACTAGGCATTGAAGTTCCCTACACCGGGAGGGATCAAGTCAATTTACGGAGAACAGCCGACCGCAAAAGAAATGTTCGCGGTCAATGAGGTGATCCTGATATCCGCACTCTCGACATCAAATAACCCGGAGTCAGTTAGGAAGGAAGAAACAAAATAGCAACCACCGAACACCAGTCCCAACCGAACCGGAGAAGCAAGAGGCAGGTGGGGATAATGATTACGGAGTTCCTAGGTCGTTCATCGCCCCTGGCGATTCCAATGCCACTAAGTCGACTATTGAGGAGATGGAGAAGGTCATAACAATCAAACACTTGTCCGATTAGAAGGTATATCTGGGCACAGGGTTGACTCCCGAGCTCAGGAAAAATCTCATTAAATTGCTTATTGTTAACGTGGATTGTTTTGCTTTGTCTCGTCTAGATATGATAGGGATTTCACCAGAAGTAACCACTCATAAGCTAATCTTGGACCCAAATTTCCGCCCAGTTAAATAGAAAAGGAGGCCTCAATTCGAAGTCAAACATGCATCCATCAAAGACGACGTATCCAAACTCCTTAAAATAGGTTCCATTTGGGAAGTTAAGTACCCAGATTAGTTGGCTAACGTAGTAGTAGTGCCTAAAAAGGGAAATAAATTAAGAATATACGTAGATTATAAAGAATTGAACAAGGCGCACCCCAAGGATTATTTTCATTTGCCTAACATCGATCGCATGATCGATGCAACAGCCGGACACGAGATACTCAGCTTTCTCGATGCATATTCTAGGTGCAACCAAATCTGGATGGACCCGGGCGATCACGAAAAAACTTCCTTCATCACTAAATTCGGCATCTAGTGTTATAATGTAATGCTGTTCGGACTAAAAAATATTGGTGGCACTTATCAACGCGTAGTAAACCGGATGTTCGAAGAACAGATAGCAAAATCAATGGAAGTTTATGTTGACGACAATAAGTCCCTGCGATCAGAGGACCATCTGAAACATTTGCAGGAAACCTTCAAAGCTATAGAAGATATCACCATGATGGAGAAATAGCATTTGGAGTCAGGTCCGGGAAGATCCTCGGATTCATGGTGTCCAACCGGGGGATCAAGATCAATCCCAACAAAATCAATGCTATAGAAAATATCACTGTGGTGGATAGTGTCAAGGCCGTTCAAAGGCTAACCGAGTGCATAGCCGCCCTGGGAAGATTCATATTGAGTTCTTCCGATAAGAGCCATTGGTTCTTCTTGTTATTGAAGAAAAAGAATAACTTTTCGTGGACCCCCCAGTGCTAGTAGGCTTTGGAAGAACTCAAATGGTATCTTTCGAGTCCACCCTTGCTCCATATTCCAAAGACAGAGAAGTTGTACCTGTACTTAATGGTATCCGAGATAGCGGAAAGTAAAGTCTTAGTCCGCGAAGAGGAAGGTACACGATTTCCTGTCTATTAACTCTAGGCGAGGCTGAAACAAGGTACCCTCACCTAAAAAAATTGGTGCTAGCTTTGCTAAGCGCCTTTAGAAAGTTGAAGCCATACTTTCAATGCCATCCCATATGCATTGTAACTTCTTACCAGCTAAGGAACATAATGCACAAACCCGAGCTCTTGGGCCATTTGGCCAAATGGGCCGTAGAAATTAGCGGGTACAATATCGAATATTGACCCCGGATTGCCGTCAAATGTCAAATTTTGGCAGACTTTGTTGTCGACTTCACACCGGCCTTGGAACCCGAAGTCGAAAAGGAATTGCTGATAACCTCGGGGACCTCCTCAAGAATCTGGACCCTCTTTACAGATGGTGCCTCAAACGCAAAGGGGTTCGGACTTGGCATCGTACTGAAGTCGCCTACGGGTAACGTAGTTAGGCAATCCATTAGAACTGTAAAATTGACTAATAATGAGGCCGAGTATGAGGCCATGATTGCAGGTCTCGAACTGGCTAAAAGCATGGGGGCCAAAGTGGTCGAATCTAAGTGCGACTTCTTCCTTGTGGTAAATCAAGTCAATGGGACATTCAAAGTAAAAGAGGAACGAATATGAAGGTACTTGGACAAATTACGCTAACGCTACATCAATTCAAGGAATGGACTCTACAGCACGTACCCCGGGCTTAAAATAGTAAACTCGATGCTCTGGATAACATGGGGTAATCAGTCGATGATGATGTATTCAGCTCAAGAATGGTGCTTCAGCTCATGAAATCGTAGTGGAAGAAGGCTATGTTGAGATAAACTCAACAAGTTTGACTTGGGACTGGAGAAATAAGTATATAGAATACTTGAAGACTGGAAAGTTTCCCTCGGATCCTAAAGAATCGAGGGATCTACGCAGAAGGTGGCCAGATTTAGCTTGTTAGAAGGAACTTTGAATAGAAGAACATTCGATGGCCAGCTCACTGTATGCTTGGGACCAGGAGACACCGAATACGTCTTAAGAGAAGTTCACGAGGGCACCTGCAAAAATCATTCGGTGATGGAATCTTTGGTTCGGAAGATAATCAGGGCCGGCTATTACTAGATCGACATGGATAAAGATGCAAGGGACTTCGTACGAAGATGTGACGGCTGTCAGAGGCATGCATCAATGATCCATCAGCCCAGAGAGCTACTACATTCAGTCTTGTCACCTTGCCCGTTTATGAAATGGGGAATGGACATTGTCGGTCCCCTGCCCTGGGCACCTGGTAAGGCTCAATTTATATTGTTTATGACTAACTATTTTTCACACAAGTCATAATAGACATTACGGACCTACTTCAACATCCGAAATCAGAATCCGACCCCGGTTTCAAAAAGTCCACTCCCGGTCAAACTTCCCAAAAATTCAACTTTTGTCACTTCAAGCCTAATTCAGCTACGGACCTCCAAATCACAATCGGGACACGCTCCTAAGTCCAAAATCACCCAACATAGCTAATGGAGCTGACGAAACTCCATTCTAGAGTCGTCTTCACATAATTCCAACTACGGTCAAATTCCTAGAACTTAAGCTTCCATTTTAGGGACTAAGTGTCTCATTTTCATTCCAAAACAAAAAACAAAACCTCTCGGAAAGCCACATAAGAATAAAATGATACAGGGGAAACAGTAAATAAGGGATCGGGGCTAGAGCTGTCAAAATGGGCTTGGCCCGTGAGGCCAGCCCAACCCAGCCCACTACTTGGACAGGGCTGGGTTGGGATTTTTTTAGCCCATTTAAAACTGAGGATGATAAGCCCGGCCCAAGTCAGCCCACTGGCCCTTGAGGCTTGACCGAGGATGGGCCTAGGCCGGCCCGTGGGCCAAAAATTAATTATATAATTTAAATATTTAAAAAAGTAAAAACTAAAAAAATATTAACTATAATTCCCATTTTCTAACCTTAGATTGCTCATTCACCCTTCCATATCAACTAGAATTTATATTTTTGATATGCATGTAGTATGACAAGATTAATTTTTCTTTTGCTTAATTAACAACGAACTCAGAAAGTTTTAAGTGGCCAATAATATTTTTTTCAAAAAAAAAAATATTTTAAGTGGGCAATGATCAGTTTAGTTACTTTAATATATTGTTAAATTAAATTTCTCTTCAGTATAGAAAAAGGTCAAGTTTTAATACCCAAAAAAATTGATAATACTAGCAAATATCATGAATTTTAAAAATTTCATGGGCTATAATGATGAAATCGACAAATAATGTTAAACCTTAATTAAAAAACCTTAACATATAAACTTATTCAAGCAATTCCTGAACCTAAGGAATGTTAAAGAAAAGTGCTACAAAATATTAATGTAACGTTAAAAAAAAAGAGCTAGAGATATAGAGAATTTGCATTTCAATTACTAGATTCCTTGTCAAATATCAAGATTCTTGTACACTCTAAATAAACAGAAGTCGTTCATATGATCAAGAGATTATATCACGAAAAAAATATCTAAAGATTTGGAGAAATATTTTTTCTAAAAAAATTGAAGGCCCGACCCGCCCTAGCCCGCAACCCTCTTAGACTTTGGCTGGCCTGGCCATTTTAAGGCCATATAGATGGAGGGCCGGCCCGCCCTAGCCCACCAGATTTAAAAGTCCATGAGGCTTGGGCTGGGCTAGCCCGTTTTGACAGCTCTAATAGGGGCTATTACTCTCAAAATGATAGGCCGGGTCGTTTCAAATGGCCTAAAATAAACAAAAGATATATACAATACAAAAACTAAAAAAAGTGCTAAAGCACTTATAACTAATCTTCATCGGGGCCCGATTCCCCATCAGAACCATCGGAGCTTTCGGATCCTTCGGAACCCTCAGAGCCCTCTACGCCTTCAGGTTTGGACAATTTCTTTGCATCGGCCTCTAGCCTTTTGGCATCCTCGATTTTAGCTGATAGATCGAAGACCCGGGTATGAATCTCTTTGAGGGTCTCCTTCTGAACTAGTCGCCTCGTATATTCTGCATTGGTCTTCAGGCAGGCCTCGGCTGCTTCGACATCGGCCTTATACTGGGCCACCATCTCTTCAGCATCGGTGGAGGTTGTGCGCAACTGAGACTTTATAGCTTCATATTCATTACCGAGGGTGTCCCATTCTGCCAGAGCCGAGCTCAATTGCGCTCAGAGTTCATCATTCAGTTGGGATCACTTATCGGCTTTCTCCTTCTCCACCCGAAGCAGAACTTCCACCGAAGACAGCTTGGCCTGGGCGATCTCCTTCTCTAAGGCCAGCAGGTCCATCTTGTTTTTCCACCTGTCGGCCATCACTTGGATCTCATCTATCTCCTTGCGGAGTTGGTCGATCTGATCGATCTTCTGTTGGACATGTGAAGTATTGTTGTTAGCCTCTGCGACCGGACCTTCATTTCTAACTTTAAAAACCTTTACCTTTTCAACCAACTCGGCGTGCTCCTGCCTTAAGGCCGATGCTTCTTTTTGAGGTGCATCCAGCTCGGCCTGGAAGTTCTTGCTAACCCTTCTCGCTACTCGTTAAGAAGCTTGTACATGTCTTTATTTTGGGCAAGCTCCTTGATCTCGAGCTCGAGTTGATTGACCTCAACCTAGTACCGAAGGAAACTCTTGTGGTAAAGTACCGAGGTCTGCAAAAGGGCAAAAAATGTGAGAAACATCAAGCACAGATAACAATAGATAGATAGAGGGAAACGATACCTTACTCGATTCAGCGCCTGCTGCGCCTCATTGAAAAGGCATGGCGCGTTCACCGCATTTTTTTTTTGCCTAGTCCTCTTCGGTCACCAGGCATCGGAGGTAGCTTGCTAATCCCACAGGAGCAGAAAGAACTCGGACATCCTCTAGACAGTAACAACTATCGATCTCTTATGACCGAGATCCGCACTCGAGGCGGGGAACTGATTGATCAACTTTGGGCTCGAACTCGTCCCGCCAACTTCTGAAGATAGATCCTTCCTTGGAACTTCTAGGTCTCCAAACCCGGAAAAATCTTCCAAGACGGACGAGTCCACACTATCAAAAAAATACCAAAGGGGATCGTCTGCACCGTGAGTCCCTTTGTTAGACCTCTCATTCCCTTCTCGGGCCTCCTTGAGCATGGACTCAGTGTAAGATAGCAACCCAAAAATCTCTATTATGCCGGGCGGAGCAGAGCCGGCATCCTGGGGGTCTCATCCCCCGTTTCCACATTCTATCTTCCGAGCCTGAGGGAGATCAGTCTCCAGCATCTCCCCCTCGGCTGTTTCTTGCTCTCCGGGAGAGATCAGCCCATGGGACACGAAGATATCATCTTCTTTGGGCTCATGCCTGAGCCAAAGAAGTAAATTCGATTCTGGTGCTCGAGATCTAGAGCCTCTCTTTCGCTTACCAGCCAATCTCTTTTTAGGCTTCGATGCGGAGCTCGGGAAGCCCGAAGCCTTTCTTTTCTGCTTCTTCTTCTTTTCCTCCGCTACAGCCCCATGCTTCCCCAAAGTAGGGGGATCAATAGACAAGGACGCGTCATCGTCTCCCTCTAAAGGCCTAAGTTCAGTGGTCCTAGGAAAACCTGCAAAAAGAAAATAGAGGAAATGAGAATGAATATGATGAAACTAAGGGAGCCTAATGTTACTTATTCAGGAGAGAGGCCTTACCATGAGAACGGGCCTCCCATCGGCCCTTTGAGAGTCTGTTCCATGTATGCTAAAATTACGATATCTAAGTACGGATGCCCTTGATCCACTTCTTTAGTCGGGGAACCACATTCAGAACCCGCACGACAGCTGCACAATCACAAGCATAAGGGAGAAATTGAAGAAAACAAATTTAGGCATTTAAAGAGAGATTGCACTTACGAGATGCATTTCAAATCTTGGGGAATGGCATGTATTCTGGGGGGATAAAACCTCGGTCTTCACTCGAACGAAGCATCTTTGCCAGCCCCGGTCTCGATCTTCATTGATGCTCGAGAAGGGGGCTTTGCTGGCCTAGAGAGTAAGCTTGATCTGTCCCCTTCAAAACATTCGAAGACTATATCATCGGAGAGGGTGGTCAATCATGAACTTACGAGACTCGGTCTTGTTCACGAAGTAGCGGAGGAGGGTCACGATCCTCCATAATGATGGATGGGGTTTCCCGAGGCATACTTCGTACATCTTGCAAAAATTCAGAATGGTCGGGTCTACCAGACCCAATGTGAAGGGGTAAGAGTAAATACTTAAGTACCCCTCCACGTGGGTAGTAACAACGTCCTCGATCCTGGGGAATACTACGTCCCTACCTTCCCAGTTGCAGTCTTTTTGAACTATGGAAAGAACATCTTCGGTCACGGACATATGTACCTCGAGACTCATTCACCTCGATCCTATTTGCGCGAAGGCTTCTCGACTTTAAAGTCATCTACAATTGAGCAGCCCCCGGGAATGAACGCTATCAAGGGGAGGTTCGGGGGCCGGTTCGTTAATGACCACAACAGGAGAAGTCATTTCGAGGGAAACCACTTTAGTACCAGCTGCCAGTTGAGAAGAAGAGGAGGCAACTTATTGAGGGACGGTTTTCGATGTGAAGATTAAGAACAAAGTGTGAAGATTAAAAAGAAATCTAGGCAGAAAACTGGAAATTACTGAGAAATCTTGAAGAACAGGGGTAAAGATTTGAAAGTTTGATGAAGGTTAGTAATAACTTGAAAACTCGAAGGTAGAAGCTTGGTCAAAAGGTGAAAAATCAACGAAGGATGGAAGTTTTTATAGAGATTTCGTGTTGCTTTGCATTCAGGGGTGACCTGCCGATGGCTGACACATGTTCGAAGTCAGATTGACATGACTGACGGGATGTTTCGGCTTCTTTGTCATTTCTGTTACGGTGTATTGAAGAAGGAATTGAAAACATCTGTCGTTTCTCATCGTTTCAGTAAACACTCTTTAAGAAACGAGGGGACTATCTGTATACAGGTAAAATCAAACCCGTTGAATAGCCCAGTTTCCTAGTAAGGCAAACAGAGCAAAGACGTGATCGTAAGGAACCAGAATCTGGGCGAGGAACCCCTCATACCAGGGTTCGAGCAAATGACCTGCCCTTGGAGGCATCAGAACCACATTCTCCGGGTCCGGTTCGAGTCTCAAGACTTCAAAGAACATCATCAAACGGCTGCACACAACTAACGAAGGGCCGTGATATCCGTTCCCAACCGGATATCACGATGTCAATCTCTACTCGTATCGGTAGAAAATCAGTGATTAGCGACACAGAAGATTTTTATCTTTTTTAGAATTGTACTTAGGGTAAAATTTCCCTACTATATAATATGGGAGGATTATTATTCATGGGACACATTGTAACATGCATACCAATGCAATTTATCTCTATTCTCTCTGTTATTCAAAGTTATTATTTTTGTTCATCAGTTCTTCATAAGTCAAGCTCAGGATCGAAGGCAGGTTCTTCATTGAGCCATTAACTGAGCCCGAGATCACTCTTACCACTGGTTTGACTATTTATTACGTCTTTTATGTGCTTAATCTAACACCATTGATCATTTGTATTGAATTAATCTACATATCCTTAAAATCATATATAAATTCAATTGTTATCCGTTTTCAGGGTAAACAAAGATATTCAGAAAATTCTATAATGTCACACTTAAAACTTGAACTCGTGAATTAAAGTAATTTTAAAACCTCATTTGCTACTGCTCTAAAGGATTTCCTTGTTTCAACGTTTATTTACAACAAATAAATCATTTTTGTCTTATTAATTTTTCAGCGGACGAGGGCCACCCTGATTGAGCAATAACAAGAACTTTAATAGCTCTTCCCCTCATGGATAAATCTTCTCTGATTCATCAGATATTACAGTTCTTTCTCATTTTGTATTTATTTGAAAAAATAATTGAGTTACGATTAAATCTTCAAATCTCACTATAAATTTCAGCTTTATATATTTTTATAACTGGAGAATCCACCCCCATGGTATGACGTACCTAGTAAAATTAATTGCAATAGCAAATTATCCTGATTTATTTTTCATTTTGAAAATATTTCACTTCATCACTGATATAGAGAGAACTTGATTTTAGTTAATTATGCTGGGATGGCCCCCTCTTTTATTCTTAACTTTGACACATCTCTCTCACTACAACGCAACTCTGACAATGAGAGGTGGAGATCAGAAGGCGAAGAAATCCTATTTATGTCACAATAACTCATGATATGGTGGATAACAATTGTTTGCTTTCAACAGTTAATTTTTGTCTTCTCTTTAAATACGAAGGAAATGGGAATGTTACTTTAGCTGATCATTTTAGAGTAATTTGATATGTATAATTATTTACATTATTAATATTGTTAAGACCCGGAATTTCCATCTTCGGGATCGTGATGACACCTAACATTCCACTCGCTAGGCAACCCAACGTTAGAGTAAATCTTAAGCTAATTTTTAAACAATTCAAGTAATTAAAACCAATTAACTGAAAGAAAGTGCGAAAAGGTATAATAACCAAAATATCTAAGTACAACCCCGGATCTGGTGTCACAAGTGCACGAGCTACTAGAAGTTCTATAAATAGAGTCTGAAATAAATACAAAATGAAGTGAAGAGTAAAAGAGGAAAGGGGAAGGGGGCTTCAAGGTCTGCGGACGTTAGCATATCTACCTCAAGTCTTCGAATAAGTGCACCTTACGTACAGCTGGGACCAGTACCGAAATATGCACAAGAAGTCTCAAAGTGTAGTATGGGTACAACCAACCCAATGTACTCCGTAAGTGTTGAGCCTAACCTCGACGAGGTAGTGGCGAGGCTATGACAGGACACTCACGTAATTAAACATGTGCAAATATAGATATATGTACCAAACAACAACAAATAGAGATTTAATATGTACGATTAGGAGGGGACATGCGAAAGAGGGACAAGATATGATAACTACAACAGGAATGACAACACAAGTTAGTTAAATAAATCATCAACCAATAAAGACGGATACAAAATAAAGATGGCATGCCATCACCCATCGTTCTTTTACTCTCAACCTCACCATAAAACGATAAATATGACTCAACATCACCCGCTTTTACTCTCAACCTCACCATGAAACGATAAATATGGCACGGCATCACTCTTCATGCTTTTACCCTCAATTTGCCCATGTAATAATGAATAATTAATATAGATGGCACGGCATCACCCTTCTGCTTTATCACTCTCCCTTACCATATAATAATGAATATGAAAATTCGGGAGATAGATATTACAAGAATAAAATTTACGTCAAAAATGATTCCAAGATGCCAAACCTCAACTTCCAAAATACTCAACCATCACAATTAGTCCATAAATACACAAGGAACGATCAAGTAAGAAATAATCTAATCTAAGCATGGATGTCATAATTAAGGAGGCAATAAATCACAAGAAAACAAGTCCTACCCGCATGCTTTAACCCAACAACAACGCATAAGTACTCGTCACCTCACATATACGTTGTATCCACACATTTAAACATGTAACAAATAGTCAAACAAGTCCCAATCCCTCATGTCAAGGCTAACCACGAAACTTACCTCATTCTGCAATTGACTCAACGTTCAACCAAGGCCGTGCCTTTCGAACAAGCCTCCAAACCAACGAAATCTAGCAAATTATTAACCAAACGATTCAAACTAAGCCTTAGGAACTACCCATGAAAGAAAGAGGTACAATTTAGGTCATTAATGAAAAAGTCAATAAAAATCAACCCCGGGACCGTTTGGTCAAAATTCGAGATTCGAACCAAAATCTGATTACGCATTTAACCCAAGCATGATTATGTAATTTGTTTCGAAATCCAACCTCAATTCGAGGTATAAATTTTAATTTTACAAAAATCCCTAATTCTACCCAAATTCCCAATTTCCACCATGAAAATCCCAGGTTTAATGATGAAAACTTATGAAATATAATGGGTAAATGAAAGAAAGTAGACTAAGGTCACTTACTAATGAATTGAGGAAGAAAAGCCCTTGGAAAAATTGGCTCTAAGGTGTTTGGGGTTGAGAATTTGAAAGAACGAGCTAAAATCTCGTCGTTCTCAGCTTTTGTCCAGGCGCAGATGTCACAATTGCGGCCTGGGGTTCGTAATTGCAAATGCCACAAATGCGAGATTTTTTTCACAAATGCGAAACAACCCACACCTCTGCTATCATCGTATTTGCGATGATTTGTTCGCAAATGCGAATTGGGACTTACCGCAAATGCAACCAAAGTGATCACAATTGTGAACTAGCTTCCCCCATCCCCCATCACAAATGTAAACTATTTGTTCGCAAATACGACATAATACTCGAAAATGCGAGAAATCAGCCCCCAACCCATGCTCGGAAGTGCAAAGTCTCATTCACAAATGCGAGCATTTGCGAGCCAGACCTCGTAATTGCGAAGTCTAAAGCCCAGCACCAGAACACACATGCACCAGCATTTTCTCTAAGTCTAAAACCACTCTGAAGCCTATCTGAAACTCACCCGAGCCCTCGGGGCTCCAAACCAAATGTACACAGAAGTCCAAAAATATCATACGAACTCACTCGCGCGATCAAAACACCAAAATAACACCTAGAACTATGAATCAGACACCCAAACAATTGAAATCTCCAAAGAAACTTAAAAACTTTCATTTTAACAATTGGACGTCCGAATCATGTTAAATCAACTCCATTTTGCACCAAATTTTACAGACAAATCATGAATACAGTAGCAACAAAGTCAAACTTCGGTCAAACTTGAAATTCTTTAAACCTTTAAACTTCTTATTTTTAACAAATTGCGATAAATCAAGCTAGAGACTTTCGAATTTTATTCTGAGCTTATGCCCAAGTCCCAGATCATGATACGGACCCACCGAGACCAAAAAAACATAGATCCGGGTCTGTTTGCTCGAAACATTGACCGAAGTCAACTCAAATGAGTTTTAAAACACGATTTCATATTTTGATCAATTTTTTACATAAAAACCTTCCGACAAAAGACACGAACTGTGCACGTAAATCGAGAAAGGCTAAACGGAGCTAATCGAGGTTTCGAAACACAGAATTTAGGATTTAAACTATAAATGACTAATCGGGTCATCACAAATATTTAAAAAGTATACCTTTTTTATTTATAGATAATAGAATTATTCTTAATTGGAAGTGTTAATAATTGGTCTCATTTATTTGGAACACATAAAAAATTATTGCATCAACATAAACTAGGGTAAAATCTTATTGGCACCTAATTTTTTATATTAAATTAAATAATTTAACTTTAACAGTTAATTATTATAATAAAAAAAGTATCACAAATCATGATAAGTAAGAAATATATATTCGATAGACGCCAATTTGTACTTATTGATAATAACAACAACAACAATATATTCATCATAATTTCATAGATGGGATATGGAGAGAGTATTGTGTGTGTTGATACCTAATTTTTCTCTCATATATTTTAAAATGTATTGCATTTACAAACATGCACAAATATTTTTATAATTTTTCTATAATTTTTAAAGGTTTTAAATTAATTTATTTCTATATTTTTAATTATATAAATATTCAATAATTACTCCTCATGTTACTTTACAATGATTTAGTCATCTAAATTCATTATGTTATGCTCATGTGAGTGTTCAAATATTTTTAATTGTATTTTACAATTACATTTGCATTTTTAATACTATAATTGCATATTTTGCAAAATAGCCCCTACATATGCATAACTATATCTATACAGAAAATAACTTTTTATATTTTTATTATATTAAGTAATTATTTTAAATCATCTTCATGCATAAAAATAATTTTTATCATTTAATTAGCTAATTTTATTAAATTATTTTATTAATTAATTGGGTATTTAACAAATAGCCCCTTAATTATATTCAAATTCGGACCCCCCCCCCCGGCCCAACTTAAATTAACCTAAGCCCAAATCACCCCAGCCCAAAAGCTAAAGACCTCTACTCGACCCAAAACCCTTCTATTCTTGGCCGTTGATCTCTGAGATCAACGCTCCCCATTCTCCCTTTCCCTTTTTAACCCAAATGCCCCTAACCCTAGCCATTATCCAAAGATAGCCGCCCTTGAATCCCCTTATTCTCCGGTTCTCTCTGAAACCAACCCTAACCCTAGCGTCGTCACCTAAATCTACCCTAAACCCTTCAATTATTACCTATTCAATGGGGTTCCTTGGTGATTTGAGGCCCCTATCGACCTCTTACCTCATCTGGTTTGCTCGATTTTGTGGTTTCATGAAGGGATATCGAAGAGACCCAACCCAGATTTTGTTCGAAACCATTTAAGAATTCACCTATGGCCATCTCCGTTTGTGAGTACTATTATCTTGTGTTTATGGCTCGAATCTCTGGTTCCAAACCAGATTTTCTTTTATCTCTATCACTTTCTCAAAACTCTCATCTCTTACACTTTGAATCTATTCAAATCCTTGTAGATTTGAAACGTTTTCAAGTTTATACGGTAGTTCTCTTTAAAATTTTCTGTTCTCTTTATCATCGATTGATTTTAATGTTCCTCTAAATCAGGGTTTTGATTCTGAAGATCTGAAGTGGTTTAGAGTTCCTATAGCATTTTTCTTCAAAGGTTTTCTATTTTTCTTACTATTAATCGATCCTAATGTTCCTAATAGCTAGGGTTTTCAACTCGTCTTTTTCTGCGAAACGTTTTCTAAAACTCCTATGTGTTTGATTAACCTTTTTTTTCAATAATTTCTTTCATAACAGTGTTCCAATCTTAGTTCATTTGATCGTTTCATTACTTGATTCAATATCTGCCCATTATTTTTTAATAATTGAATGATTAACCAAACCATCTAAGGTTTGAAAGTGTTTCGTTTTACTGAGATGATTATTTATTGTAATTTTGTTTGCTTTCCTTATTTTGGAACTCATAATTGACGCTACTTGCCTTAAATATTCATATTAAGCTTAATTTGTGGGGTGACTACCTTACCAACCTTAAATCAGTCTCTATTTACTTGTGTTACCTTATTTGTATGATTAATTGCCTTGTTGCTTGCTGGATTTTCAGTGTTCTGACTCTAATTGGCTATTAGACTTACCATTTGCCTTATTTAGACCTCAATTCCGAGTCATTTTGGATACAGTCCCACGATTTTTTGCTTATTGATTGGCCCTGTCATGCCTAATTGATCGACTGATTATTTTCTTGCCTTATTTGCAAGCCTTTGAACTGCTTTACCTTATTGACTGTACTCTACTGAATGCTATATAAGCTTCATACCTTTTTCTTTAACACACACACACACACGAACATAGTTCAAAAACACACAGACACACACAAAAACTTTGCTCTCAAAGCCTCTCTGCTACTCGTGTTCATTGCATTGCTAGCCGGCTGAAAGCCAAGGCTAGAACACTGAGTTCTCTACATCTCTCATCTTCAGTTTACCATCTATAACTGGTATGCCTCCACTTTACTATCATTCAAACCCCTGTATGATTTAACTTGTGTACTTCTTATTCTCAGCATGTCTACTTTCATGTTATTAAATCAGTATGTTCTTTGTTATCAGCCTGCTTATTTTTATCTAGACCTATTTGCTTCATGCTAATACTCTTAATCATCATGCCTACTTACATAAGATTAGACTAAGAGGGTTTCTATTTTCAGCATGTCAGCATGTCTGCTTCTATTAACTAGACCTATGTGTTTTCCTGCTTTCAACATGTCTACATGTCTGCCTCTATGCCCTTAGACCTATGTTTACTTAACCTGTTCTAAGTGCTCATCCTTAACAAACTTCTGATTAAGTCATGGTCTCTATGCCCTCAACTCTACTTATTTTTCTGTGTGATTGTCTGATCCTAGCATGCTGTCCTATGGTTAATACATGCCTGTATGTTAACCTAGTAATAGCTAAGGTATCAAGACCATGAGAAACCTTGTTAAACTAATTGATTCTATTTGTTGTTAATTGATGAAGTTCAGGGCTAAGCTCCTTCTGTTAAATCTGGGCATTATGGGCCTTTGCTTTGTGATTATGTTTTTGCTGAGACCCCTTTGTTTCAGAATGCTTCTAACTTTTTGTTTACTCCAGAACTGTTTTCACTCCTCAACTGTTTTACTTCTGGATTGTTTTACTTCTGAACTGTTTTCTTAAAACTATTTCTAAACTTTCAAGCACTACCTTCCACTCATACTCTTAGAATATCTAGGACCTTGCCCCTCCAGTGTGAGCACTACTTAGAAGTCCATGAGACTCCTCTGAACTCTGACACACTGGGGCTGGCCCTTCCACACTACACAAAGACTATTTCTCTTTAAAGAGAGTCTGACTGTGAGCATTACCCGGGGTCCCTGAGGCCCTTGGGAACTTTGACACACCAGAATACTCTCTTGGATACTATGAGTTGTTGGGGTACTGCATATTTGGTTGAAGGCCTGGTTTTCCAGGTTTACTGTTTGGGCCTGTTCAAGCTCCCTATAGTTTTAGCAGTTTCACTTATGTAATTGATTATTTATGTTTGGTTTGTAATAATAATATTCTTGTAAAATAGATATTGGGGATATTAGTAAAATTGGGAGGGGTTCTTATATATATATATATTGTTGGGAAAGGGTAGATACCATGCCTATAGGGTTTAAAATCAGTCATGCATTCTAGATACCATGCCTATAGGTTGCTACAATGTTTGTTTGCTTATTTACATTTAGATGCCATGCCTATAGGGTTTAAAATTAGTCCTGTATTATAGATACCATGCCTATAGATTACTGCGATATTTGTTTGCTTATGTACTTTCAGATACTACGCAAAGAATTTAAAATCAGCTCTGCATTCTAGATACCATGCCTACGGGTTACTGCGATGTTCATTTATTTAGACACCATGCTTGTAAGTTTAAAATCAGTCTCTGCATGCCAATAAGGCTTAAATCAGTTTCTGCATGCAAATAAGGTTTAAATATGTTTCTGCATTTAGATACCATGTCTATAAGTTTTAAATCAGTTTCAACACCTAGACAACATGCCTATAAGGTTTAAATCAGTTTCCCGCACTTAGATACCATGTCTATAAATTTAAAATCGGTTTCTACACCTAGACAACATGCCTACAGGACCTAATGAACCAAACTGCCTGCTTAAAATCGTTTACTAGTTTATTGCAGCTCTGATTAACGATTAGACATCATGTTCATAGAACATCTTCGATCCATGCCTAGGCAAGCCTGTAGAGATATTAAAATCTAGAAATTATAAACTATGCTTTGTTTGTGAACTGCCCAGATTCAGCTAGTCCTAAAATTAGTAGGCAACTAATTAAGTACCTTGCTGCCTTATTTTAATAAAACACTGTGTATGTTCTGATTTGTGCTCACCTAGATATCCTGTTATAGGAATTTTTTTAAAAGTGTCCGAGATACTGCTGTTTGAGACGTGCAATTGCCTACTTATTTGTGGAGGTAAATGTTAGCCTTTAACTGTTCCTTTATCTGTTGTGTCCTATTTATTTTGCTTGTCGCTTAGATTTTCTCCTTTTAAGTGCTATAGGAGAGTCTATACCCACCTTAATTAGAAGTCCTAAAAACCTCTAGGACCATAAGTAAAGGGACGGGTAGTGCACGCATAGGATACATACTTGATGTTTCTAGAACGCTTTAAGTAATAACAAAGGGGAGGGTAATTGGATAGTAAAGGATATGATGATCTGTGCCCTAATGCTATGTGTAGCACCCCAACTTGGCGACAATTACCAAGCGTTGCACAGAAGTGATCCTATAGGCTAAAAAACCTAGGACCTCCTTACCCTTTTTTTTAAACAAAATGTCTGTTTGTCTAAATTATTTTGTTTGCTTAAGACTAATTCACATAATTTGAGTTTAGCCGGGACCCAGCATTGTGGACCTCGAGGGGTGCCTAACACCTTCCCCTCAAGGTTTTTTTGAGTCCTTACCCAATCTCTGGTATTGCAAACCGGTTTTATGAGTTACTTGCTTTAGGTGCCCTAACGCACCTTAAACCCGTTTGGTGGCGACTCTTCAAAATTCAAATACCCAATTCCCAATAGGACACAAGTTGTTCCCAATGAATGTCGAAACCCGGACTCCACGAGAAAAAAAGGGGTGCGACAGTATGGCGACTCTGCTGGGGATATATTAGGCTATTAAATGTAACGAACTTGTTTTTGTTAATTAGTCCTAAACATGCTTTATTCTGTTAATACATGTGCACCCCTTCTCCCTTATTTGGATTTAATCACCCATTTTTCAAGCACTTATGATTTCCTTTATTTTCTGAAACTGACTTGTCTCCTTGTTTTCTTTTTTTAACTGTCTTTTAGTCATTTAAATACTGCATTTATCATTTTTAACGTGCAAATACGTGACAACATGCTATCTATTGCTGCATAAATCATGCTCAACATCATATTCCACTCGTGCGCAATCAATCCTATAGCAACGCTTGATGAGTGTTTGCGCTTTTCCTATATATCGGCCTTTAAATTTGGTAAGGCATATTTGCAATAAAACTAGTTGATCAGCGGTGCAATCAACGGTTCTGTGCCTTTCCCCCTCAAGTTGTCCTCTTGAGGGTACCAGTCTAGACCTCTATAGAAACCTTACTCTGATTAATTGTACATGCATCATGGTCAAAATTAGTCGGGTTAATATGTTGTCTACATTATAACCCTTTAAGACAAGTCTCGTCCAAAGTCCATCAGGTTTTTCATAATCCCAACGGATGCAACCACAATTGTGTGCATTAATTTTGGAGAAATAAGTGCCAATATACTAATCATTATTGTATAAATAGACGAACCTGGAGGGGGAAAGGGCCTAAACATATTTTGTTTTGCAGAAATAAGGCACGAAGTCCCCAGGTTCGGAATGGTCGGTAACATACCATCACTATTGCTAGATTGGTGGAGGTATCTTCCATCAAGTGATCAAAATCATGTGAAAAGGGTCTTAGGAAATTTGTCTTCTTTGTTGGACCTACAGCCAAACAAAATATTGATCGAGGCTGCCACCATATTCTGGGACAAAGAAAGGGATGTGTTCTGCTTTGGTAACATAGAAATGACCCCTCTCTTGGAAGAAATATGGGGATTCACTGGGCTGCCTTGGGATAACCCTGGTTTATTAGTACCTGAAAATCTCACCATTAGGGGGTTTTTGAAGATGATGGGGTTAAAGAAGAATGATGACTTGGAGTGCCTCAAAACTCCTACATACCCTTCGACTTCCTCTATGAACGATACGGTCACAACAGGTTTTACCGTATTTTCGATGATGAATTTTCCATCAGCTCCTTGGGTTGGATTCACCGCAAGGTCTTTGTGTTCATCATGTGTTTGTTGGGTATGCTAGTGTTCCCGATCCAAGGGGACAGAATCCACACCAGACTGGCCATGGTGGCCAAAACTTTGATGGACGGGATCGAGGGGCATACATATACCATTGTCCCTATGATCATTGCAGATATGTACCGGGCCTCGCTGTCAGAAGGGGTTCAGATACTTCGAGGGTTGCAATTTGCTTCTGCAAGTTTAGCTGTTAGAACATCTCCAAAAGGGTCAATACCATCAGGAATTTCTGCGAAGGCCTTGGAATGATCATATAGCCTTCCATCATCCTAAGAAAATGACCTATATCCCATACATGGTTGCTCAACTAGAGGATGTTGTAGGATGGGTGCAGTTTTTCAACAATTTAACCGAGGAACATGTTCAATGGATGTTCGAGTGGTTCCTTACCGACAAGTTCATCATCAGATCCAGGGGTGTTTCACACTTGGTATTGATTGGGTTAAGGGGCATATACCTTTATGCTCCCCTCAGGGTTATGAGACAGGCAGACAGGAGGCAGTTCATACCACGAGTTGCTAAAATGAGTCTCTACAGGGCAGATTTTCAGGATGACGATGTCCCATACAAATGTGAAGCTCAGCACATGTGGCATTTGAAAATTATCGTGGAAAAGGATACCATCGAGCCAGATCGATATCATGCTGGTCATGTGTACTTTTACCCGTCGTGGTTAGAGGATAACATAGCAGGAAAATTTGAGCCAAGGTTTGGTCCAGGAAATAGGGTTATAAATGAAGTTGTTGAAGCACATGTGAAATATAACAAACTGCGCAAAAGAATTCGCGAGCCTAAAGCCGAGCATATTGAGCAACATAAGGAAGATATGGAAATGATCAATGAGTGGAAAGAGAGGGTTGTTAAATACAGGGAAAGGCTGGAATATCTGGAGTATAGTCTGATGGAATGGGAAGAAAGAATGAGGCAGAGAGTCATCGATTGCCAGAACACTGAGGGAAACGAAGGAGGACATTGGCAATGGCATTCTTACTACTCAACCTGTGCGAACTGGGGGAACAGATCGACAAGAGCATCCAGCCTATAGAGGGTCCTTCTGGGACCAAATGGATTAGGTTTACTTGCTTTTCAAATGTAATAAGTCCAGGTGCCATTAGTGACATTATCTTATTTATTGTCGTTTTGGATCGTCTATCTTTACTTAATGAAATGAGGCAATTATTGGCACTGAATTTCTCCAAATCTATTTGTCACTAAGCCTACGTCAGGCACAACGAGGCTCCCAAATTAGGACGTGAATTTACATTCCTATAATATGTGTTTAAATACTGCAAATTTTTCGGAACCCTCACTAACTTGTTTACCTTTTATTTTTCTTTATTTTTATTATTATTCCCATCCCCTAGGGTTGGTTCGCACATACTGGAATCATCAGCATATCACACCAGATCCAGAGGCCCTCCACCTCCTCCTCCTCCTCCAAGTAATACGAAAAGCATAGGAAAAGCTAAGATGGATGATTTGAGTAGTATTCGAAAAGAAAATTCTAAGAATGCAAAAACTTTAGACGGTCGGAGTACTCCGACACAAAATGACTTGGTTTTGCAATTGGAACAAAAGATACTGGAGTTACAAGGAGAAATTGAGCAGGTCCGCAACTTAGTAAACCTCTCCCTCACTCTGAACACCCCAGATGTTCACCAACAAAATACCAATAACCCAGCATCTTCCCAAAATACACCAAACTAGCATCCACAAAATCCTCCTGCACCCCATCAATATGCAACTCCATCTCAAAACCCCAATCCTTTACCGATACCAACCCCTCCACAACACCATCATCAACCAACCTAGTACCAACAAACCACTGCCTATCACACTCCTCAAAACACACCACAACCCATTCCTGATCCTCAAAACTCAACTAACGACCACGACTACACCTAAATCCCTAGCACTTACCGTGCCTCACTCCACTCAACCAATCTCCTATACACTAGAATTCGCTGAGAAGGATCTGCTCATCAAGAACGTGGTCGAGGATCTCAAGAAATTGACAAGTCGAGTTTAGGGTGTTGAAGGAGGTAAAGGGATAAAAGGTCTAAATTATGAGGATCTATGCATACAACCAGACGTGGAACTGCCAGAGGGTTACAAACCTCCCAAGTTCGAAATGTTTGACAGAATAGGTGATCCCAAGGTTCATTTGAGAACTTACTGTGACAAGCTCGTGGGGGTCGGAAAAGATGAAAGGATCCGAATGAAGCTCTTCATGAGAAGCCTTACTGGAGATGCTCTATTCTGGTACATAAGCTAGAACCCTAAGAAGCAGGCCAACTGGGTGAGCATGGCATCAGAATTTATGGACCGTTTTTGGTTCAATACGGAGAATGCACCAGATGTCTTCTATATCCAGAACCTAAAGAAGAAGCCAACCGAGACTTTCTGCGAGTATGCTACTAGGTGGAGGTTGGAAGCAGCCAAGGTCAGACCAGTACTAGAAGAAGAATAAATGAACGAGTTCTTTGTCAGGGCACAGAACCCATAGTATTATAAAAGGCTAATGGTAATCACAAGTTCTCCGATATCATCAAACTCGGGGAAAGAATTGTAGAGGGTATCAAAAGCGGGATGGTGACAAATTTCGAAGCATTGCAGGCCACGAACAAAACATTACAATCAGAAGGCATATCAAAGAAGAAAGAAGTGGGGGCAGTAATGGTGGCCCAAGGCCCAAAATCTCCGCTCACATACCAAACACCTCCACCCATATACCAAACATCTCCACCCACATACCAAGCACCTCCGCCCACATATCAACCCTCATCTCCCAGATACTCTCAACCCGCTACCGCCTATCACACTTATAACACCCAGCCAGCCTAATATCATTCACCTCCAACTCATCCAAATTACCAGAAACCCCGACCTAACTTTGATCGCAAACTACACAGACAATACACCACTATTGCTGAACCCATCGACCAGTTGTACAAAAGGTTGAAGGCCACTGGTTATGTCACTCTATTCCTATTGTGGCAATGGAGGACTCATCTCAATGGGTCAACCCAAACAAAACATGTGCTTATCATTCCAGTATGAAGGGGAACATTATTGACGAGTGCTGAACATTGAAGGATAAAATCTAGACATTGATTGATAACAAGGTCATACAGGTGAAGAAAACTGCGCCCAAAGTCCGCAACAATCCTTTCCCAGATTATACGGGTGATAAGGTACATATGATAGAGATGAATGAAGAATGGGATCCTGAAGGGTCAATCGGGCTTATTCGAGAATGCGATGACTTTAAACCCACAGTCACACTCACTCCTATTGTGGTGCAAACGCAATCGTCAGTGGAGGTTAAAGTAACCACATCGGTTCCATTTGAGGTAGAGGTAGCTCCACCTGCAGCCACACCTATTCCATTTGAGGTATAAGTGGCCACACCTTTCATAGTGATAGTATCAACCACACCTCCTTTCAATTCCAATGCTATTCCTTGGGATTACGTTACTGAAGCCATGCAAAAAGGAAAGGCAAAAATGAAAGAATCTGATGATGTACAAGGAATGACCAGAATAGGAAGGATCTATACACCCAAACATTTGGGAGGATCGAGCAAGGAGGCTGCTACCAAGCAACCTGTCATGGAAACAAGACCGGATGATCTTTAGAGGAAAGTACAGGCGAGGGAATACTCTGTCGTCGATCATTTGAATAAGACCCCCGCCCAGATCTCCATCCTGTCACTATTGCAAAATTTCGAAGTCGCATAACAATGCTTCGATGAAAGTGTTAAATGAAGCTTATGTGCCCAAAAATATCACCTGCGGTGAAAGGGCCAACATGGTTAGGCAAGTGCTGGAGAGTCATAAGATCACCTTCCACGAGGATGAATTACCGCCTTAAGGGTTAAGTCACAATCGGGCAGTGCATATCACAGTACAATTTGAAGACAAATTCATTGCCAGGGTCTTAATAGATGGGGGTTCAAGCCTCAACATTTGTCCGTTGACTACTCTGAAAAGATTGGGCAATGATTTCCACGAGATACATGCGGGATGTATGAACATAAAAGGCTTTGATGGCTCTCAAAGGGCCACGATCGGGGAGATTAACCTTTGTCTGCAGATGGGGCCAACTTGGTTTGATGCTGAATTCCAAGTGCTTAACATATCAGCTACATACAATCTTCTATTGGGTCGACCTTGGATACACGCCGCCGGGGCCGTGGCTTCCACACTACACCAGGCTGTAAAGTTCGAATGGAATCATCAGGAGGTGATCTTTCACGGAGACAGGAGTAACCCCATTTACACCAGTCAAACTATCCCGGTTATCGAGAACAGAAGAAGGCTAGAAGGGAAAATTTATCACCACATTGAACATGTCAATGCAGTTGAGAAAGACAAATGGTGGAGTAACAAAATAGAAAGCATACTAGCATGGTTTGGGTATAAACTTGACAAAGGGCTTGGGAAGAAACTCCAGGGCATTACCAAGCCGATACAGTTGAAATGTCACGACACAACTTTCGGGCTAGGATACCCATACACCTGGCAGAAGTACAATGATTGGTCACCACCATGGTGTGGTTCTTATTACCCTCTCGAGCAACCAATGCCATATTTGGGTCAGACTTTTCACTAGGCTGATACAATACGGGGAACTGCAGAGGAAAAAGCTTTAGCTAGGGTGAGTAATTTGTTCTTAGAGGACGAGGATATGGATTGTAGTGCAATAATTGAGGAGGAGGAGGAATAAGGCCTCACTATTCAGATTGTGGAGAAAGGAGCTATTCTCAGGAATTGGACTGCCACACTATCCCGAGCCCGTCAAGTCCCTAGGTAGCTTGGCATTTAGTCTAAATTTATTTCTATAGCCATGCTAGGCATTTCAGATGTTTTTAGTAATTTTGTTTTAAAGACGCGTTTTGTTTCAAAATAATTACTCAATTCATCGAGCCGTAATTGTTTTGGATATTTTCAAAATTTAATCAATGAATTGCTATTTATTATTCATCATTATCTTTCACATTTTTTCTTTTTACAGTGTTATTATTACTTTTCTTGATGAACCGATGACTGTGATATGTAATAAGACAACAACATAAGGATAGTGACTTAGAAAAAGAGGACGAAATACCTGAGAAAGCTGTCAGAGAAGTTGAGAACTTTGAGAATAAACCTAAGTCCAATCTGGAAGGGACTGAAGCAATGAATTTGGGAGACGCCGAAACCGTCAAGGAGACTCGCGAAAGCATTCATTTATCACTGCCAGAGAAGGAAGAGTACATTTGTTTCCTAAAAGAATATAAGGATATCTTTGCATGGTCGTATGATGACATGACCGGTCTGAGCACATCCATAGGAGCTCACAAATTACCTACCAATCCAATGTGTCCGCTAGTGAAGTAGAAACTCAGAAAATTCAAACTAGACATGAGCCTGAAAATTAAGAAAGAGGTCACTAAGAAAATCAAAGCCAAAGTCCAAAGGGTATTTGATTACCCAACCTGGTTAGCCAACATTGTACCGGTTCAGAAGAAATACGGGAAGGTCAGGGTTTGTGTCGACTATCGGGATTTAAACAGAGCAAGTCCTAAGGATGACTTTCCACTACCAAATATTCACATCCTGATCTACATTGCACCAAACATGAACTCCAATCCTTTGTATATTGCTTCGTGGGTCATCACCAGATCTGGATGGATGAAGAAGACGCAAAGAAAACAACTTTCATCATATCGTAGGGGGTATACTGCTACAAAATGATGTCATTTGGTCTAAAGAATGCTGAGGCTACTTACATGAGAGCCATGACAACCATCTTCCATGATATGATACACAAAGAAATAGAGGTGTATGTTGACGACGTCATCATCAAATCCAAGAGGGTCGCATATCACATAGCAGACCTAAGAAAGTTCTTTGACAAGTTAAGGAGGTACATCCAAAATTGAACCCCGCAAAATGTGCATTCGGGGTTCCCACAGGGAGTTGTTGGGATTCATTGTCAGCCGTCGGGGAATCGAGTTGGACCCATCCAAAGTTAAGGCTATTCAAGAGTTACCACCACCAAAGAGCAAGAAGGACGTGATGAGCTTCCTAGGACGTCTCAACTATATCAGTCGCTTCATAGTACAGTCAACAATTATATGTGAACCTATCTTCAAAATATTGAGGGAAGATGCTAAAACGAGTTGGACCGAAGATTGTCAAAAGGCTTTTGAAAAAATTAAGGAATACCTATCCACACCACCAATCCTAGTCCTGCCAGAACCTGGGAGACCTTTACTACTCTATCTATCTGTATTAGATGGAGCTTTCAAATGTGTTTTGGGACAACATAACGAGACAGGAAGAAAGGAGCAAGTCATATACTACTTGAGTAAGAAATTCATACCTTATGAAGCACGATATTCTCTGCTGGAATGCACTTCCTGTGCTTTAACCTAGACAGTTCAGAAGTTGAGGCATTACTTCTGTGCCTTAACCACATACCTCATATCCAGGTTGGACCCTCTGAAGTATATCTTTAAGAAGTCCATTCCAACAGGGAAGTTAGCCAAGTGGTAGATATTGTTAAGTGTGTTCGATATCATCTATGTTACTCAGAAGGCGGTCAAAATACAAGCATTGACAGACCATCTTGATGAAAATCCTGTGGTAGGAGAATACAAACACTTGAAAATGTATTTTCCTGATGAATAAGTATCATTTGTAGGAGAGGACATTGCTGAGGCTTACGACAGTTGGAGAATGTTCTTCGACGGAGCGGCAAACTTCAAAGAAGTGGACATCGGAGCAGTTTTGGTATAAAAAATAGGTCAACACTACCCTGTATCCACGGAGCTTAGGTTTCCATGCACCAACAACATGGCATAATACGAAGCTTGCATCATAGGGCTTAATCTGGCCATCGATATGAATATACAAGAGCTACTGGTAATCGGTGATTCGGATTTTTTGGTACATCATGTTCAAGGAGAATGGGCTATGAAGAACACCAAGATACTGCCATACTTATATCATGTGCAGTAGTTAATAAAGAGACAAAGATAGAATTCAAACATGTGCCCAGAATTCAAAATGAGTTCGCAGACGGACTGGCCACTTTATCATCATTGATACAACACCCAGACAATAATTTCATTGATCCCATCACGGTGAAAATCTATAACCAGCTAGCTTATTGTGCTCATGTTGAAGAAGAAACGAATGGAAAACCTTGGTTCCACGATATCAAAGAATATTTGGCGAGAGGAGAATATCTAGAGCAGGCAAACCATACTCAGAAATGCATGCTGCGGAGGTTGTCCAATCACTTCTTCCAAAGCGGAGGGACCCTGTATAGAAGAACTCCTGATCTGGGGTTGTTAAGCTGTGTTGACGCAAAAGAAGCTTCCAGATTGCTCGAGGAGATATATGCCGGGACTTGTGGACCACATATGAATGATTTTGTCCTAGCCAAGAAAATACTCAGAGCCAGATACTTTTGGATGACCATAGAAACGGATTACATCTGGTACGTACAGAAATGCCACAAGTGCCAGGTGCATGCAGAAATGATAAAGTTACCACCAAACGAGCTCAATGAAACAAGTTCCCCTTGGCCTTTTGCTGCCTGGGTAATGAATGTCATCGGTCCAATCAATTCCACTGCTTCAAACGAGCACCAGTGCATTTTGGTGGCCACCGACTATTTCACAAAATGGGTAGAGGCCGCATCTTATAAAGCTGTAACCAAGAAAGTTATCATAGACTTTGTCAAGGATCATATTGTTTGCCAATTTGGAGTTCCCGAGTCCATTATCACTGATAATGCTGTCAATCTCAACAGTGACCTGATGAAAACCATGTGTGAAACCTTCAAAATCAAGCACAAGAACTCTACAAAATACAAGCCTCAAATGAATGAAGCTGTGGAAGCTGCCAATAAAAACATCAAGAAGATACTAAGGAAGATGGTAGAAAATAACAACAATGGAACGAGAAGTTACCTTTTTCCCTATTGGGGTACCGCACTACGGTCCACACATCAACTAGGGCAACCCCCTATTTACTGGTTTATGGTACCGAAGCTATCATTCCAGCCGAGATAGAAATTCCTTCTTTAAGGATCATACATGAAGCTGATCTCAGTGTTGCAGAATGAATAAGAAGCCGCTATGAGCAACTGGCCCTTATAGATGGAAAAAGAATGAACTTAGTATGTCACGGTCAGCTTTATCAGAACAGAATGTCCAGAGCTTTCAACAAAAGGGTCAAACCAAGGCAATAAGCACCGGGACAGTTGGTGCTGAAGAAGATCTTCCTGCATCAAGATGATGCCAAAAGGGCTATTTTCTCCCAACTGGCAAGGTCCTTACATGGTTCACCGAGTGCTAACAGAAGGAGCACTCATACTTGCAGAAATGGACGAAGAAGTTTGGCCAAAACCAATCAATTCAGATGTAGTCAAGAGATACTATGTTTAGACTATTTACACTCCTTCATATGATGTAATTGAATTACACTTGACCTGATTCCCGTTTAAGAGGGGATACGTAGGCAGCCCTCTGGATTCGGTCATATCTTAATAAAATTTTCATTTTCCATCAGAACCAAAAACTGGGGCAGAATTTTAAGGAGGACCCTCAAAATTCCGGAGCAGGTCCAGTAGATGGCATCATATGCTGGACAGTTAGAAATCGGTTAAGAAACTGGGGCAAAATTTTGAGAAGGATTCTCAAAATTCCGGAGAAGTTTCAGCAAATTTCTTCGCACGCAAACGGCCGAAGGATCATTTACCAAACTGGGACAAAATTTTGAGGAGGACCCTCAAAATTCTAATATGAGAAAGATGCAATGTCTCTGAAATGTGTTACCGTCACTAGTTCATCTAAAATTACTTGATATTTCACTATGTTTTCTAAAAAATAACTTCATTTTTATCAATAAATACATATTTTCGAAAAACTCTATTTTCATAACAGCTAGGTGTTACCCTGGACAACTCAAACAAGGCCTCCAGAATGGAGCGGAGAAAAGCTAGCAAATGAAGGCACGAACCAACCTCCCCTTACAAAACTCATGATTTTTTTTGGATGCAGGCATGGTGAACATAAAGTGAGTATTCGCAAATATACACATATCAAAATCACTATCAATCAGGCCACCAGACGCAAATATATCTCCAACTAAGAAATATTCTACTCCTATTTGCTACTTGTTCACTACATAAGGCTAAGCACTACTTTCTCTTTGTATGAGACTAAACCCTGTCTTAAACCTTGCATGAGTCTAAGCCCTGCCTCCGCATTTGCATAAGGCTAAGCACTGCCTTCTCTTTGCATGAGACTAAGCCCTATCTCAAATCTTGCATGAGGCTAAACCATGCCTCCGCATTTGCATAAGGCTAAGCATTGCCTTCTCGTTGCATGAGACTAAGCTCTGTCTCAATTCTTGCACGAGGCTAAGCCCTACCTCCACATTTACATAAGGCTAAGCATTGCGTTCTCTTTGCATGAGACTAAGCTCTGTCTCAGACCTTGCATGAGGCTAAGCCATGCCTCCATATTTGCATAAGGCTAAGCATTGCCTTCTCTTTGCACGAGACTAAGTCTTGTCTCAAATCTTGCATGAGGCTAAGTCCTGCCTCCATATTTGCATGAGACTATGCTCTGTCTCAGATTTTGCATGAGGCTAAGCCCTGCCTCCATATTTGCATAAGGCTAAGAATTGTCTTCTCTTTGCATGAGACTAAGCTCTGTCTTAAATCTTGAATGAGGCTAATCTCTGCCTCCATTTTTATATAAATCTAAACATTGCCTTCTCCTTGCATGAGACTAAGCTCTATCTCCAGTCTCGCATGAGGCTAAGCCCTACCTCCATATTTGCATAAGGCTAAGCACTGTCTTCTTGGGACTAAGCATTGTCCTTCCCTACCTAAATGTTGCTCTATTCTTAGCCTGACACTATCTTCGTCCCTTGGGCTAAGCTCTGCCCCCAAAACTCTGCGCAAGACTAAGCTCTGTCTTGTTGTCACTTTCGGTATCATATCTCTACACTTCATGGGAAGACATATAGCCAACCATTCCAAAGGCATCATAGTCCGAAGGCATCATCCTCACAGCCCGAAGACACCATGCCATGGCCTGAGGATCCCTCAAATTTGCACATCATTTTTCAAAGGCGTCATGGTTTAGAGGCATCATCCTCATATCCCGAGAATATCATTTCATGGCCTGCGAATCTCCTATCTCATAATTCATGGCCCAGGACGTCATATGCACCGTCCAACGACAACCTTTTATGGTCTAAAGGGAATTTGCATCACGTTTAAATTCACGCAATAATCTATATACTTGCATGCACCGTATTTTAAAGTTTTGCACGTAATCCAGGAGGTAACCGCCCTTCAAACAGGAGCAACCTTAGCTCCGGTTTCCACTCATACCATCTTCACCTTGTCATTATAACTGATTCCCCATCAATTACCCACCTTATTCTGTGACCATTTGGATATCTACACTATATTACATCCGTTACACTCCAAACTCACAATCATAACTCCATCCAACATTACCCTTCACAAAGGAACCTTTTCCATCGGCTTCACTCACCGTTGGGTCCAGAACTACACATGGCCTGATTCCTGTAAAAGCAAGGATATGTAGGCAACTCAGTGACCAGGGTTCGGCCTTTATTTTTTTCAAAACATCTCGTTCGGTCAAAATCGATCATCATTTCTTTACCCAAAAACTCTTTCATCCTTTCCGGGTAAAGAAGGGCAGCTGTTGATACCTAATTTTTCCCTCATATATTTTAAAATGTGCATACACACTTTTAAAATATTGTACATGTATTTACAAACATGCACAAGTGCTTTTACAATTTCTCTATAATTTTTAAAGGCCCTAAATTAATTTATTTCTACATTTTTAATTATATAAATATTCAATAATTACCCCTCATATTACTTTGCAATGATTTAGACATCTAAATTCATCATTTTATGCTCATATGAGTGTTCAAATATTTTTAATTTCATTTTTACAATTACATTTGCAGTTTTAAAACTATAATTGCATATTTTGCAAAAATAGCCCCTATATATGCATAACTACATTATCTATACAGAAAATGGCTTTTTTATATTTTTATAATGTTAAGTAATTATTTTAAATCATCTTCATGCATAAAAATTATTTTTATCATTTAATTAGCTGTTTTTATAAATTATTTTATTAATTAATTGGGTATTTAATAAATAGCCCCTTAATTATATTAAATTTCACACCCCCCCCAGCCCAGCTTAAATTAACCTAAGCCCAAATTACCCCAGCCCAAAACCTAAAGACCTCTACCCGACCCAAACCCCTCTAATCTTGGCCGTTGATCTCTAAGTTCAACGGCCCCCATTCCCCCTTTCCTTTTTAACACAATCGACCCCCTAACCCTAGCCATTTCTGTGAAGATAGCCACCCTTGAATCTCTTCTTCTCCAGTTCTCTATGAAACCAACCCTAACCCTAGCGTTGTCACCTAAATCTACCCCAAACCCTTTGATTATTACCCGTTCCATGGGGTTCCCTGGTGATTTGAGGCCCCTACTAGCCTCTTACCTCTTCTGGTTTGTTCGATTTTGTGATTTCATGAAGGGATCTCAAAGAGATCCAACCCAAATTTTGTTCAAACTGTTTAAGAATCCACCTATGGCCATCTCCATTTGTGAGTATTATTATCTTGTGTTTATGGCTCGAATCTCTGGTTCCAAACCAGATTTTCTTTTATCTCTGTCACTTTCTCAAAACTCTCATCTTTTACACTTTGAATCATTTCATATCCTTGTAGATTTGAAACGTTTTCGAGTTTATACGGTAGTTCTCTTTAAAAATTTCTGTTCTGTTTATCATCGATTGATTTTAATGTTCCTCCAAATAAGGGTTTTGATTCTTTATTATTTGCTGTAGATCTGAAGTGGTTTCAAGTTCCTATAGCATTTTTCTTCAAAGGTTTTCTGCTTTCATTACTATTAATCGATCCTAATGTTCCTAATAACTAGGGTTTTCACCTCGTGTATTTCTGCGAAACATTTTAAAACTCCTATGTGTTTGATTAAACTGTTTTTCAATGATTTCTTTCATAACAATGCTCCACTCTTAGTTTATTTGATTGCTTCATTACTTGCTTCAATATCTCCCATTATTTTTTTTAATAATTGAATGATTAACCAAACCTTCTAGGGTTTGAAAGGGTTCTGTTTTACTGAGATGATTATTTACTGTAATTTTGTTTGCTTTCCTTATTTTGGGACCCCTAATTGACGCTACTTTCCTTAATTGTTCCTATTAAGCTTAATTTGTGGGGTGACTACCTTACCAACCTTAAATCAGTCTCTATTTACTTGTGTTACCTTTTTTTGTATGATTAATTGCCTTATTGCTTGTTGGATTTTCAGTGTTCTAACTCTAATTGTCTATCAGACTTACCATTTGCCTTATTTAGACCTCAATTTCGAGTTATTTTGGATGCAATCCCATGATTTTTTGCTTATTGATTGGCCCTATCATGCCTAATTGATCGACTGATTATTTTTTTGCCTTATTTGCAAGCCTTTGAACTGCTTTACCTTATTGACTGTACTCTATTGAATGCTATATAAGCTTCACCCCTTTTCTTTAACACACACACACAAACATAGTTCAAAAACACATAGCCACACACCAAAACTTTGCTCTCAAAGCCTCTCTGCTACTCGTGTTCATTGCATTGCCTAGCCGACTGAAAACCAAGGCTAGACCACTAAGTTCTGTATATCTCTCATCTTTTGTTTACCATCTGTAACTGGTGTACCTCCACTTTACTATCATTCAAACCCCTGTATGATTTAACTTGTGTACTTCTTGTTCTCAACATGTCTACTTTTATGTTATTAAATCAGTATGTTCTTTGTTATCAACCTGCCTATTTTTAACTAGTCCTACGTGCTTCATGCTAATACTCTTAATCAGCATGCCTACTTACACAAGATTAGACCAAGAGAGTTTCTATTTTTAGCAAGTCAGCATGCCTGCTTCTATTAACTAGACCTTTGTGTTTTCCTGCTTTCAACATGTCTACATGTCTTCCTATATGCCACTAGACCTATGTTTACTTACCCTGTTCTAAGTTCTCATCCTTAACAAACTTCTGATTAAGTCATAGTCTCTATGTCCTCAACTCTGCTTGCTTTTCTGTGTGATTGTTTGATCCTAACATGATGTCCTATGATTAATACATTCCTATATGTTAACCTAGTAATAGCTAAGGGATCAAGACCATGAGAAACCTTGTTAAACTAATTGATCCTATATGTTGTTAATCGATGAAGTTCAGGGCTAAGCTCCTTCTGTTAAATCTAGACAATATGGGCCTTTGCTTTGTGACTATGTTTTTGCTTAGACCCCTTTGTTTCAAAATGCTTCTAACTTTTTTTACTCCAGAACTGTTTTACTTAAGAACTATTTTCTTAAAACTATTTCTAAACTTTCAAGCACTACCTTCCACTCCTACTCTTAGAATATCTAGGATCTTGCCCCTCCAGTGTGAGCACTACTTAGGAGTCCATGAGACTCTTCTGAACTCTGACACACTGGGGCTGGCCCTTCCATACTGCACAAAGACTGTTTCTCTTTAAAGAGAGTCTGGGTGTGAGCATTACCCGGGGTCCCTGAGGCCCTTGGGAACTTTGATGCACCAGAATAATCTCTTGGATACTATGAGTTGTTGGGGTACTACATATTTGGTTGAAGGCCTGGTTTTCCAGGTTTACTGTTTTGAGCCTGTTCAGGCTCCCTATAGTTTTAGCAGTTTCACTTCTGTAATTCATTATTTATGTTTGGTTTATAATAATAATATTCTTGTAAACCAGATATTGGGGATATTAGTAAAACTGGGAGGGGTTCTTATATATATATATATATTTGGGAAAGGGTAGATACCATGCTTATAGGGTTTAAAATCAGTCATGCATTCTAGATACCATGCCTATAGGTTGCTGCGATGTTTGTTTGCTTATGTACATTTAGATGCCATGCCTATAGGGTTTAAAATAAGTTTTGCATTCTAGATATCATGCCTATAGGTTGTTGCGATGTTTGTTTGCTTATGTACATTCAGATACTATGCCTATGAATTTAAAATCAGCTCTGCATACTAGATACCATGCCTATGGGTTACTGCGATGTTCGTTTATTTAGACACCATGCCTGTAAGTTTAAAATTAGTCTCTGCATGCCAACAAGGCTTAAATCAGTTTCTTCATGCAAATAAGGTTTAAATCTATTTCTTCATTAGATACCATCTCTATAAGGTTTAAATTAGTTATCACATTTAGATGACATGTCTATAAGTTTTATATCAGTTTCTACACCTAAACAACATTCATATAAGGTTTAAATCAGTTTCCCACATTACGACACCATGTCTATAAGTTTAAAATCAGTTTCTACACCTAGACAACATGCCTATAGGACCTAATAAACCAAACTGCCAGCTTAAAATCGTTTAATGGTTTATTGTGGCTTTGATTAATAATTAGACATCATGTTCATAGGACATCTCCGATCCACGACTAGGCAAGCCTATGGGGAGATTAAAATCTAGAAATTATAAACTATGCTTTATTTGTGAACTGCCCAGTGCTAGTCCTAAAATCAGTAGGCAACTAATTAAGTACTTTGCTGCCTCGTTTAATAAAACACTGCATATGTTCTGCTTTGTGCTCACCTAGATATCCTGCTATAGGACTCTTTTTAAAAGTGTCTGAGATACTGCTGTTTGAGACGTGCAATTGCCTGCTTATTTGTGGAGGTAAATGTGAGCCTTTAATTGTTCCTTTATCTTTCATGTCCTATTTGTTTTGCTTGTCGCTTAGATTTTCTCCTTTTAAGTGCTATAGGAGAGTCTAGACCCACCTTAATTAAAAGTCCTAAACACCTCCAGGACCATAAGTAAAGGGACGGGGAGTGCACGCATATGATACATACTTGATGTTGCTAGAATGCTTTAGGTAAAAACTAAGGGGAGGGAAATTGGGTAGTAAAGGATATGATGACATTTGCGCTAATGTTATGTGTAGCACCCCAACTTTACGATGATTACCAAACATTGCACAGAAGTGATCATATAGGCTAAAAAACCTAGGACCTCCTTACCCCTTGTTTTTTTAAACAAAATGTCTGTTTGTCAAAATTACTTTGTTTGCTTAAAACTAATTAACCTAATTTGAGTTCGGCCGAGACCCACCGTTGTGGACCTCGAGGGGTGCCTAACACCTTACCCTCAAGGTTATTTGAAGCCCTTACCCAATCTCTGGTAATGCAAACCGATTTTATGAGTTACTTGCTTTAGGTGCCCTAACGCACCTTAAATCCATTAGGTAGCGACTCTTAAAAATTCAAATACCCAATTCCCAAAAGAAAACGAGTTGACCCCAATGAATGTCAAAACTCGGACTCTGCAAGGAAAAAGGGGGCACGACAGTGTGTATGCATATCTAATCCCTACCTTGCGCACATAGAGAAGTTGTTTTTGATAGGCCCTCTGTTAGGATATATGTAGGTCGGGTTGGTTTAGATTTTTTAATTACCAAATCAAACTAATAGTTTTGGGTTTGTAAATCTATTACCCAAATCAAACAACAAAGTCGAGTTTTTCAATCTCTATTTTTTTGGGGTTTTTGGTTTATTTCAGGTTTTTTCTGGTAAATTATTCATAGCACAAAATTAGTAACTTGTGCTCCAAGTATTTATTGTAATGACCCGCAGTCATTTTGAGAGTAATAGCCTCGATCCCCTATTAAGTGCTTCACCGGTATCTATTTTTGCTATTGTGACTTGCTGGGGGGGTTCATTTTGGTTTTTGAAGTGTTTTAGGACACTTAGTCCCTAAATGGAGGCTTAACTTATGATCTAGACCGAGGTCAGAACTGTGTGAAGATGACTCCGGAATGGAGTTCCATCAATTCCGTCAGCTCCTTTGAGTGATTTTGGGCTTAGGAACATGTTCAGATTGTGTTCTGAAGGTCCGTAGCTTATTTAAGATTGAAACAGCGAAAGTCAATTTTTTGGAGTTTTGGACTGGTAGTGGAATTTTTGATATCGGGGACAAATTCCTATTTTAGAAGTTGAAGTAGGTCCGTAATGTTGATTAAGACTTGTGTGAAAAATTTGAGATCATTCGGACGTGGTTTGATAAATTCCGAGATCAGTTGTAGAAATTTGAAATTTCAATTTCTTTAAGTTTGAATTGGAGGATGATCCATGAATTTAGCATTGTTTGATATGATTTGAGGGCTCGACTAAGTTTGTATGGTATTTTAGGATTAGATGGTATGTTTAGTTGAGGTCCCAGGGGCCTCGGGTGAGTTTCGGGTGCTTAACGGATCATTTTTGGACTTTGGGAGTTGACAGATTTTTTGATGTTTTGTTACAGACCATTCCTTCATCGCGTTTGCGAGAGGAGACTCGCTTTCGCGAAGAGGGACTTTGTGACAGGTGAGATATTGTACTTCACGTTCGCGAAGAAGGTCCCCCCATCACAAAGCACTGGGAAGGTTAGCCTACGCATTTGCGATATAGATCCCGCATTCACGTAGAAAGAATGGCCAGCTGGGTACCCAGGCCCTTATGCCTACACGTTCGCAATGTTGGTCCCGCGTTCGTGTAGGTTTGGGCTTTGAAGTCTTTGCGTTCATGACAGGGTCATCGCGTTCGCGATGAAAAAATTTTGGGCCAAGGCAAGTTGTGCTTCGTAAACGCGAGGGCCTTTTCCGCGTTAGCGAAGAAGGCATCACTAGGTAGTACTTAAACATCTCAAAAACGAGGGTTTGCCATTTTTATCAAAACTTGAGTTTGGGAGATCGGATTTGGATGAGATTTTGAGGGATTTTCATAGATATCAATTGGTAATGATTCTTAACTTTATTTTGGTTATATCCCACTAATCTATCATTAATTTTATCATTTAATTTCGGATTTGGGATGAAAAATTGGGAAAAAAGGAAAGAAGTTCTCCAACTAAGATTTCGAGGTTTGATTGAGATTTTGATATAGGATTTGGATAATTTTGGTATGAGTGAACTCGTGAGTGAATGTGTGTTCATATTTTGTGACTTTTACCTGATTCCGATACGTGGGCCCGAGGAGGCTTTTTAGGCGATTTTCCAAATTCTTGCATTAGCGTTGATTTCATTAGCTAGATTATTTCCTTGTAGTTATATTTATGTTATGTACATAATTGGTTTTGGCTAGATTTGAGCTATTTAGAGTTGGATATTCGTGGAAAAAGCATTGTTACGAATTGATTGAGCTTGGTTCGAGGTAAATAGTTTGCCTAACCTTGTGTGGGAGAACTCCCCTTAGGATTTGGTACTATTTTTGATATGTGAGCACCGTGTACGTGAGGTGACGAGTGCGTACATAGGCTATTTATTGTAAAAATCCATTTTCACTAAGTTATAACCCGTTTCTCCTTGTTTTAACTACACTAGCATATGTAACTATCCTGATTAGTTTAGATTAGCATGCCTACATGTTTTAACTGTCTATCTAAACTCTGTGCAACATGTTTAGTGAAATTACCTGCTCTTCTTGACTTGAACTTAGTCGAAACTGTAGGTTTTCTTGCCGTATCTATTATTTCTGTTGGTTGAGCTGTATATTTACTTTGGGACTACAGAACGGTATTCCGGGAGATTCCCCTGTTCTACATATTTACTCTGGGACTACGGAACGATATTCCAGGAGATCTCCCTATTCTGCATAGTTACTTTGGGACAATGAAACACTATTCCAGCAAATCCCTCTGCACATTTACGTTTGGGACTACGAGACGTTATCTCAGGAGATCCCATATTGTTATCTCTATGTTCTGAACTATTGTCTTTCTATGATTATATTTCCGTTAGATTTTTGTATATATTTTGACTGTGATATTTCATTTTGTCTTATTTTATTATATTTATACCAATAGGGCCCTGACATGATCCCGTCACTATTAGACCGAGGTTAGGCTTGGCACTAACTGGGTACCACTGTGGTGTACTCATGCCCTTTCCTGGATATGCTTTCCGTGTGCAGATCTAGGTACCACTTTCCAACCAAGTTATCAGTGAAGCGAGCCAGTTATAGAGACTTCAAGGTATATCTGCTGCATTCGCAAACCTAGGAGTCCATATCTACTCTTCCCCCGTGTCAAGCAGTTCTTGTGTTTCTTTTTTTGGATAGATTCTAGAGTGTAGAAATATTGTTTTCTTTATGTAGCTTGTGACTTGCGATATTTCGGGTTTTGGGAGAGTTTATGTACACTTCGATAGTGGTTATTGTGTATGCCTAGCGGCATCTTAATTTCTTGTAAAACATTTACCTATTAGTTGTTAGCTTTATGTTTTTTTTCATTTTTCTGCAAATGTTGGGCTTACCTAGTCATAGAGACTAGGTGCCGTCAAGACGGTCCACGGAGGGAGAACTTGGGTTGTGACAAGTTGGTATCAGAGCTCTAGGTTCATAGGATTCATGAGTCACAAGCCGGTTTATTAGAGTCTCGCGGATCATTGCGGAGATTTTTGTACTTATCTTCAAGAGGATATGGAACTATTAGGAAAAATTCCACTTCATTTGATTCCTTGTCGTGTGATATTATTGACTTCGAGATTCTAAACTTTTGTCTTTATTCTCTCACAGATGGTAAGGACATATGCAGCCAGAGATGACCAGGCACCCGCGCCCCTTACTAGAGCTGCCTGAGGTTGGGGTAGAGGCTGAGGACGCCCATGTGGTGCAGCCAGAACACCCGGGCGAGCTTTTACAAAGGAGCCATCAGTAGCTCCAGTCGGAGCGTAGATACCTGAGGTGTCTACTACTACTACACCAGCCATTCAAGAGATCCTTGCACAGTTCATGAGTATGTTTAGCACTCTAGCATAGGCAGGGTTGAATCCCATTACTCCAGCCACATCTCAGGCCGAGGGAGGAGCATATACTCCCGCAGCCCGCACCCTAGAGTAGCGGGTTCAGGTTGATCAGATTCTAGAGGTTATACCGGTACCACCTGTAGCCCCAGCTTAGACCGAGGGTATGGTAGCAGTTTTAGAGGAGGAGCAGTGTAGGATCTATAGGTACAAGAAGTATGACCCTCCTACATTCAGTCGTCTAGCGTCAGAGGATGCTAAGGGATTTTTGGAGGAGTGCCATCGTATCCTCTGCACTATGGGCATAGCATAATCGAGTGGGGTTTCTTTCACTGCCTTTCAGCATCGAGGAGCAGCTTATCAGTGGTGGCGTACTTATGAGTTGGACAGTCCAGTTAAGGTAGCTTCCCTTACATGGACTTAGTTCTTGGACATGTTTTTGAGAGAGTATGTCCCTCAGAGCCTATGAGACTCATGGCGTGTGGAGTTTGAGCAGTTGCTCTAGGGTTTTATGATTGATTTACACTATGCAGTCCGTTTTAATGACTTGACTAGACATGCACCGGCCTTGGTTTCAACAGTTTGAGAGAGGGTCTATCGGTTATTGAGGGACTCATTCCTAGCATCAGGACTAGCATGACCCGGGAGTTAGAGATGAATATCTTGTATCAACAGGTTGTGAGTATTTCTAGGAAAGTGGAGGGCATTCTTTCTCGGGATAGGGAAGAGAGAGAGGCCAAGAGGTCTCGAGAGTCTACCTATTATTCTGGTGCCTGTGTCTCAGCTATAGTTCGTCATGGTAGGGGTTATGAGAGTCTCCCCATTCATTCAGATCTTTCAGCTGCCAGTGGTATTCCAACTTCTCCTAGACCTCATGAGCCTTATTATACACCTCCAGTATCTAGCGTGCCTCCTGGACGGGGTTCTTTTAGCGGTTTGTCCAGCAGACCTGGCCTGATCCAGCCACAGCCGCCATACCCTCCTAGAGCTTGTTTTTAGTGCGGCGACACTCTTCATATGGTGAGGGATTACCCCAGACTTAGGAGGAGTGCACCTCCACAGACTTATCACCCATAGTGTACTCCACAAGGTTTGTAGGCTATGATTATGGCACCAGCTGCTACTCTACCTACTCAGTCAGCTCAAGGTGGAGGTCGGGGAAGTAGAGATCGCCCTAGAGGGAGAGGCCAAGCCAGATACTATGCCCTTCCTGCTCGTACAAAGGCTATTGCTTTTGATTCTTTCATTACATATATTGTTCCGGTCTATCATAGAGATGCATCGGTTCTATTTGATCCAGTCTCCACTTATTCCTATCTGTCCTCTTATTTTGCCCCGCATTTGGGCATATCTCGAGATTCTTTGAGTTCCATTATTTATGTGTCTACTCTTATGGGAGATTCTCTTGTTGTGGACCGCTTGTATCGATTGTGCTTGATTACTCTTAGTGGTTTTGAGACTCGAGTCGATTTATTATTGCTCAGAATGGTAGATTTTGATGTTATCTTGGGCATGGACTTGTTGTCGACCCATTATGCTATTCTTGATTGTCATACAAAGACTGTGACACTGGCTATGCCAGGTGTGCCGCGATTATAGTGGAGGGGTACCTTAGAATACACTCCCAGTAGAGTTATTTACTTTCTCAAAGTTCAACGAATGGTTGAGTGGGGGTGTGACACGTATCTAGCCTATGTGAGAGATGTCAGTATTAATAACCCCACAGTTGAGTCTATCCCAGAAGCGAGGGATTTCCCGGATGTGTTTCCAGCTGATCTTTCGGGTATGCCTCATGACAGAGATATTGATTTTGGCATTGATTTGTTGTCGGGCACTTAGCACATATCTATTCCTCCTTAGCGTATGGCCCCTTCCTCAGTTGAAGAAGTTGAAGGAACAATTACAGGAATTTCTTGATAAGGGCTTCATTCGGCCCAGTGTGTCACCTTAGGGCGCTCTTGTCTTGTTTGTGAAGACAAAAGATGGTTCTATGCGTATGTGCCTTGATAATCGTCAGTTGAGCAAATTCACAATGAAGAAACGGTATCCTTTGCCTCGTATTGATGACTGATTTGATCAGTTACAGGGTGCTCGAGTGGTTTCTAAGATTGATTTGCATTCAAGTTACCATCATTTGAAGATTTGGTCCAAATATCCCGAAGACTGCTTTTACGACTTGGTATGGTTATTACGAGTTAGTTGTGATGTCATTTGGGCTAACCAATTCCCCAGTAACATTTATGCATTTGATGCACAGTATATTTCAGCCTTATCTTGATACTTTCATCATTGTGTTTATTGATGACGTTCGTGTGTGCTCTTAGAGTCGGGAGGATAATGAGCAACACCTGAAGACTGTGCTTCAAACCTTAAGAGAGAAGGAGTTATATGCAAAGTTCTCAAAATGTGAGTTCTGGTTAGATTCAGTGGCATTTTTGGGTCATATAGTATCGAGTGAAGGGATCAAGGTGGATCCAAAGGAGGTAGAGGCAGTGCAGAGTTGGCCAAGACCGTCCTCAGCTATAGAGATCCAGAGTTTCCTTGGTTTGGTGGGGTATTACCGTCGGTTATTGAGAATTCTCATCTATTACAACACCTATGACCAGGCTGACCCGGAATGGTACTCCATTCATGTGGACGGAGGAGTGTGAAGAGAGCTTTCAAAAGCTTAAGACAACTTTGACTACAACCCCACTATTGGTATTTCCTTGAGGTTCGGGGTCTTATACAGTTTACTGTGATGCGTCGCTAGTTGGCCTCAGCATGGTGTTGATGTAGGACCGTAGGGTGATAGCCTACACGTCCAGACAGCTGAAGGTGCATGAAAAGAACTATCCTTTCCATGACCTTGAGTTAACAACGATTGTTCATGCCTTGAAGATTTAGAGGCACTATTTGTACAGTGTCCCTTGTGAGATCTACACTGATCACCGGAGTTTGCAGCATCTGTTCAAGCAGAAGGATCTTAATTTGCATCAGAGGAGGTGGTTAGAGCTGCTTAAGGATTACAATATCACCATTTTGTACCACCCTGGAAAGGCCAATGTGGTGGACGATGTTTTGAGTCGCCGGGCAGAGAGTTTGGGGAGTTTAGCATATCTACCAGCAGTAGAGAGGCCCATGGCATTGGATGTTCAGGCCTTAGCCAGTCGATTTGTGAGATTAGATATTTATGAGCCAAGTTGAATATTAGCTTGTGTGGTCTCTCGGTCTTCTCTTTATGATCGTATCAAGGAGCATCAGTATGATGATCCCCATCTGCTTGTCCTGCAGGACACGGTCCAGTACGGTGATGCTAAGGAGGTTACTATTGGGGATGATGGTGCATTGAGGATGCATGGCAGACTATGTGTGCCTAATGTTGATGGTTTGCATGAGTTGATTCTTCAGGAGGCTTATAGCTCACGATACTCTATTCATCCGAGTACCGCAAAGATGTATCAGGACTTGAGGCAGCATTACTGGTGGAGGAGGATAAAGAAAGATATAGTGGAGTATGTTTCTCAGTACCTAAATTTCCAGTAGATGAAGTATGAGCATCAGTGACTGAGTGGATTGCTTTAGAAGTTACAGATTCCGGAGTGGAAATGGGAGCATATCACTATGGATTTCGTTATTCGACTCCCACAGACTCAGCGGAAGTTTGATGCAATTTGGGTAATTGTGGATAAGCTGACCAAGTCAGAACATTTCCTTCCTGTGATGACTACCTATTCTTCCAAGCAGCTAGCTCGAGTTTATATCCATAATATTGTCAGATTTCATGGCGTACCGGTATCTATCATCTCTGACCGGGGTATGCAGTTTACATGATGGTTTTGGAGAGCCGTACAACATGAGTTAGGTACTCGGGTAGAGTTGAGCACCACATTTTACCCTCGGATGGACGGACAGTCTGAGCGCACTATTCAGATTTATGAGGATATGCTATGTGCGTGTGTGATGGAGTTTGGAGGTTCTTCGGATCAGTTCTTTCCACTTGTGAAGTTTTCCTACAATAACAGTTATCAGTCCAACATTCAGATGGCATCGTGTTAGGCTATGTATGGTAGGCAGTGTCGGTCCCTAGTGGGTTGGTTCGAGCCGGACGAGGCCAGATTATTGGGTATGGACTTGGTTTAGGATGTCATAGAGAAGGTTAAGGTGATTCAGTATAGACTTCGCACAACCCAGTCCAAAAAGAAGAGTTATGCAAACCAGAAGGTTCGTGATGTTGCATTCATGGTTGGAGAGCGGGTCTTACTCCGGGTTTCGCCTACGAAAGGCGTTATAAGGTTCGGAAAGAGGGGCAAGCTGAGCCTAAGGTTTATTGGTCCCTTTGAGGTGTTGCGGTGAGTTGGGGAGGATGTTTATGAGCTTTCATTACTTCCCAGCTTAGCAGGAGTCCATCCGGTATTTCATGTTTCGATGCTCCGGAGGTATCACAACGATCCTTCTCACGTGTTGGATTTTAGCTCAGTCCAGTTGAACAAGGATCTATCCTATGTTGAGGAGCCAGTGGCTATTTTGGACAGGCAGGTTTGAAAGCTGAGGTCAAAGAACATCGCATTAATAAAGGTTCAGTGGTAGGGTCAGCAGGTCGATGAGGCGACTTGGGAGACCGAGCAGGATATGCGCATCCATTATCCTCATTTTTTCACCACTTCAGGTATGTCTTTATGCTTGTTCGAGGATGAATGATTGTTTTAAGAGGGGGAGAATGTAATGACCTGGCTGGTCGTTTTGAGAGTTATATCCCCGATCCTCTATTAACTACTTCCCCCGTATCTATTTCTACTATTGTGACTTGCTGGGGGGTTTCGTTTTGGTTTTTGGATACTTATTCCCTAAACAGAGGCTTAAAACTTAGGATTTGGACCATGGTCGGAATAGTTTGAAGAAGACTCGAGAATGGAGTTTTGTTGGTTCTGTTAGCTCCGTTGGGTGATTTTGGGCTTAGAGGCGTGTTCGGATTGTGTTTTGGAGGTCCGTAGCTCATTTAGGCTTGAAATGGCGAAAGTCGAATTTTTGGAGTTTTGGCCCGGTAGTGAATTTTTGATATCAAGGTCGAATTCCTATTTCAAGAGTTGGAGTAGGTCCATAATGTTGATTAAAACTTGTGTGCAAAATTTGAGGTCATTCGGACGTGGTTTGATAGGTTCCGACATCAGTTGTAGAAATTTAAAGTTTCAAGTTCTTTAAGTTTGAACAGGAGGGTGATCCGTGAATTTAGTGTTGTTTGATGTAATTTGAGGGCTCGACTAAGTTCGTATGGTGTTTTGGAATTGATTGGTATGTTTTGTTGAGGTCCCCTGGGCCTCGGGTGAATTTCGGGTGCTTAATGGATCATTTTTAGACTTTGGAAGTTGGCAAATTTTCTGGTATTTTGTTGCAGACCATTCTTCATTGCGTTTGTGAGAGGAGACTCGCGTTCGCGAAGAGACTTTGTGACAGGTGAGATTTTGTGCTTCGCGTTCACGAAGGAGTCCCGTGTTCGCGAAGCACTGGGAAGGTTAGCCTAAGCGTTCGCGATATAGATCTCGCGTTCACGTAGAAGGAATGGCCAGCTGGGTCCCTAGGCCCTTATGCCTACGCATTCGTGATGTTGGTCCCGCATTCGTGTAGGGTTGAGCTAAGTAGCCTTTGCGTTCACGATGAAGAAATTCTGAGCCAAGGCAAGTTGTGCTTCGCGAACGCGAGGGACTTTCCGCGTTCGCGAAAAAGGAATCACTATGCAATACTTAAATATATCAAAAATGAAGGTTTCGCTATTTTTATCAAAACTTGAGTTTGGAAGCTCGGATTTGGACGAGATTTGAGGGATTTTCAGATATATCAATTGGGTAATGATTCTTAAATTGATTATGGTTATATCCTACTAATCTATCATTAATTTTATCATTTAAATTCGGATTTGGGGTGAAAAATATAGGGAAAAAATGGAAAAAAGTTCTTCAACTAAGATTTTGAGTTTTGATTGGGATTTTTACATCGGATTTGAATAATTTGGTACGAGTGAACTGGTAACCGAATGGTGCTCATATTTTATGACTTTTACTCGATTCCGAGACATGGGCCCGGGGAGGCTTTTTGGGCGATTTTCCAATTTCTTGCATTAGCTTTGATTTCATTAGCTAGATTAGTTTCTTGTAGTTATATTTATGTTATGTACGTAATTGGTTCGGAATCGGATACTCGTGGAAAGAGCATTGTTATGGATTGATTGAGCTTGGTTTGAGGTAAGTGGCTTGCCTAACCTTGCGTGGGGGAACTCCCCTTAGGATTTGGTACTGCTTTGATTAATGAGTGCCGTGTACGTGAGGTGACAAGTGCGTATACGGGCTATTTGTTGTGAAACTCCGTTTTTCATTAACTCATAACCTGTTTCTCCTTATTTGAACTACACTAGCATATGTAACTATCTTGATTAGCTTAGCTTAGCATGCCTACGTGTTTTAACTGCCTATCTGAACTCTGTGTAGCATGTTTAGTGAAATTACATGATCTCCTTGACTTGAACTTAGTCGATATTGTAGGTTTTCTTGCTGTATCTGTTATTTCTATTGGTTGAGCTGCATATTTACTTTACAACTACAAAACGGTATTTCGAGAGATCCCCCTGTACTGCATATTTACTTCGCGACTACGGAACGGTATCCCGGGAGATCCCCCAGTTCTGCATATTTACTGTGGGACAACCGAACGGTATTCCGGGAGATCCCCCATGCACATTTACGTTTGGGACTACGAGACGTTATCTCGGGAGATCCTATATTTTTATCTCTGTGCTCTGATCCGTTGTCTTTCTATGATTCTATTTTCGCTAGATTTCTGTATTTATTTTGACTGTGATATTTCATTTTGTCTTATTTCATTATATTTATACCAGTAGGGCCCTAACCTAATCCCATCATTACTCGATCGAGGTTAGGCTTGGCACTTACTGATACCATTGTGGTGCATTCATGCTCTTTCCTACAGATATTTTTCGTGTTCAGATCCAGGTACCATTTTCCAGCCGTGTTATCAGCGAGACGAGCCAGTTATAGAGATTTCAAGATATATCTGTCACGTCCGCAGACCTCGGAGTCCCTATCTACTCTTCCCCGTGTCAAGCAATTCTTGTGTTTCTTGTTGTTTTTTTGGATAGATTCTGGAGTGTAGAAATATTATTTTCTTTCTGTAGCTTGTGACTTGTGATATTCCGGATTTTGGGAGAGTTTATGTACATTTCAAGAGTGGTTATTGTATGTACCGAGCGACATCTTAATTTCTTGTTAAAAATTTACCTGTTAGTTGTTAGCTTTACGTTTTCATTTTATTTTTCCGTAAATGTTAGGCTTACCTAGTCGTAGAAACTAGGTGCCGTCACGACGGCCCACGGAGAGAGAACTTGGGTCGTGACAGTTATTTAGTCCTAGTAGGATACAACTATATGATATATTTTTCAAAAAAATAACACAATAATATGAGATGAGTTATAGCATTGTACTAAAATATTCAATAATAAAGATAATAAAAGCGCATAAATATTACCAATTAATAAGTCATAATAAAAATGAACATAATTTAAAAGTACTATATAAGGCATGCTAAAAAATCAAAGTAGAAGGAACATCAAGTAATATAAAAAATCAAGCACTCCCTCCGTCTCATATTATCAGTTGTGATTACTAAAAACAGTTGTCTCAAATTATTTGTCACTTTAGAAGTTCAAGATAAAATTGATTTTTTTTTTTTACCCTTAGTAATAATTATCCTTGAAGACTACAAACACCTCAATTACAGATAACTTTGTTCAATTACCAACGAAGAAAGGTTAAATATTAAGACATGAATAAGGGTAAAGTAGTCAAAATTTCATCCTAATTAATTTTTTTAAGAAGCATGTACAAGAGATTCATGACATATAATATGAGACGGAGAAACTAATATTGAGCGTGGATAAATTTTACCATAAGCAAGTGTGGACAAAAGTACTGTGGCAGCAGCTAGGCCACCATTGTTCTTACTTCAAGATCACGATCTTTGTTGAATAGAGTAGATAGAGAAATGACTTTCTTGCTCAGAGTCTCTCTTTCCCTAATTTCTAAAACATTCCAAAGCATTAATCTCTCTCTCTCTGGAGTCTCGCCCCCCTCGTCCGCTTCAACATAAAGCCAAAGGAAAGGTCACTTAATATCCAGATGACTCCCACCTACTCACTCTTTCAATCATAACACCAAAATTCACCTCCCATTTAGCTCCATCTTTTAAAATCCATCCCAACTATTTCCCTTTCTCTATAAGCCACAATTCCCCTATTATACATCGTGTGTACAATTATATTGAGCAAATTACACTAAACACTTGCACATTTATACACATTCATTTTAGGTGACAAATGAGTTCGAACTTTAATACCTTCGTGTTCTCATTTAGTTGTCACGATTGTTTGACCAAAAATTACAGATCTTTATTCAAATAATTAAATTTATACAAATAAGGGGTTAATCTTAACTAACAATAATTTGATGTTTGTATCTTAGCAAATGAAATCCGATTCTCTTTCTCGAGTCAACGTGTATTTTTTACAAATGAATATCACATGTCCCCTATTATAATGTCTTTTTCTATTTGTAGGGAACATGCTCCTAAAAAACCCTAATAGTACAAGTGCTAGTATAACTCAGTCAAAGGTACTCGAACTCGGCCTCGACCCTTGTTGACACCTCGACTTTGGCCCTTGTTGACTCTTCGATCTCGTCCCTTGTTGACTCTTCGACCACGGACTTCGCCGCTTCTTGAGCCGTTTCGACAAACGACGACTTGGGAACTTTTCCTCTAGTACTATCTTGATTTAAATATTCTAAAGATAGATTTTGACCGATAAGCTTTTACAAGCCCTTTAAAATATATATTAATAAGAGAGTAATTTGAATAATCCGATCTTGTTAGTTATTTAATCTTTGACCACATTAATCTGTCTTCAGTAAATAAGTGAACTCTTTTTATATGCCTTTTAATTCTAAAACAAATAATGCTAAGGATGCAGCAGGCTGTTTGTCACTTACATCATGAATTACGGTGTAACTTATTGATGGAATGTATGCGAGCTCAATATCGTCCTAATTTTATCGATTATATCTCGAAGGATATGGAATATATGTAAGCTTCCCAAGTGAGTGATATACTCCAATCTCCAACAAAATTGTTTTGGTGGAATATAAAAAGGATAAACCTTGTTTCTTCTTTTGGTTATATACCGTAAGTGAGGCGTGTTTGGCTTCTTCCCATTTACCTAATTACTGCATTTACGTTTACATATATTACATGATAAAAATATCCCCATGTTTCAATTTAAGTACTTGACTGTAGTTTAAGAGGGAAAGAAAAAAAGATTTTTGAACTTGTAGTGCAAAATAATACAAAATGGGGCTCATATAATTAATTTATTTAGCTATAAATCATTGTATAAAGATAAATTGTTTTCAAATATAAAAAGGGATGATCATTTTTTTTTGCACAAAATAAAAAGAAAATATGTTCACATAAATTGAAACGGAATGAATATTATGTATCACAAGTCGATATTTGTATCATATCAATGAATACAAAATGTGTCTAAAATAAATTTTTATCACTTAACCATAGTGATATATATATTCTTGCTTTAATTTATGATTCTTAACTAAAGTATTTATCTAGTTCAATGCAAACATTGGTCCGAATAAATAGAGGCAGAGCTACAATATTAACAACGAGTTTGGATGAATTAAGTAACTTTGTGTAGATCCTATATTTATATTTAAAAAAAATTATATATATATACCGAATAACCAAGTCGAACTATGAATTTAATTACTAAGTTCAGAACTTGTAAAATTTCAAATCCAGAACCCTACTCTTAATAGATATTTTTCTCTTATACCACTGTAGCACTCTTTAACATTACTATACCAATCCGTACACCCACTTCTCTCACTCACTTCTCTTTAACCCACCCACCCCCCTCAACCCCCCCCCCCCAAATCATCCACCTTTGCCCAAATACCGACCAGACCACTCCCATCCCATCCATCCGCTCATCTCTCTGTGTGTTTCTTTTGTACCCTTTCTTCCTTTTCTTTCTTTCTCTCTAATTGAACCAAATATTATCTTTACCTCTTGAGTAGGCTTTTTCTTCCCTTTATGCTTTATATATTTTTCTGCTTAGAGCATCTTTTTGTCTTTCACCCTTCAATTCTATGACTTCACTGCATATATTCATGTTTCTTGATTAGGATATAGCTTTCTCTTCTTCTTCTTCTCGAGCTTCTTTCTTTCTCTTGGTTTACTGAAAGATTAGCTTGTTTAACACTTTGATCCATCCGAGATTCTCGGCCAAAAACCTAAAAAATTAAATAACTATAATGTCACTCGACATGACATCTTCGATTTCATCGGAACGTGTTTGTTACGTGCACTGCAACTTTTGCAACACCATTCTTGCGGTAATACTACTTCTATAATTCATCTAACTTCTTTCAATTTGATTTTGTTCCCTTAATTACAAAGCTTTTAAAATCTTGAAGTTGTTTTTACCATGCATGTTAAATACGAGATCAAAGACGACAAGGAGCACTTCATTTTAAGCTCATATGGGATGATTATGGGCATAGATTTAAAAAAAAAAAAAAACATGTTTTTGAAAGAGGATATGTCTTTTTTGGGTTTTGAAGTGAAGTAAATCTTGCTAAAACTCAACTTAAATGAAATGAAGTCTCTTCTTTTGAATTACAGGGCTAATTAAAGATGTATATGGTTGAAGAGAATTTTACTCGAGTATGTTGTAATTCTTGCTCAATATTTTATGTTAATTTTTACTAGATTTCACTTGGGAGAGAAAAAATAAAAGTAGTTTTGTTTGTTAGGAGTCTTCATTTGTCTGAAAAATCTTGAAAATTGAACTTCAAATGGGAATTCGGAGAAAAAAAGAAGAAGAATTGTGATCCAGTACGCTATTAAAAACCTGGATAATGAATCCAACAAGTCGGTAGGAGAAAAAAGAAAGTCGTAATTTTCATTTTAATTTGCAAATTATTGTTTTTCTTCTCCAAAAATTCACACATCTGATTTGTACTTCTGCACTGATCACAAATAATTGTACTAGTAATTTTGATGCCATTATATCTCTTCCCTGCAAATGAAAGAAAAAAAAGATGGTGGGGTTTTCTGTTCACACATTTCCACGCATTTGCCCACTGGATGAACAACTCAAGATATTTTTAAAATTTTTATTTTTTATTTTTCCTAATTCTTGGGATAGCATTTTTGTTTCTATTGTTCTCATGCTTCAAGCAATTATTGTTTTGTTACTCTTCTTCCTCCTGTCTAATAGCATTAATCCTTAAAATAAAAAACTAATAATCTTTGGATGCATAAATAGAATTGTAGTTTTTTATTTGAAAGAGTTTAAATAAGAATAGATGATATAGTTTGATCTTGGTTTTGCATCCTCTACTTCATGTATCATATTTAGTTTCTTTATACTTTTATTTAGAAATTTTGATGATCCTTGTAATGGACTGTGATTTCTGTTCTAGTCATGTCATTTTCCTATTTCTCTCTTTTTCTCACTTTTCTAGTGACGGAGCAATGGTCAGAAAAAAGTCAGAAGCAACAAAAGAAAAGGGATTAAAGAGAGAAAAGAGGAAGATGGAGAAAACTGATGTTTGATTTTTGCAATGTGAAAAAACTATACTAACAAACTCCATCCCATAGAGGAAGCTTGTCACTATGTGCAAATACAAAAATTGTGTCTTCCTCCTCCTACTTCATCCTTTAATGCTTCCCTTCTTCCTTCTTATTGTAAGTATAAAGGCGAATTAGAGATAAAATGATGAGTTCAAGGTTTTGGGTTCCTTGAAAATATGAGTTTAAAACATACTCCAATATTTATACTAATTTTAAGAATTTTCACACTGGTCTAAATTAATAAAAAATTGGGTTCAATCAAACCCCTCCCTTAAATAAAACTATACAATCCCTCTACCCCAAATTTGTCAACCTCTACCTAACATTTGGCCACAATGTGTCAATAACGTACACACATCCTCAAACGCAAACTAGAAAGCAGTCTATATATAGTTTTATTGCAAATGGTAAACTTATTAGTCCTTAGAGGAGGATCATCTTTTGCAGACATGATACAGTACTACTAGCTAGCAAGTTCATTGGAACTGTTAATTATAGACCATGTCAAGAATTTAATACGTAAAACATTTGTTCCATTGTGTTGTCAGGTTAGCGTTCCATGCAGCAACATATTTGCCATTGTGACAGTAAGATGTGGGCACTGCTCTAATTTGCTTTCTGTTAGTATGCAATCTTCACTTCAGCCTCTCCCCCTTCAAGATCCACAGGTAACTAAATATATTAGTGGAGTACAATATTTCATGTTCACTCTAATTTTCTTTTTAATTTAGTTTGTTTCAAAAAGAAATCTTTTGAAACAAACTAAATTAATTAACAAGAAATCTTTTGGTTATGTGTCCTTTTTGGTTTATTTCCTTTTGTAGTCAAACAAGAAAGTGAAAAATACTACTCCCATTTAGTTAACACATATTCAAATATTTAGAGAACCCAATTTACCTTTCTCCTAGTTAATTACTCTTTCTTTAGCTCATTCACATTATTTTCTTCCACTTTGATTTGTTCGTTTAAAAAAAAAATAGCACTTAGTATCCTCCATTTTCCAGTACTTCTTCCACCCTTTTGGTTCAGATAGTTTCTTGGAGGAATACATAATATCTTAATTAATAAATGGAATCATCGGAATTTACTTTTCTAAAAATATTTACGCTTTCGATGTATATAATTTACGTTTTAAAGTACTACTCTTATATAGGTCAATCTTCAACATTTCAGTTTTGGCTAATTCCACAAATATTTAGGGATGCATTATTTCATCACTTTTAGTTGGTGGGGGAGGAAAGTGTTTTATAATGATCATATGTTTTTTTTTCTTTTTTTATCTGACAGAAGCAGCAAAGACAACAGTCAAATGTTGAAAATGGCAGTAAAGCCTGCGGGTCATCATCTTCTTCCAAGTTCAACAGATTTTCTGCCATTGATTATTCTCCTCAAAATGAACCTCGAATCACTCCAATTCGCCGTGAGTACTCTCTCTTTCTCTCTCTCAATAAATCGCTACATGTTTATGTACATATTTGACTTGTTATTAAAATGTTTTAGCTTCTAAACATTGACAATATAAACGAAATTTATATTGTCAAATCACTTAAAAGATAACTATAGATATTATTCCATAATAAATACTAACACTAATAACTTAGAAAATAAGATGGATTACTTGCTGCAGGTACATACATTCATAGTATAATAAAAAATTTATATTGTCTTTGTTGAAAACATAATTAAATAAATAAAAGCAAACTCTCTCTGAAAAAGTAAGTAAACTTTTAATTGAGATTATTAGAGAAGACAACTTTGAGCTCGAGTCTCACAACCTCCTATTATAAAAATTTCAAAGAGCATAGTAAAAAATAGAAAAGTGAGACTTGAGGTAAAATAATGTATAAATTCACCCTTACAGTAGGGGACCAAAACCATTGTTTGAAAAAAGTGGTACAAGCTAAGAGCACCACCTATGCAAGATAAACGATAAGAAGTCCAATGAAGAAGGTATCTATCTCTTTAACCAAATGAGAGTGATTTGTCAGACTCCAATGAAATTTCCAGCTTCACTTATGACATCTGAAGTTTGATGTTGACATTACACTTGTATCCAACTCACCAATAGCACCAGAATCTTGAAACATAGGTTAAGTATTTCTGGAGCCCTAGCATCTCTTTTTACTAAAGGTCTTTTCTTGATTAGGTTAGTGAGGTGCTACTATACATGCGATGTCCATATTATCACATGAACAATTCTTGCACATTTTAATTTCTGTATGCATAAATACTAGGGAACTAAACGACCCCTAAACATTTATATTTTTTGAATATATATATATACATATATACACACATACCAAGTGGATGTACATGATCCAACAAAATATACAATTGTTCTCTCAGTGTGAGATTTTGATTTTGCTCTATAAATCTTCTGAATTTGATAAAATATGAGAATATGTAGGGGGCTTCAACATATATATATAGACTTCTGAGTTTAATATGAGAAAAAATTATGGTTAGGGGGCTTAAGAATTCTCAACTTTTGAGGTGTAGGTGCTACTTGATAGAGTTCAAAAGTTGTGAAAATTAGTACACTAAATAAGTACATATCTGAAATTTTACTAGCAATACGTACTACCATAGGTTTCTCAAGTTCAAGTTCAACAAAAATGTCATAGCTCACGAAAATCGGAATATAACAACATTTGCGCCCATCCCAAGCAAGTCACTATATAAAAAAAAAAAACTATAATTAGCTACGAACTTCGTTTTTATCTGTCGGTAACACAATTTCTTGATAATCTGTTGTTTATCCGTCGCTAAATAGGATTAGCGACGAATTTTGCTATTTAGATACAGAATATGTCCGTCGAAAATTTATGTTTTTTAGTAGTCCCAAACAAGTTGGATTGGCTATATGATCGTGACTTCTCATTTAAGCGATCAATTACAAAATAACCTCAATAAAGTGCACACATTTTGAGATTTCTGGTTTGCATACTGCAAACTATGTGGTCAAAATTTTCGTTATAGTAATGGCATGAATATATTACTTTCTTAATTTTGTTAGGAAATATGTCTAACTCCACCTTTTTGCCTATCTCAAACCATGCAGCACCGGAGAAAAGACAACGTGTTCCTTCTGCTTACAACCGATTCATCAAGTAAATTTGATTTTTTACATTGTTGCTGTGTTTTCGAGATAAATCTGAATCTAAAAAGGCAAAGGAAAAATAATAAACAACTCAAGATCGAGTAATTCAAGACCATATTTTACCATAAAATTCAGTAGATGTTAAGAGTTTATCGTGTTAATGCATGTAATATATGTGTTGCGTTTTAATGTGTAGGGAAGAGATCCAAAGGATAAAGGCAAGCAATCCTGATATTAGTCACCGGCAAGCTTTTAGCACAGCTGCCAAAAATGTAAGTCCTGCCTGCCCTAAAAAGAAAAAATGTAAAACAATGTTAAAATTTTTATCGAATGAGAATTGGAAATTGTATATATATTGTTTTAAACAACTTTTCCTTTGTGGATTATCTGATTAGTTTGAACGAGTTAGAGGGAATGAAAGAAGGAAGAATATAGGGTATTTTTTAAAGTTTATACAAACATACCAATAAGGGCGGAAAAAATAAAAAGTAAAACCCAAGAATACATAGACCATAACACCATGCACATATCTCTCAAAAGAAAAACTGAATTTCATCCTCAACAATGTAAAACCTACCACTAGCTCTCTCGTCTATGCCAATATCTAATCAATTTACTTAATTTCTTCCTTATTTCACTTTCTTTAATTAAGTGCTTTGTTAATGTTCGGATTGTCAGAGAATGTCTACACTTGTCCCCTTATTCGTTGTGTAAGGGTTCCAAAAGGGGTTTATAATAGTCCTCCACTATTTCACCCATTGCCTTAAAGTTTTGGATTGGATGTTCAAATTCTTTTGGGGAGAAGGGCAAGAACTCCTTAAAATCCTCTATAAGTCATTGCCAGGTCATGTTATGGTACTCATTATTGGAATCTAAGCAAATGAAAACATGAAATAAGTTTGATAAAAGTGCAAATCCTATACTCTTCTTAGATGACTATGACTAAGATTCCATTTTAGGACATGCCATAAATTGAATAAGAAAGTATGAGGACAACTTTCTTTGTTTTAGCTTTATTAATTCTGAGTTTTAGTGAGCTTATGAAATTTATTAGTTACTATAAAATGAAGAAAAATGAATGCATAAAGGTGGTCTTTGGTGATTTTAATGATTTATTTGTTTCTTCAAAAAGACAAGTAATAAAACAATATGGTGAAATGAAAATAACCTGTTACATGTGGGGTTTTTAAGCTGTCCACAAGAAAATGCATGGTAGGGACAAACAGGAATGGTCACTAAACAGAAAAGAGAAACCTGAAGCTATATCTTTTGGTATTTGCTACCTTTTGCAGTGGGCACATTTCCCTCATATCCACTTTGGACTCAAGCTGGAGAGCAACAAGCAAGCCAAATTGGACCATGCAGTTGCAGGAGAGAGTCCTCATAAATCTCTTGGTCTTTACTAAGATCAAAACTTGATACCAAAACTTAAACATATATATATTTCTAAATATTGTTTTCAAGTTGTAAAAGTCTCTCCAAATGGCGCATACAGTTTACTTTCCTGTGGTATCTTTGATTTTGTTCCTTTTTCGGTGTGTTCCCTTTTCAGGGCCGTAGGGTTCTTTGTTTGTGGCTAAATATTATGTATCCTAACTAGCTACATTCAATGTTTACTCCAATAACATACGCTTGCTCTTGTGACTTTCTATAAGTATCAATTTGGGTGTGGACGCCATTGTCAATTTGGTTATGACTCATTTGATGCACAAACGGATGAAATTTCTGAGTAAACAGATAGCCTAATCAAGTAAGTGGGGCTAATACTTCAAATAAGTAACCTGAAGTCAAGTTAGCTCTAAATATATTTTGCGTGACATATCATGACCAAACATGTTTACGCCTGTTTGCAGTATTCATAGTCATACGTGCAAGTACTCAATTTCTTTGAAAACAATTTGATGAAGTCAAGACACTTATCGAGCCAACATTTATAGAGTGGTAGAGTAATATATGTACCAACCAAACATGTTTACTCCAAAAATATATGGCACTCTTTAATTTTTAGTCTTATCCAAAAAAATTGATATTATTTTATATTTAAGAATTCTTTAACTTCAAACTCTCATTTATTCTTATATTATCACCATAAAAATTTCGATTTATAACGTCCACAAACAATGGCAGATCTACATGGAGAGGTGTGGGTGCTCAAGTACCCATGGTCTTCACCCAGATTTAGTATATTTACCTATGCAATTAACAAAATAATTTAGATTAGTACTGACTAGGCATCCCATATATATAGCTAAATTCTTTTACCGTCTTCTTTTTGGACTCTTTTCAATAAGTACTCATGACTTTGAAATCTTAAATCCGCTACGGACCACAAGTTCTAATAGTATTTTTGGTAAAAGTCATTTTTTAAACTTCATGCCTAGTGAAATAAATACCGCCATTAAAATAAAACAGATGAAAAATTGAAGTATGGAGAAGAGCATAGCAGCTAATTAAGACACCACTAGTTGTTGGAACAGAAAAAGTCAGGTGTCATGCGAAAGCTAGTAACACAAACCTTGAATGACAAAAAATCAGACAACAAAAGAGAAATATACCAAAAGAGACACAAACATATAACATGGTTCGGTCAATTGAGCTACATCCACGACGGAGATGAGCAATCCATTGTAGTAAAAGAGATTACAAAATATCGAGAGAACAAGCTCACAAAGAGGCAAACACAAGTAGCACACTAACACTTGTCACGTAAAGTTCTCTTCCTAAATACGACTTTCAAACCCTATATGGCTACATTGTGGATGCTACTGAATGAGAAGGACAAATCTTTAATTTATAGAACTCCAAACATTTTCCTACAAAAAAAGAGACTAGCCAGATATGGGAGATTTATAATTTCCTTTTACAAGAAGGAAAACTTAATTAAGGTAAACATGTTGTCCTTTACTTCAACAAATAAAAAAACCAAATATGGTAAGAAAATTATGACAAACATCTAACACTAGTCATGTGTTCCCACAGGTTGATGTAGCTAACAAACTATGGGTTCAATTAAACTCATTAATTAAAATACAGAGCTCGGATATATATGGAAAATATCATCAAATTTCAATAAATATTACATTTTGAAATGACACAGAGATGGCTGTGTATGCATGAAAGTGAGCACACAGAGAGAGAGCATGTGATGTGATAGTAACAGTTCAAGTCATGTTCATTTGTCATTGCGAGAGAGAAGAAGACAGAAAATAAACAAATCAAAAAACTGAGACCTCTATTTCACCGAATTTAATGCCACTGCCAAATATATAAAAACCCAACATAAACAAAACTATAGCAGCTTTAAACGAAAGTTTTTCTTGATTTGTTTGTTGCCAGCATTTATCACGCACGCTACTGCTATATAGTATTTCCCAACATTCTCCTCAAATTTACTGCTGAAGCATATTCCTTCCCTCCCTTTCTCTTCAATTTCCTTTTTATGAATCTAAACATAGAATTTTATATTATTTAAAAAAAGCGGAATTATGATGGAGAGTCAGTATTATCTACGGGAGGAGATTCCAAACTTATTTATAATATTATTTTAACATTATAAGTTTTAAAATTTTATTTTTTATTTATTAAATTTTATGTTCGAACAAATACCTTCACATAAAAAAACCATAAGGAACTACAATCTACAAGATCTTAATAAATCACTTGACCAGTGGGGGGGAAAAAAAGACCTCTTCTTTTCTCTATGGTTTAGGGAGGAATTACGATATGGCTCCAAATAGGTAATGTTTAATGAAGAAATTAAAACTAGACCAAAGTCCAGCAATGAAGTAATATGAAAAAGAAGCTAAGCTGCAATATTTCGATGTGCCATATGCATGCCTTAATGTAGTCATCAAATAACCCTTGATACAGCACTAAATATTAATTAGTATATGTTATTTATTAATGGCTGAACGGAATTTATTACCAGTATATATAGTAGTGAGTATATTTTTTCTTTTGTGGGGGCTTTTCAACAAATGAAATGACTACGTAACTAGAAATTGTCTATTGACTTCTGTCGGGTGGACACATTCATCATCCTGCAACTACCTTTATTTGTTCTTTAGATTCTTTATCAAAGGTCACATACTAGTAATAAAAAATTTAAGGAAAAAATGCATATTCTCGTTTTAGTAGTATTTATTTATTTATTCTTCTCGTTTCAAATTAAATTAAACTTTCTTTCTTTAGAGCCCTTTAAAGTTAATATTCTTATTGCTAAAAAACATCAAGGATATTACTTGCGTTTAGGTTTGTCCTAGGAAAATTAACGAATTCATAATAGTGCAATAAGATTTCTGAATATGTTTAAAATTTTCTAAATATTTTCCTTACTAACATATATTATATTTGGAGGGTCAAAAAGATTTTGCTTTAACTTTGAAAGATTTTAATAATTATCTTTGTTGTTTATAGTAATTTTTATGAATTTTTAAATATATAAATTTTATTTGAAAAACTTAAAAAGTTCATGTCTGAATTCATAACAAAAAATAAGTAATTGGATTATCATAATCAGAATTCTAGTACATAGATTGGAACATCAGATATAAATAGTATTGAATTCATTGTTAGGGAGCAGTTTAACCCAATGCAAGATTTTCCGTTACGAATTCAAATCTAGCCGGATTTTGTACAGGTACCGAAAACCGAATAAAAAAATAAAAACTCATATATTCCTCTTTCTAAATTAATAATCAACATCTTAGCTTTTGATTCAGTTTGACTATTAAGGGATACTTTGCTGTTTCTTTTTAGTCTTTATTTTTTCGGGGAGAGGGGGATTGAATCAAGTTGATGCCTGTCTAGTGTTTTGTGTAGGTGAGGAGCATTAAGCTTGCAGAATCTGATATGTCAAATCATGTAGTTGGTTTTTTGGAAGTTAGTGGATGGAACTGTTACGCCAACCTTATATATTTGGCTCTCAATGATATGTGCCCATCTGGCTAACACTTGGCTTTGCTTATATTTACTGGCTGCACATTTTTTTATGGTCAGGCATTGAGAGTAGTCAGCACTCAGCACTAGTCTGTCTTGTCAAAACACAGAACCCAAACAGTTGGCTCTCCGAAAGCTGCAGCAATAAGGCTGTGTGTACCCCTTACACAGACACGAGCCGAAAGGTGTAGGCCACCTCTCTTATGACTACGAGCCACTCTTGATGCCGTCCGTAACCAAAATTTTGTGTTTTTGGACAAAAATAATATTAATAAGTGTAAAAAAAAGAAGAAGTTACCATTCTATATATAACGCGGTTTCAGATCACATTATATATGTATACCGCATGTATTAACTGCATTATATATATAATGTATGAAATCACCACATTATATATGAAACCATTGGGTGGCCCAATGATTGAAGGGTAGTTATAAAGATGGTTTTGCCTTTGAGGTACAAGGTTTGAATCCCTACACCAACATTTTTGTATTTTTCTATTTCTTTTTTATTTTGTCATTATTTGGTTTAAGTGTTTAGATAAAAATACTTTAATAGAGAAGCCTTTTATTAATTCTTTAAAAAATCAACCAATATTTTTAATAGTTGTTATTTTCTGTTATACGTAAAACAAAATTATTTTTTTCCTTTTATATTCAAATTAGAATTATAAGTTTTATTTTATAGTTAAAATTTCCATAAGAGAATTATATATATATATATATATATATATATAGCTTAATCTATTGGTTGAATTATTTTATTTTTTGATATCTTTCTTTCTAAATTAGTTAGCAAATATAATTATTCAATAGATAAGAAAAGAATACAATCTAAAAAATAGAAAAATATCTGGACATCTATATTATATTAAAAGGAGAACAGTGAAACATGTGGTTAAGTCAAGTGACAAGCTAAAAATAATTAGGTATTTACAATTTAAATATTATCATATAAGGGGTAATATTATATGCCAAGCAATATTCTTGATTTTTATCAGATTGATATATAAAAATTCTTAACTAAAAAATAAATTTTATATTTTGAATCTAGAGTTAATCATACTTATTTGTAATTACCATTTAGTAGGCCTTTAAACATTAGCAATACCGTAATTATAGGGCAAGATAAAATTAGACTATTTGATTAGTCAAGTCAAGTGGTAAGATAAAAAATTTATTTGATTATTCAAAATATTTTAGACTATTCAAAATAAAAAATTACAAATCTTTTTAGCTTGCCACTTGACTAACCACATGCTTCACTATTCTCCTTTTAATATAATATAGATGTCCAGATATTTTTCTATTTTTTGGATTGTATTCTTTTCTTATCTATTGAATAATATATATTTGCTAACTAATTTAGAAAAAAAGATATCAAAAAATAAAATGATTCAACCAATAGATTAAGCTATATATATATATTCTCTTATGGAAATTTTAACTATAAAATAAAACTTATAATTCTAATTTGAATGTTATTTTCTTATGGAAATTTTAACTATAAAATAAAACTTATAATTCTAATTTGAAAATAAAAGGAAAAAATAATTTTGTTTTACGTATAACAAAAATAACAACTATTAAAAGTATTGGTTGATTTTTTAAAGAAATAATAAAAAGCTTCTCTAGTAAAGTATTTATATCTAAACACTTAAACCAAATAATGAATAATGAAAAAATAAAAAAGAAATAGGAAAATACAAGAATGTTGGTGTAGGGATTCGAACCTTGTATCTCAAGGACAAAACCATCTTCATAACTATCCTTCAACCGTTAGGCCACCCAGTGGTTTCATGTATATTGCGGTGATTTCATGCCTTATATATATAACGAAGTTAATACATGCGCTATACATATATAGCGCGGTTCTAAACCGCGCTATACTTTAACGGCTAAAACACCATTAAAGTATAACGCGGTTTTAAACCGCGCTATATATAGAATGGTAATTTTTTTTTACACTTATTAGTGTTACTTTTGTCAAAAAAGATAACATTTTTGGTTTCAGACTCACCTCTTGATGAGTCCGGAACCCAAATATTGTGTAATTAGACTCAAGTGATTAAACTATGGCCATAATAAAAAAAGGAGAGACAAAAATAGGTATAACGCATCTATTAAATGCGCTATGTCCATTTCTTTATAACCTCCTCTTTCTTTGTTGTTGAAATCTACATGGGACAGGAAAAGCAATAAAGGGAATTTAATGTACTAAAAGGTTATCGAGTGTTGGGTGGTGCAATGGTTAAAAGGTATATGTGAAGTTTGTTTTGGCTTGAGGTGCAAGGTTCGATTCCTTCCACCAACAATATTTTGTTTTTTTTATTATTTCTTTTTCATTTCTCATTTTGTGGTTTAAGTATTTAGATATAAATACTTTAATATTTATAATTACTTTTCAATATAATTAAAATAATTTAATATTTATTAAAAAATTATGATTTTTGAATTCACTTTTTTTTAGTAATCCACTAGACAGTGCCTAAGGCTAGTTTTTATATATATAATGAAATAAAAAATAAAGTTTCATGAAATGCTAAAACATGAAAAAAATAAACTTTTTAAACTACATAAATCCTATTATCAAAGTCGTGATGCTCAACAATGATATCACATAAGTTCTTTTTTTTTCCTCCAAAATAAAGACTTCATATTACTGCATCAACGAACAACAAAGTTCAAATGTACTCTTTGCATCCTGGACAATCTAAGTTGGGAAAAACTTCTCCCAGGAGATGTCCTTCAACAAAGAAATAGAAAATTTAGCTAAACTATGAACTACTTTGTTTAATTTCCTTGGAATATAAAGAAACTCGACGTGATTAAACATGCTTGATAGTTTCCAAATGTCTTCACACAATACTTCTATCTCCCATGAAGTAGCCACCTGTTTTGGATCATATCAACAACATTCTTAGCATTAGATAAATCTTCACACTTTTCCATCCAAGAATAATAGCACATTCAAGTGCCTTTCTTATGGCAATCGCTTCAGCATTCATGGTTTTCCCAACATACTGAATTGGGGATCCATGGGCATAAAGCAGTTTCCAAGGCTATTCAAAGCCCAACACCAGTACTCGCATGTCTATCATCACACCGTAATCCTGCGTCTGTAAATAATAAAACATCATCTTGAAAATTTGTTAGTATAGGCACAAACTCATTTCCAGTTGAATGTCGTGCAACGAGGCAACTAGTTAATAGATCTTTATATTCTTCATACTCAAAAAGAGCTTTAGAAACAATATCAGTTGGCTCTAACATTTCCTGATTAAAGCACCAGGCATTCCTACCTTTCCAAATTTGCCACATAATATTAACACTCAAATATAATAATTCTGTAGATTTAGGAAAATGCTTAGCATTTAAGAACAAGTTGTACCACCACACAAAAAAATCAGTTATGTTTTCAATATCAAGCCAATTCATAGGATTTTGTTTCCATGCAAGCTGAGATCGGGGACATCTAAAGAGCATATGTTCTATATCTTCACTTTCAAGACCACAAATCTTACAAGTTTTATCCAGGTTCTATGATCTTTTAGTTAAGGCACAATTTACGGGCAAAGAGTTAATCACACACTTCCTTAGAAAATATTTAAGTTTATTTTTAATTTCTAAGTTTCACAAAGTATCCTAGAAGCTTTTAGGAAAAGAATGACAACTCGCCTGGGCTTCCGAATTCCTAATAGTCTTACCCGCCAAACCCTTTGTTAAATACTAACCTGACTTAACTTCATAGTTTCCAGATTTTGAGTGATGCCACATTAATCTATCATTAATACCTATGATGGATATTGGAATAGATAAAATTGCATCTACATCTTCAGGTTCAAAGGTCATACTTATCCTGTGAAGTTTCCAGGTATGCATATCTTCGTCAATTAAGCCGGCAACCTTAAGATCTAAATTGTTTTGCATTTGAATACTTTTTGGAGTAAAACCATTATTTCTTGGAATCTAAGGATCAGTCCAAACATTTATATTTTTTCCATCAGAAATCCTCCACCTTAGTCCATTAACTAATAGATCTCTTCCCCACAAAATACTTATCCAGATCCATGATCCAATAGATGATGTAGAATCGTCAAGGAAAGTTGAGTGTGGAAAGTATTTGCTTTTAAGTACTCTTGCTAACAACGAATTCAGGTATGATAATATACGCCAAGCTTGTTTAGCTAACAAAGCCATGTTGAAAGCCTTTAAATCCCTAAATCCTAAGCCCCATCTTGATTTAGAATCATATAATTTTTCCCATTTCTCAAAATACATCTTCCTTTTATCCTCGGTTTGTCCCCACCAAAAGTTAGAAAAAAGAGATGCAATCTCCTTGCACAGACCATCATGGAGTTGGAAGCAAGACAAGGCAAAGGTAGGGATTGCTGCAAGTACAAATTTAAGCATTACTTCTTTCCCTGCTGTACTTAAAAATTTACCCTTCCATATTTTTGTTTTTGTCTTGACTCTAACCTTAAAAAACTCTAACATCTTTTTCTTTGAGCGTCCCACGATAATTGGTAATCCTAAATACTTACCCATCTCATTTCTTTGTTGTTGTCCAAATAAGGAAAATATCTCTACTTTCTCCTCCTCCGTTACATTTCTACTAAAACAAATAGCTGATTTATCTAAAACAACCACTTGCCCCGAAACTTTGCTCATACTTTCTTAGAATCTCAGCTACATGGACTGCATTGTGAGCGTTAGCTGAATAGAATATAAAAGAGTCATCTTTGAAAAATAAGTGAGTTAAGCTCGGCCCATGTCTATTTAACTTTAGACCTTGAATTTCATTTTGAGTTTCAGAAATCTTCAATAAAGTAGAGAAACCTTCTGCACATATTAAAAATAGATAAGGTGATAGCGGATCTCGTTGTCGTATTACTCTAGTCGGCCTAACTGATCCAACTACCTCCCCATTTATATTAAAACTACAGGTAGGGGTAGAAATACATTGCATAATCCATTCTACAAATTTGGCATGAAAACCTATTTGCAAAAGCAATTTTTGGATATATATCCATTCAACTCTGTCATAAGCTTTTGACATATCCAATTTTATTGCCATAAATTTCTCTCAACCTCTGTGTTTATTTTTTAGAAGATGCATAAACTCATGTGCTAAGATAATATTATCGGTTATTTGTCTATGTCCAACGAAAGCTGCTTGAGTCGGAGATATAACCTTAGTTAAATAATTTTTCAATCTCGTAGCAAGAAGTTTTGCAATATTTTTATAAAGAGTAGAACATAAACTTATGGGTCTAAATTACGATACCAAAGTAGGGCTTTTAACTTTAGGTACTAGAGTGATTAAAGTATGGGTCCACGAAGGAATTAGGTATCCTGTAGTGAAGAAACTATTAATAGCTTCATAAATATCCTTTGATATAATATTCCAATATCTTTGAAAAAATAAAGGAGTCATTCCATCCACACCTGGCGCTTTAAGAGGATGCATATCGAACACCGCATTCTTGACTTCCTCTTCACTAACATCTTTTATGAGTTCTCGATTTATAGAGTCACTAATCGTTGCATTGACATGATTTAGAATACTTTCGAAATTTGTTGAGTTAGATGTAGAGAATAGTGTATCATAATAAGCCTCAACTTCTTGAACTATTTCAGTTTGATCACTCACCCAGCTCCCTTCAGATATTTGAAAACCCCTAGTTATATTTTTTCTTCTTCTTTGTATTGTTGCCATGTGAAAATATGACGTATTTTTATCTCTATCCAGCAACCATAAGACTCTAGACTTTTGTTTCCAGAAAATCTCTTCTTCTTTATAAGCTTGGCTTAATTCCTATTTTAACAACCTAAGTTTATTCCAATCAAAATTATTAGCATCACTTCTAAGGTCTGTAATCTGTTTCTTAATACTAATAATTCTCTTTCTAGCATTACCATTTCCTCCCCTTACCCAAGTCACTAAGAATCTACGACACTTCTTTATTTGAAAGTTAACTCGAGATTGCTCAAACCCAATATAGTCATCGGACCACGCTTCAGATACAATATTCTAAACCTCTTCACGATCAACCCACCTTTTATCAAAGCAAAAACGTCTTTTCCTCTTAATTTGTTCAGCATGTGAAGACAAAATTAACAAGGAATGATCAGAATCCTCAGTATCAAGATGAGTTAAATTAGCCTCTTCAACTTTATTTTCCAATTAGGGGAGACTAAGACCCTATCTAACCTTTCCTGAATAATACCCTCATTTTCCCGATAGCACCACCAGGTCCAAGGTCTTCCTTTGTATCCCAAGTCAATTGCACCTAAGTTCCAAATAAAATCTTTAAAGTCTCTAAAGGTCCAATAATCTCTAGTTCTTCCTCCTTGTTTTTCTGAATCATCAAGAATATCATTAAAATCACCAGCTAAGACCCAGAAGGTGCCCCAGCATGAAGATTTTTTAATTAGTTCTTGCATTTGAGATCGACGATTAATTTTATCCATACTTAGATATATAAAGATACACCAATATTTACAATCAGATAAGACATCATGTATCAAAGTTTCAACACAAAAAGAAGAAGTGTGATATTGACATACCTGGACGTTGTCATTCCAGAATAAGGCTAGTCCACCTGATAATCCCATTGGTTCCACAGGAATAACATGTGCCATATCCAGTTGTCTCTCAACTTTTTGCACTATTCTATCTCTATTTTTTGTTTTACTTAAGAAAATCATATTTAGGGAGTGGAGACGCATTGTCTCCTTCAAAAACGGAACTGTTAAGGACCCCCCCGAGGCCCCTACAATTCCACACTCAAGCTTTCATTGCATGGAGGGAAGCCATTTAGGGCTGGCCTCCCACTCCACCACTTGTTTATGCTTTTTAACTTCCGTTTCAGTATCAAAATTAGTTTGTTCTTTTCTTTTATCCCCCACAATATGCATATTTTCCTCTATCACAGCAACCTCAATAAGATGATTTTCATTCAAACCTACCAAATTGTTTTCCTTAACATCATCAGAACAACCCTTAAAAATAGCCTTTCGTTTCCATTATTTTCTCTTTATGTCCCCTGTATTCTTATTAGCAATAGCACTAACAGTTAAAGAGTTTTGTTTGGAATTATGAGCAGTTGAGAATTATTCACTATATGTAGTTGTAATTTAGGAGATCTCAATAAAGGATCTGAACATACATCGTCTATGTTATCTTGCAATTCCTTCATTTTTTGGTTGCTAGTATCCTGCATTTGTGAGGCAACTTGCAATACGTTTTGTTGTAGCTCTATTGCGTTATTCAACATATTTTCATCCACTGGCATCTACTTCTGCACATCTTTCTTCTCCAAGCCAATATTCAAACCTCACATTGAGGTAGTTTTAATACCATCAGATGTTCCAACCCCAGTGTTATTCCAAACTTCTGCACTCTCCTTCTCTCTAGATCTATAATTTGTTGCTTCCATGGGCTGCCTTTGGTCACCCTAAAGATCCTCTTTTCTTACGTCAGGCTGCATTTCAACCAAGATAGTATCCTTTGTCAAATTTAGCAGACTTTTATGACTTCCTGCAACTCCTTTTCCTTCAACCAGTGTAAAGTTATGATTTTTCACCCTAGTATGCCCATCGTTATTAGTATTTACACCTTGACGGCGCTGATTATCTGAAGCTAGTAAATGATTCTCCGCTCGTAACCATGTCCCAAACTGGTCACTTTTAAGATTGCCTGATCTTATATCCTTCTCTCTTTGTACACAAGTTCTATCATTGTGTCCTAACATACCACAGTAGTAGCAAACATAAGGTAGGTTTTCATATCTCATTTTAACCCACTTTGTTTCCAAGCCTAACTTGATCAATTTTCCCCTAGGTAGTGGCCTGTTAATTTTCATCGTGACTTTAATCCTCATATATCGCCCCTCTTTGCTTCCATTTTTAGGAATTACAACGGTACCTCTCAAAACATGCCCTATTTTGCGCCCAACATCCTTTGACATCCAATGTAATGGGATATTCCAAACATGAACCCACAGATTACAGATATTAAACACCTGGGAATCACTCTTCAAACCTGGTTCCCATGGATAGACATTAAGAAAGTATTTGTCATACAACCATGGTGTAGCAAAACCATACTTTATCCTTACTTTCCTTATCTTTAAAAATAAATTGAAAAAAGTTCCATCCGATTTTCTTTATCTGCAGTCCTACTAGGTGCCCCCAAACCAACGGCATGGTGTTTTTAACTCCTTGAAAATTCACCTTTTTATCATAAATTACCTTGCCAAAAAGACTTACCTGACAATCCTTCATACTTGACTGAATATCTGGATATTCAATTGCCACACCATCCTTTTCTTCCTTAGTAAGAATAAATTTATTTAGGCGTACAGTAATTTCATCAGCCATCTTTCCAATTGAAGGATTCCCGCTCCTATTGGAGTTGATTCAGCAGTATATTTAACCTATTTACACCAAAATATAGAGTTCTTCTAGAAATCAAATTAATTTAGGGTTTAGTAGAAAATAGGAAATTTGCACAAATTTATACCCATAGAGGATGAAATCGTTAATTATTAGGTTTCCTATTGGCAAAGTTTTAGAAAGTGGGGTTTGAGAGGTGGAGATTAAGTGGTTAGCAGCAAGGATTGAGACCTCACAAGGATGAAATAGCTCTCATGGTAGAGAGAGAAAGCCCTCAGCCAAGACGAGGGAACAGAATATCACATAAGTTCTAATGTAGGTTTTATAAGTAGAAACTAGCCCTTGAAGCCCGTTACAATTGAAGTCCAACTGATACATCCGCTCTTTGTAAATATTGCCATACACTGCCCAGTTCCTCCTTCTGCACACATAGCCAAATCGCTTGTATAAATAGCGTCCTCGCTTTTGCTCAATAGCCACTGTCCAAACTATGATGCTATGGAACACCTTTCCTTTGTTTTGTATCCTTGTATGTTGTGTGATTGCATCCCAATTCGATACTATGTCATTCCAGTAGTTCACATCTGCATAAAAATGTAAGCCACGCAAAATCTTGAAAAAGTGCACTGTCCAAAGAAGTACGAGTACACTGTTTTTGGTTTCATTTTTGCGTGACTTTCATTGCTTATCTCTTGAAGCCTTTGCATGAAGTTGGTCCTGAGTCTTCCTATTAACGTGCCACATGATAATTTTATCCCAATTTGTATCCAAGTTGTCCGATATGAGCTGCCAAATGCGCCATAATGAGTGCGTTGACCATCGTTGCTCAGCTACACTGTGCCACACCCTTCGCGTCGCCAGGTCTCTAGCGAGAAGGAGTGGGCGTAATACCTCGCGTCGCCAGGGTGTTGATCTCGCTCCTGGTCCAGCTGGGCGAGGTCTATAGCGAGGAAGAGCAGGCCACAGACTGTGCGCCACCAGGTCCATAGCGAGAAGGAGCTGGCGAAATCCCTGGCGTCGCATGGGTGTTGATCTCGGTACTGGTCGAGCTGGGCGAGGTCTAAAGCGTGCTAGAAAGCTCGCTAGGCCTGCTGATGTAGCTCGTCCAATTATCCAGTACTTTGAGTGACTTAGCCTTAGTCTTTCCAGTTGGCTTTCCTGCCCATGCTTGTGCTTTCCATCACTCCTCCTTCAAAGGAATGAGCACAAAGTGCTAATACCACCCTTAGAAGTCGTAGTGAATGGCAAGGCATGGGTACACTAACATTTCCTACAAAAAAGAAAACAATGTTAGTATAAATGGATCACCATGTTCACTATCTCTAATGTCCAAAATATGTCGTGGACAACCCTTTTTGATCACTGCTACACGGTGCATCTCAGCATGTTCCTTTGCAATCTCTTCATGGACCTTATGCTGGAGTATTGTATTATTGTAATACCATAGGGATTGACTCCACACTGCATCCATTTGGTCCATATCTTCCTCACAAAACGTGTACTTCAACTGGTGTATGTCATAAATCTGGGCATTATCATGTCTTATGTTTCCAGTTGTAGCATGAATCCTTGCAGCACTAGTTTGCAGCTTGATTGATAGAGTCTTAGGGAGGTTTAAAATCATATCAATCCTTCTCCATTGGAAGGTAATCTTCGATCTATTCCCTAGACTCTTGTTTGATCTCCATGCTTGTGCCTATCCTTGCTTGTGCCTATCCTTGCTTCCCCTCCAATGGAATGAGTACCAAGTACTAATACCACCTAAACAGAAAATAACCTGTTACATGTGGGGTTTTTAAGCTGTCCACAAGAAAATGCATGGTAGGGACAAAACAGGGATGGTCACTAAACAGAAAAGAGAAATCTGAAGCTATATCTTTTGGTATTTGCTAAATTTTGCAGTGGGCACATTTCCCTCATATCCACTTTGGACTCAAGCTGGAGAGCAACAAGCAAGCCAAATTGGACCATGCAGTTGCAGGAGAAGGTCCTCATAAATCTCTTGGTCTTTGCTATGATCAAAACCTGATACCAAAACTTGAACATATATATATATTTCTAAATATTTTGTAAAAGTCTCTCCAAATGACATATACAGTTTGGCTCTGAAGTCTCCTGTGGTATCTTTGATTTTGTTTGCCTTTTTCAGTGTGTTCCCTTTTTTCAGGGCCGTGGGGTTCTTTGTTTGTGGCTAAATATCATGTATTCTAACTAGCTACATCCAATGTTTACTCCAATAACATACACTTGCTCTTGTGACTTTTTATAAGTATCTATTTGGGTGTGGATGCCCTTGCCAAATGTTTTTGTTTTTGTTACTTCTACATTGCAAGTATGAATCAGCCGATTTGTAGAACATATTAAACATATTATGCACAAACGGATGAAATTTCTAAGTAAATTTATCGCCTAATCAAGTAAGTGGGGCTAATACTTCCAATAAGTAACCTGAAGTCAAGTTAACTCTAAATATATTTTTCGTGATATATCAGATATTACAGATATGGACCTACCAAACATGTTTACTCCAAGAATGTATGGTATTCTTTAATTTTTTTGCCTGATCTAAAAAAAATGATATTATTTTATATTTAATTTTTTTAACTGCAAACTTCTCATTTATCCTTTTATCACCACAAAAATTTCAAATTATAACGACAAGCAATGCCTAATCTACGTGGAGAGTTGTGGGTGCTCAAGCCCCCAAGGTCTTTACCCAAATTTAGTATATTTACATAGGCAATTAGCAATAAATGTAAATAAGTACTAACTGAGTACCCATAGTTAAATTCCTTTACGCGCTTTCGAAATTCTTTCCAACGAACACCCATGACCTTGATATCTTGGATCCATCACTGACCAGAGGTTGACGTAGCTAACAAATCATGGGTTTAATTAAACTCATTAATTTAACTACCGACCCTATACCCAAATAGTATAGGAAAAATATCATCAAATTTCAATAAATATTACATTCCCATAAGTGTAGAAGTAGAATGGTTTCAATTGTAAAAAGATAAATATAAAAAAAAATATTAAACCAGTGAAGGATGTGATGCAGTGGATGAAATACTCTTTCCTTAACGAGAGATCTCGGGTTCGAGCACTGAATATAGAAAAATTATTTATAGTGAGCGCTCCTTCCCGAATGGTGTCTTACGCGGCACAAATCAGAATATAATTGAACTCCAATGCGGGTACTGAATATCGAGTGAGAAACGCAAAAAAAAAAAAAAAAAAAAATTGAATTCCCCTCTGCTTACTCTCCTTTTTGAAGGTCATCTGCACTTAACCTATCTTTATCCTAAATTAATAAACTGTACAACCATATTTGAAATGACATAGAGATGACTATGCATGCATGAAAGTGAGCACACACACAGAGAGATAGATAGAGCATGTGATGTGATAGTAACAGTTCAACTGTTCAAGTCATGTTCATTTGTCATTGTCAGATAGAAGACGACAAAAAATTAACAAATCAAAAAATTGAGACCTCTATTACACCGAATTTAATGCCACTGCCAAAAATATGAAAACCCTTCTCATGAAACATAAACAAAACTATAGCAGCTTTAAACGAATGATTTTCTTGATTTGTTTGTTGCCAGCATTTATCACGCACGCTACTGCTCTATAGTATTTCCCAACATTCTCCTCAAATTTACTGCTGAAGCATATTCCTTCCCTCCCTTCCTCTTCAATTTCCTTTTTCTTAATCTATAAAATAGAATTCTATAGTATGTAAAAAAAAAAAAAAACAGAATTATGATGGCGAATCAGTATTTTTTTACGGGAGGCAAGATTATTATTTTAAAATCATAAATTTTAAAAGTTTAACTTTAATTTATTAAATTTTATGTTGGATCAAATACCTTTACATATAATTAGAGAGGATCCGTACAATCTGCGAGATCTCACTAAATCATTTGACCAGTGGAAAAAAAGATCTTTTTTTCCTCTATGGTTCCAAATAGTTTTGTCTCATGTAGAATTTAAACCTAGACCAAAGTCCAGTCTTGAAGTAGTCATGAAAAAGAAGCTGCAACATTTCGAGGTGACATATGCATGGCCCTAATCTAGTCATCAAATAACCCTTGATACATCACTAGCATATTATTCTCCGTTTCAATTTATGTAAATCTATTTGACAGAATACAGAGTTTAAAAAAGGAGAGAACACTTTTAAACTTGTGATGTAAAATAAAATACATATATTTTGTGTGACTATAAATCATTGTATAACGGTAAATTGTTTCCAAATAAGGAAAATGATCATTCTTTTTGGCACGAACCAAAAAGAAAATAGGTTCACATAAATTGAAACAGAGAAAAAATTAATTAGTATATTGTTTACCTCGAAAATACGAGTAACAATTAAATTTGATTTGGGGGTTTAAAGATACGTGATTTAGTTCAATACCAATTAATAATTAATAAATATGGAGTATAGATGAAGAAAATAAGCAAGACCAAACTAGTAGATAAGTTAGTAGGTAGTATCGTCCTCGAGCCCAGTGACCTCAAGGTATGTTAAAACAACGAGGCAAGAACAATGAAGCAAGAATAATAAAGCTAAAGGACAATTCTGATGAGCAATGAATGAAAAAGTAAGATAGTATATTCTTTGCCAAATGATTAGATGATTACAAATGATTGGGGTCACCTTTATATAATAGGGAAACCCTAAATAAGGTACATTTCTATTTACAATAAGGAATCCAATTGGTACAGTTGTCTAACCGCATAGTACGGATTTGTACTAGGTCGTACAAATAAATTCCGGAATTTACACCACGATCTTGGGGACGTGGTGAGAATCTTGTCCTATTGTTGGCCCAAGTAAATGTGAAGTTTTGAAGACTGACAAAAGAACTCAGACATGGACCAGGTCTATCTTGTGAAGCACAGTCGTGATCAACCCAAACATGTGAGATGCACGTGAAGGAGATAATTCTAACTTATCAGAAGTAATATCTCCTAATCATGATTGAAAAGGTTGCATATTGGATAAGGAGAAAGACTCCTTACACAAAGAGAATACAGTTTAGGAAAATGATAGAGTATGAGATCAACTAGAACTCTTCTACCATAGAAGAGTAGCATCTGCATCTTAGTCAATGTCTAATTACTAACCCCTTAAATATTAGTGTTGTTCTCTTTTACAGGTAATGCACATAAACTGTCACGACCCGGATTTTTCGACCCTCGGGGGTCGTGATGACGCCTACTAATGAGAGCTAGGCAAGCCAAACCTTTAACTACTTACCTTATTATCCAATTATTTCTGGTTAACAATTATAAAGCAATAAAGTGATAACAGCGAAAATTCAAATTAAACGGAAGACAACAATAAAATATATGAAAAGTGTATCTATTACAAATACTTAAGCCTTAACCACCCAAAACCTGGTGCACAGACTGTCTAAGATTACTACATACAAAGTCTAAAGAAATAGCAGTACACTGTTTCTGAATAAAAGGAAAATGAAACAGGAAATAGGGATAGAGGAGAAGCCAGGGCCTGCGGACACCTGCAGGTCTACCTTGGATCTCCGCGTGGACTGAAGGTAGCCTCCACACTACGGTCCAAAAGCTGCTCCGGGATCTGCACATAGTGCAGAGTGTAGTATTAGCACAACCGACCCCATATGCTGGTAAGTATCTCGCCTAACCTCGGTGAAGTAGTGACGAGACTAGGACCAAACTACCAAATAACCGGTGTAGTTCAAATACATATACAGCGAAAGAAATACAGAAATAACCAGTCAGTATGAGAGGGGGAGCATGTTGTGGGGGAGATACCAATTCCGAATAGAAAGACATCAAGTAATGAAAGAAACAACATAACTCAGATATCAGCAAAGAATCAGAAATCAACAAATGCATGGCATCACCCTTCGTGCTTTTACTCTCGTCCTCACCAAAGCAATCATATAATAAAATGTGCACGACATCATCCTTCATGCTTTTACTCTCTTTCCTCACCATATAATCAATAAAATAGGCACAGAATGATACATCGTGCGGCACAACATCACCCTTCGTGCTTTACACTCTTTCATCACAATAATACACGACATCACACTTCGTGCTTTAACTCTCTTCCTTACCCAAAAAACAATCACAAACAATAGGGCAAAGGAATAAATAAAATTGCAATAAAACCCCGGCAAGGGAGCAACAATTCAACAAATAAATTTCGGCAAGGGAACATCATCAATAACCTCAACATCCCGGCAAGGAAAATAACGAATAAATCAACAATAGCCCGACAAGGGCGACAACATAATGATCTTTTATCTTTATCACTTTTACTTCACAATTCACCTCACAACTCGAGACAATGCTCTAGAGGTTCAATTGTTTCTTATACTTTCACAATTCGTTATACAACATGAGCCAACGCTCCTCAATGTTCATAGGTCACAATTCCTTCCACAAACTTTACACAATAAGTAGAAACCATTACCAAGGCATGAAAGATACAATGAAGTCATGATAATCACAATATAAGACTCACGGGCATGCTAGACACCAACGTATAGATACTCGTCACCATGCCTATATGTCGCACTCGACAATTACCACATAGAAAATAGGACTCGACTCCTAATCCCTCAAGCTAAGGTTAGACCAAAGACATACCTCGATGCCATGAACATAATTCATGATTCAATTATAGCTTTACCCCTTGATTCCACCACGAATTTGCTCGTATCTAGTCACAAGTTACTTAATTACATCAATAAACGCAAAATGAATCAATTTGAATGCATAAAAATGAGTTTTCCAAAGTTTTTCCTAAAAAGTCAAAAATCACCCTTGGGCCCGCATGGTCAAAACCCGAGGTTCGAACCAAAACATGATTACCCATTCCCCCACGAACCTAAATACATGATTTGTTTTGAAATCGGACCTCAAATCGAGGTCCAAATCCCCAAACCATATGTAGACCCTGGATCAAATAATACTAAAACATCTCTATCACAAACCAGAATAGTACCTGTGATAATCGCATCTGAAGCCTCAGCCTCGGGCTTGGTTGGAAGAGCATAACATCGAGGCTGGGCCCCACCACCCTGGACTACCTCTCTAGGACGGCCTGGCAGCTAGCTGGCCTCCACCTCTAGTGGTCTAAGCTCCACCTCTAGCACCTCTACCTCTACCTCTAGCATATTTACCTCCACCTTTAGCTGGCTGGGCGGGCTATAGAACAATTGGTGCCTGAACCATGGCACGGGAACCCTGAGGCCGAGAGCTACTCGGTACTCGAGGGCAAAACCTAGCAATGTGACCCACATCACCACAAGTGTAATAAGCCCTCGGCTGCTGAGATTGCTGGCCCTGACGACCCGAATGACCACCCCGAAAACTCTAAAGCGGCGATGCACTAATAGGAGTAGGTGGTGCACTATAGGACTACTGATCAGAATACTGCATCTGAGGACCACGGCCACCTGAAGTACCGTGAGAAACCTGAAGTGCAGACTGGAAAGGCCTAGGAGGATGGCCTCTACCATATGAATCCCTACCTCCAGACGAGGTACCGCTGAATCGGCCTGAATGACAGGGCCTCTTGTCTGACCCATGACCACCTCCATGCGATAGAACCATCTCCACTCTCCTAGCCATATTGGCCGCCTCCTGAAAAGTAATCTCACTTCCAGCCTCCCTAGCCATCTGAATATGAATCGGCTGAATAATACCGTTAATAAACATCCTCACCCTCTCTCTCTCTCGGTAGGAAGTATGACAAGATCATGACGAGCTAAGTCGATGAATCTGGTCTCATATTGGGTAACAGTTATAGAACCCTGCTGGAGATGCTCAAACTGCCTCCGATAGGCCTCTCTCTGAGTAATGGGGAGAAACTTATCCAGAAATAACTGTATAAACTACTCCCAAGTCAAGGCTGGCGATCCAGCTGGTCTAGCCAAACAATAATCTCTCCACCAAGTCTTGGCGGATCCATACAAGCGAAAAGGGACAAAATCAACTCCATTGATCTCAACTATACCCATGACCTAAGAACCTCGTGATAGCTGTCTAGATAATACTTAGGATCCTCAGTAGATGCATCGCTGAAAGTAGTAGTGAAGAGCTTGGTGAACCTATCCAACCTCCACAAAGCATCGACGGGCATAGCTGCTCCATCGCCAATCTGAGCTATCACACCCGGCTGAACTGCTCCAATTGGCTGATCCACTGGAGTTTGAATCTGGGGAACTACCTGCTCTAGAGTGCGACTAGCAGTAGTCTAGGCTCCTCCTCCAGCCTAAGAGATGGCTGGTGCTACAGGAAGCAAGCCTGCTCGGGTGACACTCTCCATGAAGCCCACTAAATGGACCAGAGCATCCTGAAGAACTGGGGTAGCAATAAACCCCTTTGGGACCTGAGCGGGGCCCACCAGAACTGCTGAGGCCGGAACCTAATCATCAATGTCAACATGAGGCTCCGCCACTGGTGCTGCTGCTCGGGGCTGAGCTCTACCCCTACCTCAGCCTCTAGCACAGCCTCGGCTTTGCCCCTCTGCCCCTCGTGGGAGCTGCTGCTGGGGGCTCGGGCTGCTGGTTAGTGGATGAGGAAGCGCGTGTTCTCGCCATCTGCGAAAGAACAGAGTAGATATTCAATTAGCAATGAGAAACCAAACCGCACGATAGGAAAGAATAAATGTGAGGCTTTCCTAACCCTGTAGCCTCTGGGGGATAAATACGGACGTCTCCGTACCGATCCCTCAGACTCTACTAAGCTTGTCTGTGAACTGTAAGACCCGTGTAACCTAGAGCTCTGATACCAACTTGTCACGACCCGGATTTTCCCACCCTCGAGGGTCGTGATGGCGCCTACTAATGAGAGCCAAGCAAGCCAAACCTTTAACTACTTACCTTATTATCCAATTATTTCTGGTTAACAATTATAAAGCGATAACGTGATAACAACGGAAATTCAAATTAAGCGGAAGACAATAATAAAATATATGAAAACTGTATCTATTACAAATACTTAAGCCTTAACCATCCAAAATCTGGTGTCACGGTGTCACAAACTGTCTAAGATTGCTACATACAAAGTGTGAAGAAATAGCAGTACACTATTTTTGAATAAAAGGAAAATGAAACAGGAAATAGGGATAGAAGAGAGGCCAGGACCTGCGGACGCCTGCAGGTCTACTTTGGATCTCCGCGTGGATTGAAGGTAGCCTCCACACTACGGTTCAAAAGCTGCTCCGGGATCTGCACATAGTGCAGAGTGTAGTATCAGCACAACCGACCCCATGTGCTGGTAAGTATCTCGCTAAAATCGGCGAAGTAGTGACGAGACTAGGACCAGACTACCAAATAACCGGTGTAGTTCAAATACATATACAGTGGAAAGAAATACAGAAATAACCAGTCAATATGGGAGGGGAGCATGCTGTGGGGAGATAACAATTCCGAATAGAAAAACATCAAGTAATGAAAGAAGCAATATAACTCGGATATCAGCAAAGAATCAGAAATCAACAAATGCACGACATTACCCTTCGTGTTTTTACTCTTATCCTCACCAAAGCAATCATATAGTAAAATGTCCACGGCATCACCCTTCGTGCTTTTACTCTCTTTCCTCACCATATAATCAATAAAATAGGCACAGAATGATACATCGTGCGGCACAATATCACCCTTCGTGCTTTAGACTCTTTCCTCACAAAATAAATAATGCACGATATCACCCTTCGTGCTTTAACTCTCTTCCTCACCCAAACAACAATCACAAATAAAAGGGCAAGGGAATAAATGAAATTGCAATAAAGACCCCGGCAAGGGAGCAACAATTCAGCAAATAAATCCCGGTAAGGGAACATCATCAATAACCTCAATATCCCGGCAAGGGAGATAACGAATAAATCAACAAAGCTCGGCAAGGGCGACAACATAATGATTTCTTATCTTTCTCACTTTTACTTCACAATTCACCTCACAACTCGAGCCAATGATCTAGAGGTAAAATTGTCACTTATACTTTCACAATTCGTTATACAACTTGAGCCAACGCTCCTCAATGTTCGTAGGTCACAATTCCTTTCACAAACATATCACAACAAGTAAAAACCATTACCAAGGCTTGAAAGATACAATGAAGTCATGATAATTACAATATAAGACTCACGGGCATGCTAGACACCAATGTATAGATACTCGTCACCATGCCTATACGTCGTACTCGACAATTACCACATAGCAAATAGGACTCGACTCCTAATCCCTCAAGCTAAGGTTAGACTAAACACTTACCTCGATGCCACGAACATAATTCAAGTTTCAATTATAGCTTTACCCCTTGATTCCACCATGCATTCGCTCGTATCTAGTCACAAGTTACTTAAATACATGAATAAACACTAAATGAATCAATTTGAGTGCATAAAAATGAGTTTTCCAAAGTTTTGCCCAAAAAGTCAAAAATCGTCCCCGAGCCCACATGGTCAAATTCCGAGGTTCGAACCAAAACCCGATTACCCATTCCACCACGAACCTAAATATATAATTTGTTTTGAAATCGGACTTCAAATCGAGGTCCAAATCCCCATTTTTTGAAAAACCTAGGTTCTACCTAAAACACCCAATTTCCTCCATGAAAATCATTGATTTTGAATTGAAATCATGTGGAAAGATGTTAATGATTGAAGAAAACAAGTTAGAAATCACTTATCAATGTTTTGGGCAAGAAATGTTATTTGAAAAATCGCCTCTTATGTTTTTGGGTTTTGAAAAAAAAAAAACTAAAAATCCCGTCTAAATATACTAGTCACAGATGCCCTGTGCGGACCACACAAAATCAACTACGGCCGCACAGCCAACAGTGAACCTGTGCGGACCGCACAAAATCAACTACGGCCGCACAGTCATCAGTGAACCTGTGCGGACCGTACAAGATCCACTGCGGCCGCATAGCCACCAGTGCGGACAACACAAAACCAGTGAGGACCGCACTAGCAGGTTTAGAGAGCTGCATTTCTCCGAACCTCCAATAGCCATGTTTTAAGCCTAAGACACCCCGGAACCAACCCGAAACTCACCCTAGCCCTCGGGACTTCAAACCAAATGTGCATATGAACTCAAAAACATCATATGGACCTACTCATGTGATCACATCACCAAAATAACATGTAAAATCATGAATTAAACCTCAAACCTCAACATTTTCATCAAGAACTCTCAAAGTTCATAACTTTTCAACCAGAATCCAATTCACGTCAAATAAACTCCATTTTTTTACCAAACTTCACAGTTATCTTTCAAATACTATAACAAGTTTGTACCGGGCTCCAGAACCAAAATACGGGCTTGATAACAATGGTTTCAAATATTAATTCTTTTCTTTATTTCTTAGATAATTCAGTGAAACAATTTCCTTCAAAAATTGATTTCTAAGGCTTGAGACCTCGGAATTCATTTCCGGGCATACGCCCAAGTCCTACAGTTTATTGCAGACCTCCCGGGATTGTTGGAACGCAGATCAGGGTCCGTTTGCTCAAAATGTTGACCAAAGTCAACCATAATCAAATTTTAACTCCGGAATTTCTATTTCTCATATTTTCACATATAAGGCTTTCCGGATATAGGTCCGGACCACGCACGTAAATCAAGGTAGGGTATAAAGGAGGTTTTTAGGCCTCGAAACACTGAATTCACTTGCAACATAAGTGATGACCTTTTGGGTCATCACATTCTCCACCTCTAAAATAGCCGTTCGTCCTCGAACGGACATAAGAAGGAAGTACCTGAGTCGGGAAAAAAATGGGGATAACGGCTCTGCATATCGAAGTCGGACTCCTAGGTCGATGCCTCAAGAGGCTGACCTCTTCACTGAACACGAACAGAAGGAAGACTCTTCGATCTCAACTGACGAACCTGCCGGTCTAGAATAGCTATCGGCTCCTCCTCATAAGACAAGTCCTTGTCCAACTGGACAGTGCTGAAATCTAACACGTGGGATGGATCGCCGTGATATTTCCGAAGCATGGACACATGAAACACTGGATGCACGACTGATAAGTTCGGCGGCAATGCAAGTCTATAAGCCACCTCTCCCACTCGATCAAGAATCTCAAACGAGCCAATGAACCTAGGTCTAAGCTTGTCCTTCTTCCCGAATCGCATCACGCCCTTCATAGGCGACACCCGAAGCAATACCCGCTCACCAACCATGAATGCCAAATCACGAACCTTACGGTCGGCATAACTCTTTTGCCTGGACTGAGCTATATGAAGCCTATCCTGAATAATCCTAACCTTACCCAAATCCTCCTGAACCAAATCCGTACCCAACAACCTAGTCTCTCCCGGCTCAAACCATCCAACCGAAGACCGATACCGCATATCATATAAAGCCTCATAAGGAGCCATATGGATTCTCGACTGCTAGCTGTTGTTGTAGGCAAACTCTGCTAAAGGCAATAACTGATCCCACGAGCCTCCAAAGTCAATGACACAAGCTTGGATCATATCCTCCAAAATCTAAATAGTTCGCTCGGACTGCCCGTCCGTCTGAGGATTAAACGTTGTGCTCAACTCAACCCGCATGCCCAACTCTCGCTGAACTGCTCTCCAGAAATGGGAGGTAAACTGCGTACCTCGATCTAAAATGATAGACTCGGGCACACCATGCAGGCGAACAATCTCCTGGATATAGATCTCAGCTAACCTCTTGGAAGAATAAGAGACTGCCACAAGAATGAAATGCGCTGACTTGGTCAGCCTATCAACAATAACCCACACTGTATCGAACTTCCTCTAAGTCCGTGGGAGTCCAACAACGAAGTTCATAGTGATCCGCTCCCACTTCCACTCAGGAATCTCAATTTTCTGGAACTAACTGCCAGGCCTCTGATGCTTATACTTAACCTACTGACAATTCAAACACCGAGCCATAAATGCTACAAGATCCTTCTTCATTCTCCACCACCAATAATGTTGCCGCAAATCCTGATACATCTTTGTGGCGCCCGGATGAATAGAGTACCGAGAGCTGTGGGCCTCCTCTAAAATCAACTCCCGAAGCGCATCCACATTTGGCACACAAACTCGACCCTGCAATCTCAAAACCCTATCATCACCTAAGGTAACCTGCTTGGCATATCTGTGCTGCACCCGTGTCTCTAAGGATGCACAAATGAGGATCATCATACTGTTGATAACGGATACGCTTCAATAAAGAAGAACGAGCGACCGTGCAAGCCAACACACTACTGCACTCAGAAACATCCAACCTCATGAACTGATTGGCCAAAGCCTGAACATCCAGAGCAAGCGGTCTCTCACCGACAGGAATATAAGTAAGACTGCCCATACTGGCTGACTTCCTACTCAAAGCATCGGCCACCACATTGGCCTTTTCGTATGATAAAAGATAGTGATATCATAATCTTTCAACAACTCCAACCACCTCATCTATCTCAAATTTAACTCCTTTTGCTTGAACAAATACTGAAGACTTTTGTGATCTGTGAACACCTCACATGCCACGCCATACAGATAATGCCTCCAAATCTTCAACGCGTGAATAATGGCTGTCAACTCTAAATCATGAACCAGATAGTTCTTCTCATGAATCTTCAACTACCACAAAGCATAAGCAATGACCTTGCCATCCTGCATCAACACTGTACCGAGTCCAATATGAGATGCATCACAATAAACTGTATAAGGCCTTGAACCTGTGGGAAAAATCAACACCGGTGCCGTAGTTAGAGCTGTCTTGAGCTTCTGAAAGCTTGCCTCACACTAGTCCGACCATCTGAACTGGGCACCCTGCTGGGTCAACCTGGTCATCGGGGCTGCGATAGATGAAAACCCCTCTACGAACCGACGATAGTAGCCTGCCAATCCTAAGAAACTCCAAATCTCTGTAGCTGATGCTGGTCTAGGCCAGTTCTTGACTGCCTCAATCTTCTTCGGATCAACCTGAATACCCTCTGCTAATACAATGTGACCCAGAAATGCAACCGAACTCAACCAGAACTCACACTTTGAGAACTTAGTATATAACTAACTATCTCTCAGAGTCTGAAGAACCACCCTAAGATGCTGCTCGTGCTCCTCCTGGTTGCGGGAATATATCAAGATGTCATCAATGAAGACTATCATGAACGAGTCCAAATAAGGCCTGAACACTCGGTTCATCAAGTCCATAAAAGCTGCTGGGGCATTCGTCAACCCGAATGACATAACCAAGAACTTATAATGCCCGTACCGAGTGCGAAAAGCTATTTTAGGGACGTCGGATGCCCTAATCCTCAACTGATGGTAGCCAGATCTCAAGTCAATCTTCAGAAATACCTTGGCACCCTGAAGCTGATCAAACAAATCATCAATCCTCGGCAACAAATACTTATTCTTGATTGTAACCTTGTTCAACTGCTGGTAATCAATAAAAATTCTCATTGACCAATCTTTTTTTTTTTTAAAAAAAGGCGCACCCCAAGGCAAAACACTGGGTGTAATGAAACCCTTCTCAAGCAAGTCTTGCAACTGCTCCTTCAACTCTTTCAACTCTGGCGGGGCCATATGATATGGCGGGATAGAGATGGGCTGATTGCCCGGAGCCAGATTAATGCAAAAGTCAATATCCCTGTCAGGTGGCATACCCGGCAGGTCTGAAGAGAAAACCTCAGAAAACTCAAGAACAAGGGCACAGAATTAATAGAAGGAACCTCAGCGCTAGAATCACGAACATATGCTAAATAGGCAAAACACCCCTTCTCGACCATACGCCGAGCCTTCACATAAGAGATAACACTATGAGTAGAATGACTAGGAGTCCCTCTCCACTCTAAACGAGGTAAACCTGGTAAGGCTAAGGTCATAGTCTTGGCATGATAGTTCAAGATAGCATGGTAAGGAGATAACCAGTCCATCCCCAATATAACATCAAAATCGACCATGTCCAGAAGCAACAAATCTACTCGAGTCTCAAGACCCCCAATTACAACTACACAAGAGTGATGGACTAGATCTACCATAATAGAATCACCCACCGGTTTAGACACATAAACAGGAACACTCAATAAATCACTAGGCATGACCAGATACAGTGCAAAATAAGATGACACATACGAGTATGTAGACCCTGGATCAAATAACACTGAAGCATCTCTATCACAAACCAGAATAATACCTGTGATAATCACATCTGAAGCCTCAGCCTCAGGCCTAGCTGGAAGAGCATAACATCGGGGCTGGGCCCCACCACCCTGGACTACCTCTCTGGGATGGCCTGCAGCTGGCTGGCCTCCACCTCTAGCGGTCTGAGCTCCACCTCAGCACCTTTACCTCCACCTCTAGCACCTTTACCTCCACCTCTAGCTGGCTGGGCGGGCAGTAAAACACCTGGTGCCTGAACCATGGCACGAGAACCCTGATGTTGAGAGCTACTCAGTGCTCGAGGGCAAAACCTAGCAATGCGACCCACATCACCACAAATGTAACAAGCGCTCGGCTGCTGAGTCTGCTGGCCCTGACGACCTGAATGACCACCCCAAAAACTCTGAAGCGGCGGTGCACTGATAGGAGAAAGTGGTGCATTATAGGACTGCTGATCAAAATATTGTATTTGAGGACCACGACCACCTGAAGTACCGTGAGAAACCTGAAGTGCGGACTGGAAAGGCCTAGGAGGATGTCCTCTACCATATGAATCCCTACCTCTAGACGAGGTACCACTGAATCGGCCTGAATGACAAGGCCTCTTATCTGACCCATTACCACCTCCCTACGACAGAACCATCTCCACTCTCCTAGCCACATTGGCCGCCTCCTGAAAAGTAATCTCACTCCCAACCTCCCTATCCATATGAAGACAAATATCCTGAATAAGACCGTCAATAAACCTCTTCACCCGCTCTCTCTCGGTAGGAAGTATGAAAAGAGCATGACGATCCAAGTGGATGAATCTGGTCTCATACTGGGTAACAGTCATAGAACCCTGCTAGAGACACTCAAACTGCCTCGGATAGTCCTCTCTCTGAGTAATGGGGAGAAACTTCTCCAGAAATAGCTGTACAAACTGCTCCCAAGTCAAGGTTGGCGATCCGGCTGGTCTAGCCAAGCAATAATCCCTCCACCAAGTCTTGGCAGATTCTGACAAGTGAAAAGTAGCAAAATCGACTCCATTGGTCTCAACTATCCCCATGTTCCTAAGAACCTCGTGACAACTGTCTAGATAATCCTGGGGATCCTCAGTAGATGCACCGCAGAAAGTAGTAGTGAAGAGTTTGGTGAACCTATCCAACCTCCATAAAGCATCGGCAGACATAGCTGCTCCATCGCCGGTCTGAGCTATCACACCCGGCTGAACTACTCCAACTGGCTGAACTGCTGGAGTCTGAATTTGGGGAACTACCTGCTCCAGAGTGCGAGTAGCAGGAGTCTGGGCTCCTCCTCCAACCTGAGAGACGGCTGGTGCTACAGAAAGCAAACTTGCTCAGGTAATACTCTCCATGAGGCCCACTAATTGGACCAGAGCATCCTGAAGAACTGGGGTAGCAATAAACCCCTATGGGACCTGAGCGGGGCCCACGAGAACTACTGGGGCCGGAACCTCATCATCAAAGTCAACCTGAGGCTCCACCACTGGTGCTGCTACTCAGGGCTGAGCTCTGCCCCTACCTCGACCTCTAGCACGGCCTCGGCCTCGCCCTCTGCCCCTCGTAGGAGCTATTGCTGGGGGCTCGAGCTGCTGGTCAATGAATGAGGACGTGCGTGTTCTCGCCATCTGTGAAAGAACATAATAGAAATTCAATTATCATTGAGAAACCAAACTGCACAATAGGAAAGAACAAATGTGAGGTTTTCCTAACTCTTTAGCCTCTGGGGAATAAATACAGACGTCTTCGTACCAATCCCTCAGAATCTACTAATCTTGTCTGTGAACTGTGAGACCCATGTAACCTAGAGCTCTGATGCCAACTTGTCACGACCCAGATTTTCCCACCCTCGGGGGTCGTGATGGCGCCTACTAATGAGAGCTAGGCAAGCCAAACCTTTAACTACTTACCTCATTATCCAATTATTTCTGGTTAACAATTATAAAGCAATAACGTGATAACAACAGAAATTCAAATTAAGCGAAAGACAACAATAAAATATATGAAAACTATATCTATTACAAAAACTCAAGCCTTAACCACCCAAAACCTGGTGTCACGATGTCACAGACTATCTAAGATTAATACTTACAAAGTCTGGAGAAATAGCAGTACACTGTTTCTGAATAAAAGGAAAATGAAACATGAAATAAGGATAGAGGAGACGCCAGGGCATGCGGACGCCTGCAGGTCTACCTTGGATCTTCGCGTGGACTGAAGATAGCCTCCACACTACGGTCCAAAAGCTGCTCCGGGATCTGCACATAGTGCAGAGTGTAGTATCAGCACAACCGATCCCATGTGCTGGTAAGTGTCTAGCCTAACCTCGGCAAAGTAGTAACGAGGCTAGGACCAGACTACCAAATAACCTGTGCAGTTCAAATACATATACAACGGAAAGAAATACAGAAATAACCAGTCAATATGGGAGGGGAGCATGCTGTGGGGGAGATAACAATTCCTAATAGAAATACATCAAGTAATGAAAGAAACAATATAACTCGGATATCAGCAAAGAATCAGAAATCAACAAATGCACGACATCACCCTTCATGCTTTTACTCTCGTCCTCACCAAAGCAATCATATAATAAAATGTGCACGGCATCACCCTTCATGCTTTTATTCTCTTTCCTCACCAAATAATCAATAAAATAGGCACGGAATGATACATCGTGCAGCACGACATCACCCTTCGTGCTTTCACTCTTTCCTCACAATAATACATGGCATCACCCTTCGTGCTTTACACTCTTTCCTCACAAAACAAATAATATATGGCATCCCCTTTCGTGCTTTAACTCTCTTCCTCACCCAAACAACAATCACAAATAATAGGGCAAGGGAATAAATGAAATTGCAATAAAGATCCCAGCAAGGGAGCAACAATTCATCAAATAAATCCCGACAAGGGAACATCATCAATAACGTCAACATCCCGGCAAGGGAGATAATAAATAAATCAACAATAGCCCGGCAAGGGTGACAACATAATGATCTCTTATCTTTCTCACTTTTACTTCACAATTCACCTCATAACTCGAGCCAATGCTCTTGAGGTTCAATTGTCATTTATACTTTCACAATTCGTTATACAACTTGAGCCAATGCTCCTCAATGTTTGTAGGTCACAATTCCTTCCACAAACTTTACACAACAAGTAGAAACCATTACCAAGGCATGAAAGATACAACGAAGTCATGATAATCACAATATATGACTCACGGGCATGCTAGACACCAACGTATAGATACTCGTCACCATGCCTATACGTCGTACTCGACAATTACCACATAGCAAATAGGACTTGACTCCTAATACCTCAAGCTAAGGTTAGACAAAACACTTATCTCGATGCCACGAACACAATTCATGATTCAATTATAGCTTTACCCTTGATTCCACCACCAATTTGCTCATATCTAGTCAGAGTTACTTAATTACATCAATAAACGCAAAATGAATCAATTTGAATGCATAAAAATGAGTTTTCCAAAGTTTTGCTCAAAAAGTCAAAAATCGCCCCGGGTCCACATGGTCAAAACCCAAGGTTTGAACCAAAACCTGATTATGCATTTCCCCACGAACCTAAATATATAATTTGTTTTCAAATCGGACCTCAAATTGAGGTCCAAATCCCCAATTTTTGAAAAACCTAGGTTTTACCAAAAATACCAAATTTCCCCATGGAAATCATTGATTTTGAGTTGAAATCATGTGGAAAGATGTTAATGATTGAAGAAAACGAGTTAGAAATCACTTACCAATGTTTTGGAGAAGAAAGATTGTTTGAAAAATCGCCTCTTATGTTTTTGGGTTTTAAAAAATGAAAAATAACTGAAAATCTCATCTAAATATACTACTCTCAGATGCCCCGTGCGGACCGCACAAAATCAACTGCGGCCGCACAGCCACCAGTGAACCTATGCGGACCACACAAAATCAACTGCAGTTGCACAGTCATCAGTGAACCTATGCGGACCGTACAAGATCCACTGCGGCTGCACAACCACCAGTGCAGATCGCACTAGCAGGTTCAAAGAGCTGCACTTCTCTGAACCTCCAATAGCCATGTTTTAAGCCTAAGACACCCTGGAACCTACCCGAAACTCACTCGAGCCCTCGGAACTCCAAACCAAATGTGCATACTAACTCAAAAACATTATATGGACCTACTCGTGCGATCACATAACCAAAATAACATGTAAAATCGTGAATTAAACCTCAAAGCTCAACATTTTCATCAAGAATTCTCAAAGTTCATAACTCTTCAACCGGAAGTCCAACTTATGTCAAATAAACTCCGTTTTCCACCAAACTTCACAGTTATCTTTCAAATACTATAACAAGTTTGTACCGGGCTCCAGAACCAAAATACGGGCTCAATAACAATGGTTTCAAATATTAATTCTTTTCTTTATTTCTTAGATAATTCAATAAAACAATTTCCTTCAAAAATTGATTTCTAAGGCTTGGGACCTCGGAATTCATTTCTGGGCTTATGCCCATGTCCCATATTTTACTGCGAACCTCCCGGGATCATCAGAACACGGATCTGGGTCCGTTTGCCCAAAATATTGACCAAAGTCAACCATAATCAAATATTAACTCTAGAATTTCTATTTCTCATATTTTCACATATAAGGCTTTCAAGGTATAGGTTCGGACCACGCACGAAAATCAAGGTGGGGTAAAAAGGAGGTTTTTAGGCCTGAAAACACTGAATTCACTTGCAATACATGTTATGACCTTTTGGGTCATCACATAAATAGGTAATGCACATAAGCAAAAGTTAAACGTGAATTGAGAGCAAAATAGCGAGGCAATTTGACAAGTAATTTATGTGTGATTCAAGCGTACAATCCTGAAGGTACTTGAACCAGATAGAAGAACCAGTTCCAAGTGTCTATCTTTTACTCTAGTTCAATTATAGTAGGTGAATTTACATTGTACCTTTCAACTTTTATAGAATCAATTGTATTAGGTACTTAGAGTTTTCAAGTTAGAGTTAACTTGAAGTTGTCGCAACAGTTGAGGTTGTATGCCACAACGGGATTAGAGTTAATACTAGGTTTACAAAAGAGTTTTTGTAAATGCAGTTTTTGGCTCAGTGATTTTAGTGGAGAGTTTAGGAAAATCATACTGGAAGGTAGGTCGTGGTTTTTTCACCTTTTGAGCCAGGTGTTTTCCACGTAAAAATCTCTGTGTTCTTTATTTTCTATACTTATTATTTCGCAACAGTAGTAGTTGGAACACATAGAAGAACCAGGTCCTTCTATAATCAAGTTAAGCGAAAATTGGGTACCACACAAATCACCCCTTTTATGTGGTATTGAAGTCTAAAATATCATTAATATCAGAGCGGGTTATCCTTGAAGATGCTAACACCTTAGGAACAGATCAAGATGAGTGCACCACCTGGAAACTGGGAAGGGCAATCACTGCTAGGCCTCCACTCTTTAATGGCCAGTACTATTCTTGGTGGAAGAACATGATGAATGATCACATCATAGGAGAAGACTATGAACTCTGGGACATAGTTACTGATGGTCCCCTGGCTACTACAAAGAAGAATGCTGAAGGAGTGGATGTGGCAAAGACAAGAGCTGACTGTACTGCTGAAGATTTGAAGAAATGGGAAAAGAATGCCAAGACCAAGAAATGGCTAGTGTGTGGACTAGGTCGTGACGAGTACAACAGGATTTAACGTTGTACCACTGCTAAGGAGATATAGGACACTCTACAAGTAGCCCATGAAAGAACTCCTCAAGTAAAGAGATCAAGAGGAACACTACTATATTGTCAATATGACACTACTAGAAAACTGCAAATTTCCTATGGAAATTTCCCACAGATATATTATCAGTGACAGTTCTCACTGAAATATAAAAAAATTCAGTGGGAAATGAAAAAGTTTTATTTTACCTTTTTTCATAAAAATGTTCCTACAGACTATAGGTGAGAACTAGTTGTCGCAAAAAAACACGTAATTTGTTTCTCACCGAACCAGTGGGAATGTCATTAAAAATAAATTTATTAAAATCTACCCAGTGAAACGGCGGGAACCTAAAATAAAAAATAATTTTAATATTCCCATTGATGCAGTGAGAAGCTCAAAATTTTGAACTGTTGTATTTGGTCCAAAAACCCGCGAGCTTAAAATTATTTCACCAAAAAAATTGAATTTATAGAAGATAATTCCCACAAATTTTCCCAGTGAATCAGTGAGAAAGTATTTTCTATTACATTAGGTATACCCTTTTTTTTCTTCTCTTTTTCAATCCCATTCTTCTCTTTCTCTCCATTCTCTTGGCAGACCGATTTTCCCCCATTTTCAGAAATCAGAGATTTCACTAAGCTCATGCAAAATTGGTATGATCCCCCCCTCTCTCTCGCTCGCTCGCTCCCTCCCTCCCCCTTTCTTTCGCCCTTTTCTGATTTTACATTAATTAGGATTTCTTTTAAGGGTGGTGGAGGCAGAAGCAAAGCCTCATTTTTTTCTTCTTGTTTTGAGTTTTTAGTGAAGATTACATTGGAGTTTTTTACGATTAGTGTTAGTATGAACTGTGAAGTGCAGGAACACAGAGCAAAGAGTTGAGAAAAATTGTGTTATTTTTATTTTTGGATTCTTAAACATCATATGTTTTTTTCTATTCTTCTTGAATGTAATTAGGTCAACAGAGTCATAGACATGAATAAAAATGAGAATATTTGTTTTATCTTCGACATTTTGTCTATTTAATTTGTCATCAGTGTATCTTATTATCTAGTTGTTCAACAACCACCTCTCCCTCACAAATTCATTGATTAATTGAAGAACGAAAAGAAAAATAAAGCCGAAGGAAAAGGGGGTGGGGGCGGACAACCACCTCTCCCTCACAAATTAATCTAGGGTTCCTCCATGCCTAGTAATAAATGTTTGTAATCTTTTCCAATTGATGTAATTTATGTTTTGGTTGCTAGATTTTGTTTTTCAGTTGCTCTTTTGATACGGACAACAGTTTTTTGAAATTTCCCTTTAGTTTCTTTTTTTAGTTTTGAGTTGGTGGATGGATTATTGATGATCTTTTTGAGTTCCCTCCACTGGAACGAGGAAATCAGATCTTTGATTGAAATTTCTCAGTTTATTATAGATGATTGATAATGGGACTGTCTCTTTATCCTTCTCCACTTAAATAATAGGTCGTTTTCTGTTGTAGGGTTTGAACCTATAGTGTGCATTTGATCTATTGAAAATCAAAGTCCTGGAGTCTACGATGAAGCCATTTTTTCAGCTTCTCAAATCAGGTTATAAGTCTTGAGGTAACTTCATTTGCTAATCTCTAAGTTGGTTTTAGTTGTTAAATATAAGTTAAGCTATTAAATTGCTAGAACAACTACATAAATTTTTATTGCTTTTACCTTGCTAAAAAAAAATTCTTTATTGTGAATATTATATCTATACTCCAAGTTTAAATTTATTTATGGATGATAGCGAATGTGTTAGAATCTTGGTTTGACTTTTTAAACTGATTCCAAGAACTTAATAGGAGCATTTCTATGAAAAAGTACTTTTCATTCATAGTAACTTGATCCAGAACCATAGTCTTTTCTTGACTTATAAAAAGACAAATAAAAGTTAGTTATTTAAGGTATACTATTCAAGATTAATTGTAAACTAACTTGAAACAAATAAATCGTTTTAAGTCTATTCATTTGTTTGTGCGTATTTGTGTACTAGATGGAATGTGAACATTGTAGATGGATGTACGATAGGAATCATCCTAATCATTGTGGATTAAAGGAAGAATTTGTTGAAGGTGTTAAAGGATTTATTGCTCATGCAAAAATGCTTCCTGAATTTCGTAACGAAGGAACAATTAGGTGTCCTTGTGTGAAATTCAAGCGTACAAAGTTGTTGCAACCGAAAAATATTAAATTTCACCTTTATAGCAAGGGGTTTAGGGAAAATTATTATGTGTGGACTGTTCATGGAGAGAACTATTGTAGTGTTGGTGATGTTCATTTTCAAAATCTAGTTAGTAGTGAGAGAAGTACACAAACGGAGAATAATGTTGAGAATTCTCGATTACATGAAATGGTGTCAAATGCTTTTGATTTTTACCTAGGGGTTCAATCCCAACAAAATATTGTTGATCCTCCCAATGATGAGGCAAAGAACTTCTATGAATCATTAGAGTCGGCTAGTCGTCCACTCTATAAAGACTCAATGTACTCTGAGTTGTCTGTTGCAGTTATATTACTAACTATTAAATTAGATTGAAATATTTCTCAAGCGGGCATGAATGCTATAATTGGGCTCATGCGTGAAGTTAATCCGAGCATAAACTTACCCAATGATTAGTATAAAGCAATGAAATTGGTTTCCAAGTTAGGACTTTCCTCAACAAAAATTGATTGTTGTGAAAATGGTTGTATGTTATATTATAAAGATGATGTGGCTCTAGAAGCGTGCAAATTTTGTGGACTGTCTCATTTTAAGGAAGTCACAAATGACAAAGGTAAGAAAGTTGCAGTTAGGAAGATGTATTACTTACCAATTATACCTAGATTAAAGAGGATATATGCATCAATGACTGCTGCTCCTCATATGAGATGACACCATGAAAATAGAAGGTTGTCGCACGCCCTTTTCCCCCTTTTTGACAGGGAAGTCCGGGTTTCGACATTTATGGGGGTAATAACTCATTTCCTTTTGGGAATTGGGTATTTTGAAGAGTCACCACCTAACGGATTATGGTGCATTAGGGCACCTAGAGCGATTAATTCTTGGATTGATTTGCATTACCAGAGATTTAGGGTAAGGGCTCGAAATAACCTTGAGGGGAAGGTGTTAGGCACCCCTCTTGGTCCACAACTGTGGGTCTCGACCGAACTTATACTCATGAATTAGTCTTTTAATGAATAAATAATTGAAACATATAATTACAAATAAGGCAATGTTGTACATTGTATGACTCAGATAATAAGACAAGGGATTTGAGCAAGTTGTATACATAAAAAGAGTTTTAAGCAAAACGAGTTTGGAAAGGAGGAGTCCTAGGTTGGTTAGCCTATAGGATCACCCCACACAATACCCGTTATACACTTCTCAATGAGGGTCTACACGTGACATTAACGCATAGTCATCATATCCATATCTACTCATTCCCACCCTTAGTGGTTGTTAAAGCTAGTGTTATTTAAAGATCCCTATACGTGCTGTTACCCGTCCCTTCTTAATGGTCCTGGAGGAAATTAGGACCTCTACCTATAGGCAGTTCTAGACAGACTCCTAAGGTTTAAAAGAGAAAATACTAAGGCAACAAACATGAACACATAGGACTCTTAGCGAATAAAGCAAAAAGGAGCAAATAAGAGGCTCAGTTTTACCTCCACAGGTAAGGCATGTAACATCACGACTCAAACCCAAATAAGGGCAATATTATTAAACATGATCTTAAGGCATGATGTCTAAGTGAATATCAAAACATAGAAGATATGTAGTTTATTTTATAAACTTGGAATTAATGGCCATATCAGTTTGCCTACTGATTTTAAGCCTGTTAATTCTGAACAGCCTTAAGTAGCAAAAACAGTTTCAGAGTTTCACAATTTAAAATCGCCCTATAGGCTTTCCTAAACGCAGAACAGTGATGTCCTAAGAGCATAATAACTACGTTGATATAGTAAAGCAATTAATAGTTTTTAAAACGAACTCTTGAGTTCCTATAGGCATGCTGTCTAGTGATAGTGAAGCCAGTATTTGAAAGAATTCATTTAAGGAAAATAAACCATTGATTAGGCCAGTTTCAAAGTGAACTAACATGAATTGAACTGACTTATTGAATTTTATTCTATAGGCAGAATTTCTGATTTTTAATTCCTATAGGCATGATATCTAATTGGTAAGAACTGACGTTAGAAACTTATATGTATGATATTTAATGAAAACAAATGTATATACCCGTTGTAACAGAAACTAAACCTGATCACATTCTATAAGTGTGGTATCTACTTATGAAGTTGATTTTTAAACCTATAACATTAGGAGCATAAAAAATCCAAATGGAAAAAAAGATAGCAAAAGCTACCCAACCTACTAGATCCTTTACATAAAAATAAGGGTAAGAAGCAATTTTATCCATCTCTGAATGTACACCATGATTTATATTATTGGAACCACTTAAACCCTATAGGCATGATTTCTAGCATGGTAAGGCAAACACAACAAGTATAAAGTCCTATAGGCAAGGTTTCTACCCATATTACCCCACAGATATGTAACTACCTACCCCTTTTCACTAATCACCCTAATATTCGTTTATAAATAATTATTACAAACCAGATGAATGAATTACATAAATAGATAAAATAAAAGAAGAAGTTACACTATAGAGAGCCTGACACAGGCCCAAATGATTTTCCCAAGCCTCCAATAGCCTCAAATGCCAAATTCCATAGACAATATCATTGTCTAGGAGCGTCAGAGTTCCTTAAGGATCTCAAGGATCCCAGGTAGTGCTCACACCTAGACTTTCCATAACATGGATTGGGTAAGTGCAGTGTGGAAGAGCCAGCCTCAGTGTGCCAGAGTTAAGATGTTTCTCAGAAGGATCCCAAGGCAGTGCACACACTGGAGGGGGCAGAACCTAGGGACTTAGGAGTAAAGTGAGAGTGCTTGATATAGTTTTGAAAAGGTTTTGACAAGAAGAACAACACTGGATTGATTCAATAAGTAAAGAATTCAGAAAATAAGGACTGATCAGTAGTAAAAAAGTTCGAAAATAATGTGAACATTTTCAAAGAAAATCAGCAAGCAAACACGGTGGCTACAGAACAAACAGGTCCAACATATCTTAACAACACAATTCACATAGGGGTAGTGGGAATTTGGGACATACAGAATTAGTCCTTATGAATTTGGGACAACACAATTCACACAGTGACCGAACTTATACTTATGAATTAGTCCTTTTAACAAATAAGTAGTAGAAACAAATAATTGCAAAGAAAACATGTTATACATTGTATGACTCAGATAATAAGACAAGGGATTTGAGCAAGTTGTATACATAAAAAGAAAGTTTTAAGCAAAAAGAGTTTGGAAAGGAGGGGTCCTAGGTTGGTTAGCCTATAGGATAACCCCACGCAATGACCGGTAAACACTCCTTAACGAGGGGCTACATGTGGCATTAACGCGTAGTCATCATATCCATAGCTACCTATTCTCACCCCTTAGTGGTTGTTAAAGCGAGTGTTATTTAACGATTCTTATGCATGCTATTACCCGTCCATTCTTAATGGTCCAGGAGGAAATTAGGACCTCTACCTATAGGCAGTTCTAGACAGACCCATAAGGTTTAAAGGAGAAAATACTAAAGCGACAAGCAAGAACACATAGGATTCTTAGCGAATAAAGCAAAAAAGAGCAAATAAGAGGCTCAGTTTTACCTCCACAGGTAAGGCATGTAACAGCACGACTCAAACACAAATAAGGTTAATATTATTAAACAGGATCCTAAGGCATGATGTCTAAGTGAATATCAAAACATAGAAGATAGGCAGTTTATTTTATAAACTCAGAAGTAATGGCCCTATCAATTTGCCTACTAATTTTAAGCCTATTAAATCTGAATAACTTTAAGTAGCAAAAATAGTTTCAGAGTTGCAGAATTTAGAATTGCCCCATAGGCTTGTCTAAACGCAGAATAGTGATGTCCTAATAACATGATAACTACGTTGATATAGTAAAACAATGAACAGTTTTTAAAATGGACTTTTGAGTTCCTATAGGCATGTTGTCTAGTGATAGTGAAGGCAGTATTTGAAAGAATTCATTTAAGGAAAACAAAACCATTGATTAGGCCGGTTTTGAAGTAAACTAATATGAATTGGATTGACTTATTGATTTTTATTCTATAGGCAGAATTTCTGATTCTAATTCCTATAGGCATGGTATCTATTTGTTAAAAACAGATGTTAGAAACTTATAGGCATGATATCTAATGAAAACAAATGTAAATATCCGTTGTAACTTATAGAGTTGATTTTTAAACCTATAGACATGATTTCTATTATTGGAACCGCTTAAACCTTATAGGCACAATTTCTAGCATGGTAAGGCAAACATAGCAAGTATAAAATCCTATAGGCATGGTTTCTACCCATATTACACCACAGATATGTAACTACCCACCCTTTTACACTAATCACCCCAATATTTGTTTACAAATAATTATTACAAAGCAGATGAATAAATTATATAAATAGATAAAATAAAAGAAGAAGTTACACTATAGGGAGCCTGACACAGGCCCAAATGATTTTTCCCAAGCCTCCAATAGCCTCAAATGCCAAATTCCATGGATAATATCATTGTCTAGGTACATCAGAGTTCCCTAAGGATCTCAAGGATCCCGAGCAGTGCTCACACCTAGACTTTCCATAACAGGGATTGAGTAAGTGCAGTGTGGAAGGGCCAGCCTCAGTGTGCCAGAGTTCAGACGGATCTCAGAAGGATCCCAAGGCAGTACACACATTGGAGGGGGTAGAACCTAGGGATTTAGGAGTAAAGTGAGAGTGCTTGACATAATTTTGAAAAGGTTTTAACATAAGAATAGTACTGGATTGATTCAATAAGTAAAGAAGTTTTCTGAAAATAAGGACTGATCAGTAGTAAAACAGTTAGAAAACAATGTGAAGATTTCAAAGAAAATTAGTATGCAAACAGGCTGGCTACAGAACAAATAGGTCCAGCATCTTTTAACAACAGAATTCACACAGGGGTAGTGGGAATTGGGGACATACAGAACACATCAATGTCATAGTGAAGCACATAACAACAGGAGCACAAAAGCTTTTCTAGAGTTTTATAGGATTAAGGAATTGGGCATACAACTGGAAGTAGAAACATAGAGCACGAATCACAGAACAACCATGTGCAAACATATTACACTGGACAAATTAAACATAGAAATCGAGTTACCTAAATATATTAGGCAACTAAGCAAAACAGATTAAACCAAAACCTAAGTAAACAGATTGATCAAAACATGCTGACATACATAGGACAACTCAGGTTGAGGCATGCTAGATAAAGCAATAGGCAGATCCTTAGACATACTTATCACAAGTTAAACGGGACAAAATTCATACATGCTAGTGATTAAGCAGTGTAGTTTAGGCATGCTAGGTGAAACAATAATTTAGACATGCTAGTTACACATTGAACAACCAAATAGTGAGTAGCAACAAAACTGGAAATCAATGAACTAAAGCTATAACAAAACACATAGCGTTTTGGAGTTGAAATTGAATTAGGACAAACCAGTTAAGGAGAGAAAACACAGAGTATAGAGCAGGTGTAGTGCAATAACTAGCCTTGGTTTACAGCCGGCTAGTTCAGTAAAAGTAGCAAGTAACAAGAAAAGCAGAGAGCTTTTAAGTGTAAGAGAGAGTTCTTGAACTAGTGTCTGTGTGTGGAAGTGATAATAGAGGAGAATATGTATAGTAGTTGAGAGCAGAGTAAAATAAGGTAAAGGAAATCAGTCTTTAACAATTAAGGAAGCCACAAAATTCGTCAGGCACAAAATCAGCAAGTCTTCCCTTAATTAAGGGGTAATTAACCAACGGTAAAGAGCAGGACATATTTAAGGAAAGAAAATCAAGTAAGACTTAGGTACAAAGTAGACAATTAGGGGTAAATACACAAGGGTTCAATTAAGGAATTAGTTAGTGAAGAATCAATAAATAACACGGTTAATCAAATAAGGTAAGAAAACTAAATAAGATTGCAAAATATGGAAATAATCGAGAATCAGCGTATAGGTACTACCATAACAAATCAGTGAATCGAGGACTCGAAATAACACTGACTTAAGGAAAATAACATAGGTTTCCATGAATAAGCAAATAAGTCAAGTTTAAACATAAAGAATCGAAGGTTTAAAGGAAAGTTTTCAAATCAAACCAAGAAACAGGGAATTCAGAATCAGTCAAAGAGAGAGTTGTGAACAGAGTTAGCATTTAGCATATAAATAAAATAAGACATGGATAGTCAAGAGCCGACATAAAACTCTAGCAAGCATGAAAGTTAAACAATACTGATTCAATAAGAAAGAGGCAAGTCTTGAATAGTCAATATCAACTCAAGCACATAGAATCAGTGTAAGTTAGGCTAAGAAACTCAGTAGAATCATATCAAGGCAAGGTAGTCACGAGAAATCACAGAAACTCAAAAATGAGAACCGGTAAGTCATGCTGATCTATAAAACCAAACGAAGAACCCCTAAAAATTAGGGCTTTCAACATAGACGAGATAAAGATATAGGAGACTCATAGAATCAGTCAAAATATGCAAGGAATAGAAGTTTAAATAGAAATAATCAGTTAAATGAAGTTTTAAAAAGAAGTTCCGAAAACCCTAGTTTTAGAAGAAGACGAAAAACAGTTGATTCTTGGAAAGAACCTCGAGCTTAGTGTAAAAAATTCAAGAGACAAACTCAAATTGTCCTAGACTTGTATAGATCTAGGAGGTATAGAAAAGAAATTTGGGTCTCGAAAGAACCCATAAAAAGATGAAGAAACCTCTCTCCAGAAATCCAAGGATCGTAGCAAATATAGAATGATTTTGCTTGAAATCACACTAGAATAGCCAAGAATAGGCAGGAGATGAACCCTAGATGCAAGTTGGCATGGCCCTGGGCCCTTTAAGACCTTAGAGAAGGCAATCATGGCATGAGAGAAGCCATTGAAGGCTTAAGAGACGATGAGAGGTCACCGGATATGGCCGGAGATGGGAGGTCGGCGGTTGAAGATTAGGGTTAGGTTGAGAATGTTTTGAGAGCAGAGAGGATTTTAAGGTGGCGGATGTAGAGTAGTGATTAGGGTTAGGGGTCGTTTGGAATTAAAAAGGAAAGAACAAATACTGGTCGTTGATCTTTCAGATCAACGACCATGATCTGATGGGTTCTGGGTTGGGTAGGTGCATTTAGGGCCTGGGTCGGGTAATTTAATTAAGAATTGGGCTGAGTGTTGGGTTAAAATTAGGCTAAAATTGAAATACAATTTGGCTAGGTTTTGAATAGCCAATTTAACCCTATATAATTTATAATAAATAATTTCTAAAAAATAATTTCGTGTACTAAAATAATTTAAAATAGATATTTAACATTTTTAAAATATAGAAGATCATTTTATGTATATAAACATAATTATGCGTTAATAGGGCTAGTATTGTAAATATATGCAAATTAATTTTAAAAATGCAAATGCAATAATAAAAAATGCACTAAAAATGCTTAAGAACTATTTTGGCATAAATATAGGATTTAGATGGCTAAAATACCACAACAATAATTTGAAGGATAATCATTAGAAATTTTATAAGTAAAAAGGGAAGAATTAAATTATTTTAAAGCCTTTAAAATTATAGAAAAATTATAAAAAATCCCGTGCATGCATATATATGCATATATATACTATTGTGAAAGTATATATGTCTATAAAATATAAAGGAAAAAATTGGGTATCAACAAAGGCCGCCTGGTGTTTTGTGTCATCCTTCGGATGGAGAAGCTTGAAAGCATTTTGATAGGATGTTTCTAGACCTCGCTAATAAACCAAGAAATGTTAGGTTGGGTTTGTATGCAGATGGATTCACTCCATTTTCTGTCTCTCCTGCACCATATTCATGTTGGCCTATCTTTGTCACGCCATATAATCTCCACCTGAAATGTGTATGACAAGTCCATATATGTTCCTAACTTGCATAGTTTCGGGTCCAAGTAATCCAAAAGGTTTAAATGATGTATATTTGCAGCCGTTGATTGATGGTCTAAAATTATTGTGGCATGAAGGTGTTGAAACATACGACATATCAACTAAGCAAAACTTTAGATTGCGTGTTGCTTTGATATAGAATATTAATGATTTTCCTGCATATGGAATGTTGTCTGGGTGGTCGACTGCTGGAAAGTTAGCTTTCCCCTAATGTATGGAAGTGTAACGATCCGGCCAGTCGTTTTGAGAATTTAAGCTCCGTTCAATAGTGTAAGTTCTAGAACAACTTCATAATATGAGTATCGACTTGCGTGAATGGTTGAATTCAGTTAACGGATGATTCAAAGTCAAATTGGAAGAAGGAATCTAGTTTTGGGAGTTTAAGCGGTGAGAATTTGACCGGAATTGGACTTTTGAGTAAAAGACCCCAGAATGAATTTTTGATGATTTCAACAGCTTCGTATGGTGATTTTGGACTTAGGCGTGCGTCCGGATTCAGATTTGGAGGTCCGTAGGGTAAATTGAGCCATTTCGACGAAAGTTGGAAAAGTTGAAGTTTGGAAAATAAAGAAGTTTGACCCATGATTGACTTTTGCAATATCAGGGTCGGAATGTGATTCGGAGAGTTGGAACAACTCCATTATGTCATTTTGGACATGTCTGCAAAATTTGGCGTCATTCCGAATTGATTTGATAGGTTTCGACACGAGTTTAGAAATTTGAAGATTTGAAAGTTCATAAGTTCGATTTATGGTTTGATTCATTGTTTCAGCATTTTTAATGTGATTCGTAACCTCGAGCGAGTCCGTGTTAGGTTATGTGACTTGTTTATGCGTTTAGATGGGATCTCGTGGGCCTCAGGTGTGTTCTAGGTGGGCCACGGGTCATTTTTTCCATTTTTGGAACTGCTGTTTTCTACTTCTGGTATCCTCCTTTGCGATCGTGAATAGCCTTTCACGTTCACGATGCCTTGTTGCTGACCACCCAAAATCCTTTCGCGAAGCCCTGTATTTTCCTTCTTCGTGTTCGCGTCCTTCCCCACGCGTTCGCGTAGGTTCCTGCCCTTCTTCTCCGCGTTCACGAGCTCATCATCGCGTTCACGATAAGCAACCTGTGCAGCCTTAGCTTTTCTTCTTCGCGAACGCGGTCCTTTCTTCGCGTTCGCGATGCACAAATGTCTGGGCAGGCAGAATATATTCCAAAATCGAGGTTTTCACCATTTTTATCACATTTTGACTTGTAGATCTCGGTTTTGAGCGATTCTTGGTGGGTTCTTCAGATAATTCAATTGGGTAAGTGTTATTCACTGAGACTTAAATATATTACATGAATTAGTCTTTGTTTTTATCATTTAAATTGTGTTTTTAGTTAGGGAAAAATGTTGGTTTTTGAAGAAAATTTTCAAAATGAAATTTCATGATTTGAGGGACGAAATGGTATAGGAATTTGGTAATTTTTGTATGGTTGAACTCATATTGGAATAGTTATTTGGATTTTGTAAAAATTTTCGGGTTCCGAGGTGCAGGCCCGAGAGTCGACTTTTGGACCAATTGTTAGATTTTGTTAATGATTGAAAATTTAGGATCCAGAATAGTTTTTATGTGTTTTATTTGTGCTTTGAAGTTAATTTTGTTAGATTTGAGTTGTCCGGATATCCATTCACTCGAGAAGTGCAATTTAGAGTATCGGTTTGTTGTCTTTGAGGTAAGTATTTGATAACTAGGGATTTTGATACATTTTATATTCCTTCTTGCTTATGTTTTAATTAGAAATTTGTACAAAATAGTCCCAAAAAGGCTCGCAATTTGTGCTTGATTGCAGGTTTGATCAACAAAGTGACAAGATATCAAAGATCGGCTCAAAAAGGAGTGAAACTTGCACAAGTACCAAGACAAGACAAGCTCATGCAAAGCAGGCTCAATGCGGCCGCACACCATTCTATGTGGTCCGCACAAGTGAGGTTCAGAGAGGTGGACTTCCAGGCCAACAGGCAATGTGTCCGCATGAGATTTAATGCGGTCCGCATTGGAGTCACTGCGGCCGCACTCGATTTAGTTCGGTCCGCAAAACCAAGGATCAGTGAAGTGCCAGTTTGGAGATTGAAGCCAATGCGGTCTGCGCTCCATTTCATGCGGACCACACTAGTAGCCACCGCGGCCGCACTCGATTCTATGCGGTCCGCATTGCCCGAGTTCAGAGAGCTAAATTTTAGTCAAGAGCCTTAGTGCAGCCGCACGTGATTTTGTGCTGTCCGCACTAGCCCCATAGGGGTATTTTTGTCCAGATTTTTCAGCTTAGTATAAATAACTTCTTTTCCCATTTTTAGGTTATCAGATAGTTTTTGGTACTGGGCTGCGCTCATGGCTTCGAATATTTTAGCTATTTTGAGTAATTTTAGCTTTATTTCAACATTGAATCTTCTAGTTTCTTTTAGTAATTAATTAATATGAGTTTTTCTTCATCTATTTCTTTGTTTTCTTCTTCAATTATGAGTAGCTAGACCCATAAGCTAGGGTTGTGGCTCAACCCTAGTGTGGGTAATTAATGGGTCTTGTATTTTAGGGTTAGATTGACTATGAGTGTTTGATATTTGGGCTAATTTCATGTTTAATTGCTGAATTAGTGGTTGCAAACACTAGTTTGTGTTTAGTTGACTTGAGCTCTTCTTGAGAAAGAGAGCCTAAGTCTCTGAAATTAGTCCAACAAGGATTGGGGCATATTCAATAGATTGATAGCCCCAATTAAAGGGTTAAACCTCGAGAGAGTAATACCCGACTTGAACCTTGATTGCTTGTACAAATTTGCATACCGAATTGGTCTTGAGAAAGTCAATTCGGGCAAAATCACTCGAACGACCGAGAGGTGTAGAGTGGGTAAAATCGTGAAAAGGTTATATCATACTCCCCAAATATATCAATTATGTCTTAGATTCAAATACCCGTTAATTGACCACCTAGGTGAAAGTCACTACCCTAGTGCCTTTTAACCATTTTATTAACTCGCAATAGTTTACTCTTAGCTTATTCTAGTTTAATTTGGCATTGTAGTTTGATAAAATTAGAAGTAAATCAAAAACCCAAAAATGTTAAGAAGTGCAATTTGGAACACATACACAACTCCACTTTAGACAGACACTCGACTGTAACTTCTATCTCCCTGTGGAAGTCAATCCCGACCTTAATCGGGTAAACGCTGCTTCGACCCTCTCTTGCTACTCAATAGTAGTGCAGGGTTGGCCTCGATCACATTTTGGTGCCTTTTCCGGAGATCTAATGGTTTTGGCTATCTATCTAAATAGTTTTGTGTATTGTTCTTCTTTCCTTCTTTGTTACTAATTTTGTTTTTGTCACAACTCAGGTACCAAATGGCAGTGAACAACGCCAATGACCCTCTTGGAAATATGATTGTGGGGGAGGAGGTAGATGATGTCGGAGATGATGAGGTGCCTCTTGTACCTCAAGGACAACGTAAAGGCTGCCAGGCTAATGCTAATGATTATGACAATATCCAGACTCTCCTCCGCCACCTCCAAGAGTGGCTCCTAGAGTGCTTCCGAACCAAGGCTATGCAAGTGCTATGGTCCCATCCCGAATCCAGGCGGGCAATTTTCAAATAACCAATGTGATGTTGACCTTACTAGAGCAATGTGGATACTTCACGGGTGCTGCAAATCAAAATGCTTACAAACATCTCAAGGGGTTCGTGGATACATGTTGGGGGAGCAAGCAAACTAATGTGTCTGAGAATGCTCTTAGGTTGAAACTCTTCCCATTCTCTCTTAGAGGGAAGACATTGGATTGGCTCGAGCGACTTCCCAACCATTCCATCACTACTTGGGATGAGTTGGCGGATAAGTTCATTGCAAAATCTTTCTCATCATGGCATATGGCTGCATTGAGAGCTAAGATTTTGGTGTTCAAGCAAGAGCCCACAGAACCTTTGCATGAGATTTTGGGAGCGTTATAGAACAATGGTGAAGGAATGCCCCAACAATGATATGACTGAGGAGATGATCCAATGCATAGTGAACCAACTTGCTGGGGGCAACTTCATGAAGCTATCGTATGTTGAGGCTTGTAACATTCTTGACGAGATGGTTGACACTTCTTATGCTTGGCACAGTAGAGCCAATGTGCCCCAGGGTGATCCTACGGTCATTCATTTGCACAAGGAATTACATGATCATGGGCATGCTATAGCTTAGTTGACAACCACAATGAACCAACTAGTAAAGGCACAGTTGCAATAAGTTCAAAATCTCTCCAAGTGAATGCCATAGAGGGTGTTAACATGCTTGTCAATAATAGAAGACAAAGAGGGAAACAGAACCAAGGGAATTCAGAGCAATTTGACAATGATTGTGGTGGATTTCAAAATGATGGTTATGATGAACAAAGTGAAGAGGTGCAATACGTGAATAATTATCAAGGCCAATGAGGCAATTCTTCCAACCAACAATAATGGAGACCCCAAGACAATTGGGGCAATCAACAACAAGGCAATGGTAGTTGGGGGAACAACAACCAAAACAACAACTGGGGCAATCAGAACAACAATCAAAACAACCAAGGAAATTGAAATGGTAATAACAATAATTGGGGTAGTAATAACAATCAAGGTAGATGGAACAATGGAAACCAAGGAAACCGGGGGCAAGGCTTTCAAAGGCCCCCGATGTACCAACAACCGAACAATCCACCCTCATTTCCATCTCAAGGTCCTAGTTCTTCTAGCAATGATATGGGTAGAATTGAAATGATATTCGAACAGATGATGAAGATGAATGCGGACTCGGATGCTCAGTTGGCTTCCTACAATACCTTTATCAGAAACTTGGAGGTGCAGTTAGGCCAAATCTCACAGTCTATAAATACTCGACCTAAGGGTGCGCTACCAAGTGATACGGTAGTGAACCCGAAGGGTGGGAACAATCATGTTATGGAGGTAACAACAAGAAATGGGAGAGGCGGTGATATGCATGCCTCCAAACAAAAGCAAATTGTGGATGACGATGTTGAGTTGTAAGAAGATGAAGTTCCTTTGGTGGTTGAAAATGAAATTTATGAGAATGTGAATGAAGAAGTGAGGACTGATATTCAAGTTGTCGAGGTGGAAACCCAAAATGATGTGAACCCGTCTAGGGAACACATAATAGACATGCCGGAGTCGGTTGTGTCTAAAGCCAATGCTCCTTTTCCAAGGCCACCTCCACCTTATCCTCAAAGGCTTGCAAAGTAGAAAAATGAGAATCAGTTCAAAAAGTTCATTGACATGATGAAGAGCTTATCCATCAATGTGCCTTTAGTGGAGGCTCTTGAACAAATGTCGGGCTATGCTAAATTCATGAAGGACTTGGTAACAAAGAAGCGGTCTATAGATTATGAAACAATAAAGATGACTCACCAAGTTAGTGCAATAGTGCATTCAATGGCCCCGAAACTTGATGATCTCGGTGCTTTCACCATTCCTTGCACCATTGGGAGTGCGAATTTTGCTAAAGCTCTATGTAATTCGGGGGCTAGTATCAATATGATATGCTATTCCGTTTTCAAGACTTTGGGTATTGGGAAACCTAGACCGACTTTCATGAGATTACAAATGGCAGATAGAACGATGAAGACACCATTGGGTATTATTGATGATGTGCTTGTCTGGGTGGACAAATTTATCTTGCCAGCTGACTTTGTGATCTTGGATTGTGAGGTGGATTATGAAGTTCCTATCATTATGGGGAGACCTTTCCTTGCTACGGGTAAGGCCTTAGTTGATGTGGAAGCAGGGGAACTCACCTTCCGGGTGGGTGACGAAAAAAATGGTCTTTTATGTTTGCAAATCAATGTAGCAGCCTAACAGTACCGAGGTGTGCTCTTTTGTGGACCTCGTCACAGCAGTGATAATTGATGACACCAATGCAATGATCAATGTGGAGGACCCTTTGAAGGCCGTATTGTTGAATCTTGATGTCAATGATGATGAGGGCCGAGTAGAGTACGTGAACGCTTTACATGGAATGGGCTCTTACTCTTGTGAGCCTAGGAAACTGTCGTTGATCCTCGAGAATAGAAAAACTCCACCAACTAAACCTTCAATTGAGGAGCCTTCGGTGTTGGAGTTGAAACCATTGCCTCCAGACCTCATGTATGAGTTCTTAGGCTCAAATTCTACTTTTCCAGTTATTCTTTCCTCTTATATTACTACCATGCAGGTTGATGCCACATTGGCAGTGCTTCAAAAGATAAAAAAGGCAATTGGATGGAGTTTAACTGATATTCGAGGGATAAGCCCCACATTCTATATGCACAAGATTATTCTAGAAGATGATGCAAAGCCCTCCGTGGAGCATCAAAGGAGGTTGAACGAGGCAATGCAGGAAGTTGTGAAAAAGGAGGTGATCAAATGGTTGGATGACAGGGTTGTGTACCCCATCTCTGATAGCTCGTGGACTTCACCGGTGTAATGTGTACCGAAGAAGGGTGGTAGGACCGTGGTTGCAAATTCAAAAATGAGTTGATTCCTACCAGAACCGTCACCTGTTGGAGGGTATTCATAGACTACCGCAAGTTGAATAAAGTGACCCGCAAGGATCACTTTCCTTTGCCTTTTCTTGATCATATGCTAGACCGACTTGCTGGGCGTGCCTTTTACTGTTTCTTGGATGGGTATTCTGGGTACAACCAAATCTTGATTGCTCCGAAAGATTAGAAGAAAACCACATTCACTTGTCCACATGGCACCTTTGCTTTCTCTAGGATGCCTTTTGGATTGTGTAATGCACCAGCTACATTTCAGCGGTGTATAATGGCCCTTTTCACCGATAAGGTGGAAGACATTTTAGAGGTGTTCATGGACAACTTTAGTGTTGTGGGGGATTAATTTGATGAGTGCTTGAAAAATCTTGATAGGGTCTTGGCCCGTTGTGAAGAAACCAATCTTGTTCTCAATTGGGAGAAATGCCACTTTATGGTAGAAGGGGGCATAGTTCTTGGGCATAAAATTTCAAAGCATGGTATTGAGGTAGACAAAGCAAAAACTGATGTGATTTCAAGGCTCGCTCCCTCTTCATCTTTCAAGGGAGTTCGAAGTTTATTAGGCATGCGGGGTTCTACTAGAGATTTATCAAATACTTTTCAAAGGTGGTGAGTCCCTTGTGCAAGTTGTTGGAAAAATATGCTAAGTTTGTGTTTGATGAAAAATGTATACAAGCATTTGAACTTCTCAAGTATAAGTTGACCACCACTCCTATCATTACCGCATCTAATTGGAGCTTGCCCTTTGAGCTCATGTGTGATGCGAGCGATGTTGCGGTTGGGGCAGTTTTGGGTCAAAGAGTGAACAAAATATTTCAACCGGTGTACTATGAGCAAGACAATGAATGATGCTCAAGTGAACTACACGGTGACCGAGAAAGAACTTTTGGCTATTGTGTTCGCAATGGAAAAATTCCGACCGTATCTTATGGGTGCTAAGGTTATTATTCATACCGACCATGCTGCACTCCGGTACTTGATGACGAAGAAGGATTCTAAAGCTAGACTAATGCGATGGGTCTTGTTACTTTAAGAGTTTAATTTAGAGATTATGGACCGGAAGGGTAGTGAGAACCAAGTGGCGGACCACTTGTCCCGCTTGGAGGATGAGGGGAGGCCTCGTGATGGCCTAGAGATCAATGATTCATTTCCCGACGAATAACTCCTTTTGGTGCTGATGAATGATATGCCATGGTTTGCCGATGTTGCTACTTTCCTTGTGACTTGTATAATCCCGTGTGAGCTCTCTTCTAACAAAAGGAAGAAGCTCAAGTGGGATAGTTTGGATTTCTATTTGGATGAGCCATACTTGTTCAAGATTTGCACGGATGGTGGGGTCCGAAGTGTGTCCCGGAGGAAGAGCAATTGAGTATCTTGGAGGCTTGTCATTTCTCTCCCTATTGTGGCCATCATGGCGGGGCGAGGAAGGCTTCCAAAGTTCTTAGTTGTGGGTTTTATTGGCCAACTTTGTACAATAATGCAAGTGAACTTGTGAAGAGGTGTGATGAATGTCAAAGAGCGGGTGGAATTTTGAAGAAAGATGAGATGCCTCTAAATACCATTCTTGAGGTTGATATTTTTGATGGGTGGGGCATTGATTTTATGGGCCCGTTTGTTAGCTCGTGTGGGAACACATACATTCTTGTGGCGGTGGACTATGTTTCAAAGTGGGTTGAAGTTGTGGCTTTTCCCAACAATGAGGCCCGGAGTGTTGTTTCATTTCTCAAGAAGAGCATCTTTACAAGGTTTCGTACTCCTCGTGCAATCATAAGTGATGGGGGTCTCATTTTTGCAATAGCTCTTTTCACACTTTGCTTTCAAAGTATGGTGTCAATCAAAAAGTTTCTACTCCCTATCATCCTCAAGCAAGTGGTCAAGTTGAAGTCTCCAATAAGGAAATCAAAAGCATATTGTCAAAGACGGTCAATGGAAATAGGACCGATTGGTCAAAGAAGTTGGATGATGCTCTATGGGCTTATAGGACTGCTTACAAGACTCTGATTGGTATGTCTCCGTATCGGTTGGTGTTCGGGAAAGATTGCCATCTACCGGTCGAGTTAGAGCACAAGCCCATGTGGGCTTTGAGGAAGCTAAATCTTGAATGGGATGTTGCAGCAAATCTTCATGTAGAGCAGCTTAATGAACTTGATAAATTCCGATTCCATGCCTACTCCAGTTCGTCCTTGTACAAGGACATGATGAAGTACCTTCATGATAAATATTCTCATAGCTAGGAGTTCAAAGTTGGTGATTTAGTTCTCTTGTTCAACTCTCGATTACGTCTATTTCCAGGAAAGCTTAAATCAAAATGGAGTGGACCTTTTGAAGTGGTGTGTGTGACCCCGTTTGGTGCTCTTGATTTAAAGAACAAAAATAGGGAAGTTTTTAGAGTGAATGGGCATAGGGTTAAGCTCTACTAGGGAAAAATTGATGACAGCCATGTGGTGGCACTTCTTCATCTCAAATGATTTGATGGTAACCTGCGTCGTGCCGCGACATTAAATTAGGCGCTTCTTGGGAGGTAACCCATGTGTTTTTCTTCTTTTTTTTCTTTGATTTTCATGGTAGTATAGGATTTATTTTTGGACTAGCTAGTTGTAAGATGCTATAGGATTGTGTTGATACAGTGCAGGACATAGTGAAAAAAAGAAGTGTTCCGGTCTTTGAAGTTTTCAATGCAGACGCACTACATTTAGTGCTGACCGCACTAATGAAGGATGAAATGTACAACTATCTGAAGTTTGCCACCACGGACACATTACATTTTGTGCGGTCTGCGGTGGACCACTACGGCCGCATGGCATTTTATGCGGACCGCAGTGTGTTGCCTTCTCAAACTTGAAACATGCTGTGTGGTGCGGACTGCGGTCCATTTTGTGCGGTTCGCACTGGGTTGGTAAGCTGGGCCCCAGGTCCTTTTCTGTAAATAGGGTCTAAGGCCCTCCTGTTACACTTTTCGATCTCTTAAATCTTAGAACCCCTAAAACCCCTGTTCTTCATCCCTTTTGCTCGTAACTAGCTGCTAGGAATCATTAATCATCACTAAATCTCACATCTGGTAACTTGTCTTCTTTTTTAATTGCTTTAATTTTGTTATTCTCCTTTACTTTTTGTTTTTTGTCTATTATTTTGTTCTTCCTGTATTTTCTTTGATTGTTAGGTTAGGGTAGTTGACTTCTTGATTAAAGTAGAATTCGGTAGTTAAAATCATTGGCAAACACTTTGGGACCTTTATTAGGTGTGAAATTGGACTTAAAATCAAAATACATTGAGCCCTAAGTGAGTGTTGCTTTTGGGCACTCAGTGCGGACCGCGGTCGATTCTGTGCGGTCCGCGGTACTTTAGTGCGGTCCGCAATGGCATTTTGTGCGGATCGCATTGTTGAATGTCTGTAATCTAATCTTCAGGGACTGTGGTCGCACTACATTTTGTGGGGTCCGTATTGGTGTCTATGTGGCCGCACTATATTTTGTGCGGTCCGCATTGCTTGGATACATAGAGTGAGTAGTTTGACGCCCACCTCTATGCTGACCGCATTGCTATTTTGTGCAGTCCGCATTGGCCTCTGTGCGGCTGCACTCCATTTTGTGCGGTCCGCACTGTGTCGCCTATGCAACTATCTGCAACTTTTTCTTTCCTGCAACTCTAATCTTAATTGGTTTTACTGATACTAACAAGCCTAATGGATGATGTTTGCAGACAATGGTGAAACAAAGAGGCAAGGGTTCTAATTAAGTTGGTCGAGGTGAATCCTCCCGAGGAGAGAAACAGAAAATGGTAAGATTGACTGCTCAAGCAAGGCAAAACATTAAAAACATGAGGAAGATGATTAAAGCTGCTGATAGGGACATTGACATGTCTGGGAGTGAGTACGAGCCCTCCCGAGAGATATCTTCATATTCAATCCCAGAGTACATCCCTGACTGGCCGGAGAGAAACAGACTAAGAGACACTCCTCCCACTTCCCCCGCTGCCCAAGCGTTAGTAAATGTATCTTCTGGGTTGTCTGAGGGATCCGCTGATGGCAGTGGGGATAAATACTCCACGTCTCCCACAACTTCATTATCCAAAGAGGGTGCATTAGGAGAAGAGGTAGTAGGAGAAGGGGTGAGCCCCAGGTTGGCCGGGTGGAATGAACTAGAAATCCGAAGGTGTGACAAGACTAGTTTGTGAGCGAGGTAGCTTATCACAAATTTAGGGAATGGTGGCCGGTGAGGAAGTTGATCCTGAAGAGGAGCTTTGTTGATAGAGACTTATTACCTCACAATCCCAATGTGAGGAGGCAGTTTAGGGAGGGACTTGGCTGGGAGTATTTCTTGAACAACTATGAGGATGCAAATGAGCACCTGGTCAAGGAATTCTATACCATTGTTGCCACATCAAAAAGGGCACAAAAGAGATCAAGGTGCAAAATTTGAAGGTGCTTTTTGACGAGAAAACAATAAACGATTACCTCGGCTTTGATGAGGAGGATGATGAACTGTATATGTCAAAGATTGAATTGGCCGAGGAGGTCCGTCCTTGGTCGTCATAATATCTAGTTATCCAAGGTACCACCCCCGATTGTCTAAATACAGGAGTGAAAATTTTGAGAAGAAGTCTGAATTTCAAAGCCAAGGGGTGGGAAACATTTGTGTTCAACAGACTGGACCCCACTACTCATGACAACTCCCTCCCTCTTCATCAGGCAGTTTTTGTAGCATCGATCATGGCGGGGTACCCGATTAATATCAGGAAGGTAATGTCTCGGGTGATTACGTAGGTAGTCAGTGAAGGTGACAGAAACAACCCCTTCGCCAACTTCTTGACCATGTACTTCAGGGACCTCAAAGTTTAAAAGAGGCCATTTGACATAAAGGTAAAAGCAAAGGCCCCGTTCTCATGGTACAATATGCAGGGTGATGACAACCTAAAGAGCAAGAAATTCAATGGAACAACTACTGCTCCAACTGGCCAGTCTTAAGAGCTAGTTGTGGTAGTGGCTCCTACTCAGCCTACCTCCACCTCTGCAGACATTCCTCCTGGTTTATCCACTCCGAGATACCCTCTTCCCGAGCCTACCCGGTGACTGCACACCGACTGAGCCAGGCTCTTCTCAGCATCAACAACTGGATGCAGACAATTTCATCCATGTTATCTATCCTTACTACTATATATGAAGCTCAGTCGTCACATCCACCTCTGCAGGTCTCGCAGTCTATCGAGGATGCCCTCAAGGAGATTCTGGCCAACCAGAAGAAAATCCTTGACACCCAAAAAGTGCTCACGGATACTGTTGATTCACACAGCAAGGCTCTCAAAGAGCTTTCTAAGGAACACAAGAAGTTCAGGAAGACGCGGGCTTCCAAGGAGTCCGTAAAGGCACTAAGGGCTGAGGTTGACAGGATGAAGGAAGATCATCCTCCTTTGGACTTATTGCTACAGGACCTAGTACTAGCAGCTCATCCCCAGCCTTAGCAGTCCTAGAGGCCTACCAAGAGGAAGATGATGATTCCCCGAGTAGACGATGCAGTCATCCAGTTGGTAGACCCACCGGAGACTTCATCCAGTCAGCCATAGGATGCACCTTAGGAGCCTGTCCAGGTCATCTAGTTGGAAAACCCACTGGAGACTTCATCCAGTCATTCACAGAATGCACCTCAAGAGCCTGTCCAGGTCTAGCCTAGGTCCCAGCAGCAGAGCAGCAGGCTATATGGAACCTGTCTGAGGTTCCCGAGCATATTGAGGACATAGGGACCACTCAGGAGTCCATACAGACAGACGAGCCACAGGGAGTCTCTATATCCTTTTCCCCATTTCTTTTGGTGCTTATTTGGTTTAGTTGGCATTGGGGACAATGCCAGCTTTCATTTGAGGGGGTAGGCCCTACTTTTATGGATTTGGATTATTGTATATATTTGACAGTTTTTATGCTTTCTTTATTTTTCATCTTTGGTTTGTATATAATTTTAACATTTCATTACATTTCTCGTACTTTTATTTTACTTTCGGTCTGTATATAAAGTTATGTTACATTGTACATATTCATCCTATCTATTGTATATTCGATTAAATGCCCTCTTGTATATATTCATTTTACTTTCCGCAATTTTTCTTTCTTAGCTTCTTATTTAGGTTCGTAGCTTCTTGTTCTGAACGTTTGCAATAAACCTTTAGTTTTCTTAATGTCACGGTTCTTTCCAAAGGTGGAGTTTGTGTGAACCGGGTGGCTCTTCCCAATGATGGATGGCGTGACAACCTTCTTAAGGGTTTGAGTTCGTTTTTCTTTTTTGTTTTTAGTAGTTAATGTTAAGGGTACCTCAAGTAAAGTTTCACTTGTGCCTAGCACATTTTCCTTTGATGTCATGGTCAAAAACAAATTGTTGTGTTTAGGATGGTGAAAGTCGTGACCTTGAGACTTTTGTGTTGACCGATAATCATCAAGTGGTTTTTCGGGATCATTGTGTGCTCAAATCTTATCTAAGGTCATTGTGGGCCCCCAACTCTGTGTCTTTAGCAATCCCATAGCTTTTGTGGAGAGAAATTGTATTGCAAGTCCAAGTCCCAAGCCATTGGTCTAGAACTTGCCCTGAATGTTTGTTGAGGTGAAATCCTAAGTGAATTTTGACTTGAGATATGATTATAGGCTCTCCTTGGTCCAAATGATAAGCTTGAACACTTCCATAACCTACCAATCCCTAGTCAACCTTTTTGAGCCTTAAACCTTTTTCCTTCAAAGGACCATGGTACAAGCCTTTACCTGTTCTAAAAGATACCCTCTCTTGGCATCCAATCTTTCCTTTAGCACATGCCAAAAGTATTAGGGGGAAAGAAGAGTATGGCAACAAAGTGGTAAAAAGGTACAAAATAAAGAAAATGAAAGGCAATGAAAAAGAAAGAAAAGCAAAAGAGACAAAAAGAATGCTCAAAGTAGAATTGAATAAAAAAGGGATTCAAGAAAAGCAAAGAATGAAAGGTTTGGAAAGTTGAGAAAGGAGAAAAGATTTGAAATGTACAAGAAAGAGTGACAGTGTCTATCTCTAACCCCTTAGAAAGAAGTGAAAAGACTCAAAAAGTCAAATGAATTTGAGCCAAAATGAAACAAAATAAGTGCTTAAGGGGAGATGGCTTAGACCAAACATTACCTACCCTAAACCAAAAGCCTTCACTATGTCTCCACAAAAGCTCTATATGATCTTGAGCTGAATGAAACTTACATTAGTGGTGACTCACATAAGGGGCAAGCATATGGTACTTAGAGCCATACTCGTGACTTTTCCTTGAGAGAGATGAGTGATTTTCCATTAACCTCGTTCTGAGTGTTTCAAAGAGTACAATGTTGTTAGTGATTCATTTGTATTGAGGGCAATTGTTAGTCCCAATTGATGCTAGATGAGGGCACTTTAGGACAACTAAATCTTCTTGGAATTTTCCTTAAGGGGTGGGTCTTATTTTATTTGCTTGAGGACAAGCAAAAGCTTAAGTTTGGGGGAGTTTATAACTAGGGATTTTGATACATTTTATACTCCTTCTTGCTTATGGTTTGATTAGAAATTTGTACAAAATAGACCCAAAAATGCTCACAAGTTGTGCTTGATTGCAGGTTTGATCAACAAAGTGACAGGATGTCAAAGATCGGCTCAAAAAAAAGTGAAACTTGCACAAGTATCAAGACAAGACAAGCTCAGGCAAAGCAGGCTCAATGTGGCCGCACACCATTATATGTGGTCCGCACAAGTGAGGTTCAGAGAGGTGGACTTCTAGGCCAACAGGCAATGCGGCCGCATGAGATTTAATGTTGTCCGCATTGGAGTCACTACGGCCGCACTCGATTTAGTGCGGTCTGCAAAACCAAGGATCAGAGAAGTAGCAGTTTGGAGATTGAATCCAATGCGGTCCACGCTCCATTTCATGCGGATCGCACTAGAAGCCACCGCGTCCGCACTCGATTCAGTGCAGTCCGCATTGCCCGAGTTCAGAGAGCTGAATTTTAAGTCAAGAGCCTTAGTGTGGCTGCGAGTGATTTTGTGTGGTCCGCACTAGCCTCGTAGGGGAATTTTTGTCTAGATTTTTCAGCTTAGTATAAATAGCTTCTTATCCCAATTCTAGGTTATCAGATAGTTTTGGTACTGGGCTGCGCTCGTGACTTCGAATATTTTAGCTAGTTTGAGTAATTTTAGCTTCATTTCAACATTGAATCTTCTAGTTTATCTTAGCAATTAATTAATATGAGTTTTTCTTCATCTATTTCTTTTTTTTCTTCTTCAGTTATGAGTAGCTAGACCCATAAGCTAGGGTTGTGGCTCAACCCTAGTGTGGGTAATTAATGGGTCTTGTATTTTAGGGCTATATTGACTATGAGTGTTTGATATTTGGGCTAATTTCATGTTTAATTTCTGAATTAGTGATTGCAAACACTAGTTTGTGTTTAGTTGACTTGAGCTCTTCTTGAGAAAGAGAGCCTAAGTCTCTGAAATTGGTCCAATAAGGAATTAGGGCGTATTCAAGAGATTGATAGCCATAATTAAAAGGTAAAACCTCGAGAGAGTAATACCCAACTTGAACCTTGATTGCTTGTGCAAATTTGCATACCCAGTTGGTCTTGAGAAAGTCAATTCGGGCAAAATCACTCGAACGACCGAGAGGTGTAGAGTGGGTAAAATCATGCAAAGGTTATATCATACTCCCCAAATATGTCAATTATGTCTTAGATTCAAGTACCCTTCAATTGATCACCTAGGTGAAATTCACCACCCTAGTGCCTTTTAACCATTTGATCAACTCACAATAGTTTACTCTTAGCTTACTCTAGTTTAATTTAGCATTGTAGTTTGATAAAATTAGAAGTAAATCAAAATCCAAAAATGTTAAGAAGTGTAATTTGGAACACATACACAACTCCACTTTAGACAGACACCCGACTCCAACTTCTAGCTCCCTGTGGAAATCGATCCCCACCTTAATCGGGTAAAAGTTGCTTCGTCGCTCTCTCGTTACTCAATAGTAGTGTAGGGTTGGCCTCGATCAGTATCTTGCCTTCCCCCACACAGGATTTGAGTCTTCTATGATTGATTATAGTTCGTGTACGCGAGGTGACGAGTGCGTGCTCAGACTTATCTGTGAAAAATTGGTCCTTTAGATTTATTAGATCCTTTTATTCACTATGTATGAATGTGTTCTTGATATGACAGAGTTTCCTAATTACTAGTTTTACATCTACATGCTTGATTGGAAATAATTGCTTCATGATTCACTCTTATTGCTTAACTGACTCTTATTTGATTTAATTGAAGAATTTTGCCTCTCCTATTGTCATGCATTCTTTTCATAGCTATTTGTCTTATTTAAGAACCATTAGCATCCTTCCTGAAACTTTGTTTAGTCTTAAGTGAAGCTATATATCATCTCTCCCTAATTGAATTGTCGAATATCCTCGGAATTGTCCAACCTTAAAAAGGAGTTAGACAACATATATCCTTGTTGACTTGCCCTTATTTGGGACTACTTGACTCGCATTGATTTCATTGTTATTGACTTGTATATTGTGGGATCGTCGTTATACGTTAGCTCTCCCGTGTTAAATTGTTCCCTTTATGTCATCATTCTTTTCTGTGGTTATTCCTTGTGAGCTGGTTCTACTGTTTCCTTGTGATTTATAGTCCTTAAGTTGATTACTTGTATTACCTTGTGTTATTGTCATTTTTGCTATTGTTATATGTATCGTGGTGATGTACGAGCTTTCTGTTGTGCTGTGACTATTATTTCTGTTGGTTGAGCTACGTATTTACTTTTGGGACTATGGAACTGCATCCGGGAGATTCCCTTGCACATATATTGATTTTCGCTGTAGTGCGGGATACCAAGAGATCCCCATCACATATATTGAGGATACCAAGAGATCCTCAGGATATCAAGAGATCCCTAGTACATATATTGAGGATACCAAGAGATCCTCGGGATACCAAGAGATCCCCTGGCACATATATTGAGGATACCAAGAGATCCTCAGGATACCAAGAGATCCCTAGTACGTATATTGAGGATACCAAGAGATATTCGGGATACCAAAAGATCCCTAGCACACATGTTTACATTTGGGACTACGGGATGATATCCTGGGAGATCCCCTGTTAAAATCATTGTGTTCTGAGCTGATGTTTTCATTGATTCTATCCCTGTGTAAACACCATAGGTGTTGTCCATTCCATTCCTTATACTTACTAGTTGGTGCGAACTATGTTAAGACACTTGCACATGCATACACGTGGTTAATCACCCTTATCAGGTAGGAGGCTCTTTGAGATTTTCTGAGTATAGACACACCCCTTGTTTATTTTCCTTCTATGTGAGAATGACTCTTTGGGCACGTGAGTTGTCAGTATGATTATGAGGGGTGATGAGAGCACATAATGCCAAGTGTTAGGGTTCAGGTATTGAGACCTGTATTGTATGATTATGAGATGAGGTGTCATAGGGTGACTTATATTCGGAGGATTTTCTTTTTTTTGGAAAAGATTATATTTGAAAGCATTATTTTGAAAGAAACTCTTTAGAAAAGGACACTTATTTGAAGGAAGTAAATTTCAAACCAATTTTTATCGCTTGAAAAGAGTTTGATTATTTGATTGATGCTTGCTGGTTAAGACTCAAGGGAGGGCTGCCGTAGTTGCTGAGTTAGGACTTGCCGTAGTTTGATTAGTCTTTATATAGATATCATGTTCGGTTCTTTCCTATACTTATGCTTGTTCTACTTATTAGACCAGTAGGTGTCTTGATTGTTCCTCGTCCCTACTCCACTGAGGTTAATCTTGATACTTACTGGGCACCGCTGTGGTGTGCTCATACTACACTTCTGCATATTATTTTGTGCAGATCCAGGTATTGTTCGCTAGTAGCACTGTGGATTCTTGCCGAGGAGATTCAAGGTAGTCCTGCTGCTGCGTTCGCAGGCTTCGGAGTCAACTTCCTATTTTATATTAACATTGTTGTACTTATTTCCATACGGTTTTGTTTAGAAGTTGTAGCGAAACTCTGTAGAGCTTAAGACTTGTACTACCGGATTTTGAAAAGTTGTTCATTGTATAAGGGATTCATCTTAGAAGAATTCTAGCTATTATTAGTTATTATTTTTATTCCGCATTTAGTAGGATTACCTAGTACTTAAGACTAGGTGCCATCACGAAACCTAATGGAGGAAAAATTGGGTCGTAACAGGAAGATACAAAAGCATTTACTTTGAGACATGGAGGTAAAAATACATGGTTTGACTGTCATCGGCGGTTCTTGCCAATGGATCATGAGTTCAGGAGAAATACTAGTGCGTTTATGAAGAATCAAACACATTATGATGAGCCACCACCAACCTTGTCAGGTAAGGAAATTTGGGAGAGTGTTAAAGATCTACCTAAGGCAACAGAGTCTCCATCTGCTAGAATACCTGGTTATGGCGTTAAGCATAATTGGACTAAACAAAGCATATTTTGGGAGTTACCTTATTGGAAGCACAATCTTCTTCGACATAATTTGGATGTCATGCGTATTGAAAATAATTTTTTTGATAACCTATTTGATACTGTTATGGATGACAAGAACAAGACAAAAGATAACTTGAAGGCTAGAATAGATTTACAGGAATACTGCAGGTGAAGAGAATTAGAACTAAAAGAAGTAAATAATAGGATGGTGAAGCCTAAGGCTAGTTATACATACACTTTGGATGATAAATGAAATATTTGTGACTGGGTTAGGAATTAAAGATGCTCGATGGGTATGCGTCAAACTTATCCAGGTGTGTTGACATGAAAGAAAGAAAGTTGATGTATATGGAAAGCCACGATTGTCACATTTTCTTAGAATCATTAATTCCTATTGCATCTAGCTCATTTCCTGAGAGAATATGGAAACCCATCATAGAGATAAGCTTGTTTTTAAGGACTTGTGTTCTAACACATTAAGGAATGAAAACTTAATTCTCATGGAAAGTAATATTCCTTTAATCATAAATAAACTAGGGAAAATTTTTCCATATGGTTTCTTCAATGTAATGGAACATCTCCCAATTTACCTTGCACAAGAGGCACGACTTGGAGGACCGGTTCAATGTAGATGGATGTATCCCTTCGAGAGGTAATGGCCATTAACTATTTTATCTTTATGTATTTTGGTAAAAAGAATTCCTATCTAAAAGTGTGCTATGCATGGTTATTGGAAAATGTAAATGGAGCGTGAAACAAAAGGCCAAGATTGAGGGATCAATATATGAAGCGTATTTAGTTAGAGAAACCTCTCATTTTTGTTCGTATTATTTTGAGAATCATGTTCCATTTTTGAGAAATAGACCAAATCGACATGATGAAGGCGATAATGATCCTTTGGAACCTCCTATATCCATATTCAATCAATTGGGTAGAGGTCCGAGGAAAAGTCAAAAAAGAAGTTGGACTGATAAGGAAAACAAATCGGCTACAACACATGTATTACTGAATTGCCCCGAAGTTCAACAATTTTACAAGTAAGTTTGGAATTATACTATTGACCTATGTGCATAATCTACTCTTCTTTTAACTAATAAACATTGTAAAACGTCTGACATTTACTTTGTGAGTCAGTTCGACCATTCTAATGTTTATCCTAGATTTTCAGAGTGGTTTAGAGACTACGTAAGTGTTAATTAATATGTAACAAAATTTTCATTATTTACACACTATATGATTTTTTAACTTCTCGATTTTCTTCAACTCTATATAGGTTCATAATCCAAAAAATAGTATATGTGATCCTTTTTTGCGTGATATAGCTTGGGGACCTACCCCACAAGTCAAAACCATGTCTACATATTTTGTCAATGGATATAAGTTTCATACGGAAGAATAGTCTAACAATAAGAAAACCATTAATAGCGGGGTATGGGTGAAAGGTGGTGATGGTAACCAAGGTGGGGATATTGATTATTATGGTATGCTCCAGGAGATTTTAAAAATAAAGTATGTTGGTTGGCCAAAGAAAAGGTTGGTACTTTTTCGATGCAAGTGGTTTGATCCCACACCAAATAGAGGTATAAAGGTACACCCACAATACAAAATATTAGAAGTTAAGCACGCGAAGGAGTACAAAAATTATGATCCATTCGTTATAGCGCGAAATGTGAATCAAGTGTATTACGCTCCTTATCCGTCGACGTGTAAAAATAAGAATGAATGGTGGGTAGTTATTAAAACTAAGCCAGTTGGAAGAGTGAACGTTGAGGATTCACTAGTTGTAGCATACAAAAATGATATATCAAGTGTTCAATAAATTGTGGATAATGAATTAGAATATGAGCTGCATAGTGAAGGCATATACGAAGAAGTTGATCTGTCAGTTGAACAAAATTATGGAATTGGGACATCTATGGCCAATGCGGAGGAAGATTCAGGTGATGAAAATGAATTCATTGAGGAGCAAGCAATGATGATAATAGACATGTTTGTTTTTTCTAACTTATGTAGTAATTATGCTTTTATATTTGTTGCTAAGAAAATTAACATGCTATTTTTTTCTTATGCTTGTATTATTCAGATGGCAGCTAGAGGTAAATCAAAGGAGAAGAAACACGTTTTATGTAACTTAGGTCGTCTCCCTACCTCTCCACCATCGGCACATTTTGGTCTGCATGTGCCTCCACCTACATGCCTGTCTTTAGTTCCACCTCCCTTATACTCTATACCACACTTAGGGTATACTGCTCCGTCCTCTGCCCTTTACTATCATCATATGTATTCCCAAGACATAAATGGGACGTTTTCATCTAGACTTGTTTGCCCATCTATGCCTACACCTAGACCTGCCATACCCCCATCATCTACTCCAGTCATTCCATCACATTGCATTTAATTGTCATCGTCTCCTGTTATTCATTCATCATCTTCCCTGGCATACCCTCTTATTCTACTGCTAGCATGCCCACATCTTCTAGTCAGCCTCCAAAGCATCCTTTCATGCATTCATTCGAATCTATACATGCTCAGGATCCTCCAAATATTGGAGTAGATAACCCTCCGACGACCCCATGCATTGATAGTGATTCAGTTACACATCCTCCTATACATGCTCAAGATCCCCCAAATGTTGGAAGGTTAGATGATCTCGGGAGGTTGATTATCGTTCCCGATAAATCTAGGTAAGTATTATTTGTTTATTTTGTAATTAATTATAAATCTGGTTTCTAACATGTTTAATTTAATGCAGGTTACATCCTTGTACTCAAGCTACAAAATCTGTGGTTGAATCAATGTGTTCATTTTATCATGGACCTTGGAGGTTCTGGTCAGATGTTCCATGGAACATTAGGGATAGGATGTTTGATGAATTTAGGGTAAAATAAAATATTTTATTTTTCAACTCATATTTAACAATCTAACAAATTAATTATTTGCAGATGAAGTGTGCTTGGCCAGTTGAACATGAGGTAGAGGTACGAGGCGTCTTTTTTAAGAAATGTGCTGATAGGTTGACTGATATGCTTCGAGAAGCTCAAAATAAGAAAGAGATACCAGGTTGGATTAATGAGGATATATGGACTAAACTAACTGAGTATTGGGCCTCTGAGGAATTTAAAAAGAAAAATGAATTGGCAAAGGCAACCCGTTTGTCCGACAAAGGTGGCTCCATGCACACGGGAGATTCAATAAGTATTGGGGCTCATCGAAGAAGATTGGTATGTGTTTATTATACTAGTCTAGTCCTGTACATTCTTACACTCTCTTGTAGTAAATAGTTTTTCAAGAAAAATACAATTTACTTTGATGGGTTGGGTTTGTTCTGTTTAAATCTATCAAAGTTTTGATCTTTTCAATATTTGATTCATCCAACCTATCTAATTGCTTGCATTGCCAAGACTAGATTAAACTTTTGTGTGATGTGCTTCTTGTGATAGATTTATCTAATTTGAGGAAGTCAAGTTTGTCAATATTTTTCAATGAAAACCTTTAGACTTCTAAAAACTTTTGTGCTTCTGTCTTAATTTTACCGTTTGAACTGCATTGTGGTTGTGCAAATTTCATTCTAATATTGTGTTAGACGTGGTTTGCCACTTTAAGGCCAAATAAAAATGTTCTTCTTGAAATATATACTAATAATTAAGCAAGACTAAGGCGGTTACTGTAACTTGATTATGATGCCCTGGTAAATGATACCCTTTTGTAGCTATGCAACTATCAGGAACAGGTGAAACTCCAAGACTTATCATTAACTCCACACTTCCCCATTAGTATGATTTCATATAATGTATGCAATTTCTCTAGAGCGTGAAACACTCAGGTTATCAAGCACTTGAAACTATTGTTGTTGTTGCTGTAACTAATTTACACGGTTAACTAATCTTTTTGAAGTTTCATGGACATAGTGATATTGCTAAATATCTGTGCTGATAATTGGTGCTTCTTTAATTTTTCCTGCATATATACAAAGTGTTGGTTCAAATTGTACAAATATTTATCAGATTACAAGTTCTAAGAAAAAAAGTAGCCTAAAAGATCACTACCAAGCTTTTATGTTATGGGCTGAGAACATTGAATATCTTTTATAGGAAAATACTATTAAGAGGATTATAATGGATTTAAGGTTGTCCTTGTCTTGGATACATGTGTACATAATATCCTAACTTCGGGAAAATATACAAAGCAAAACCTGTTTTGTGATATTTGAATACGTTTGCAACTACATTGAAATGAAATATTGATTCAATAATAATCTCCTTAGATGACACATACCCCTGAAAAGTTTATGCATGTCCTAATGTTTTCGATGCAATGAGAGGCATTTGCGGAACATTTTTATGTATAGAATCACAGTAAGAGCTTAAGGTAACAGATTTTCAGAAGCTTTTCTTCTTTTACTAGTTTGAAAATAGGCCTCTCAATCTTCTAGCATCCAGTTTCTAGATTCTGGTCTACAGTTAAAGTTTCTATGTTATATCTTCTCATTAAACCGAACTCCTAACTTGAGATAATCATTATAGGTCATTGATATAGTTTCTTTTCTGTTAATTTTGTAGAACTTGCATCCTCTGCTTCTCTTGTCATTAAAATGTCAACAAATGAATGTAGATATCTATAGTGAAAGATATATTCCAGAAGCAATTGAGGATTTCTAGGTTTGTATATGTGAGCTCAAAGGAAAGGGGCATCGACTTGTGATGTAATTCGAGGATAGGACTAGAGGAGAATAAATAGAAAAGTTAACTATGTTTGTTAAAATTTAAGTAATATTAACTTTTTAAAGAGACTTGTATTTTCTCATAAACAATTTGCCTTATTTGTGGCTCGTGAGGCTGGCGAATTAAGCCTGAATTGTGGTAAATTCCTTTGATACCATAACAAGGTACAGATTAATCTAACTTTATAAGTTAGGTACATCTGCTTATAATCTAACATACTTCAAAAGAAGTGTTACACAAAAAAAGTATCTTTACATTATTCTACTTGTACAACGATGGAGAAAATGGTACTATATATATTTCCCAATGGAAAACATTTTCATCCATGACAAACAGTACAAAATTTGTTTTCCTTTGGTCATCTTGCTGATTTCTTGAAAGTATTTTTCTGAATGGAAATTTGATGATCTTCTGTCATGTTTCAACATGGATTTTCTCATGTTCTATGCACTTTTCCAATTAGAATTCCTTATTTAACCCATTATCTACTGTGTATACTTGAAGTCACTAGCATGTAGGCTAAGACGATTTGTTTTGTGTGATGTGTTATCCACCTGTGTGCAACTTGGCTCAATCCTGTAGAGGTGCTTATTGTGTGTATTTTGACCAATCAGAGGTTGTAAAATAGGAAAGTTGGGAGTTGCAGGGCTTGATTTAAAATCCGATGCAAGTATAGATGTATTTTGATGCATTTCAACTGCTACACTAGTTGATTGATCGACTTTAACCACTAGATGACTTTTGTGCGTGTTTTCTTAAGATATAACTTGCAGTCTGTCTTTACCTCTAAAGGAGTGATTCCTGTTTTCTATTCTAAAAGAGTTAAGTTGTAGCGGAGTTGAGTTGGATTTTGAAATTTACTGTCTTGTCTTCAATGATTTATTTAGTGCTTTATCTCTTGATGTTATCTGACTATTCTCTATTTTTAGTCCCAACATTAGAAAGAAATATTAAGGCACAGTTCATGTTTCAACTTTGTCATTAATTGTTGTTTTTCTTGAAGTTGGACAATCTAATTTAGACTAGAGCATGAAACACTCACGTTGTCAAGCACTTGAAACTGTTGTTGTTGTTGTTGTTGTTGCTGTTGTTGTAACTAATTACATGGCTAACTAATCTTTTTGAAGTTTCATGGACATAGCACTTTAATTTTTCTTTTTTCATGTTGTATTTAACAGAAAAAGTCTTTAAAAAGACTAGCTACTCAAAATGAGGTATTTGAGCATATACATATGAAGAAGCTAAAGGATGGAACAAGGACAACTTGGATCGAGCCACGAGCTGGGACAACCTATGTAAGATTTCAAGTTACTTTTTAATACTTTTCATTAATTAAATTTATTCATATAATAGTTGTAACTTTTTGCAGAATACTTCCAAACAATCCTTGAAGGAGTTCATTTAAAGCCAACCAACCGATGATCAAGGAAAGATAATCCAACCATCCTAGGAGAATTATATGGACTTGTGGATTAAGGCGGCTGGTGGTGTACATAAGGGAAGAGTTTACGGCCTTGAATTAGAGTTTAGTTCTAGTCGTCGGTCTTTTGGATCTGGTGGCTCTTCTTCATCAAGGTCCTCGATTAATCAAGATGAGTTTGAGCTATTGAATAGAAGAATAGTAGAGATCACTGAGTTGTATGCATAGGAAAGGGCTGCACGGGGGAGGAGGCAAAGCGAAGGAAGGAAGAAATGAGGCGAAAGGATGCTACATTTACACGTTTCACTGGTGACGTTGAAAGCTTCAAGGCCCAGCTAAACTGCCTCTTATCATCAGGTACATTTCCTGTGCCACGTTCTCCATCATGCTCTAACAAGACTAAGGAGTAGTTTCTTTTATTAATTTGATTTTGGGGAGGACTATGATGTTGGATTTTATGTATCAATTGGATAAGATTGAATGCTGAATTTCTTATTTGAATGTTAAGTTGCATTATTGGTTTCTAGTATTTTTAGTTTTGGTTGGTTGTTAATTAACAAAATGGATTGGAAGATGCTGATTTTTGTGTGTGAATGTTTAATTGTATTTAGGTTGTTGGTGGTTGTATTTTTTTGTTTGGCAGGTGGTGTAGTATATTTACAACATTGTGCACAAAAATAATTTCCAGATTTTCCACGAAATTGCCACTGATTCCGTGGGAAGGTTCGTCACATTAGTTACAGAACTTGCATATTTTCCACTGATATCGTGGGAAAGTTCATACTTTTTTTTCATAATTTGCATTTATCCCATTGATATTGGTGGGAAAGTTCATACTTTTATTTTCAAAATTAACACATTTCACACGGATATCTGTGGGAATGTTCATACTTTATTTTTCAGAACTTGCATATTTCCTACGGTTATCAGTGGGAAAGTTCATACTTTATTTTCAGCTCCCCGTGCATTTTTTCCATCACTTCCCTAGCTAATGTATTAAAATTAATAAAATTACTAATAATATTTCCCACTGATTATTGGTGGGAAATTTCGTTATTTTTCCTATTAAAGTTTCACTGGGAAAACCGTGGGAAAATTTTCACTGCTTCTCTGGGAAGATATTTCCCACCAAGCGTTTTCCTGGTGACTCGTTTCAGTGGGAATGCGGTGTGAAACTCAATTTTCCCACCAACTTCCCACTGATTTCGCCGTGGGAAATCCATGTGTTTCTAGTAGTGTGAGAATTTCACCATGAAGGAAGGAAAAACTATCCAAGAGATGTACACAATATTCACAACACTAACAAATAAACTTAAGTCTCTTGGAAGAATTATCCATGAAGAAGACAAGATTGAGAAAATCTTGACAAAGGTCTTGCCAGTAACTTGGGAAAGAAAAATCACGGCTATTCAGGAATCAAAGAACATTGTTACTCTCAAGTTGGATGAGCTTATTGGATCTCACTGCCTATGAACTGAGAAGGCAAACTATGAAGATGGATGTACTCAAGAAGAAAAGAATCCTGGCTCTCAGAATAGCTAAAGGTGCAGACTTAGAGGATGGTGAAATGGCTATGATCACAAGGGATTTCAAGAAGTACCTAATGAGAGGAGAGGGTTCTTCAAGAGGTTCAACCTTCAACAAACCAAGGGCTCTTGAAAAATAGACCAACGAGGGTTGCAACAAATGTGGTAATGACCATATGATCAAGAATTGTCCTCAGTGGGAAATTGAATGGAAGAAGGAAAGGGTTGAACAAAGAAACATGAAGAAGGAATAGGTTCAACCCAAAAGGAACAAAGGATCAACAAAGGCTATGGTTGCTGCTTGGGGAGAGACCTCAGATGAGGATTCAGAATATGAAGCTGGAGATAAACAAGTACTTATGGCCATTGGAGAATCAAACGATAAACAAGAGGTAAGTGTTATTCATTTCAAAGACAAGATTAAATTTTTGTCTAAAGAAAGGCTATCTGAATTATTGCTAGACTTCATTGATGAGTCTGAGGTCATAAACAATGAGAAGGAATAACTGTCTAGGGAATGCGTGATCCTAAAAGCCAAGTGCAAAAATCTGGAAGTTAGGACTAGTGAAAGTGATCGTAAAAATACTGAGTTGAAGAACCAGGTTCTTGAACTTGACACTAGTGTCTTAGAACTTATGTCTGAAAATTTAAAACTGAAACTAGGAATAGTTAAGAAGAAAGTTGATCACACACATCTCACCTTAGAAGAAAATCTAGGAAAAATGAAGGATGAGTTGTACAAGAAAGATGAGCAGATAAGAGTCCTCAAAGAAGATCTAGGAAAGGTAAAGCATGAACTAGATAGAACTTTCAAATGAAATAAGTCCTCTGATGCACTATCCTGGCTACAAGAGTACCACAGTAGCAATAAGAGAGGACTTGGCTATGGGACCCCAGCACCTAAGTGGGATCCCAAAAGCAAGTACATCATACTTCCTGAAAACAAAATATGCATACACTGTGGCAAGACTGGTCATTATAAAAGTGAATGTAATGGAAAAGAAAAGGCCAGTAAAAAGAACAAAGCCTTTGTTCAAGAGAAAAATAGGCTGCCTGGATGGGCCAAAAGGAATTTAATTCACCCCTTTGCCTATAGAAAGGGACCCAAACTAGTTTGGGTTCCTAAGACTAACCCCTGATTTCGTTTTGCAGGTCCAAGTGAAGGGAAGTAGCCAAATATGGTACATGAATAGTGGCTGCTCAAAGCATATGACTAGAAGTGAGAACCCGTACCTTTCACTTGAAGACCTAAAAGAAGGTAATGTCTCCTTTGGAAATGGGAAGAAAAGTGAGATCATTGGGGTTGGAAAGGTAGGTAAGACAGACTCACATTCCATTGGGAATGTCTACTTGATAAATGGCTTGAAATATAGCCTAATCAGTGTATCAAAACTGTGTGACAGAGGTAACCTGGTAGCATTCACCTCTACCAAATGTTTTATGATTAATCTTACTACTGAAAAGATTGTTTTGTAAGGACAAAGAATTAACAATATATACATTGTAGATTTGTTCACTCTTTCAGAAAATGAACTCACTTGCTTGAGTGTGTTGGACAATGATCCCCTCCTATGGCACAAAAGACTTGGTCATGCAAGTCTAAATCAACTCAACAAATTAGTCTCCAAGGACCTGGTGATAGGGTTACCTAACATCAAGTTCAAGGAAGACAAAGTTTGTGAGGCATGTGCAAGGGGAAAGCAGGTAAGATTATCTCTTAAAAGCAAGAAAATGGTAAGCACGACCAGGACGATGGAACTGGTTCATATGGATCTCTGTGGTCGAAGGAGAACATTGAGCAGAGGTGGTAAGCAATATGTGATGGTACTTGTTGATGATTACTCTAGGTTTACTTGGGTATTATTTTTAACATCTAAGGATGAACCATTTGACATGTATACTGCCTTTCTTAGAAAAACTCAGAAACAACTAGGTAATCAACTTGTATCAATAAGGTCTGATCATGGAACTGAATTTGAAAATGCTATGTTTGCTGAATTTTGTGATGAGCATGATATAGATCATAATTTTTCTGCCCCTAGGACTCCTCAAGAAAATGGAGTAGTTAAAAGAAAGAATAGGACTCTTGAAGATATGGCTAGGACTATGCTTCTTTCTAGTAAAATGGCCCATAGCTTCTGGGCAGAGGCTGTAAATACTGCATGTTACATCATTAATAGATGCATGACTAGACTTCTTGTAGAGAAGACTCCCTATGAGTTACTTAATAGGAGAAAACCAAATATATCCCATCTTAGGGCATTTGGATACAAGTGCTTTATGCACAATAATGGAAAGGACTCCCTAGGTAAGTTTGATCCTAGAAGTGATGAAGGAGTATTCTTGGGATATTCTTCACATAACAAAGCTTATAAAGTGTACAACAAAAGAACTTTGTGTGTAGAAGAAAGTGTACATGTAGTTATTGATGAAACTAACATTCTTTTTGAGAGACAAGAACATGAATATGAAGCTATTGGGTTGGTAAAAGAATTGAGTGAAGTCACATCTCATGCTGAAGATGCACAAAAAGAAGGAACATGTAATGGAACAGGTTCTTCCATCCAGGGCAACCTGGCAGAGGGAACTAAACAAAGAAGAACTGAAACCAATCCCCTAATGGAACCTATCCATGAGCATGTTCCTCAGCAACAGAACATGGGAGAAACATCAAATAAAAACCAGTTGGTTGTGAAACCTTACAAGTATCAAAGTTCTTATCTCATTGAGAACATAATTACTAATCCAACCTATGGGATTAAAACTAGATCACAATTAAAGAATTTGTGTGCTTTTGATGCTTTCTTATCTCTTATTGAATCTAAAAATGTTGCTGAGGCTTTAAAGGATGCAGATTGGGTAAATGTAATGCAAGATGAACTCAATCAGTTTGAAAGAAGTCAAGTTTGGCATCTGGTTCCAAGACCCAAGGACAGATCAATAATTGGCACTAAATGGGTCTTTAGAAACAAGCTTGATAAATATTGAACAGTTATAAGGAACAAGGCAAGGCTGGTGGTCCAAGGTTATAGCCAATAGGAGGGCATAGATTATGATGAGACCTTTGCTCCAGTTGCAAGACTGGAGGCAATAAGACTCCTCATAGCCTTTGCAGCACACATGGAATTTACTCTTCATAAAATGGATGTCAAAAGTGCCTTCCTAAATGGCTACCTAAAGGAAGAAGTGTTTGTCAAATAACCTCCAGGGTTTGAGAGCAAGGAGTGTCCAGAACATGTGTACAAATTAGACAAGACTCTCTATTAACTCAAGCAAGCTCCTAGATCATCGTATGAATGTCTATCCAAATTCCTGCTTGAACATGGATATAAAAGAGGTAAGATTAATAGTACTCTATTCTTGAGGGAAAAAGGTAAGGATCTACTAGTAGTAAAAATATTTGTTGATGACATAATTTTTTGGGCAACCACTGAAAACTGAGTAAGGAATTTGAAAAATTAACGGGGAGTGAATTTGAAATGACTATGATGTGTGAGCTTAACTTTTTTTAGGCTTACAGATCAAACAAAACCCAAATGGAACCATGATTCATCAGCAAAAATATGCAAAAGAGTTGATTAAGAAGTTTAAAATGGATGAATCAAAAGAAATAGACACACCCATTGCAACAACTAATAAATTAGATATAGATGAACCTGGTTCATCTGTTGATCAGAGGTTGTAAAGGGGTATGATTGGCTCACTTTTGTATTTTACTGCTAGCAGACCTGACATAGTTTTCAATGTAGGGCTCTATGCTCGTTTTCAGGCAAATCCTAAGGAATCCCATTTGACTGTTGTCAAGAGGATACTGAGATATTTGAAAGTCACTACTGATCTTTGTCTTTGGTACCCTAAAGGTAGCAACTTTAATCTAGTAGGATATGATTGATGTTGATAGGAAAAGCACCTCAGGTATGGCTCATTTTCTTGGTTCATGTCTGGTATCATGGGCCATTAAAAAGCAGAATTCAATGGCCTTATCCACTACTGAGGCTGAATATGTTGCTGCTGCCTCTTGTTGTGCTCAACTGCTATGGATTAAACAACAGCTGATAGATTTTGGCATTGAAGTTGGTTGCATCCCTATCTTTGTGATAACACTAGTGCTATAAGTATGACAAAGAACCGAGTTCATCATAATAAGACTAAGCACATAGATATTAGACATCACTTCTTAAGGGAAAATTATGAGAAAGGATTGATTACTATAGAATTTTATGCTATTGATAAACAAATTGCTGACATCTTTACTAAAGCACTAAATAGAGAAAGCTTTGAAAGGAACATGTTAGAATTAGGGGTGATTAAGATCACCTAATGGAACCAGCTCAGAATGCACAATGAAAAAAAATGAAGAAAAAAAACACATGAAAAAATGAAAAAAATGAAAAAAAAATTTGGCTAGGAATTCTGGCACTTATGTAAATATCTTGATTAATTTTTACTCAGTTTCATATTGTAAATAGTATACTCCTGTGACATGTGTTGATATGACTCACTGATCTCTAACAAAATTTTCTCTATTATGGTAAATTGAAGCATGATCAAGAGAATTCTAAATGAAGAACCTAGTTCAACAGTATTTGTCATTTGACAAACGAGGTATGTTTTTTATACTCTGCACAATTAGAAATATAAATATTTAAATCATGAGTAGAGTCCTACCTATGTTCAAAAACATCAGAAAATCCTACTCGTTTATTTTTTCAACCAGTTCTGTCTCTACTAGAGTTCTCACCACATAAAATGCCTACAATCTAGGGAAGCTTAATCGTTCATTCAACCTAAAATTTTAGGTTGATTAGACCTCTAATTGACTGCTAAAAGCTACCGTTAATCATTAAATAGGTCTCTTTCTTTAAATACCCATCATCACCCTCTGCCACCCTCACTATTCCAAACCGTCAAAAATCTATTTCACTCTCAATTGTTCTTTCTTCCAAAAGCCTAACTCACAATCTCTCTCAAGAAGTCAGTTAAAATATCGAACCCTCAAGATAATCCAGGCACTCCTTCACCACCCTCCCCTTCTGGTTCCTCCACACCACCTCTACCCAGCAAAACCACTCAACCTAGGAGAAGGCAAGTAAAAAATGCTTGCTCAGAAAACGGTGGCAAGTGGTGCTCTTTCAAAGAAATTGAATGAGAAATTGAAGTCAAACCAAGCCAAAATTCTCAGACAAATCGTTCAAATCTGCGAGTGAGGGGGAAGCAACTGGGTCTTCTGACTCTGAGAAGGCTCAAAACTCCCTTTCTAAGGTAAGTTTTGCTTTGGCTAAAAATTTAGAAAATAGATTTGTTTTGGTTGGGTCTGTCAGGAATGTTGAATTGCCTGAATTGGGAAGAAGAGGAGGTAAAATAAAAATGAAAAAGAAAAAGAGAGAGAGGCTGTATGTGTTGATGTGAGGGGAAAAGGGAAAGGAGTGGTTGGTTCTTCGCCCACTTCTGAATTGATGGTACCAGCTATTTGTGGGGTTAAAAATGCAACTGTGGAAGAAAGTGGCAATAAGTCAGGGGGAAGTGGTTTAAGGGAGGTTGCTGAAGGGTTGGTTAACCTAAGTTCATAGGCAGATGAACCTGGTTCATCTATTGAGGAGACCCTAGTAGACCTTCTGAAGAAAATAGGTGCCAGTTATAATCCAAATAAAGGGAGAACTCCAACACCAAAAGCCCCCAGTACTGCAAAACTTTCCAAGAAACGAAAGGCTTCCTCCCCAATAACTACTGAAATTCCCTTGCCAAAGGAAAGAGCCACAAGAAGTAGGGTGAAACAGAGTGAGAGTGAACTACAAAAGGCTTTGGCTGAAAGTAAGAAGAAGATGATGGATTAAGGAAAAAGTAAGGTTGCAGAGCCCTCTGAAGCTGTTGATGTTGAGGAGATGGAACAGGTCCATCAGGAGGACCATACAGCAATGAAGGTTCAGACCCCCAAGCCCAAAAATACCAAGACTTCCTCCAAGAAGTCTTCATCTGTGTCTAAGGCTGTTGAACCTTCATTGGCCAAGAGGACAAGGTCTGCAGTGAAAAACAAACAAGTTAGAGGTTTTGAAGATGGGGAATGGAGTGGTGAAGAAGAAAGTGAGTCTGATGGTGAATAAGACAAGCTGGCCAAGTTTGGCAAAAGAAAATTTTGAAGGGAAGATTGTTGAAAGACTTAGTGGAACCAGGAATGGTTCGTTTGGTTGATGCCCTAGCTGTTCAGTGCTAGAAGGACATGGTCCTTCAGATGGTTGGAAAGCTAGCCAGGAATGAGATCATTGAATTCATAGCAAATGCTGAGGTCAAAGATGGCAGAGTCACCAACCAAGTAAAAGGAGTTCAAGTGACCTTCGATGTAGAGAAGCTGGGAAAGATGATGACTACACTAGGCAAAGATGGCCAAGTCTGGATTCCCTTCCTCCTGCCCTTGAAATCACTAGGAGATTCTGTGATTTTGAAGAAGTGAATGAGGCCAAGTTTGTGCACAAGAGTGAAATGAAGCCACAACACAAAGTCCTCTTTGAGTTTGTCAACAAGTGTCTATTGCCCAGGCAGGAAAGAAGGCATATGGGTAACTATATGGACTTAGTTTTGATGGAGTGCCTTGAAAGTGGAAGGCAAATCAACTGGCATGCATTCATCATCAAGCTACTAGAGAGGGTTATCAATTGCTCCAAGGCCCATGCCAAGCCCTATGGATTTATTCTTACTACTGTTCTAGATCGGTGCAAGGTGCCTCTGAAGAAGTGGGAAATGGCCACAAGCAAGGACTACTTTGGAATTAATACTCTAATTGCTTGTGAATATCTAGTCAATTCCATTCCACATGAACCTGGTTCATCCAAGAAGACACCTATCAATAGTAAAGTCAGGGCTCTAGTTTAGGAAAGTGGGGCCAAGGATGCTGAGATAGCTAGGCAGAAGGCTCGCTTAGCAGAGGTTGGATCGGAGAGGGATGCTCTCAGAACTGAGCTTACCAAGGAAAAAAAGAAGAATGATGGGATTCTTCACAATATGCTGAATCTTCCCCAAGCCCAAAACCAACCCTCTAGCTCCCCCAAACCTTAGGATTTCTCGCCTTTATCTCCTGCACCTGTCTAGTACCATCAGTGACCCAGATTAGGGATTTCTCTGTCTTTTTGCTCATGTTTTGAATATTTTTGCTTTCTAGTTGTGGATTGTGGTAGCAACATATCTTTTATAAATGATATCTACTGTTTTTACTCTTTTTAATTGTTACTATTTCCTTGATAGTTTAAATATGTTTGCATGATTATTGATAATTAATCCATGATTGCACTTGCAGTTGCCCCAGTGGCCATGAGTACTTATTAAAATCTGGGACTCACACTTTGTTTATGCAACTTTTTGATGATGCCAAAAGGGGAAGAGATATTGTGCTTTACATATTCTAAATATGTGATGTTTATAACCTAATTAACCTGGTCCTTAATGATAAGTGAATTTTTCTAAACTTTGTATTGATGAATAAGCTGAGTTCTTACAGGGCCTAAGTAAGTTAAAAGCACAGAGTTTGTCATCATCAAAAAAGGGAAATTTGTTGTCCCAAGTAAATGTGAAGTTTTGAAGACTGGCAAAAAAACTCAGACATGGACCAGGTCTATCTTGTGAAGCACAGTCGTGATCAACCCAAACATGTGAGATGCACGTGAAGGAGATAAATCTAACTTATCAGAAGTAATATCTCCTGATCGTGATCGAAAAGGTTGCATATTGGATAAGGAGAAAGACTCCTTACACAAAGAGAACGCAGTTTAGGAAAAGGATAGAGTATGATATCAACTAGAACTCTTCTACCATGGAAGAGTAACATCTGTATCCTAGTCAATCTCTAATTACTAACCCCTTAAATATTAGTGTTGTTCTCTTTTACAGATAATGCACAGAAGCAGAAGTTAAACGTGAATTGAGAGCAAAATAGCAAGGCAATGTTGCAAGCAATTTATGTGTGATTCAAGCATGCAATCTTGAAGCTACTTGAACCAGATAGAAGAATTAGTTCCAAGTGTCTATCTTTTTCTCTAGTTCAATTGCAGTAGGTGATTTTACATTGTACCTTTCAGCTTTTATAGAAGTAATTGTATTAGGTACTTAAAGTTTTCAAGTTATAGTTAACTTGAAGTTGTCGTAACAATTGAGGTTGTGTGCCACAACGAGATTAGAGTTAATCCTAGGTTTACAAAAGAGTTTTTGTAAATGCAGTTTTTGGCTTTGTAATTTTAGTGGAGAGTTTGGGAAAATCCTACTGGAAGGTAGGTCATGGTTTTTTCACCTTTTGATCCAGGTATTTTCCATGTAAAAATCTCCGTGTTCTTTATTTTTTGTACTTATTATTCCGCAACAGTAGTAGTTAGAACACATAGAAGAACCAAGTCCTTCTATAATCAAGTTAAGCAAAAATTGGGTACTACACAAATAACCCTCCCTCTTGTGTGGTATTGAAGTATAAAACATCATCTATTCGACCTTGACTCTCGATCGACGTCTCCTTTGATCCTACCCATGGGCTTGCTAGGATAAACAGACCCCCAAAGAGTTTGATCATCCTCGACTCTAATCTTCGACTGGTACCGATTATATACGTTGGCCCAAGTGACAGCCGGCTACTTGAGTAAACTTTGCTTCAACCGATGTGAAGCTATAGAACTCCGAGTGATGAGACCTTGAGTGAAAGCTTGAACAACCCAGTCACCGATGATTGGAGGCAAACCCATTCTCTCCGCTTGGAACCGAGATACGAACTCTTTGAGCATCTCGTTATCTTTCTTCCTTATTTTAAAAAGGTCCGACTTCCTTGTTGCAATTTTAATGGCTCCGACGTGTGCTTTTACAAAAGAATTTGCAAGCATAGCAAATGAATCAATAGAATTAGGGGGTAAGTTGTGATACCATATCAAGGAACCCTTGGACAGAGTCTCCCCGAACTTCTTTAGCAGTACGAATTTAACTTCGTCATCTTCCAAGTTGTTTCCTTTGATGGAGCACGTATATGAGGTGACATGTTCATTCAGATCGGTCATTCCGTTATACTTGTGAATCTCAGGCATATGAAACTTCTTGGGGAATGGATTCGGAGCCGCACAAGGGGGGAAGGGTCTTTTCACGAACTTTTTAGAATCTAGTCCTTCTAAGATCGGAGGTGCCCCTGGTATTTGATCAACACGGGAGTTATAAGTTTCTATTTTTTTCTCATTATCCTCAATCTTCTTCTCCTCGGACTCGATTCTCTTGGTGAGTTCCTCGAGCATCCTCATAATTGTGGGGTCAGTCCCCAAGCTATTACCATTTGATCTCTCCGGCACTGGCTCAATACGTCGAGTATTCACTGGTTCGATCATACTTGTAGTTTTATTCTTACTTTGAAGTTGAGCGATGACAATCTGTTGAGCTTGTAGCATCTCAAATATTACTTGGAGGCTGATTCCCACGTCTCCTATACCCTATGTTCCTTGGCCACCAGATCTGACTTTCCTAGGTACACTTCCTCCGGGATCTGCACCTAAATCAGCTTTTAAAGCAATGTGTGAACTAACATCGACTGGTTCCAAATTTGGAACTTCTCCAGGGTTAATCGGCGATACAACGACTCCTAGAGCAGCTACATTTTTGTTTTCCCCATGAAATCCAAGACCTTCATCGCCGTGTGCAGGCACAGTTTGTGAGTTTGACATGTTTTAACCTAAAAACAAAGAATCTTTGACAAGAAAAAGTGTGAAAATAACGTGTGTTATCAGAATCAGTACTGAAATAACCACTATTATCTTTAGCCCCACGGTGGACGCCAAACTGTTACCTCGAAAATACGAGTAATAATTAAATTTGATTTGTGGTTTTAAAGATACGTGATTTAGTTCAATACCAATTAATAATCAAGAAATATAAAGTATACATGAAGAAAATAAGCAACACCAAACTAGTAGATAAGTTAGTAGGCAGTATCGACCTGTCACGACCACAAATGCCCGGTCGTGATGACGCCTATCACATTACTAGGCAAGCAAACTCAAACCATTTAACTACAACAAATTCCTTTTATAAAACCTTTTTGTTCTAACACAAGTTTTAAAACCTCAACTTTTCATAAGAAGTGCATAAATAGCCAAAAGGTACGAAAATCAATACAATATTAAACCAACACAGCCCAAACATCTGGTGTCATGAGTCTAGAGCCTCTAAATACATAGCTGACTGTCTAATACCTCAATATCCTGAAAATACAGGAAAAGAACAAGATAGGAAGTAAGAAAGCAGGGTTGTGGATGCCATGCAGCTACCTTGCAATCTCCGACACACTCTGGATAAGCTGAGGACTCTCACTCCGCCACTCGGGCACCTGGATCTACACATAACGTGCAGGGACTAACGTGAGTACGCCAACTTAGTAAGTAACTAAAGTAAATAAGGTCTGAAAGCAGTGACGAGCAATTAAGAACAAATTCCACAGTTTAAACCAGTTTCGTCATTAAATCATCAATTTTAGTTTAAATACTTGTAATCATATACTTAGCAGTTTTTCAACGGAGGCTTATTTAAAGGAAAAGTGAAATTAGTGAAAATATAATAATTGGGTCCCTCGGGCAAGGTATCACTCCGAATATGGCCCTCGGGCAGCCTCTCAGTCACTCGTTACTCAACTCTCGTCACTCAGTATTCACTCTCAGCACTCAGGCTCATTAATATTTCATAATAATAGAAATTATAGTAACCGCTGCGGCGTGCAGCCCGATCCATAGTTTATAGTCAACTCTGGAGGGGCTCCTACAACCCAAGCGTTATATTATTGCGGCGCGCAGCCCGATCCATTATATATATCGTTGCAGCGTGTAGCCCGATCCATATAAGTATCGCTGCGGCGTGCAGCCCGATCCATAACTCATACATATATTAATATCCTCACCATTAGGTTCTCAACCTTTCTCAATCATTAACCTCACAGCCTATCGGACACAACAGTAGAAATTAAGGAACTTAGTCCAAACAGTCCTCACATTTAAGAAGTAGAGTGATGGAACCAGTTTTAAACAATAAACAGTAAAACATGACTGAGGATATGCTTTCAAACAAGTGGAGTGAGGAAAAGACAGTAAAAATGCCCCTAAGGGTCTCAACAGGTCGGCACAAGGCCCCAAACATGGCATACATCCCATAATATAGTATAAATGACTAAAGTACGGAATATCATAAGGTTCCAAATCAAATACGCGGCTTAATAGTCGCTACGGGACAGACCAAGTCACAATCCCTACCGGTGCACGCCTAGACGCTCGTCACCTAGCATGTGCATCACCGCGTTTATCAAAACAATTCAATTACTGGGGTTTTGTACCCTCAGCTCCAGATTTACAATGGTTACTTACCTCAAACCGGTGAAAATACTACTCCGTAACGCCTTTGCCCCTCGAATCGGCCTCCATTCGCGTCGAATCTATCCAAAATTGGAATCACGATATCAAAATATGCGAAGGGAACGAAGCCCAAGCGAGAATAATCAATTTACAATATAAATCCCGAAATTACCAAAACCCGACCCCCAGACCCACATCTCGAAATTCGATAATTTTTACATCAATAGATTCCTTATCTCCCCACGAGTTCGTATATATCAAAAGTTCTGAAATCCGACCTCAAATGGTCCTTCAATTCCTCAATCAAAGGTCTATATTTCCAAGCCCTAGTTTCCTCAAACTTTGATCCTTAAATTCCATAAATTACAAGCCTAATCCGCGAAATAATACGATAGAAACGAGTTTTAGGTCCAAAATCCTTACCTCAATGAAGTTCCCTTGAAATCCCTCTTCAAAATCGTCCAAAAAGCTCCAAAGCCGACTTAGAAATGGTGAAAATAGCTCAAAATTGCTAAGGACACAATTTATACCTTCTGACCCAGGCATTTTCGCATTTGCGGCCATTATTCTGCTTCTGCAGTACCGCATTTGCGGTCAAACAACCGCTTTTGCGATTTTCACTTAACTTCCCATTTACCCCATCTGCGGTCCCATATCCGCATCTGCGATAGCGCAGGTGCGGTCCTCCTATATGCTTCTGTGGTTTCCTGCCTACTTCCCAGCTTCCGCTTCTGCAACCATTTTCCCGCATATGCGGCGTTGCACCCGCAGTCCCCAATCCGCAGGTGCGGAAATACCAGAAGCAGAAAAATCTGCAACTTCACAAAATCTCAAACTCCTCCGTCAACCATCCGAAATCATCCCCAGGCCCCCGGGACCTCAACCAAAGGCACAAAAGTATCTCATAACCTCATTCAAACTTGTACCAATCTTCAAAACACCTCAAACAACATCAAATCAACCAAAACACATCGGATTCAAGCCTAAGTTTCCAAAAATCTTCCGAATTTCGCTTTTGATCAAAACACAACCAAACCACGTCCGAATGACCTGAAATTTTGCACACACATCCCAAAATTACACAACGGAACTACTGCAACTCTCGAAAATTCCGTTCCGACCCCTATATCAAAATCTCACCTATCAACTGGAAATCGCCAAAAATTCAATTTCGTTAATTCAAGCCTAAATCTACTCCGGACCTCCGAAACTCATTCTGATCACGCTCCTAGGTCCCAAATCACCTCCCGAAGCTAACCGAACCATCAGAACTCACATCCGAGCCCTCTAACACATAAGCCAACATCTGATTGACTTTTCCAACTTAAGCTTCCTCAAAAGAGACTAATTGTTTCAAACCTTACCAATTCCTTTCCAAACCCGACCAAACCAACCCGATCGCATATAGAACCGATAGACAAAGCAATAAGAAGCAGAAATGGGGGAAATGGAGTGGTAACTCACGAGACGACTGGACGGGTCGTCACACGACCTCGAGCCCAGTGACCTCGAGGTGGGTTAAGAACAATGAGGCAAGAACAGTGAAGCAAGAATAATAAAGCTAAAGGACAATTCTGATGAACAATGAACGAGAAAGTAAGATAGTATATTCTTTTCCAAATGATTAAGATGATTACAAATGATAGGGGTCACCTTTATATAATAGGAAAACCCTAAATAAGGTACATTTCTATTTACAATAAGGAATCCAATTGGGACAGTTGTCTAACCGCCTAATATGGATTTGTACTAGGTCGTACGAATAAATTCTGGAATTTACGCCACGATCTTGAGGACGTGGCGGAAATCTTGTCCTTCCGTAACAAACTCATAACGGAATTATCTCGAGGCCGGCCGCGTTCGGCCTCGATATTCATCGGACACTTTGATCTTTGAAGCCTCCCATCGGGCTCGCTCCTGGTCTATTTCGATCTCGCTCTTGAAGTGACCCTCGAGCCCACAAAATTGGGTAGCCCGATTTCTACCCTATACATATATGTTGTTTTATTAATGGTTGAAAGGAATTTATTACCACTAAATATTTTTTCTTTTGTGGGGCGTTTTCGACAAATGAAATGACTACGTACTATAAATTGTCTATTGACTTCTGTTTGGTGGACACATTCATCGTCCTACAACCACCTTTATATGCTCTTTAAGGTCAATGTTTTGATTGCTAAAAAAAAATTCAAGCTTATTATTCGCGTTTACATATCCTTCTCAATATACTAACACGACGTCAACTTTATCCAAGGAAACTTTAACGATTTCATAATAGTGCGATAAGATTTCTAAATATGTTTAAATTTTTATAAATAATTCTAAACAATTTCACATTTCTATAATTTCTTTACTAAGATTATTTAGAGAGTCAAAAATATTTTTCTTTAAGATTATTTGTTTATATTAAAAAATAAATGAATTTTATTTGAAAAACTTAAAGATTTCATGTTTGAATTCGTTAGAAAAAATAAGTAAATGGATTACCATGCTCAGAGTTCTAGTACATAAAATTGAACATTCGGTACTAATTCAGATTTAGCTGTCCTAATGTGGGTACCAAACATCGGGTCATAAATTAAAAAAAAAAACTCATATCTTTCTCTTACTAAGGCCCCATTAAATTCTTTTTCATTTATTTTTTTTTAAAATGTGTTTGTCCATGAAATTTTGTAAGTTTTTGAAATTATTTTTGATCACTCACTTTTTCAAAATTTTTAGAAAAACTTTTTTCCTCACTCACAAAATTGCAATATTTTGTCAAGTGAAATGCTCTAAATATAATTTCAAATTCCAAACAGTACTAGAAATCCGGAAAAAAATGACCACAAAAATCAACCAAAGTTGATCGCTTACAGGTCAAAAAGCGACCAAAAAGCGTCCAAACTTGTCACGACCAGATTTCCCACCCTCGGGAGTCATGATGGTGCCTACTCGTATGTGACGACCCAGCCGGTCGTCTTAAGAATTAATGCCCTGATCCCCTCTTAACTGCTTTCCCCAAGTTTATTGCTGCTAATTTGATTTGTCGGGATGTTCGGTTCTGAGTTTCGGAGAGTTTTGGGACACTTAGTCTCCAAATGAGAGCTTAAGTGTTGGAAAGTTATCCGTAGTTGGAACATTGTGAAGACGGCCTCAGAATGGAAATCTGATGGTTCCGTTAGATCCGTTGGGTGATTTTGGAGTTAGAAGTGTGTCTGGAATGTGTATTAGAGGTCCGTAGCTAATTTTGGTTTGAAATGCCGAAAGTTGAAATTTTGGAAGGTACCGGTTCGATAGTGAGATTTTGATCCGAGGGTCAGAATGAAATTCCGAGAGTTGTAGTAGTTATGTTATGTCATTTGGGATGTGCGTGCAAAGTTTCAGGTCATTCGGACGAGGTTTAGTAGACTTTATGATCGAAGGTGTGTTTTATAGAGTTTTTAAAATTTTAGGCTTGAATTCGATGAAAAATGGGTGTTTGGGTGTTGTTTGTAGCGTTCCGAAGGTTGTAACAAGTTTGAATGATGTTTTAGGTCGTGTTGGTACTTTTAGTCGAGGTCCTCGGGGCCTCGGATGTGTTTCGGATGCTCAACGGGTCATTTTTAGAACTTGTTGAATTGCAGAAAATATGTCAGCTGGTATCCTTCTTCGCGTTCGCGTCTTCTCCTCTGCGTTCGCGTAAGCCCCTGATCTTTACTCTTCACGTTCGCATCCCTTATCTCGCGTTCTCGATGGCCTTTTTCTTGGCAGTTTCAGTTCCTTCTTCACGAACGCGATGGTCCTTCTGCGTTCGCGATGCACAAATTACCTGGGCAGTTCTTAAAAATCCCAATTCGAGGGTTTAAGCCTATTATCACATTTTTGACTTTGGGAGCTCGGGAGGGGCGATTTGTGAAGACTTTTGCACCTGGGTAACTTGGGTAAGTGACCTCTACCCAACTTAGATCAATTTCCATGATTCCTAACTTAAATCTAGCCTTTAAATTTCGAAATTGGTGGAAAATTTTGGGAAAAATTGGATAAACTTCATAGGCCGAATTATTGGGTTTTGATTGGGGTTTTGACACCCGATTTGAGAGATTCTTATATGAATAGACTCGTGTGAGTGTGAGGATTCTAAAAATATAAATTTCACCTGATTCCGAGACGTGGGCCCGAGGAGCATTTTGGTCATTTTACATAATTTCGCGTATTAACTTAGAATTGTATTGTAGAATCAGCTTCCTGAAGTTTTTATTTACATTATGAAATGGAATTAAATAGATTTGGGCTATTTGGAGTTGGGTACTCATGGCAAAAGCATGGTTTCTAATTGATTTTGAGCCTGTACGAGGTAAGTGGCTTGTCTAACCTTGTGTGGGGAACCTTCCCGTTAAGATTTGTATATTTGGTAATTCAAATGCCTTGTACGTAAGGTGACGAGTGCGTACTTGTGCTAATTGTTGGAAATCCAGTTTTCTTAAGTAATTACTAGTATGTTTCCTCTCCTGTTTCTATTTCTTGCATTATTAAGCCTGTTGTTAGCTTAGAAAAGCATGTCTAAGTGACCTAATTTGCTTTAATTGATTCAACCTGCCTTACTTGAATTTTGTACAGTATGCTACGCTAGAATCACTTATTGCCTTAATATGAAATTTTGCCATTTCTGTATATCTTCCTGCTACTGCTGTGTATTTATTTTGGGACTACAGATGTGGGATGCCGGTAGCTCCCCCTTGTCTGTTTACTTTGGGACTACGGGTTAGATTCCTGGTAGATCCCCTTGCACATTTACTTTGGGACTACGGGTTAGATTCCCGGTAGATCCCCTTGCACAGTTATATGGAACTACGGGAATGCACCCGGCAGATTTCCCCAGCACTGGGTATTTACATCTGGGACTACGGATCAGATTCCGGTAGATCCCTCGCGTATTGATAGACGGACTACGAGATGGTATCCCAGGAGCTCCACTGGATAGTTGTAATTGGGACTACAGGACGGTATCCTGGAAGTTGCCCGGATGATTATATACTGACTTGAGTTGTATTTTCCGTGATTTGTGGTCTTTGTGCTAATTGTTGTTGTTCCTTCCATTCTATGATATTTCTTAATGTTGTACTTAATTATACTACGTTGTTTTATTCTGTTCAACCTTATATTTTATTTAACCTCAGTAGGGCCCTGACCTTCCTCATCACTACCCGACCGAGGTTAGGCTTGGCACTTATTGAGTACCGCTGTGATGTACTCATGCCCCTTTCTGCGCACGTTTTTCATGTGAAGATCTATGTACTTCTGCACAGGCTTACCATCCTTGAGGCAGGGAGAGCTTTTTGGAGACTTTGAGGTACATATGCCGCGTTCGCAGATCGAAGAGTCTCCATCTTTATTCTGTCTTGTAGTGTTAGCCCTTCTATCAAACTGTTGATGTAGACATTTTCGGAGTTAGAGCATTTTACTATCTTCTTTCAGCTTGTGTTCCCGTGAGTTTCCGAGTTTTGGGATAGTATTGTAGAAGTTTGAGATATTGTGTTGTATATGTCGAGCAGCTTTTTACATATCGTTCCTTTTTAGTCATTCTTGGTTTTAAATTTATATTTCCGCAAGTTTCGATTTATTTTCGGCACTCGTTAGGCTTACCTAGTCGTAGAGACTAGGTGTTGTCACGACAGTTCACGGAGGGAGAACTGTGGTCGTGACAAGTTGGTATCAGAGCTCTAGGTTCATAGGAGTCACGGAACACAGGCCAGTTTATTAGAGTCTTGTTGATCGGTACGAAGACGTCTGTACTTATCTACGAGAGGCTATGTAACTATTAGGAAAATTTTCACTTCATTTGATTTCCTTTTCGTGCGATATTTTGATATTACAATTCTAAACTTTTGTCTTCTATTCTCTCACAAATGGTGAGGATACGTGCTACTCGAGATGATCAAGCACTCGTGCCCCCTACTGCAGTCGTCCAAACCAGGGCCAGGGTAAAGGCCGAGGACGCGCACGTGGTGTAGTGAGAGCACCTGCGCGAGCTGCCGCTGAGTTACCACCAGCAGATCTAGCCGGAGTCCAAGCACCTGACACGCCCACTGCCACTACTACTCCAGCCCTTCAGGAGACTATGGCTCAGTTCATGAGTATGTACATCACCTTGGCTCAGGCAGGGTTGTTTCCCCTTACTGCAGCCACATCCCAGGCCGGGGGAGGAGCACAGACTCCCGCCGCCCACACTCCAGAGTAGCTAGTGCATGTTGAGCAGGTCCTAGAGATCATTCCAGCACCACCTACAGTGCCAGTTGAGCCTGAGGACGGGAAAACTGCTTTAGAGGACGAGCAGCGGAGACTTGAGAGGTTCAAGAAGTATAATCCTCCGGTATTCGGGGGATTAGCATCAGATGGTGCCTTGGAATTTCTAGAGGAGTGCCACCGTATCCTTCGCACTATGGGTATATCAGGATCTAGTGGGGTATCCTTCACTGCTTTCCAGCCGCCTATAACTGGTGGTGCACCTATGAGTTAGACAGTCCAGATGCGGCTGCTTCACTGACTTGGACCACTGAGAGAGTTTGTTCCTCAGAGCCTCAGGGATGCATGGCGCACAGTGATTGAGCATTTGTGCTAGGGTGCTATGACTGTTTTAGAGTATGTCCGTTACACCAGATTAGGTAGGCATGCACCGGCCTTGGTTGCTACTGTCTGCGAGAGGGTTTGCCAGTTCATTGAGGGTCTTATCCCACCCATCAGATCTAGCATGGCTTGAGAGTTGCAGATAGACATTTCTTACCAGCAGGTGGTGAGCATTGCTAGGAGGATTGAGGGTATGCATGCTAGGGAGAGAGAGAAGAAGGAGGCCAAGAGGTCTCGAGAGTCGGTTCATTATTCTGGTGCCCGTACCCTAACTGTAGGTTGTCATGGTAGGGGTTATATGAGTCGCCCTGTTCATTCAGCTCTTCCAGCAGCCAGTAGTGCTCCAGCTCCTCCTAGATCTTAGGAGCCTTATTATACACCTCCGGTTTCTAGCCCGCCTCCTGCGTGGGGTGCTTTCAGAGGTCAGTCCAGCAGACCTGGCCCTAATCAGTCACAGCCACCACGTCCTCCCAGAGCTTATTTTGAGTGTGGTGACATGCTCCATATGTTTAGTGATTGCCCCAGACTTGGGAGGGGTGCACCTTAACAGACTTCTCAGCCACAACGTGCCCCGCAGAGTTCTCAGGCTATGGTTACAGCTCCAGTTGCTGCCCACCTACTCAGTCAGCTAGAAGAGGAGGTCAGGGAGGTAGAGGCCGCCCTCGAGGGGGATGCTAGGCCAGATACTATGCCCTTCCTACTCGTACCAAGGTTGTTGCCTCCGATTATATCATCACAAGTATTGTTATGGTTTGTCACAGAGATGCATCGGTTCTATTTGATCTAGGCTCCACTTGTTCTTATGTGTCTTCTTATTTTGCTTCACATTTAGGTGTACCCCGAGATTCTTTGAGTTCTTCTATTTATGTTTCTACTCCTGTGGGAGATTCTCTTGTTGTGGACCGTGTTTAACGGTCGTGTTTGGTTTACTCTTCGTTTTTTGAGACCAGAGCTAATTTATTGCTACTCATCATGGTTGATTTTGATATTATTTTGGGCATGGACTGGTTGTCAGCCTATTTAGCTATTCTTGATTATCACGCCAAGACTGTGACGCTGGCTATGCCAGGTAAACCGCGTGTTGAGTGGAGTGGTACCTTAGATCACATCCCTAGTAGAGTTATCTCTTTCCTTAAAGCTCAGCATATGGTTGAGAAGGGGTGTGACGCGTATTTAGCTTATGTGAGAGATGTCATTATTGATACCCTTTCTGTTGATTCAGTCCCAATGGTATGGGATTATCCCGATGTGTTTCTAGCTGATCTTCCAGGCATGCCACCTGATAGAGATATTGATTCTGCCATTGATCTGTTGCCGGGCACTCAGCTCATTTCTATTCCTTCGTATCGTATGGCTCCTCCTTAGTTGAAATAGTTGAAGGATCAATTATAGGAATTGCTTGATAAAGGCTTTATTCGACCTAGTGTTTCACCTTGGGGTGCTCCTGTCTTGTTTGTGAAGAAAAAGGATAGGTCTATGTGTATGTGCATTGATTATTGCCAGTTGAACAAAGTTATAGTGAAGAACCGTTATTCTTTGCCTCATATTGATGATCTATTTGACCATTTTCAGGGCACACGGGTGTTTTTTAAGATTGATTTACGTTCAGGTTACCATCAGTTGAATATTTGGGAGCCAAATATCCCGAAGACTGCTTTCAGGACTCAGTACAGTCATTACGAGTTCCTTGTTATGTCATTTGGGCTAACCAATGCTCCAGCAGCTTTTATGCATTTGATGAATAGTGTGTTCCGGCCCTATCTTGACTCGTTCGTCATTATTTTCATGGATGATATTCTGGTGTATTCCAAGAGTCGGGCAGATCATGAGAACACCTGAGGACCGTGCTTCAGACACCGAGAGAGAAGAAGTTATATGTGAAGTTCTCAAAATGTGAGTTTTGGTTGGAATCAGTGGCATTCTTAGGCCACGTGGTATCGAGTGAGGGCATTCGGGTTGATCTGAAGAAGGTAGAGGTCGTGCAGAGTTGGCCCAGACCGTCCTCAACTACATAGATTCGCAGTTTCCTTGGCTTGGCGGGCTACTAATGTTGTTTTGTGGAGGGGTTTTCATTGATTGCAGCCCCTATGACTAGATTGACCCAGAAAGGTGCTCTATTTCAGTGGACAGAGGAGTGTGAGGCGAGTTTTCAGAAGCTCAAGACAACTTTGACTACATCCCCAGTTTTGATATTGCCTACTGGTTCGGGATCCTTTACAGTCTATTGTGATACCTCGAGGGTTGGCCTCAGAGCGGTAATGATGCAGGACGGTAGGGTGATTGCATATGCGTCCAGACAGTTGAAGATTCATGAGAAGAACTACCTTGTTCACGACCTTAAGTGAGCTTCCATTGTTCATGCCTTGAAGATTTGGCGTCATTATTTATACGGAGTTCCTTGTGAGGTTTACACACACCATCGGAGCTTGCAGCATTTGTTCAAACAAAAGGATCTAAATTTGCGCCAAAGGAGGTAGTTAGAGCTGCTGAAGGATTATGACATCACTATTTTGTATCACCCGGGGAAGGCCAATGTGGTAGCTGATGCCTTGCGTCACCGAGCGGAGAGTTTAGGGAGTTTGGCATATTTACCAGCATTAGAGAGGCCTATGGCGATGGATGTTCAGGCCTTAGCCAATCAGTTAGTGAGATTGGATCTTTCGGAGCCCAGTCGGGTTCTAGCTTGTGTAGTTTCTCGGTCTTCCCTATTTGATTGTATTAGGGAGTGGCAGTATGATGACCCTCATTTGCTTGTCCTCAAGGACAAGGTTCAGCACAGTGATGCCAGAGATGTGACTATTGGAGATGATGGGGTATTGAAGATGCAGGGTCGAATTTGTGTGCCCAATGTTGATGGGCTTTGAGAGTTGATTTTAGAAGAGGCCCATAGTTCGCAGTATTCCATCCATCCGGGTGCCGCGAAGATGTATCAGGATTTGAGGCAATACTATTGGTGGAGGCGGATGAAGAAAGACATAGTTGAGTTTGTAGCTAGGTGCCTCAACTGTCAGCAGGTGAAGTATGAGCACCAGAGACCGGGTGGGTTGCTTCAGCAAATAGAGATTCCGGAGTGGAAGTGGGAGCGGATCACCATGGACTTTGTAGTTGGACTCCCACGGATCTTGAAGAAGTTTGATGCTATTTTGGTGATTGTGGATCAACTGACCAAGTCCGCTCATTTTATTCCTATGTGTACTACCTATTCTTCGGAGCGGTTGGCGGAGATTTATATCTGGGAGATTGATTGTCTGCATGGTATTCCAGTTTCCATTATTTCAGATAGAGGTACTCAGTTTACATCACGATTTTGGAGGGCCATTCAGCGTGAGTTGGGCACTCGAGTAGAGTTGAGTACAACATTTCACCCTCAGACGGACAGACAGTATGAGCGCACTATTCAGATTCTTGAGGATATGCTCTGTGCGTGTGTGATTGAGTTTGGAGGGTGTTAGGATCAGTTCTTGCCATTGGAGGAGTTTTCTTACAACGACAGCTATCAGTCCAGCATTCAGATGGTACCGTATGAGGCTTTATATGATAGGCAGTGTAGATCTCCGGTGGGTTGGTTTGAGCCGGGTGAGGCCAGGCTATTGGGCACAGATTTGGTTCAGAATGCTTTGGAGAAGGTTAAGGTGATTCAGGATAGACTCCGTACAGCCCAGTCCAGATAGAAGAGCTACGCGGACCGGAAGGTTCGTGATGTTTGCGCGGGTTCTGCTTTGGGTTTCGCCTATGAAGAGCGTTATGAGGTTTGGGAAGAAAGGGAAGTTGAGTCCCAGATTTATTGGCCCTTTTGAGATATTGAGGTGTGTTGGGGAGGTTGTTTATGACCTTGCCTTACCTCCCAGCTTGGCAGGAGTTCATCCGATATTTTATGTTTCGATGCTCCGGAGGTATCATGGTGATCCGTCACACGTGTTAGATTTCAGTTCAGTCCAATTGGACAAGGATCTATCCTATGTTGAGGAGCCAGTGACTATACTAGACAAGCAGGTCAGAAAGTTGAGGTCAAAGAACATTGCTTCAGTAAAGGTTCAGTGGTGGGGTTAGCCGGTCGAGGAGGCAACTAGGAGACCGAGCAGGATACGCGCAGCCATTACCCTCATCTTTTCACTACTTCAGGTATGTCTCTATGCTCTTTCGAGGACGAACGAATGTTTTAAGTGTAGGAGGATGTGACGACCCGACCGGTCCTCTTAAGAATTAATGCCCCGATCCCCTCTTAACTGCTTTCCCCAAGTTTATTGCTGCTAATTTGATTTTCCGGGATGTTCGGTTTTGAGTTTCGGAGAGTTTTGGGACACTTAGTCCCCAAATGAGAGCTTAAGTGTTGGAAATTTGTTCGTAGTCGGAACAATGTGAAGACGGTCTCGGAATGGAAATTTGATGGTTCTGTTAGCTCCGTTGGGTGATTTTGGAGTTAGGAGCGTGTCCGGAATGTGTTTTGGAGGTTCGTAGCTAATTTAGGCTTGAAATGCCGAAAGTTGAAATTTTGGAAGGTTCCGGTTCGATAGTGAGATTTTGATCCGAGGGTCGGAATGGAATTTCGAGAGTTGCAGTAGTTCCGTTATGTCATTTGGGATGTGCGTGCAAAGTTTCAGGTCATTCGAACGAGGTTTAGTAGACTTTTTGTGTGTTTTATAGAGTTTTTGAAATTTTAGGCTTGAATTCGATGAAAAATGGGTGTTTGGGTACTGTTTGTAGCATTCCAAAGGTTGGAACAAGTTTGAATGATGTTTTAGGTTGTGTTGGTGCTTTTGGTCGAGGTCCTGGGGGCCTCGGATGTGTTTCGGATGCTCAACAGGTCATTTTTAGAACTTGTTGAATTGCAGAAAATCTGTCAGCTGGTATCCTTCTTCGCTTTCGCGTCTTCTCCTCCGCGTTTGCGAAGAGTAATCTTAAAGGAGAACTTCTTTCTCTTCACGTTCACGAAGATTAATCTTAAAGGAGAACTTGTTTCTCTTCACGTTCGCGTTTAGCCTCCCGCGTTCGCGAAGGTTAGCCTTTTCCCTTCTTTGCGTTCGCACCCAACCCCTCGTGTTCGCGTAGTAGAATTTAGCACTGAGGGGTTGTGGCTATTTTCTTCTTCGCGTTCACGACACAGCCTCCGCATTCGTGTAAGCCCCTGCTCTTTACTCTCCGCGTTCGCATCCCTTATCTTACGTTCTTGATGGCCTTTTTCTTGGCAGCTTCAGTTCTTTCTTCGTGAACGCGATGGTCCTTCCGCGTTCGCGATGCACAAATTACTTGGGCAGATTCTTAAAAATCCCAATTCGAGGGTTTAAGCCTATTATCACATTTTTTAATTTGGGAGCTCGGGAGGAGCGATTTTTGAAGACTTTTTCACCTGGGCAACTTGGGTAAGTGATCTCTACCCAACTTAGATCAATTTCCATGATTCCTAACTTAAATCTAGCCTTTAAATTTCGAAATTGGTGGAAAAATTTGGGAAAAATTGGATAAACTTCATAGGCCGAATTATTGGGTTTTTGACATCTGATTTGAGAGATTCTTATATGAATAAACTCGTATGAGTGTGAGGATTCTGAAAATATAAATTTTAAACTTCATATGCCAAATTATTGGGTTTTTGACATCCGATTTGAGAGATTCTTATATGAATGGACTCGTATGAGTGTGAGGATTTTGAAAATATAAATTTTACACGATTCCGAGATGTGGGCCCGATGGGCATTTTAGTCATTTTACATAATTTTGTGTATTAGCTTAGAATTTTATTGTAGAATCAGCTTCTTGAAGTTTTATTTACATTATGAAATGGAATTAAATAGATTTGGGCTATTTGGAGTCGGGTACTCGTGGCAAAAGCGTGGTTTCTAATTGATTTTGAGTCGATTCGAGGTAAGTGGCTTGTCTAACCTTGTGTGGGGAACGTTCCCCTTAGGATTTGTATATTTGGTAATTGAAATGCCTTGTATGTAAGGTGATGAGTGCGTACTTGTGCTAATTGTTGGAAATCCGATTTTCTTAAGTAATTACTAGTATGTTTCCTCTCCTGTTTCTATTTCTTGCACTATTAAGTCGGTTGTTAGCTTAGGAAAGCATGTCTAAGTGACTTAATTTGCTTTAATTGATTCAACCTGCCTTACTTGAATTTTGTACAGCATGCTAGGCTAGAATCACTTATTGCCTTAATATGAAATTTTGCCATTTCTGTATATATTCCTGCTGTTGCTGCTGTGTATTTATTTTGGGACTACGGATGTGGGATTCCGGTAGCTCACCCTTGTCTGTTTACTTTGGGACTATGGGTTAGATTCCCGGTAAATCCCCCTGCATATTTACTTTGGGACTACGGGTTAGATTCCCGGTAGATCCCCCTGCACAGTTATATGAAACTACGGGAATGCACCCGGTAGATTCCCCCAGTACTTGGTATTTACATTTTGGACTACGGATCGGATTCCGGTAGATCCCCCGCGCATTGATAGACGGACTATGGGACGGTATCCCGAGAGATCCACTGGATAGTTGTAATTGGGACTACATGACGGTATCCTGGAAGGTGCCCGGATGATTATATACTGACTTGAGCTGTATCTCTTCCATGATTTGTGGTCTTTGTGCTAATTGTTGTTGTTCCTTCCATTCTATGATATTTCTTACTTTTGCACTTAATTATACTTCTTTATTTCATGTTGTTCAACCTTATATTTTATTTAACCTCAGTAGGGCCCTGACCTTCCTCGTCACTACCCGACCGAGGTTAGGCTTGGCACTTACTGAGTACCACTGTGGTGTACTCATGCCTCTTTCTACACATGTTTTTCATGTGCAGATCCATGTACTTCTGCACAAGCTTACCATCTTTGAGGCAGGGAGAGCTTTTTTATAGACTTCGAGGTACATCTGCCGCGTTCGCAGACCGAAGAGTCTCCATCTTTATTCTGTCTTGTAGTGTTAGACCTTCTATCAAACTGTTGATGTAGACATTTCCGGAGTTAGAGGATTTTACTATCTTTCTTTCAGCTTGTGTTCCCGTGAGTTTCCGGGTTTTGGGATAGTGCTGTAGAAGTTTGAGATATTTTTCTATATATGCCGAGCGACATTTTACATACCATTCCTTTTTAGTCATTCTTTTGGTTTTAAATTTATATTTCCGCAAGTTTCGATTTATTTTCTGCACTCGTTAGGCTTACCTAGTCGTAGAGACTAGGTGCCGTCACGACAGTTCACGGAGGGCGAACTGGGGTCGTGACATCGTGGAAGCTAGGCAAGCCATGAAATGCGGAAAAATTCAATCTCTTTCATTTTAGCCTTTTTAACCAATTAAATTAATGGGTGATCATCATTTAAATAATGGCGAAAATGAAATTTAAGCGGAAGACTTAGATAAATATAATACCAAAATCGATATGAAATAAAGGCCAGCATATATCTCTACCCAGAAACCGGTGTCACGACATTCACGGACTATCCAGGAATGCTACATACAAGTGTCTAAAAAGGGGATATAGTCTGTCTCGTATACAAAAGAAAACATAACAGCTAAATAGATAGAAGAGACACCAGGCCTGCGGACGCCTGCAAAATGTTTCCGCCGGAGGGGTTTGTCTGCATGGAAAAAGTCTTCACTACTGCTTACAGCGCCTTCATTCACTCTACCTCGGGGTCTCGGTGGACTGAAGGCTGGCTCCCCTACTGCTACTGTCCCAGTGCTGCTCCGATATCTGCACCGAGTGCAGAGTGTAGTATCAGTACAACCGACCCCATGTGCTGGTAAGTGCCTGGCCTAACCCTAGCGAGGTAGTGACGAGGCTAGGACCAGACTCCGGATAAACCTTTGCAATTATATAATGTACGGCAGAAAATAAACAGGAATAATCAGCTTAAATGGGAGGGGGTACATGCTTCGGGGAAACATATCAAATCCAACAGAAACTTAATAGAGATATAAAAGGACAGTTCAATATCTACAACAACATAAAATTAATATTGTTGCGGCACGCAACCCGATCCCTTATCATTTAACACTGTTGCGGCGTGCAACCCGATCCCTTATCATTTAACACTGTTGCGGCATGCAACCCGATCCAAATATATATAACTGTTGCGGCGTTCAACTCGATCCAAATATATAATTGTTGCGGCATGCAACCCGATCCAAATATATAACTGTTGTGGCGTGCAACCAAATCCAAGTATATATATAACTGTTGCGGCGTGCAACCCGATCCAAATATATAACTGTTGTGGCGTGCAACCTGATCCAAATATAAAACTGTTGCGGCGTGTATATATATATATATATATATATATATATATATATATATATATATATATATATATATATATATATATATATATATATATATATATATATATATATATATATATATATATATATATATATATATATATATATCTGTTGCGGCGTGAAACCCGATCCAAATATATAGTCAACAATAATCATAATAACAGTCCCGGCAAGGGATCCACAATAAACTACACTATCCCGACAAGGAAATTTAACAGTACAAGTATATACGTCCCGACAAGGGAGAATTAGCTATAACCAATCTTAACTCAATTCCTACTCATCTTAGTTATCACCATTACTCAATCATAAGTAGATTCCACGAAAATAAACTAAGTCTTTGCTCAATGCCAGGAACTTACCCACTAAAGCATCCATAGTATCATTTAAGAATACAACACATATCGATTTAAGACTCACGGTCATGTTCGACACCAACGTATAGATACTCGTCACTATGCCTATGCGTCGTACTCAACAAGAAGCAAATAGAAAATATGACTCAACTCCTAATCCCTCAAGCTAAGGTTAGACCGAACACTTACCTCGATGTCACGAATACAACTCAAGATTCAACTATAGTTTTACCCCTTGATTCCACCGCCAATTTGCTCGTATCTAGTCACAAATTACTTAATTACGTCAATAAACGCTAAATGAATCAATTGGAATGCATGAAAATGAGTTTTCTAAAGTCTTACCCAAAAAGTTAAAAATCACCCCCGGGCCCACATGGTCAAAACCCGAGGTTCGAACCAAAATCCGATTACCCATTCCCTCACGAACCCAAATAAATAATTTATTTTGAAATCGGACCTCAAATTGAGGTCCAAATCCCCAATTTTTGAAAAACCTAGGTTCTACCCAAAACACCCAATTTACCCCATGGAAATCATTGATTTTGAGTTGAAATCATGTTAAAGATGTTAATGATTGAAGAAAACGAGTTAGAAATCACTTACCAATGCTTTGGAGAAGAAAGGTTATTTGAAAAATCGCCGCTTATGTTATAATTGATTCATCGACTTATAACCTAGTGATGAATGAATGTTATTCATTAACTCTGTTATAATACAAATAATGAATACAGTAGCATATACTATAACATGCTATATAAGTAGTTAAAGTAGCACGAAGTGTGTGTCATATATACACACACTAACATATACTATAACAAGTTATATATACGTTATAGTATTATAGTGAAGTGTCAGTATGTGTGTCTATATATATATATACAATTCATAGAATAATATTATATTAGTTTATCAATTCATTAATTATTCGTACGTAGTAATGTATAAGATTGATCATCAAAATTCATTTGCATACATACTATTATAATCTATTAAAAATAATTACCTAGTTAATATAATTTTCTTTAAAGATTATGCTTATAGTTTTTAATTATTTATAATAATTGTAGTTAAATAAAATAAATATTCAAAGCTAATAAGATTTTTTTACAACTTATAATATTTAAAAACTAAAATAGAAAAAAAATGTTATTTAATTTTTTTTAGAAATAGCGACCAACGTTGGATGCTATTTTGGTCAAACAGTCAAAAAATAGCGACAAACGTTGGTCTCTAATTATCCAAAAATTAAAATTAGCGACCAAAGTTGGTCGCTAATTTTAAATCAGATTTATTATATTTTATATAGTATTTAGAATAATAATATAATTGTTAAACGTTAGAACTGGGTCCCAAATTAGCGACCAAAGTTGGTCTCTATCTGCTTCCCCTTTTCGTAAGCGGCCAACTTTGGTCGCTAATTTTGAATTATATTTATTTATATTTTATAATTGTTTTAAATAATAATATAATTATTAAAATTTTATAACTGGGTCCCAGATTAGCGACCAAAGTTGGTCTCTATCTGCTTCCCCTTTCGTAAGCGACCAACTTTGGTCGCTAATTTTGAATTATATTTATTTATATTTTATAAGTTTTTAAATAATAATATAATTATTAAAATTTTATAACTGGGTCCCAGATAGCGACCAAAGTTGGTCACTAATTTCAATATTTCTTTGACCAAGCAAGTCTGACCAGTCCGGTCAATATTTTGACCACATTATCGACCAAAAAGCAACCAAAGTTGGTCACTAATTTCAATATTTCTTTTACCAAGCAAGTCTGACCAGTCCGGTCAACATTTGGCCACATTATTGACCAAAAAGTGACCAATGTTAGTCGCTAATGTATTTAGAATAATTATTTAATAATTTTCTCCAATTTAACGACCAACTTTGGTCGCTTTTCTTGATAGACCAATTTTGGTCGCAAATTTTTGGTCGCTTTTTTCAACATTTCTAATAGTGAAATATTATTTTCATCTTAACTCCAAATAATACTTTTTTCAAAAATTATAATTTTTATGTCCAAACCCCTACTAAATTATACTAATACTCAACATATCCTTTTCCTCTTTTTTTTTTTTTAAGTCTTTTTTTTTGTGGGGCTGAATTGAATCAAGTTGAGTCCGGAACCCAATTGTGGTTCTTTTGGACTCAAAATACATAAATATGTGGGAAAAAGGTACATTTTTATATATAGCGCCACAATACCTGGCGCTATATATTAACGGTGTTGTTGTTGTTAATGTATAACGCCAGGTATTGTGGCGCTATACTGTAAAATCTGACATGCCCAGGTATAGCGCCACAATACCTGGTGCTATACATACATTTTATATATAGCGCCTGGTATTTTGGCGCTATACTCCTTTTTCCTGGCCCCACCAACAATTCCTGACTTCAATAATTCAAAAGCATATAGTGCCAACTTTTTGGGTGCTACATATATATATATAAAAAAAAAAAACCGGCTAGCCATTTCCTATATAAAGAGGTTAAGGGCTCGATATTTTGAGGACCAGTGGCACCAAACTATCATTAATAATTATGTGTTTTTATTATAATTTAAATTCATATTTTTTAATAACTTAATTGTACAAATTATATATATATGTGTGTGTGTGTGTGTGTGTGTGTGTTCAGGGCTCGATATTTTGAGGACCAGTGACACCAAACTATCATTAATAATTATGTGTTTTTATTATAATTTAAATTCATATTTTTTAATAACTTAATTGTACAAATTATATATATATATATATATATATATATATATATATATATATATATATATATGGGTTCAGGGCTCGATATTTTGAGGACCAATGACACCAAACTATCATTAATAATTATGTGTTTTTATTATAATTTAAATTCATATTTTTTAATAACTTAATTGTACAAATTATATATATATATGGGTTCAGGGCTCGATATTTTGAGGACCAGTGACACCAAACTATCATTAATAATTATGTGTTTTTATTATAATTTAAATTCATATTTTTTAATAACTTAATTGTACAAATTATATATATATATATATATATATATATATATATATATATATATATATATGTGTGTGTGTGTGTGTGTGTGTGTGTGTGTGTGTGTGTGTGTGTGTGTGTGTGTGTGTGTGTGTGTGTGTGTGTGTGTGTGTGTGTGAGAATATTTTATCATTAATAATTATGTGTTTTTATTATAATTTAAATTCATATTTTTAATAACTTAATTGTACAAATTACTAATTATGTGTGTTGATACAATTATTAACTTAATTGTACAAAGTTTGCATTTTTAACAACCAGTATAAGATACTTAAACAAAAGGAATTTTAAGCTATAATACTACACATTACTACACTACAAGGCTCTAAATTTTACTACGGTAAAAGGGTCTACGTTTTACAACGATAAAAAGGTCTAGATTTTACTACGCTAAAAAATAATCTAAACTAACCATAAACAACAAATAAATTTAATTGCAAATAAAACACAAAACGGCATGAAAACACATATATATAAATCAGGATATTAACAGACAAATTTATTTCACAAATTTATATTTTTTAGAAAACATTAATATTAAATCCGGATAAAAAACACAAACCGAAATAGAACACATACAAATCAAATAATATGTATTATTATAAATGTTTTAACTTAAAATAAATCGAAATACCTCGATTTAGAATTTTTGGAAAGCAAAAAGACTGAAATTTTGACTCCGGAAGTGTGAATCAACAATAACACGAAGCTTTACTCGAATGTGGGACCTACGTTCTTCAAGTTTTATGTGTCTGGGGACCCAAATTGTTTTTTTTAAATGAGTGAAGAAGCGGGTATGGGGTGGGGGACCAAGAAGAGAGGGGAAGGTTAAAATAATGGAGGATGAATTGACGAAGAAGACAGAAGAGATTTAAAAAACGTATGTATAGCGCCACAATACCTGGCGCTATACATTAATGACATATGTATAGCGCCAGGTATTGTGGCGCTATACCTGGGCGTGTCAGATTTTACAGTATAGCGCCACAATACCTGACGCTATACATTAACGGTGCCGTTACTGTATAACGCCAGGCATCGGGTGGTTATTCTGGAGCAATTTTTGCCGGACAGGTTCCGGATGAAAGAGTTTTCCTTGATTTAAACTTATCACCGTCGGCGAATGAGCAGCGAGAAAATAATTTATACCCTGCTTTCCATAATTTATATTGGTTTATCAATTCATTAATTATTCGTATAAGATTGATCATCAATTACAATATAGTTTATGCATGTGTATGAAAGTACTCATATACTAAAATATAACTTAAAAAATTCATTTACATACATGCTATTATAATCTATTAAAAGTAATTACCTAGTTAATATAATTTTCTTTAAAGATTATGCTTATAGTTTTTAATTATTTATAATAATTGTAGTTAAATAAAATAAATATTTATTGCTAATAAGATTTTTTTACAACTTATAATATTTAAAAACTAAAATAGAAAAAAAATGTTATTTAATTTTTTTTTTTAGAAATAACAACCAACGTTGGTTGCTATTTTGGTCAAACAGTCAAAAAATAGCGACAAACGTTGGTCGTTAATTCACCCAAAATTAAAATTAGCGACCAAAATTGGTCTCTAATTTTAAATCAGATTTATTATATTTTATATAGTATTTAAAATAATAATATAATTGTTAAACGTTAGAACTGGGTCCCAAATTAGCGACCAAAGTTGGTCTCATTTGCTTTCCCTTTCGTAAGCGACTAACTTTGGTCTCTAATTTTAAATTATATTTATTTATATTTTATAATTTTTTAAATAATAATATAATTATTAAAATTTTATAACTGGGTCCCAGATTAGCGACCAAAGTTGGTCTCTATCTGCTTCCCCTTTCGTAAGCGACCAACTTTGGTCGCTAATTTTGAATTATATTTATTTATATTTTATAATTTTTTAAATAATAATATAATTATTAAAATTTTATAACTGGGTCCCAGATTAGCGACCAAAGTTGGTCTCTATCTGCTTCCCCTTTCGTAAGCGACCAACTTTGGTCGCTAATTTTGAATTATATTTATTTATATTTTATAATATTTTTAAATAATAATATAATTATTAAAATTTTATAACTGGGTCCCATATTAGCGGCTGAAGTTGGTCGCTAATTTCAATATTTCTTTGACCAAGCAAGTCTGATTAGTCCGGTCAATATTTTGACCACATTATCGACCAAAAAGCAACCAAAGTTGGTCACTAATTTCAATATTTCTTTTACCAAGCAAGTCTGACCAGTCCGGTCAACATTTGGCCACATTATCGACCAAAATGTGACCAACGTTAGTCGCTAATGTATTTAGAATAATTAATTAATAATTTTCTCCAATTTAGCGACCAACTTAGGTCGCTTTTCTTGAGAGACCGATGTTGGTCGCAAATTTTTGGTCGCTTTTTTCAACATTTTTAGTAGTGAAATATTATTTTCAACTTAACTCCAAATAATACTTTTTTCAAAAATCATAATTTTTATGTCCAAACCCCTACTAAATTATACTAATACTCAACATATCCTTTTCCTCTTCTTTTCTTTTAAGTTTTTTTTTGTGTGGGGGTGAATTGAATCAAGTTGAGTCTGGAACCAAATTGTGGTTCTTTTGGACTCAAAATACATAAATAGGTGGAAACAAAAGTTACATTTTTATATATAGCGCCACAATATCTGGCGCTATACATTAATAGTAACGACACCGTTAATATATAACGCCAGGTATTGTGGCGCTATACTGTAAAATTTGACATGCCCAGGTATAGCGCCACAATATCTGGCGCTATACATACATTTTATATATAGCGCCTGGTATTGTGGCGCTATACCCTTTTTCCTGGCCCCACCAACAATTCCTGACTTCAATAATTCAAAAGCATATAGTGCCAACTTTTTGGGCGCTATATATATATGTATATAAAAAAAATTCTCGGCTAGCCATTTCCTATATAAAGAGGTTAGGATTGTATAGAAATGCATTCAAAATTTTTTTTAAAGAGGTTAGGATTGTATTAAATTCATTCAAAAAAATTTTTAACTCTTGTTGAAACGTTTATTGTTGTTAAATTCTCCAATATTTTTTCATTATGTCTGAAGAGCATAGAATAAGAGTTTCATTATATTGGGGGGGGGGGGTGAGGTTGTGATGGAGAATAACTCCGTGGCTACAGTTTACCTGCTCAGTGTCATGTTAAATTGCCACTTACAATAGAGTACGATAAATTGATATCGTTGTTATGCAAAAAAATGAGTGTGAGGAAACGTTCGGTGATACTTAAAGTAACTGGAAGATATCCGTATTCCATCACTCCACAAGGGGTTGCTTTTTACTCGGAGTTTAACATCGACGATGATGAAACTTTGAGTTATTTTCTGAGGGCTCCGGACGAATGCCGGAAATTCTTGTAATCACAATGTTGGAGATGTACGACCCAAAAGGGTCATCACCTGTTTCTAATTGAAATCTATGTCTTCGAGGCCCTGAAAACCTCATTTAGAATCGCTTCGATTTGTGTGCACAGTCCGAACGCGTAGCCGGAAAGCTTAAATGTGAAATCTTGTGAAAATTGCTAAGTTTTGACCTCGAAATGAATAAATTTGACTTCAGTCAATATTTTTGGTAAACGGACCCGGACCCATGATTTGATGATCCCGAAGGGTCCGTAGGAAAATATGGGACTCGAGCGTATGCCCGGAATCGAATTCCGAGGTCTCCTAGCCCGAGTTATGAATTTTTAAGTGAAATTGTTCTCTAAAAATGTTTAAAGAAAATGGAAATGAATCTGATTAGAAAGAAATGGTATCGGGCCCGTATTTTGGTTCCGGCGCCCGGTACGAGTCTTATATATGTTTTGAATCACTCCTGTAAAGTTTTGTCAAAAACGGATGTCGTTTGACGTGATCCGGACCCAAATTGGGAAAATTGATTTTTAAAAGGAAATCTGAGAAATTTCATGGATCTTGGGGCTCAATTGGATGTTCATGATGTTATATTGGTGATGTGATTACACGAATTTGTTTGTAGGATATTTTTGAGGTAGTGTCCATGCTTGGTTTTTCGAGGGCTCGGGTGAGTTTCTAGTAGGTTCCGGTATGCCTTAGGCATTAGAAGATCAAATGTTGCAGGTTCAGGAATTTTGACAGGTCTCTGAACCCTCTTGCGCGGTCCACGAGCAATCACGTGCGGCCGCGGTCGCCTTGAGCGGTCCCCAGTGGGTGCTGTGCGGCCGCGGTCGGCTTGGTGCGGTCGGGGCAATGATCCATAGGTCTCCAGGGAACCTGCGCGGCCGCGGTTCTTCTTGCGCGGTCCGCGGTGGGAACTTCAGATGGGTATAAATACACGTGAATTTCAGTTATTTTACACTTTTCAAAACCCCGAAACATAAGAGGCGATTTTCCAAAAACTTTTCTTCTCCGAAATGATTGGTAAGTGATTTCTAACTTATTTTCTTTACTTCTTAGCATCTTTTAACATGATTTCAACTTCAAATCAAAGATTTTCATGGGGAATTGGGTGATATGGGTAGAACCTAGGTTTTTCTAAAAGTAGGGATTTGGACCTCAATTTGAGGTTCTATTTCAAAACAAACCATATATTTGAATTTGTGGGGGAATGGGTAATCGGGTTTTGGTCCGAACCTCGGGTTGCGACCACGTGGGCCCGGGGGTGAATTTTGACTTTTGGGTAAAACTTTGGAAAACTCATTTTCATGCATTGGAGTTGATTCATTTAGCATTTATTAATGTGATTACGTAACTTATGACTATATTCGAGCAGATTGGTGGTGGAATCAAGAGGTAAAGCTATAATTGAGACTTGTGTTCAAGGCATCGAGGTAAGTGTTTGGTTTAACCATAGCTTGATGGATTAGGAGTTGAGTCATATTTTCTACTTGCTTCTTGTTGAGTACGACGTATAGGCATGGTGACGAGTATCTATACGTTGGTGTCAAACATGACCGTAGGCCTTAACTTGAAAGTTGTTGTATTTTTGAATGACACCTTGTATACTTTAATTAATGATCCTCTATGATTAAGTATTTCCATTAATTTAACTGAGTACTAGCAAAGTGAGATTGGTTATAGCTGATTCTCCCTTGCCAGGATGACTATTTCGATGTCCTTGTTCCCTTGCCGGGTAGTTATTATATTACTTATGTTCCGTTGCCGGAATTTCTTGTGATTGTGTGATGAACTGAAATGAGAGCGGGTGGCACGCCTACCACAAGATATTATGAAATGGGAGCGGGTGGCACGCCTACCACAAGATATTATGAAATGGGAGCGGGTGGTACGCCTACCACAAGATTGATGAAATGGTAGCGGGTGGTATGCCTACCACGAAATATGAGAAATGGGATCGGGTTGCACGCCTGCAACAAGAGGAAACTGATAGTGGAAGTTGCCTTTATTTTCTTCATTTGTGATAGAAGTTATAGTTCTAGCTTCCTTATTATTCCTTATTATTTCTTTTAACTGCTATCCCCGAAGCATGTTCCCCTTCCCCAGCTTTAGCTTCTTATTACTTGTTTACTTTTCCGCCATATATTATATAATTGTACATGTTTATCTGGAGTCTGGTCCTAGCCTCGTCACTACCTCGCCGAAGTTAGGCCAGACATTTACCAGCACATGGGGCCGGTTGTGCTGATACTACGCTCTGTGCTTTTTTGCACAGATCCAGGTTTTGGAAAGCAGCCGTAGCGCGGGAGCCAGCCTTCAGTCCAGTGGACACTGAGGTAGCCTTGCAGGCGTTCGCAGGCCCCGCGTCTCCTCTATCTTTTATTTCTGTCTGTTATCTCATATATTCGAGACAAATAGTTTATATTTTCCTTCAAACAATTGTATTTAGCACTCTTAGAAGTTCATGAGTAATGTAACACCAGTTCTTGGGTAGAGGCATATGTTGATTCTCGCATTATTGTTCAGTTTTCTTGTCTTCCGCATATTTATTTAATTCTGTTGCTTTCATGCTATCGCCGATCATTGTTAAAAGAAGTAATTGTTAACGAAGTAAGCAGTTAAGGATTGACTTGCCTATCTCTCATTATTAGGTGCCATCACGACTCCCGAAGGTTGGAAATTCGGGTCGTGACAAGTTGGTATCAGAGCTCTAGGTTACATAGGTCTCACAACTCACGGACAAGCTCAGTAGAGTTTGAGGGATCGGTACAGAGACGTCTGTATTTATCCCCCAAAGGCTACCGAGTTAGGAAAACTTCACTTTTATTCTTTCTTATCATGCAGATTTGTTCCTCAAATGCTAATTGAACTTCTACTCTGTTCTTCGCAGATGGGGAGAACACGCGCTTCCTCATCGACTGCTCAGCAGCTCGAGCCCCCTACAGCAGCTCCCACTAAGGGCAGAGGGCGAGGCCGAGGCCGTGCTAGAGGCCGAGGTAGGGGCAGAGCTCAGCCCCGAGCAGCGACACCAGTGGCGGAGCCTCAGGTTGATTTTGAGGAGGAGGTTCCAGCCCCAACAGTTCTGGTGGGCCCAGCTCAGGTCCCAGAGGGGTTTATCGCTACCCCAGTTCTTCAGGACGCTCTGGTTTGCTTGGTGGGCCTTGTGGAGAGTGTCACCCGAGCAGGTTTGCTTCCTATAGCACCAACCACTTCTCAGGGTGGAGGAGGGGCTCAGACTCCTGCTACACGCACTCCGGAGTAGGCAGCTCCCCAAATTGAGGTTCCAGCTGTTCAGCCAGCGGTGGCAGTTCAGCCGGGTGTAGTGGCTCAGACAGGTGATGGAGCGGCTATGTTCGCCGATGCTTTGTGGAGACTGGACATATTCACCAAGCTCTTCACTACTACTTTCAGCGGAGCTCCTTCTGAGGATCCCTGGGATTTGCTATACAGCTGCCACGATGTTCTCAGGAACATGGGCATTGTTGAGACCGATGGGGTCGATTTTGCTGCATTTTGCTTATCTGGATCCGCCAAGACTTGGTGGAGGGATTATTGCTTAGCGAGACCAGCCGGATCACCTTCTTTGACATGGGAGCAGTTTTCAGTGTTGCTTCTGGAGAAGTTTCTCCCCGTGACGCAGAGAGAAGCCTATCGGAGGCAGTTTGAGCGCCTTCAACAGGGTTCCATGAAGGTCACTCAGTATGAGACCAAGTTCATCGATCTAGCTCACCATGCTCTTGTCATACTCCCCATCGAGAGAGAGAGAGAGAGAGAGAGAGGGTGCAGAGGTTTATTAATGGTCTTATTCAGCCGATTCGTCTTTAGATGGCCAAGGAGGCCGGCAGTGAGATTACATTTCAGGAGGCGGCCAATGTGACCCGCAGAGTTGAGATGGTTCTGTCATAGGGAGGTGGTCATGGGTCGGATAAGCGACCCCGTCATTCAGGTAAATTCAGTGGTACCTCGTCTAGAGGTAGAGATTCATATGGTAGAGGCCATCCTCCTAGGCCCTTTCAGTCAGCTCTTCAGGTCTCCCATGGTACTTTAGGTGGTCGTGGTTCTCAGACGCACTATTCTAATCAACAGCCTTACAGTGCACCATCAGCACCTATCAGTACACCGCCGCTTCAGAATTTCCAGGGTCGTCAGCCCCAGCAACCGAGGGCTTGTTTTACTTGTGGCGACACGAGGCACATTGCTAGGTATTGCCCTCGAGCTTCGAGCAGTTCTCCGCATCAGGGTTCTCGTGCTATGGTACAGGCACCAGATGTCCCACAGCCTGCCCAGCTAGCTAGAGGTGGGGGCAGAGGTGTTAGAGGTGGAGGTAGAGGTCCTAGAGGTGGAGCTCAAGCCGCCAGAGGTGGAGGCCAACCAGCAGCAGGCCTTCCCAGAGATGCAGTTTAGGGTGGTGGGGCCTAGCCCCGATGTTATTCACTTCCAGCCAGGCCCGAGGCTGAGTCTTCAGATGCATTCATTACAGGTACTATACTGGTTTGTGATAGAGATGTTTTAGTGCTATTTGATCCAGGGTCTACATATTCGTACGTGTCATCTTATTTTGCCCCGTACCTAGTCATGCCTAGTGATTCATTGAGTATTCCTATTTATGTGTATACACCGGTGGGTGATTCTATTATGGTCGACCGAGTTCATCGTTCTTGTATTGTAGTGTTTAGGGGTCTTGAGACCCATGTTGATTTGTTGCCTTTAGACATGGTCGACTTTGATGTCATATTGGGAATGGATTGGTTATAACCGTACCATGCTATCTTGGATTGCCATGCTAAGACCGTGACCTTAGCTTTACCGGATTTGCCCCGTTTAGAGTGGAGAGGGACTCCTGGTCATTCTACCCGAAGTGTTTCATATGTGAAGGCTCGGCGTATGGTCGAGAAGGGGTGTTTGGCATATTTGGCTTATGTTCGTGACTCCAGTGTTGAGGTTCCCTATATTGATTTTGTGCCCGTGGTTCGTGAGTTTCCTGAGGTTTTCCCTTCAGACTTCTCAGGGATGCCACCCGACCGGGACATTGATTTCTACATTGATCTGGCTCCGGGCACTCAGCCCATTTCTATTCCACCATATCGTATGGCCCCATCGGAGTTGAAAGAGTTAAAGGAACAGTTGCAGGATTTGCTTGAGAAGGGTTTCATTAGACCCAGCGTTTCGCCTTGGGGTACTCCGGTTTTGTTTTTAAAGAAAAAGGATGGTTCGATGAGAATGTGCATTTATTACCGGCAATTGAACAAGGTTACAATTAAGAATAAGTATCCATTACCGAGGATTGATGATTTGTTCGATCAGCTTCAGGGTTCCAAGGTATTTTCAAAGATTGACTTGAGATCTGGCTACCACTATTTAAGAATTAGGGCATCCGATGTCCCCAAAATAGCTTTCCGCACTCGATACAGGCATTATGAGTTCTTGGTTATGTCATTCGGGTTGACCAATGCCCCAGCAGCGTTTATGGAGTTGATGAACCGAGTGTTCAAGCCTTATTTGGACTTGTTCGTGATAGTCTTTATTGATGATATCCTGATATATTCCCGAAGCCAGGAGGAGCACGAGCAACACCTTAGAGTGGTTCTTCAGACTCTGAAGGATAGTTAGTTATATGCTAAGTTCTCGAATTGTGAGTTCTAGTTGAGTTCAGTGGCATTCTTGGGTCACGTTGTATCAGCATAGGGTATTCAGGTTGATCCAAAGAAGATTGAGGCAGTCAAGAACTGGCCTAGACCAGCATCAACTACAGAGATTTGGAGTTTTTTGGGATTGGCAGGCTACTATCGTCGGTTCGTGGAGGGGTTCTCATCTGTTGCAGCCCCGATGACCAGGTTGACCCAGAAGGGTGCCCAGCTCAGATGGTTGGACGAGTGTGAGGTGAGCTTTCAGAGGCTCAAGATAGCCCTGACTACGGTGTCGGTGTTAGTTTTGCCCACAGGTTCAGGGCCTTACACCGTTTATTGTGATGTATCTCGCATTGAACTTGGTGCAGTGTTGATGCAGGATGGCAAGGTCATTGCCTATGCTTCGAGGCAATTGAAGGTTCATGAGAAGAACTATCCAGTGTATGATTTGGAGTTTGCAGCCATTATTCACGCATTGAAGATTTGGAGGCATTACTTGTATGGCGTGGCATGTGAGGTGTTCACGGATCATAAGAGTCTTCAGTATTTGTTCAAGCAAAAGGAGTTGAATTTGAGGCAGGGGAGGTGGTTGGAGTTGTTGAAAGATTATGACATCACTATCCTATATCACCCGGGAAAGGCCAACGTGGTGGCCGATGCTTTGAGTAGAAAGTCAGCCAGTATGGGAAGTCTTGCTTATATTCCAGTCGATGAGAGACCGCTTGCTTTGGATGTTCAGGATTTGGCCAATCGATTTGTGAGGTTGGATATTTCTGAGCCTAGTCGAATATTAGCTTGCACGGTTGCTCGTTCTTCGTTATTGGAGCGTATCCATGATCGGCAGTTTGATGATCCCCATTTGTGTGTCCTTAGAGACACGGTGCAGTGTAGGGTTGCCAAGAAGGTTACCTTAGGTGATGATGGAGTTCTGAGATTGTAGGGTCGAGTTTGTAGGCCTAATGTGGATGGGCTTCGAGAGTTGATTTTAGAGAAGGGCCATAGTTCCCGGTACTCTATCCATTCGGGCGCCGCGAAGATGTATCAGGATTTGCGGCAGCATTATTGGTGGCGTAGAATGAAGAAGGATATCGTTGCCTATGTGGCTCAGTGTTTGAATTGTCAGCAGGTTAAGTATGAGCATCAGAGGCCTGGTGGTTTATTTCAGAGGATTGAGCTTCCCGAGTGGAAGTGGGAGCGGATCACTATGGACTTCGTTGTTGGGCTCCCGCAGACTCAGAGGAAGTTCGACGCAGTTTGGGGTCATTGTTGATAGGCTGACCAAGTCAGCGCATTCCATTCCTGTGGCAGTCTCCTATTCGTCCGAGAGGTTAGCTGAGATCTATATCCGGGAGATTGTTCTTCTTCATGGTGTGCCGGTATCTATCATTTCGGACCGAGGTACACAATTCACCTCACGTTTCTAGAGAGCAGTTCAGCAAGGGTTAGGCACCCAGGTTGATTTGAGTACAACATTTCATCCCCAGACGGATCCGAGCGGACTATTCAGATTTTGGAGGATATGCTCCAAGCTTGTGTTAGTGACTTTGGAGGTTTGTGGAATCAGTTCTTGCCTTTAGTAGAGTTTGCCTACAACAACAGCTACCAGTTAAGTATTCAGATGGCTCCTTATGAGGCTTTATATGGTAGGCAGTGTCGATCTCCGGTTGGATGGTTTGAGCCGGGAGATGCTCGGTTGTTGGGTACAGATTTGGTTCAGGAGGCCTTGGATAAGGTCAGGATCATTCAGGATAGGCTTCGTACAGCTCAGTCCAGGCAGAAGAGCTATGCAGATCGTAAGGTTCGAGATGTGGCTTTTATAATTGGTGAGCGAGTGTTGCTCCGAGTGTCGCCTATGAAAGGCGTGATGAGATTTGGGAAGAAAGGCAAGCTTAGCCCTAGGTTCATTGGTCCATTCGAAATCCTTGATCGAGTGGGAGAGGTGGCTTATAGACTTGCATTACCGCCTAGCTTATCAGTCGTGCATCTAGTGTTTCATGTGTCCATGCTTCGGAAATATCAAGGCAATCCATCCCACGTGTTAGATTTCAGCACTGTCCAGTTGGATAAAGATTTGTCGTATGAGGAGGAGCCGGTGGCTATTCTAGACCGACAGGTTCGCCAGCTAAGGTCGAAGAGTTTTCCTTCGGTCCGTATTTAGTGGAGAGGTCAGCCTCTAGAAGCATCGACCTGGGAGTCCGAGTTCGATATGCGGGACCGATATCCTCATCTTTTCCCCGACTCAGGTACTTCCTTCTTCTGTCCGTTCGAGGACGAACGATTATTTTAGAGGTGGAGAATGTGACGACCCAAAAGGTTCATCACCTGTTTCTAATTGAAATCTATGTCTCCGAGGCCCTAAAAACCTCATTTAGAGTCGCCTCGATTTGTGTGCGCAGTCCGGGCGCGCAGCCGGAAAGCTTAAATGTGAAATCTTGTGAAAATTGCTAAGTTTTGACCTCGAAATGAATAACTTTGACTTCGGTCAACATTTAAGGTAAACAGACCCGGATCCGTGATTTGATGATCCCAGAGGGTCCGTAGGAAAATATGCGACTCGGGCGTATGCCCGGAATCGAATTCCGAGGTCCCCGGGCGGAGTTATGAATTTTTAAGTGAAATTGTTCTCTGAAAATGTTTAAAGAAAATAGAAATGAAATCTGATTAGAAAGTAATGGTATCGGCCCCATATTTTGGTTCCGGCGCCCGGTACGAGTCTTATATATATTTTTAATCACTCCTGTAAAGTTTGGTAAAAAACGGACGTCGTTTGACATGATGCGGACCCAAATTGGGAAAATTGATGTTTAAAAGGAAATCTGAGAAATTTCATGGATCTTGAGGCTCAATTCGATGTTCATGATGTTATATTGGTGATGTGATCACACAAATTTGTTCGTAGGGTGTTTTTGAGGTAGTGTGCATGCTTGGTTTAGAGTTTTGAGGGCTCGGGTGAGTTTATAGTAGGTTCCGGGATGCCTTAGGCTTTAGAAGATCAAAAATGTTGCAAGTTCAGGAATTTTGACAGGTCTCTGAACCCTCTTGCGCGGTCCACGAGCAATCACATGCGGCCGCGGTCGCCTTGAGTGGTCCGCGGTGGGTGCTGTGCGGCCGCGGTTGGCTTGGTGCGGTCCGCACGGGGCAATGATCCACAAGTCTCCAGGGAGCCTGCGCGGCCGCGGTTCTTCTTGCGCGGTCCGCGGCGGGAACTTCAGAGGGGTAAAAATACACGTGAATTTAAGTTATTTTACACTTTTCAAAACCCCAAAACATAAGAGGCGATTTTCCAAACAACTTTTCTTCCACATGATTGATGACATGGGAGCGGGTGGTATGGCTACCACAAGATATTATGAAATGGGAGTGGGTGGTAAGCCTACCACAAGATTGATGAAATGGGAGCGGATGGTACGCCTACCACAAGATATTATGAAATGGGAGCGGGTGTACGCCTACCACGAGATAGAATGAAATGGGAGCGGGTGGTACGCCTACCACGAGATATGAGAAATGGGATCGGGATGCACGCTTGCAACAAGAGGAAACTGAAAGTGGAAGTTGCATTTATTTTCTTTATTTGTGATAGAAGTTATAGTGCTAGCTTCCTTATTATTCCCTGTTATTTCTTTTAACTGCTATCCCCGAAGCATGTTCCCCTTCCCCAGTTTTAACTGCTTATTACTTGTTTATTTTCCGCCATATATTATATAACTGTACAGGTTTATCTAGAGTCTGGTCCTAGCCTCGTCACTACCTTGCCGGGGTTAGGCCAGACACTTACCAGCACATAGGGCTGGTTGTGCTGATACTACGCTCTGTGCTCTTTTGCACAGATCTAGGTTTTGGAAAGCAGCCATAGCGCGAGAGCCAGCCTTCAGTCCAGTGAGACACTGAGGTAGCTTTGCAGGCGTTCGCAGGCCCGGCGTCTCCTCTATCTTTTATTTCTGTCTGTTATCTCATATATTCGAGACAAACAGTTTATAGTTTCTTTCAAACGGTTGTATTTAGCACTCTTAGAAGTTCGTGAGTAATGTGACCCCAGTTCTTGGGTAGAGGCATATGTTGATTCTCGCATTATTGTTCAGTTTTCTTTAAATTCAAGTCTTCCGCATATTTATTTAATTCCGTTGCTTTCATGCTATCGCCGATCATTGTTAAAAGAAGTAATTGTTAACGAAGTAAGCAGTTAAGGATTGGCTTGCCTAGCTCTCATTATTAGGCGTCATCACGACTCCCGAGGGTGGGAAATCCGGGTCGTGACAGAGATGTACGTGAAGGTTGAAGTCGTTCCAAAAAATGAGGTTGTGCGTAGTAGAGATAACCCCCAGTCATCGGGTGGTTATTCTGGAGCAATTTTGGCCGGACAGGTTCCGGATGAAAGAGTTTTCCTTGATTTAAACTTATCACCGCCGGCGAATGAGCAGCAAGAAAATAATTTATACCCTGCTTTCCATAATTCACAAGACGAGTGGTAAACTTCAATTCTTATTTGTGTTAGTTATGTATATTTTTGGCGTATTGAATTTCTATTAACGCTCATATATTTAATAGGGGGTATCGGCCGGATATGAATTTTACAAGTGGCCCATCCGGTAGTCATCACCTAATTGAAAACGTCCATCATGGAATTTCATCACATTACGACTTGTAAGTGAAGTGATATAGCCATATGGAAAGCATTTATTAATTCAGTAGCTTATATTTTTGTTGGTTGTGCAGTGAAAACGAGCAAGTTGAACCACCCGTACTCACTCAATTGACCGAAAATGACGTATTACATTGGGATCTGGCAGATGCACAGATTGAGGAACAGAACAATGATTATGATAACAATGCCGATAAATCCAGAGATGAGACACCCTTTTTTTGTGGGATGGTGATGAGCAGGATGAGGACGAAGGACCTGATTTGAAGAGAGACCCTCCTAGACGAAGAGTGTACGAGTCCGAAGTGCCGTTTCATTCAAGGGAGATTCCTTACATTGATAACTTGCCAACCGTGCCGAATGTGGAAGCTCTCACAAGGGATTTTGATGAAATTCGAACAACAATGTGGGATGAGTCTAGACCAACAGTGCTTGCAAAGGGGATGCTTTTTCCCGATAAAGCGCGCTTAAGCAGGGCTTGTAAAATGAACAACGTAAAAGAGTGTCGTGAGATGCAGGTATGGGAGTCAAGTCCGATGGTATACAAGGTTGTTTGTCGTAGGTAGTTTTGGTCATGTAATTGGATGTTACGTGCGACCAAGAAGAAGACAGGTATGTGGAAAGTGGGTAAATACATTCTCACCCACACATGCGAAATGGACACATTCAACGAGAATCACTTCAACTTGGATATTGACTTGATTTCTCTTGTACTTATTCCGCACCTCGAAGCGTCCATAAGGTATACAATCAAAGAGTGCATTACATCAGTCCACCAGGAATATGGCCATACCATTATGAAAAGAAAGGCATTTCTCGGGCGCAAACGAGCGTTTGAAATTGTGTACGGTAATTGGGATAAGTCATTTGCATCTCTGTCAAAGTATATGGCCGCACTGCAGCACTTTAACCCCGGGACAGTTGTTGAATGGAAGCTTGAGCAGAGTTCGGGAACACCAGAATACATATTCAATTGCGTGTTCTCGGCGTTTAAGCTAGCAATTGATGGTTTTTTGCATTGCCGGCCCGTAATATCCATAGACGGAACTCATGTCTATGGAAAATACGATATCAAGCTATTGATAGCCGTGGCAGTGGATGCTAATGGGAAGATATTTCCTCTAGCTTTCGCTATTTGTGCCAATGAAAGCACAGAGACGTGGACGCTATTTTTGAACCACCTGAAAGAGCACGTTGTCAAACAGCGTTCAGGTATTTTTCTAATATCTGATCGGCATGGTGGTATATTAAGTTCAATGGAGAACTTGCCTGCATGGCAAGAACCTTATGCATACCACCGTTACTATGTGAGGCACTTTAAGGCCAATTTTCAGAAGGCACATCCCAACAAGGATCTACATAATTTGATGTGGATGGTAGCAACAGACCACCAATAACATAAATTCTAGAGGCATATAGATTCTATCAGGTAAGAAGACGAGGCACCCTATCATTGGTTAATGCGACATGACCCTGAGAAGTGGACGTTGCATGCGTATGGTGGCAGACGATGGGGAATTCTTACTACAAACGTGTCAGAGTCCTTCAACGGGTTATTGAAGTCGGCAAGAGGATTGCCTGTCACAGCCATGGTGCGGATGTCGTTCAAGCAGATGGCGGAGAGGTTTGTTGAACGATCTGCAGCTGCAACGAAATTGATGGAGAGGGGTGTTGAATTTATGCCCGTGCCGATGTAGAGATTTGAGAAATACAGACGGCGAGCACATTGACATTCATTTTTGCAGTATGATAACGAAAGAGGTGTTTTGAAGTTCGCACCGCTATCCATAATAATCGGGGTAATAATATACATAACCTAAATGAATCAGCAAGGTTATGCTCCTGTGGGAAATGGTCCATCTACCACATGCCTTGCTCACATGCCATCAAGTGTTTTCAACGTGTTGGTTATGCGGAGACCAACTATGTTGATCAACAATATAGTGTTTCCAAGTACCTAAACACATATAGTGGTCAGTTGCAGCCAGTGGGTGCTGAGCATTATTGGCCTCTGGAACCATTTAAAATGGTGTGCAACAAGTCATATTTGCGTAAAAGACAGGTGCAGAAGAGAACGCGTATACGGAATCAAATGGATGTTAGTGACACCGTTTATGCGCGCAAATGTGGTATATGCTCGCAAACAGGACCTCGATAGTACTGCGCTGGGTCCACATAATCAGCCTCATATGCCAAACAGTGATCCGATCGGGCTCGCTGCAGTGTCTGGGCAGCCACATCCATGAATCGACGACTATACTCCTGCATGGCCATAGGATCGTGGACATAACTCTGCATCTGCTGCCCCATATGATAGACGGTATGCAATCCAATCGCCTGCACAAAGTAAAAAATATAAACTACATATTTGGCACTAAATTACAGGTATATAACTAATAATAACAGAAAACATACCAGGACCTTGTGTCTCCCGGTGTATGGGACGTACCGACCGTATGCCTAATGAACTGGGTTCCCGATAAGAAGTCGGGAAACAATGCAGTACCATGCCATATAACGTTGAATAGGAAAGTGCTGCGGAGGTGGGGTCAAGTCCCCTCGCCTGTCCCAAGTACCCAAATGCTTGTTAAGCCATGCCATAAATGTGTCGTCCGCCCTGGACCGATCATCCCTCTCATAATGTAAAGCATGCCATGCAGGCGGAGTCGGTATAGGTTGCGGCAAGCCAAACTGACGAAATACTCGTTCGGAGGCATGGTGCTCGACAATATCGAGGCATATGAGCGGGATAGAAGCCCTCCAAATATGTCGACCGAATGTGCAATATGCTGGCAGTGTACCTATTACCTCATCGCTGTACACCGTCCAGATGAACTATCAAATAAGAACACAAATCGTTAGTATCACAACACTAAGTTAATCTATAACAAGTAAGTTTAGTTAGATATTCACATGTGCGTCCTCCAATAGATCCAACACATCCCTGCAGAGGGGGAGATTATGATGGGCATCATACTCTCATGCAAGAGTACAAGGCATAACCCACCTACAGGCTAGAGGTAGTTGCGGAATTTCTACATTAGCCGGTAGCTGTGGTAGAGGTGGCTAAAATTGCAGAAATCGCTCCCAGACCCAAACCTAACATACAAAGTTGACGTAAAGTATAAGATTAACTATAACTAGGTAGAATTGTAACTAATGGACATATTATTTGAATATGTTGTCACATGTAGAAGCGGCAGAAAGAAACCCAATGTCTCTCTGTGTGCCGATGCAAGCCCAGCACATCTATCTGTATAGATATGAGATGACATCACCACCCCAGCTGTAGATGGATGTATCCTCGAACCGGGCAATATGATGCAGAAAACGGAGGCTCACTAAGTTCCCCGAAGTGTTCGGGAACAAGACCCCCCCCCCCCCAAATAGAAGGAGAAACAGCAGCCTCGTATATCGGTGTACATCCACCTCCGCTGACTCGTCGGTGATAGTATGGTGGATCTACACCAGGTGGTCTCTAATGGGGACCAACTGTATACGACTGGACCCAGACGCTACTGCCTCGTCCTCCGGCATGAAACCCGTGAGCATGTGCAGCATATCCCAATATGCCCGCCGCGAATAATATCTCATGGTCGCAGGCAATAAAACTAGCAAGCCATCAGCGGACATGCCATATAAAATCTCAGCGTCCTGGAGTGTGATGGTGGCCTCGCCGATGGGAAAATGGAAAGTGTGCGTCTCCGGTTGCCACCGCTCAATCAAGGTCGTGATCAAAGCATAGTCGAGTTGTATCCGGCCAATCCTAATAATCCTATATAATCCCATCTCCTCCAAGTAATGGACCACACGGGGATGTAGAACGCGAGGAGGACTCAAAAACTCCCACAATAGATCCACTCTCCTAGCCCGGAAAGTCTGCATAAGCAACAGTCCGTCCCATATATACTCGAATCTATGCTGGGGCTATAGGGCTAATAGATCCAACGTCCGAGGGCCGGGATGTATAGTCGCGTCCATGTCGTCAACTGTAAATTCATATTTTTTAATAACTTAATTGTACAAATTATATATATATATATATATATATATATATATATATATATATATATATATATATGGGTTCAGGGCTCGATATTTTGAGGACCAGTGACACCAAACTATCATTAATAATTATGTGTTTTTATTATAATTTAAATTCATATTTTTTAATAACTTAATTGTACAAATTACTAATTATGTGTGTTGATACAATTATTAACTTAATTGTACAAAGTTTGCATTTTCAACAACCAGTGTAAGATACTTAAACAAAAGAAATTATAAGCTAAAATACTATGCATTACTACGCTACAAGGCTCTAAATTTTACTACGCTAAAAGGGTCTATTTTTACTTCGCTAAAAAGGTCTAGATTTTACTACGCTAAAAAATAATCTAAACTAACCATAAACAACAAATAAATTTAATTGCAAATAAAACATAAAACGGCATGAAAACACACATATATAAATCAGGATATTAACAAACAAATTTATTTTACAAATTTATATTTTTTTAGAAATTATTAATATTAAATCCGGATAAAAAACACAAACCGAAATAGAACACATACAAATCAAATAATATGCATTATTATAAATGTTTCAACTTAAAATAAATCGAAATACCTCGATTTAGAATTTTCGAAAAGCAAAAAGATTGAAATTTTGACTCCGGACGTGTGAATCAACAATAACACGAAGCTCTACTAGAATGTGGGACCTACGTTCTTCAAGTTTTATGTGTCGGGGGAACCCAAAATTTTATTTTTTTTAAAAATGAGGGCAGAAGCGGGTATGGGGTGGGGGACCAAGAAGAAAGGGGAAGGTTAAAATAATGGAGGATGAATCGACGAAGAGGACGGAAGGGATTTAAAAAATGTATGTATAGCGCCACAATACCTGGTGCTATACATTAATGATGTATGTATAGCGCCAGATATTGTGGCGCTATACCTGGGCGTGTCAGATTTTACAGTGTAGCACCACAATACCTAGCGTTATACATTAACGGTGCCGTTACTGTTAATATATAGCGCCAGATAATATGACTCTATATATAAAAATATAACTTTTTTTTACCACCTATTTATGTCTGGACTCAATCAAGTTGATGTCTGTCTAGTGTTTTGTGTAGGTGAGGAGCATTACGCTTGCAAAATTTGATATGTCAAGTCATGTAGTTGGGTTTTTGGAAGTTAGTGGATGGAACTGTTGGGGCAACCTTATATATTTGGCTCCCAATGATATGTGCCCATCTGTTTCACACTTGGCTTTGCTTATATTTACTGGCTACACTTTTTTATTTTTTATGGTCAGGTTTCGAGAGTAGTCAGCAGTAGTCTGTTTTGTCAAACACAGAACCCAAATATTAGTTGGCTCTCCTGAAGCTGCAGCAGCAATACTGTGGGTACCCTTTACACAGACATGACCCGAAAGGTGTAGGTCACCTCTCTTCGGGACCTTGTTGGAGTTTAAAACTTCGAGACATTGGCTATACTTTAATTACAGAGACTAAAAAATTGCTATTTGGGAATTTTTTTCCCAGTTTTAAATGAATTAGAAAAATTCTAACCATCCCCCACACAGTAATGAACTACGGTGGACAGGCTAATGAACTAAGGGTCATTTGGTAGGGTGTATAAGAATAGTGCGGAATAATGTTTATTAGTAATGTATGTATTAGTAATGCAAACATTAGTTATGTAAATATTATTTCTTATTTATTGTTTGGTGTGGTGTATTAAAATTATAATGCATTGCATATTTTTTTTTTAAAAATAGTTGCTTACAAAAATGCCCTCCATATTCTCTAGCTTTAAGGGACTTTAAGGACAATTTTATCTTTAACCATGCTAATGCATGCATTAAAGCCTTGGTATTACTAATGCCATGGTTTTCTAAGCATTACTTATCCATAGGATAATGCCAAGTATGACGTATAACTAATACAAGTATTAGTAATGCATAGAGCTAATGCTTGCATTATTTTTTCTAATACCTTGTAACACCCCAGAAATTTTTTGAAGTACTTAAGCTATTAAGAAAGTTGATGTGCGCTAATTATATTATTTTGTGTGCAAAGACGGACTATTAATATGATGGATATCAATTGGATATGATAATAAGTGTACGATGTATATTATAAGTAATTTGGGGTCTAAGGAGAAGCCTAAGTCTAAGACATGTTGGAAAATTTCAAGATAGACTAAAATTCTAAATGAGCACGCACAAGATCACACTTTGGACGAGCATATCTACATATATATATATATATATATATATATATATATATATATATATATATATATATATATATATATATATATATATAAGGTGTTATGTGATGCATGCCTATCAAATAAAAGGTCTTTGAGTCTAGTTTCTAACGCTTCAAACCGTTCATTATTTGGACATTTGTACAAAAAGTTATGATTGATTTACTAAAGGCGGGTAATGCTGTGTTCTGGGGCGGAGGCAAATCGCTGTTACCAAATGCGATTTATAAGTCGTATTCAACACCTACGACTTACCTGGACAGATTACAAAACGCGAGTTCAGCCATTTTTAACACATTTGGAGCTATAGAGCTCGGATTGAAGCGATTTTTGAGGCGATTTTCACATATGGATTGGGGTAAGTGATTCTAACTCGATTTTGGTTAAAATACATGAATCTATTGTTGTTTTATCATGAAATTAGTGAATTGGGTTGAAAATGGTAGAAATTCTCTATACCTTAGATTTAAGATTTGGAGGTCGAATTTTTGTTGGAATTTAGTAATTCTGGTATGGTTGGACTCGTGGTTGAATGTGCGTTCATATTTTGTAACTTTCGTCGGATTCCGAGACATGGGTCCCACGGGCAATTTTTGATCTAATTTCAGATTTTATTGGAATATTTGGTATTTTCATATGGGATTGATTCCAATAATTTGTGTTGATTGTATTGAATAATCGAGGAAAAATGTCTATTTTTGGATTGAGATAGCATGATTTGAGGTAAGTATCTTGTCTAACCTTGTATGGGGAAATTTCCCCTTAGGCATTGAGTCTTATGTGGAAATTGTGTGATTGAAAACCATGTACGCGAGGTGACGAGTACGTACTTGGTTTATATGTGCAAATTATATCAGTTAAAATTCGTAGACAACCTTATGTATTAAATTGAAAAATTGTTGGGACCTATTAAATCTCTTATTTGTCATGTCTCATTCCTTATTTGTCTAGATTATTTTTATATGATAATTTGGTGCGATTGCCACTTGACTTTTATGTGAACTCTGTGTTTGTTTGAGTTGCTATTTTTATGGAAATAATTTTCACTATTGATTTTATCTACAAACAATTTAAATGAGAAATTTAGTTAATAAGATGAATAAATCTATTTATTTCATGAAGTTGTGAATTAAAAAAAATGTGTTGTCCCTTGATGAATTTTTTTCCAGTTCATGTTGTTGAAATTGATATTGAGTTATAAAAGCTGTAAATCATATTGAGGCGAAGTGTTAAATTGTGAAATATATTTTGTTGAGTTTTTACTCCCAGATATTTTGTTAGAATTTTTGTGCGCATTATGACCGAATCGTGGGCTTCTTATTGTGGAAAAATAATGTATTGTTGATTTATGTGGCAAGTTGTAATATTTGGGCACCTGATGTGCAATTTGTGATATGTTGTAATATTTGAGCATTTGATGTGAAATTTATGATATGTTGTAAGATTTGAGCACTGGATGTGAAATTTGTGATATGTTATAATATTTGAGCACTTGTTGTGCAATTTGTGATATGTTTTGATATGTGATCACTTGAGGTGCAAGTTGTATTATGCTATGATATTTAGGCACTTGAGGTGCGATTTGTGAAATATTATGATATTGATACGCATGCGGTGATATAAGGCCAGAGTGTTGAAACACATGCGGTGTGATAAGGGTGGCTAAAATGCGGGATGCTATTTTGGGGAAAAATATTTTCTTTAAAATTATATGTGAAGGCTCACGCGGTGATGTAAAGAAATGAGATATTGTGAGTTTATTTATGATTTGAGACTACGAGGCGGTACCTCGGGAGTGCCCCGTTGATATTTCTTTATTTATGTTCTTGTCTTTGGTGATTATATTTCATTAATATGTAAATTCTTGTCTTCTTCCGTGATACACTAGTTGACTTTATGATTATGTGTTTTGCGCTCCTTATTGCATTGTGTTGGCTTGACATTTTAGTACGACACTTCGAAGATTTATATTTTTGGTTTTAGTGATTTTTGATGATTGAGTTGTTTTAATAAAAGAAATTACCATTATATTTTAATTTAATAATTTTTACATCCAAATCAGTATTTTATCTAATGCTTTAATTTAAATACAATGTCATTTTCTTCGCTTAAACTATTTCTAAAATAAATTGATCGTGCAGATATATATATATATATATTGATATTTTTGGCACGTGAGTTGTCCGTGCAGTTATGAAAGAAATATGGGCACGAGGTGCCGTGAAAATATAAAAGTTGGCCGAGACCCGTATTGTATGATTATGAAGTGAGGTGTCACATGGTGACATTTATTTGAAGGAATTATATTCCAAAAATATTATTTGAAAGAATTTTTTTTGAAAGCTATTTATTTAAGAGAGTATATTCAAAATATATATTTATTTGGCAGGATTATATCCTAAGAATTTTATTGAAGTACTTGCATTTGAAAGACATATATCTGAGGTACTTGATTGATTTGTTTTATTTGTGTTCCTTATTCGTTTGAGCAATATTGTTGGTGTTCTTGTTGCCTTGTTGTTTATATCATTGATTGATTCTCGTTGCCATCATTGTTATTTGTTTATATTATTATTATTATTATTATTATTATTATTATTATTATTATTATTATTATTATTATTATTATTATTATTATTATTATTATTATTATTATTATTATTATATAATGCTACACTGCACAGGTTATTAGACTAGTGAGTGTCTTGACTGTACCTCGTCACTACTCCACCGAGGTTAGTCTTGATACTTACTGGGTACCGCTGTGGTGTACTCATACTACACTTCTGTACATTTATTTTTGTACAGAGCTAGGTATTGGAGATATAGGACTCGGACAGAGTTAGAGTGTGATCGCAAGGATTCAAGGTAGGGTTGTTTGGTCGTCGCAGTCCCTTGAAGTCTTTCCCTCTTATTGTACTGTTAATTATTATTCGAGCAGTAATGTATATTTAATTTCCATCAAATCAGTTCATGTATTAAGTTAGGGTTCGTAACTCAGTACTACCGGTCTTGGGAGGTTTTATCTTTATTTCCGTTGTTGGTTTCGATTATCCTTTAAAAACAATGACTTGAATTGTTATTATAAACGGGTTACTTAGTCTTAGAGACTAAGTGTCATCACGACATATATGATGAGATTTTGTGTCGTGACAAGTTGGTATCGGAGCTCTAGGTTCATAGGTTCTACGAGTCACGAACGAGTTTAGTAGAGTCTTGCGGAGCGGTACAGCGACGTCTGTACTTATCTTTGAGAGGATACAGAGCTATTAGGAAAATTTTCACTTCTTTCATTCCTTATCGTGCTGTATTTATTCAGCTTGAAGCATATATCTTATGCTTTTTTGCATCCACTCGTGTATGAAATTACGCACTCGATATCAACTATACGCCAACGGTTCGTGATATTACATGGGGGTTATAAGGCAACTAGAAATGCTCAACATTGTCTCAACATGTAGTCCCGACTGAAGATGTTGATGTATTGAAAGATCACTCGTGAATCGTGTAGGTCTAGAACAGACCTTAGCATCTTGTTGATTTGTACGATCTGTAAAGGTTAATATTGTGGATCATCAGACGTTGTGACCTATGACTTCGCGCCAAGTGGGGGAGTCCACTATCAATGGACGGATTATGGGGTCACATGTTATATTAGTCTTGGCCTAAAATGTATATTTGTGGTACTATAAGGTTCCCCAAAATTTGCACATGTTTAAGGCGTGAGATTTTTGCAAGGGATAAATTTGGGACTTATGGTATGTGTGCGTCCTTAATAATCCTATACTTCATGTCACGACCCAAATCTCGACCCTGGTCATGATGACGCCTCACGTAAAGGCAAGGCTAGCTAGTGTAACCCAACTCGTCCTTAAAATAGTAATTTAACACAAATATAGTATAAACATGGTTTAATAGTACCAAATAGCGGAAAGTATGAATAAGAAATGCGGAAATCCAGCCCGACACAGCCCTAATCGGGGTGTCACAAGTCACGAGCATTTACTAGGGTATAAATACAACTCAAAGCCTGGAGTGTACAAATATAGACTAATTAAATGAGGATAGAGAAAAGCAGTGTTGCGAACGCCGGCAGCTACCTTGCTAAACTCTGATGACCCTGCCTCCGATCAGCTAAAACATAGCTGAATCTGCACACAAGGTGCAGGAGTAATGTGGGTACTCCAACTCAGTGAGTAATAATAATAAATAAAGACTGAAGGCAAGAAATCACGCAAAAACACAAGGCATTCCATACTGAAGCAGTAAAATCACTCCATAAAGCAGTGAGAAATCAAGTGAAAATCCCTTTTTTCCAACAAGTAAAGCAAGTAGTTTACAAGTGAGTAACAAAAATGATAGAAATGTAAACAGCCCCTCGGGCAAAACATGTACAACAAACCGCCCCTCGGGCATAATATCAACAAAACCAACCCCTCGGGCTCAATATTAGAACAGTGCCATGCCCTCGGGCTCAATATCAGAATAGTAGTCAGCCTCTCGGGCTCAATATCAGAATAGTAACAGCCCCTCGGGCTCACTCTCAGAATAGTATCAGCCCCTCGGGCTACCTCACAATCACTCATATCAGCCCCTCGGGCATAGTATCAATCACTCAGAATAATGGGTACCCGCGCTCACTATAGGTGTGCAGACTCCGGAGGGGCCCCTTACGGTCCAAGCGCTATATCAAGCCACCTCGTGGCATCATCACTCAGCATATCCTCACATAACTCAAGCCACCTCGTGCCTCATATCACTCGGCCTCACATCACTCAAGCCACCGCATGGCATAAATAGTATCTCAGGCCCTCGGCCTCATACCACTCAGCATATCCTCACATATGGCCCTTGGCCTCACTCAGTCCGGAAATCATCATAAGCCCCTCGGGCATTTGTAAAACAGTAGTTCTCAGCCCAAAATATCATTTAGAAATATCATTTGAGTTTTCAAATCTGCATAAAAGCGCCTAAGTTTGTAAAACAATAATTATCAACAGGACTGAGTTTAAATATAAGTCAAAACAGTGAGGAAATAGTGATAAAAATTCCCAAAGGATTCAAATAATTGGCACGAAGCCCAAGTATGGCAATCAGCCCAAAATCATGATGATAACAAATAAGTTTCAATCAAATATGCAGTAAAATCATCAATCGGGATGGACCAAGTCACAATCCCCAGTAGTAAAAGACCCCGCGCTCATCATCCAGCACGTGTCTCACCTTAATATAGCACTACGATGTGTAAATTTGGGGTTTCAAACCCTCAGGACATTATTTACAATCATTACTCACCTCGAACCGGCTAATCCGCTAGCTCACGATGCCTTTGCCCCTCGAATCGGCCTCCGAATGCTCCAAATCTAGCCGAAATCAGTACAAAACCATCAAAATGTGCTAAGGTAACAAAGCCCACTCGAAAATAATCAATTACCACAAAATTCCCGAAATTGGTCAAACCCTACCCCCGGACCCACATCTCGGAATTTAACAAAATCCACAAAACTAGAATCCTTATACTTTTACGAGTCTAACCATACAAAAATTATCCAATTCCGATACCATTTGGTCCTTCAAATCATCATTTTACATTTTTGAAAGATTTTACAATTTCTTCCCAAATTCCATCCCAAATCACGAATTAAATGATGAATTCAATGATAGATTCATGTACTCTAGCCAAAATCTGAGTTAGAATCACTTACCCGATGAATTTCTTGAAAAACCTTCGAAAAATCGCCAAAATCCGAGCTCTCTAGGTCAAAATATCAAATAAAACCCAAAACCTCGTATTTATAGAGTACCCCTCAGATTTCAGCCTCCACGGGCCGCACCAAATCGACCGTGGTCCGCACAAGCCAGTGCGGTCCGCTCAAAAACAACTGCGGCCGCACAGGCCTTCCCTTGCAGTGACAAGCTTTAGTATTTTGGCCATAACTTTCGCTACAGATGCCCAAATTGTGATATCTTTACATTTCTGGAAACTAGACACGAAGGGCTACAACATTCGTTTTGAATCACCTTAAAATTCCTTGTAGATCAAAAGAAATGAGCTTCTGAAATTGGACCAGTGGGAAGGTTCTTCACAGCGGCCGCGCCCGCTTTTGTGCGGTCCGCGAGACACCTATTACAGCCGCGGCCGCTTTTGTGCGGTCCGCACATCACTCACCGCGGTTTTGTGCGGACCGCATGAGTGAGTTCAGGGGCCTGCAACCCTTCTGGACCTGCTACGACTATGATTTTCGCACTAAAACATCCCGGAACCTACCGGAAACTCCCGGAGCTTCAAACCAATTGTACCAACACATCCCATGACATCGTTCAAACTTGCTCAAAACTTCGGAACGCTCACAACAACATCAAATCACCAATTTAACATAGGATTCAAGCCTAAGAACTCCAAGAACTCTTAAATTATGCTTTCGCTCAAAAAGTCTAACAAATCTCGTCCGAATGACCTGAAAATTTGCACACAAATCCCAAATGATACAACGAAGCTACTGCAACTCTCAAAATTTCATTCTGACCTTTATATCAAAATCTCACCTATCAACCGGAAATCGCCGAAATCTCAATTTCGTCAATCCAAGCCTAAACCTTCCACGGACTTCCAAAATGAATTATGATCACGCTCCTAAGTCCCAAATCACCTAACGGAGCTAACCAAATCATAAAAATTCCCATCCGAGATCAAATACACATAAGTCAAATTTTGGTCAAACCTTTCAAATTTTAAGCTTTCAACTGAGACTGTTCTTCCAAATTCATTCTGATTAACCTGAAACCCAACACCAACGATTTACATAAGTCATAATACACCACACGAGGCAAGTCATGCCCGAGAACTGGCGGGCGAAAATGCAAAATCTCAAAGCGACCGGTCGGGTCGTTACATCCTCTCCCACTTAAACATACGTTCGTCCTCGAACATGCCCAAAGTTGTTCTAAAAGCCAACCAATTGCTGAATAACCTTACCATGCATATACCCGGGGGGGGGGTGATCCCACGTCACCCTATCTCACATAGGTCTGATAACACACAGTAACTGAAATTTTATAACCTAATCTAACCCATAAGCCTTAGAACCACATTTCCACTTCTGAAATCATTCACAAGATCAGAATCTCACATCTATATTCAGAATAAGCCCGAACAAGCTGTAATCACCAATACTTGCAATCTCAGGTGCAATCACTTGATATACCACATAACTCAAACACTCGCAGCGATAACTTATAATCACAGCAGCTGCACATAACAAACGAATACCAATAGAAAACCTCTTAACAACTAAAGTCTCATTCCAACACTTCCATATACTGCCAATGATAAATGAAGCACGTAATAAACCATAACCATTTCTCAGATCAGCCATCCATAAGGCTACTTCTCTTTTGGCAAGGACCATAGCAAATTTCTGAATCGAACCTCGATATTTATCCATCAAACATGGTGAAATCGAATCCGTTTGTATTTATTACAGACCCCAACGATCTCATCTAATCCAACACAATTACTCTGGTGACATGACACACCAAGACAGGCTAAAGCCATAACTTGCGCAGTCCGCGCACCAATAAGCAATAATCCGAACATACTCACACCATGAAACTGACTCAAATGAAAGGGATGTACCCCAAGCTCACCAGTACCATCACAACACATGGCTGAGAACCCGTTTCGCATCATAGAAATAGAATACACGAATCTAACCCGCCAGGTCATTTTCCCACATAGCTTCGCTGCAACGCACGATCCTATCCAAACACTGCTCCGCATAAAACACCACAAGTTACTATGCTCGAAATCGACAACCACGCTCAATTGATGTCTGGAACCAAAGCAAATCATTACACCTACGGTGAAACAAATGACATACACCACGCAAACTCGATAGGACATAACCGATACGCCATTCACCGAGCAACTCCCAATTACTTTTCGCGCTCGACTTCCATTATGAAACTCCGATAGAACCGCACCATAGGTGCCTATAACCAACAAATCATATCATATCACAACACAGAAAGGTAACGCATTGACCCCCCTAGTTGCTAATAGCTCAAAACAACCGAAGCAACACATCCTTCTTCAACAGCAACTCAAAGTCAACAAAACCGTCTCGATGCCGGGCACATATCCCATATAGGTCTACCAATGGACCATACATCAACTGCAGTTACACAAAACAGATAAATAATCCTTTGAAGGTCCACAATGACTGAATCATAGCACATACTAATATCTGACTAACTTACCCACATTTTGCCATCCACAACCACAAGCTAACCTGTATATGAGAACTCCTAGTCTCCAAGTCCATAAAACACATGAATTACCATATATGATCGCAATTCCGCCACTCTCATATATAACTCACCTCTAGTACCCAATCACCCCACGGGAGATACTCTAAGATTCTTCGGTGCTGCCAAGCAAACCCGAATATCAGCAGCTAACCTGATGAGAAGTGCTGCAATACTACCGAAGTAACCATCAACTCAATCACATTGGCTCTTTTTGGAACATATACCCTCGTCAAATCACCTCAATTAGCATTACCATTTCCTTAATCATCTGGAGACCCCTTATCAAATCATCTGAAGTTCATTTCTCTAATTATCTGAAAATGTCCATGCTGCCTAAGAATTTATGACCTTCCATTCAAATCTGAACCGTGACCTTACAAATGCAAATTTCAGTCTTACCCAACATACCATATAAACCGTACCACTCTAGGATAACCGCGAGAAATTCATATCCCTTCCGAGCCACAATACGTACTCAACCAGTCAAGAACTTTCCATTGGTCCCATCTAGAAGAAAATCACTATACATCCCATGCTACGCATGCCCATAGAAAATATACATCTCCAAACCATGGTAAAACCATCAAGACCTCTCCGAGTTCCCTTTGCACAAATCAAACGTGTCAGGATTGAATCCTTATAACTCAATCAAGCTAAGCAAGCCATCAAAACCTAAGAGCATCGCCGCAAAAATACCTGAAAGAACTTATTACCTCGAACACACACCAGGAATTAATCATATCCTTACCACACCGATTCGGTCTACTATAAAGCTACCCCATCTATCTAAATTTCCTTCTGATTCATCTTCAACTCGATATTCCCTCTTACTGTAGCACCAAAATTCCTTAACCTAGGCTCACCACACGAGACCCAAGCATAAAACCATATTGTCTAAGACTCATAAGCCGCTAAATACTCTCTTAAATATTCCCAAAAGCACCACATTCGAAATACTTTGCTATGAAGAACTTCCCGCGGATCTAAATCCATTACCTCCTGATACTGATACATAGAATCCCACAATTAATATGGAAAATACCACAAGTCTCGACATCTTCCAAGGAAAAGTCAGTTTCTATCCATAAGTACAACTTGAAAGCCTCCAATTATTGCATGTAAAATCTTGAACACCATAGGACCATTCTCTAGAGGCATCCACTCTACTCAAACCACAGTTAGATTGATTAAATGAACCGAACAACCTGTGCTTCATTTGCACTCCGACATTGCAAAATGTGACCTTATTCCAATATAACCAAGCAACTTCCTTCTCTATGCACCAAGCATTCGTTACCAACCACAACTCAAGTCATTCCCCGATTCTCATTCACCCATAAAGCATAACATAGCCTTTATTGAAATTTCCTTTACTCAAGCCACAACTGATTTACAAATACGCCTCGAACTGGAACCATTAGAGCACATAACCGTGCAATCAACTATTCAATAGCGGACTCCCCCACTTGGCTTGAAGCCATAGATTAACACACGCTCAATAACTCATAACGATTATACTCTATTGATGCCATGATACCATAATGAGATTAAACTCAAATCTTTTATAAGCTTGTGAAAACAAAGATCATCTAGAATTTTAACTCTTCTGCAAATCTCGTATTCCACTCTCACAATAGTTAGACCCACTCACTAAGCGACCCAATTTAAGTTGCAACATATATCCTTCACTCGCAAATCTAACAGACACATAAGGATCGTACAACCTCAGAACACTTCGTAAGAGATAACCCACCTTCTTCGCCTTAAAATAACATTTATGTATACCTTCCACCGTTATAACCATTACGCAATCACTTAGTCTTTCTGAGTCTGAACTCATACCGCAACATGAAATTTACTTCACTCCTAACTAGGACACCTGAAAAGACTCTTTGCATACCCATAACTCGGGGCTATACCTCAAATCAAGATGGATACATCTCGCAGTACTAACATACTCATCATATAGTTATCCAGCCATCACTCCCACTAATAGGGACACTACCAAACATATAAGTTCAAAAATAATTGCTCAAATAATCAGCACCTCGATGCTCAAGCTATTGGAAAAATCCGGCGTCAAGTCTTCCAGACTGGCCCAACATCAACACACAAAAATCACATCTCGCCCCCCGATCAGGGAATCACAAGACATCGATGTACCTCTGATATTGAGCGCTCATGCGCGCATACGAACGCGTGGAAAAGAGTTATTTTTCAAGCTGAATCAAGGATGCACGATAAGAATTCAAGAATGTAAAGTTTTCCTAAATGTTCTGTAGCCTCTCGAGGATAAATACAGACGTCTCCGTACCGATCCACGAGACTTTACTAAACCTGCTCATGACTCGTGAGACCTATGTAACCTAGGCTCTGATACCAACTTGTCACGACCCAAATCCCGACCCTGATCGTGATGACGCCTATCATGAAGACAAGCCCAGCCAGTCTAACCCAACTCGTCCTTTAAAATAATAATTTAACACAAATATAGTATAAATATGGTTTAATAGTACCAAATAGCGAAAAGTATGAATAAGAAATGTGGAAATCCAGCCCGACACAACCCTAACCGGGGTGTCACAAGTCACGAGCATCTACTAGGGTATAAATACAACGAAAGCTTGGAGTGTACAAATATAGACTAATTAAATGCGGAGAGAAAAAAATAGTGTTGCGAACGCTGGCAGCTACCTTGCTAAACTTTGATGACTCTGTCTCCGATCAGCCAAAACATACCTGAATCTGCACACAAGGTGCAGGAGTAATGTGAGTACTTCGACTCAGTGAGTAATAATAATAAATAAAGATTGAAGGCAAGAAATCACGCAAAAATACAAGGCATTCCATACTAAAGCAGTAAAATCACTTTAAACAGTAAAGTAGTGAGAAATCAAGTGAAAATCCCTTTTTTCCAACAAGTAAAGCAAGTAGTTTACAAGTGAGTAACAAAAATGATAGAAATGTAAACAGCCCCTCGGGCAAAACATGTACAACAAACTGCCCCTCGGGCATAATATCAATAGAACCAGCCTCTGGGGCTCAATATTAGAATAGTGCCAGCCCCTCGGGCTCAACATCAGATCAGTAGCAGCCCCTCGAGCTCACTGTCAGAATAGTATCAGCCCCTCGGGCTACCTCATAATCAGTCATATCAGCCCCTCGGGCATAGTATCAATCACTCAGAATAATGGGTACTCGCGATCACTGTAAGTGTGCAGACTTCGGAGGGTCCCCTTACGGCCCAAGCGCTATATCAAGCCACCTCGTGGCATCATAACTCAGCATATCCTCACATTACTCAAGCTACCGCGTGGCATGTAAAGTATCTCAGGCCCTCGGCCTCATATCACTCGGTCTCACATCACTCAAGCCACCGCGTGGCAAAAATAGTATCTCAGGCCCTCGGCCTCATACCACTCAGCATATACTAACATATGGCCCTCGGCCTCATTCAGTCCAGAAATCATCATAAGCCCCTCGGGCATTTGTAAAACAGTAGTTGTCAGCCCAAAATATCATTTGAGTTTTCAAATCTGCAAAAAAGCGGCTGAGTTTGTAAAACAATAATTATCAACAGGATTGAGTTTAAATATAAGTCAAAACAGTGAGGAAATAGTGATAAAAATTCCCGAAGGATTCAAATAATTGGCACGAAGCCCAAGTATGGCAATCACCACAAAATTATGATGATAACAAATAAGTTTCAATCAAATATACGGTAAAATCATCAATCGGGATGGACCAAGTCAAAATCCCCAGTAGTAAAAGACCTCGCGCTCATCATCCAACGCGTGTCTCACCTCAATATAGCACTACGATGTGCATATCCGGGGTTTCAAACCCTTAGGACATCATTTACAATCATTACTCACCTCGAACCGACTAATCCTCTAGCTCACGACGCCTTTGCCCCTCGAATCGGCCTCCGAATGCTCCAAATCTAGCCGAAATCAGTACAAAACCATCAAAATGTGCTAAGGGAACAAAGCCCACTCGAAAATAATCAATTACCACAAAATTCCCGAAATTGGTCAAACCCGACTCCCGGGCCCACATCTCGAAATTTGACAAAATTCACAAAACTAGAATCCTTATAATTTTACGAGTCTAACCATTTGAGAATTATCCAATTCACAAAACTAGAATCCTTATACATTTTTGAAAGATTTTACAATTTCTTCCCAAATTCCATCCTAAATCACGAATTAAATGATGAATTCAATAATAGATTCATGTACTTTAGCCAAAATCTGAGTTAGAATCACTTACCCGATGAATTTCTTGAAAAACCTTCAAAAAATCGCCAAAATCCGAGCTCTCTAGTTCAAAATATCAAATAAAATCCAAAACCTCGTATTTATAGAGTACCCCTCAGATTTCAGCCTCCGCGGGCCGCACCAAATCGACCGCGGTCCGCACAAGCCAGTGCGGTCCGTGCAAAAACAACCGCGGCTGCACAGGCCTTCCTCCACAGTGACAAGCTTTAGTATTTTGGCCATACCTTTTGCTACAGATGCCCAAATTGTGATATCTTTACATTTCTGGAAACTAGACACGAAGGGCTACAATTTTCGTTTTGAATCACCTCCAAATTCCTTGTATATCAAAAGATATGAGCTTCCGAAATTGGACCAGTGGGAAGGTTCTTCACCGCGGCCGCTTTTGTGTGGTCCGCGCGACACCTATCACGGCCGTGGCCGCTTTTGTGCGTTCCTCACAACATCCACCGCGGTTTTGTGCGAACCGCGTGGGTGAGTTCCGGGGCCTGCAACCCTTCTGGACCTGCTACGACTATGATTTTCGCACTAAAACAACCCGAAACCTACCCGGAACTTCAAACCAATTGTACCAGCACATCCCATAACATCGTTCAAACTTGATCAAAACTTCGGAACGCTCACAACAATATCAAATCACCAATTTAACATAGGATTCAAGCCTAAGAACTCCAAGAACTATTAAATTATGCTTTCGCTCAAAAAGTCTATCAAATCTCGTCCGAATGACCTGAAAATTTTCACACACATCCCAAATGATACAACGAAGCTACTGCAACTCTCGAAATTTCATTCCAACCTTTATATCAAAATCTCACCTATCAACCGGAAATCGCCGAAATCTCAATTTCGCCAATCTAAGCCTAAACCTTCCACGGACTTCCAAAATGCATTCTGATCACGCTCTTAAGTCCCAAATCACCTAACGGAGCTAACCAAATCATAAAAATTCCCATCCGAGATCAAATACACATAAGTCAAATTTTGGTCAAACCTTTCAAATTTTAAGCTTTCAACTAAGACCGTTCTTCCAAATTCATTCTGATTAACCTGAAACCCAACACCAACGATTTACATAAGCCATAATACACCACACGGGGCAAGTCATGCCCGAGAACTGGCGGGTGAAAATGCAAAAGCTCAAAGCGACCGGTCGGGTCGTTACACTTTAGTACCAAAGGAGTTAGATAAACCAATTTAAGCTTATAGATGGTCTAGTCAGTGTGGACGTCTCAGTTGCGGATTGTGGGGTGCTTCAGAGGAAGTATGGTGGTTGATGAGCTTCTAGACTATGTGGTTTGTTCCAAGATTTGTCTGTATGGAGCTTTACTTATCGTCGTGTATAAATAGGGGGAAGAGTTAACCCAAGCAAGAATCGAAGAGTATGTAAAGAAATGGATCAACTTAACAATGTTAAGTCAGCATAGTAAAGAAGAAATTGGCCTTGGGAGAGATAATTCTCCATCGGTGTTTGTGGAAAGCATATGGAGAGGGTAGACCAACCAATGCAACACCACCTATTTGGGCTCAGTCTTCAGAAATGCTTTGAAAGAGTTTGTTACCCAGACTCTCGGTAATGTGTGGCGCGCAGAGTTTGAACGATTGTGTAAGGACACCACGACAATATTATGATATGCCATTAGGTTTAGTGCATTAGCATGTCATATCCCTAAATTCGTTCCTACAGCAACAGAATGAGTCCGAGGATTCATTAAAGGACTCTATTATGATCATAAAATTTTGTATGACTCGGGAACTACAGGCTGATACTTCATTTCGACTAGTGGTAAAAAAAATTGCTAAGATACTAGAACGTGTTCGGGGAAAGGAAAAAAAGGAAACTAAGGAGACCAAAAGGTCTCGAGGTTCTGTAGAATTCGGCAGATTCTTTTTTTGCAGTTATAACTCATTATGGCGGAGGCTTGAGTGGTCGGCCAACCCAGACCGTATTTCAGAATACTCGTTGTGCTCCAATTAATCAGGGCACTTATTTGGGGCAGTCATCTTTTAATGCACCGTTGGCACGGGATTTCCTACAATAGTTATTCAGTTATCCAGCACAGACTCAATATGAGCAGCCGAACTTCAAGTGGGTCGTTTTGAGTGTGGTGATAGGCATATCATGAGAAATTATCCGAGACTTGGGAGAAACCTATTTCATCAGAACACACAGGCCACATACTCCATTATAATTACTACTCTACCTACACTATCAGTTAGGGGTGGAGGACAAGTGGGTAGAGGGCACCTAAGAGGTGGGGGCCCAGCCCATTGATATATTTGCTATGGTATGGCAGAGGTCGCTACACCAGATAGTATCATTACAAATACGATCTCGAGTTATTACAAAGTAACAATTTCATTAACTTGATTTGGTTCTGAGTAGCGAGACAAATCCTCCTAATATTCTCCACTCATGAGTGAGTTTCTTAATCCTAAAATCTACTTATATGAATACTCCTACTAAGAGATGTTACAGAGATAGCTATGTCCATAATTATGTGTTGGTCACTAAGAATAATGTTGAGGTAAAAGTGACTTTTGTTAATCATTTCGGTGAGTTTGATGTAATTTCCAAATAATTGATTTCAATTGTGAATTATATTCCCTACCGGTATGAGGGTTCATTATATGTTGTGATTTTATTTAACGGAAAGTATTTAAAAGAAGAAAGAAAGGAAATGAAAAGAATTCAATGGCACAATGTGCAAAATACTTATGATTCAGAGTTGAGGACGAGGTTCTCACAATTTTTAGAGGATGTGAAATATTTAAAACGGGCTATGTGCTGCTATTGAAGTTATATGAGGACGAGATCCTTGTGATGAAAATTTATGTGTTTAAATTATCTTTTTTGTGAAATTATAATTTGTACTATAGTATTAACTGGGAGTCATGCATGTCAGGCTTATTTGATAATTCTTTTATGTGTTATTGTGCATATTTTTGCCAAACTCGTGTTGTAATTATTTAGTTTCAGCCTATGAGGTGAGTGCCAAGTGGCGTAAAATGTGATTCATTAATTTAGGTAAATAATTATGAGGTCTTCATGCCTCATTCCTCGTTGTTAGTAAAGTGGAAGTTCTAAACGAGATTTTATTTCAACAAGTTAATTGGCGATGTTGTAATCAATTATGGATAATTACTAAGACTGGACATGTAGTTATGGACATATATATATATGATGGGTTTTATGTTCAAATATCACTATGATGATGCAATTCTTGTAATGGTGAGATTAGTGTTATTGATTTGGGTTGTGGATGTGTTGTTAGGAGATATTTTGGTGTTACTCTGACAGGTGGATAGGCCCAATTACAGGGGAGAATCTGCCGAAATTTCTAGAAAATTTGAGAGTTAGTCAAAATTTTGGGAACTTGAGGTGTGTGAGAAAAGAGTGAAGCTATGTGCAGAATTGGGTCGACTCTACTTCTCATTCGAGGACGAATGATCCTAAGTGGGGGAGAATGTAACACCCCGGAAATTTTTTGAAGTACTTAAGCTATTAAGAAAGTTGATGTGCGCTAATTATATTATTTTGTGAGCAAAGACGGTCTATTAATATGATAGATATCAATTGGATATGCTAATAAGTGTACGAAGTATATTATAAGTTATTTGGGGTCTAATGTCACGACCCTAACCCCGAACCCGGTCGTGATGGCGCCTCTCGAGAAGACAAGGCCAGCCAATTCAATCAAATTCTCATTTTAAGCAGTTAATCAACATGAAAATAATATAAGCGTGATTAAATGATTCTAAACAGTGGAAAATATCGATAAAGGTGTGGAATATCCAACCCAACATAGCCCTTCACAAGTCACGAGCATCTATAGACCATGATACAAGTCTGCTAAGTCCAATATCTAGTACAAATGTTTGAAGGAAATAGAAATGACAAGATAGTAGAGACACGGGGCTGCGGACGCCAACAGCTACCTCATAGTCTCCGAATACCACCTAGAATTTGAGGAATCAGCACTTAGGAGCGGAACCAACAACGCCTGAATCTGCACACATGGTGCAGAGAATAATGTGAGTACTCCAACCCAGTGAGTAATAAATATAAATAATGACTGAAAGTAAGAAAATGCGCATATACAAGGTATTTAATAATGAAGCAATTAAATAAGAAATTGGTAAGCAGTAAACCAATGAAAAGTAGAATAAAATACTTCTACAACAAATAAACAGGTAATTGACAGACAATTAAGATAATGTAAGCACATAGAAGTTTGCCCCTCGGGCTCAATCTCACATCACAATAGGTACCTGCGCTCACTGGGGGTGTGCATACTCCGGGAGGGGTCCCTTACGGCCCAAGTGAAAAAACAAGCCATCTCGTGGCATAAAATCTAGGCCCTCGGCCTCATATCAATCAAGCCACCTCGTGGCGTATATATGTATCTCAGGCCCTCATCCTTATATCAGTATCAATGTTCCTCACAATATACGCCCTCGGCCTTACTCAGTCCAAAAAATCATCACAAGTCCCTCGGCAATAGTAAAACAGTGTTTTCAACCCAAACATCATTTAAAATATCATTTAAGTCTTGAAAACTAAGAAAGAATGGATGAATAGTAAAACAGTGGGAAAATATCATGATTGAGTTCAAGTAGCAAGTCAAAACAATTAGGAAAATATCAATAAATAGCCTCGAAGGGTTCAAATAGTTGGCACTAGGCCCAAATACGACATTCAGCCCAAATAATGATAACAAGACGTAGTATACAATCAAATACGTAGTAAAATCATCAATCGGGACGGACCAAGTCACAATCCTTAATAGTGCACGACCCAACGCTCGTCATCGGGCGTGTGTCTCACCTCAATATAGCACTACAATGTGCAATCCGGGGTTTCAAACCCCCAGAGCATCATTTACAATCATTACTCACCTCGAACCGGCTAAAACTCTAGCTCGCGATGCCTTTGCCCCTCGAATTGGCCTCCTCACACGTCGAATCTATCCAAAATCAGAACGAATACGTCACAATATTCTAAGGGAACAAAGCCCAAGCGAAAACAATCGAAAAATCCCAAAATTAGCAAAACCCGAGCCCCGGGCCTACTTCTCAAAACTCAGAAATTTTCACATCATTAGATACCTCGTCTCCCCACAAGTTCATACATATCAAAAACACAAGGATCAGAGTTCAAATGACCCCTCAAATCCTCAATTTAAGCCCTCTTAAACTCAAGCCCTAAACCTCCATTTTTAGTCCTTTAATTCCTTAAATTTCAATCTCAATCCATGAAATATTATCATAGAAGTGTGTTTTTGGTCCAAAATCCTTACCTTAACGAAGTCTCTTGATTTCTCTCTTCAGAATCGCCCAAAAAGCTCTAAGGTCGAAGGCAACAATGGTGAAATAATCCAAAATCGCAAAATGAAATAACATATATGGTCTGCCCAAACCTTCCCGCATCTGCGGTCAAAATCCGCTTCTGCGGTACCGCATTTGCGGTCTAACCAACCGCTTCTATGAAATTCACTTAAAGGACAAAAACCGCATTTGCGGTGCACTCGCCGCATCTGCGGCTCCACAGGTGCGGGCCCTCTACCGCATCTGCGGTTCCAGACATTTCTTCCAAAACTGCTTCTGCGGTTCTTCTCCCGCATATGCGACACCGCACCTGTGGTCCCCAACCCGCAGGTGCGAAAACACCAGAAATAGCAAAATCTGAAGCTGCATTCATCATCAAACTTCTCCGTTAGCCACCCGAAATCATCTCGAGGCCCCCGGGACCTCAACCAAAAGCACACACATAACTCAATACCTTATTCAAACTTTTTCCAATCATCAAAACACCCCAAACAACATCAAATCTACCAAATCACATCGAATTCAAGCCTAAGATTCTAAAATCTTCTGAAATACGCTTTTGATAAAAAAACCAACCAAACCACGTCCGAATGACCTGAAATTTTGCATGCACATCCCAAATGACACAACGAAGCTATACAACTCTCGGAATTCCATTCTGACCCTTATATCAAAATCTCACCTATCAACCGGAAATCGCCAAAATATCAACTTCGCCAATTCAAGCCTAATTCTACTCCGGACCTCCAAAACCCATTCTAATCACACTTTTAAGTGATAATTGACCTGCCGAGCTAACCGAACTATCGGAACTCACATCCGCGCCCTCTAACACATAAGTCAACATCTGGTTGACTTTTCCAACTTAAACCTTCTTAAAGCAGACTAAGTGTCTCATTTCTTACCAAATCCTCTCTGAACACAAACTAATCAACTCGATCACATAAAACATGGATAACGAAGCATAAAAGAAGCAGAAATGGGGGAAATGGAGCGATAACTCATGAGATGACTGGCCGGGTCGTCACATCCTCCTCAACTTAAACAAACGTTCGTCCTCGAACGAGTCAAGGAACATACCTGAAGCCTCAAATAGGTGAGGATATCTGCTCCGTATCTCCCGCTCGGTCTCCTAGGTAGCCTCGTCCACGGGCTGACATCTCCACTGCACTTTCACTGAAGCTATATCCTTTGACTTCAACTTTCGAACCTGGCGACCCAAAATAGCTACTGGCTCTACATCGTTGGTCAAATCATCATCCAACTGAACTGTGCTGAAATACAGAACATGAGATGGATCCCCAATATACTTCCGGAGCATAGAAACATGAAATACCGAATGCACACTCGACAAGCTGGGTGGCAAGGCAAGCTCATAAGCCACCTCCCCAATCCTCTAAAGCACCTCAAAAGGCCTAATGAACCGAGGACTCAATTTCCTTTTCTTCCCAAATCTCATAACACCCTTCATGGGTGAAACCTTCAACAGAACCTTCTTGCCAACCATGTAGGACACATCTCGAACCTTCCGATTAGCATAACTCTTTTGCCTCGACTGCGCTGTACAAAGCCTCTCCTGAATCACTTTCACCTTCTCCAAAGCATCCTACACCAAATCAGTCCCCAATAGCCTAGCCTCACCGGGCTCGAACCAACCAACTGGAGATCTACACCGCCTCCCATACAAAGCCTCATATGGAGCCATCTTAATACTCGACAGGTAGCTGTTGTTATAAGAAAACTCTGCAAGTGGCAGAAACTCATCCCATGATCCTCCAAAGTCAATGACACAAGCACGCAACATGTCCTCCAATATCTGAATAGTACACTCGGACATCCCGTCCGTCTGAGGATGAAAAGATGTGCTCAACTCTACTTGAGTGCCCAACTCTCTCTGCACGACTCTCCAAAACTACAAAGTAAACTAAGTACCTCTATCTGAAATGATGGAAATCGGAACACCATGCAAACGAACAATCTCCCGGATATAAATCCCTGCCAACCGCTCTGAAGAATAAGTAGTACAAACAGGAATGAAGTGCGCGGACTTGGTCAGCCAATCCGCAATCACCCAAATAGCATCAAACTTCTTCAAAGTCCATGGAAGTCCAACAACAAAGTCCATATCGATCCTCTCCCACTTCCACTCAGGAATAACCATCTGCTGAAGCAAACCACCTGGTCTCTGATGATCATATTTAGCCTGCTGACAATTGAGACACCAAGCTACAAATCCCACAATATCTTTCTTCATTCTTCTCCAACAATATTGCTGCCTCAAATCTTGATACATCTTCGCGGCACCCGGATGGATGGAATACCGCGAGCTATGGGCCTCCTCCAGAATCAACTCCCGAAGCCCATCCACATTGGGCACACAAATCCGGACCTGCGTCCTCAACACCCCATCATCACCAATGGTCAAATCTTTGGCATCATCATGTTGAGCTTTGTCCCTAAGGACAAGCAAATGCGAATCATCATACTGGTGCTCTCTAATGCAATCATATAAGGAAGACCGAAAAGCTACATAAGCCAACACCCGTCTGGGCTCCGAAATATCTAACCTTATGAACCGATTAGACAAGGCCTGAACATCAATTGCAAGAGGTCTCTCCCCAACTGGAATATATGCCAAAGTCCACATACTCACTGCCTTTCGGCTCAAAGCATCAGCCACCACGTTGGCCTTTCCCGGATAGTACAATATAGTGATATCATAATCCTTAAGCAACTCCAACCATCCCCGTTGCCTAAAATTAAGATCTTTTTGCTTGAATAAATGTTGAAGACTGTGATGATTAGTAAACACTTCACAAGATACTCCATACAAGTAATACCTCGAAATCTTCAATGCGTGAACTATGGCAGTCAACTCCAAATCATGAATGAGGTAGTTCTTCTCATGGGGCTTCAACTGACGAGAAGCATAAGAAATAACTCTACCCTCCTACATCAATACATAACCAATCCCAACTCTCGAAGCATCACAATACACGGTATATGAACCTGAAGCTGATGGCAAAACCAATACTGGAGCTGTGGTCAAAGCTGTCTTGGGCTTTTGAAAGCTCTCCTCACACTAGTTTGACCATACAAATGAAACACCCTTCTGAGTCAACTTGGTCAGGGCGATGCGATAGATGAGAATCCCTGAACAAACCAGCGATAATAGCTTGCCAGACCAAGAGAGCTACGAATCTCTGTGGCTGAGGATGGTTTAGGGAAACTCTGAACCGCCTCTATCTTCTTTGGATCAACCTGAATACCCAAGCTGGACACCACGTGGCCCAAGAAAGCCACTGAACTGAGCCAAAACTCACACTTGGAGAATTTTGCATAAAGTTTCTCCTCCCTCAATCTCTGTAACACAACTTTCAAATGCTCCGCGTGCTCTTCCTGACTACACGAGTACACCAGAATATCATCAATGAGGACTATAATGAATGAACTAAGATAAGGTCGGAACACGCTGTTCATCAAATGCATGAATGTTGATGGGGCATTGGTCAGCCTAAAAGACATCACAAGGAACTCATAATGACCATATCTGGTCCTGAAGGTTGTCTTAAGAATATTTGAATCCATAATCTTCAACTGGTGAATGTGCAAACGGAGATCAATCTTGGAGAACACTCTCGCTCCCTGAAGCTGGTCGAATAAATCATCAATGCGAGGCAAGGGATACTTGTTCTTAATTGTTACCTTATTCAATTGCCTATAATCAATGAACATTCTCATTGTGCCATCCTTCTTCTTCACAAACAGAACCGGCGCACCCCAAGATGGCACACTAGGCTGAATGAACCCTTTATCTAGGAGTTCCTAAAGTTGCTCCTTCAATTCCTTCAACTCAGCTAGTACCATACAATACTGCAGAATAGAAATGGGCTGAGTACCCAGCACCAGGTCAATACCAAAATCAATATCCCTGTGCGGTGGAATGCCCGGCAGGTCTGCAGGAAACACATCAGGAAAATCCTTCACAACAGGCACAAAATCAATACTGGGAGTCTCAGCTCCGACATCCCTTACAAACGCTAGATATGAAAGACAACCCTTCCCAAACATACATTGGGCCTTCAAGAAAGAGATAACTCTACTAGGAATATAATCAGTCACACCACGTCACTCGATCCGTGGCACACCCGGCATAGCCAAAGTGACTGTCTTAGCATGACAGTCTAGAATAGCACGACACAGAGATAAATAGTCCATGCCCAAAAATGACATCAAAATCCACCATGCTCAATAGCAACAGATCCACTCGAGTCTCCAGACCCACAATAGTCACCACACATGACCGGTACACACACTCTACAACAACAGTAGTGCCCACCGAAGTAAATACATGAATATGTAAAGCAAGAAACTCCCGGGGCGTACCCAAATAATGAGCAAAATATGAGGACAAATAAGAAAAGGTGGAACCAGGATCAAATAATATAGAGGCATCTCTATGATAGATTGAAACAATACTTGTGATGACATCATCTGAAGTAATAGCATCTGGCCTGCCTGAGATAGCATAGAAATGAGCCTGGCCACTGCCTGATCGACCTTCCCCTCTGGGGTGACCCTTGGCTGCCTGACCTCCACCCCTAGCTGGCTGGGTAGGTGATGAAGTAACTGGAGCAGAAGTCGAGGACTGACCCCTCTACTGAGATGAACTAGCAACCCGATGAGGACACTTCTTCCACATGTGGCCCATCTCGCCACACTCATAACAACTCCCGGGTGTTGGAGAAGGGGACTGAAGGGAACCCCTCGCACCGGAGTGACTAGCAGATGCGCTCGGCAAAAAAGAACCCTAAGCTGATGGGGCACGAGATGAACTCTGAGCTGGAAGGGCGCTGACTGATGACTGCCCCTCCTGAGATCCATGATAACCACGACCTGAAGATGCCCTGCGATACTCTGGGCGGGCTGACTGAAAAGGCCTGAAAGAACGACCCCTACCATGCTGAAACTGCCCTTGAAGGAGCACCACTATAGCGGCCAGATCCTCGAGGCCTCTTGGCCTCCCTATCCTCTCGCTCCTGACGGTGTACTGAATCAATCTCATGAGAAATATCAACCACCTCCTCGAAAGTGGCACTTGTTACCCTCTCTCTAGTCATCAGAATACGGAGCTGGTAAGTAAGGCCATCGACAAACCTCCTAATCCTCTCTCGATCCATCGAAAACAACCAGATGGCATGGCGAGCCAACTCAGAAAACCTCCTCTCATATTGGGACACGGTCATCTCCCCCTGACGCAGCCACTCAAACTGCCTACGCAGCTCCTCTCTACGAGACTACGACACATACTTTTTCAGGAAGAGAACGATGAACTGCTGCCAAGTAAAGGGTGCTGCACCAACAAGCCTACGCCTCTCAAAATCCTCCCACCAAGTGAAGGCAGCCCCAGAAAACTGAAAGGTAGTAAATGCCATACTGCTAGACTCAAGAATCCCTGTTGTACGAAGCATCCGCTGGCACTTATCCAAGAAACTCTGGGCATCCTCACCCTCTGCACCGCTGAATGTCGGAGGCTGGAGTCTACCAAACCTCTCAAGTCGACGTTGCTCATCGTCCGACATAACTAGTACTGCAAACGCCTAAGCTAGTTTAACCAGTTGGGCTGGAGGTGCCCTCGGCGTTTGAAGTCCCTACACAACCTGCTCAGGTGTGCGAGCAGCGAGGGTCTGATTGCCTCCCCCGGCCTGTGAAGTAGACGCTGCTGTAGTGGGTGAAATTGCATATGCCAGGCCAGTGCAAACTGATAAGATCTGTGCCAAGGCCTCCTGAAGTCCCCGAATCACGATGGGAACAATTGGTGTCTGAACTGGTGCTGCTGGAGCATCCATAGCTGGAGCCTAATCCTGAGCTAGGGCAGCTGGTGGATCTACAGGTGCTTCCCTCGCTGCTCTTCCTCTGCCGCGACCATGGCCTCTAGTAGTCTCAGCTGGTGGCACTGGTGGTCGTCCACCTCGTCTGGTAGCTCGTATCCTTACCATCTGTGAGAGAATGGAATAATAGAAGTTTAGTACTCGGACCATCCAGTTAGCACGAAAAGAATTTCAAGAATATGAAGTTTTTCCTAAAGGTTCTGCAGCCTCTCGAGGATAAATACAGACGTCTCTGTACCGATCCGTGAGACTATACTAAAACTGCTCATGACTCATGAGACCTATGTAAGCTAGGCTCTGATACCAACTTGTCACGACCCTAACCCCGAACCCGGACGTGATGGCGCCTCTCGTGAAGACAAGGGCAGCCAATTGAAGCAAATTCTCATTTTAAGCAGTTAATCAACATGAAAACAATATAAGCGTGATTAAATGATTCTAAACAGTGGAAAATATCGATAAAGGTGCAGAATATCCAACCCGACACAGCCCTAACCGGGGTGTCACAAGTCACGAGCATCTGTAGACCATGATACAAGTCTGCTAAGTCCAATATCTAGTACAAATATTTGAAGGAAATAGAAATGACAAGATAGTAGAGACACGAGGCTGACGCCAACAGCTACCTCGTAGTCTCTGAATACCGCCTTGAACTGGAGGAATCAACACTCAGGAGCGGAACCAGCGACACCTGAATCTGCACACATGGTGCAGAGAGTAATGTAAGTACTCTGACCCAGTGAATAATAAATATAAATAATGACTGAAAGTAATAAAACGCGTATACACAAGGTATACTATAATGAAGCAGTAAACCAATGAAAAGTAGAATAAAATACTTCTACAACAAATAAACAGGTAATTGACAAACAATTAAGATAAAGTAAAAACATAGAAGTTCGCCCCTCGGGCTCAATCTCACATCACAATGGGTACCCGCGCTCACTAGGGGTGTGCAGATTCCGGGAGGGGCCCCTTACGGCCCAAGTGAAATATCAAGCCATCTCGTGGCATCAAACCTAGGCCCTCAGCCTCATATCAATCAAGCCACCTCGTGGCGTATATATGTATCTCAGGACCTCGGCCTCATATCAGTATCAATGTTCCTCATAATATATGCCCTCGACCTTACTTAGTCCAAAAAATCATTACAAGCCCCTCGACAATAGTAAACAGTGTTTTCAGCCCAAACATCATTTAAAATATCATTTAAGTCTTGAAAACTGAGAAAGAATGGCTGAATAGTAAAACAGTGGGAAAATATCATGACTGAATTCAAGTAACAAGTCAAAACAGTGAGGAAAATATCAATAAATAGCCCCGAAGGGTTCAAATAGTTGGCACACGGCCCAAATACGGCATTCAACCCAAATAATGATAACAACACGTAGTTTACAATCAAATACGCCGTAAAATCATCAATCGGGGCGGACCAAGTCACAATCCCCAATAGTGCACGACCCCACGCTCGTCATCGGGCGTGTGTCTCACCTCAATATAGCACTACAATGTGCAATCCGGGGTTTCAAACCCTCAGAGCATCATTTACAAGCATTACACACCTCGAACCGGCTAAAACTCTAGCTCGCGATGCCTTTGCCCCTCCAATCGGCCTCCTCGCGCGTCGAATATATCCAAAATCAGAACGAATACGTCACAATATACTAAGGGAACAAAGTCCAAGCGAAAACAATCGAAAAATACCAAAAATCCCAAAATTAGCAAAACCCGAGCCTTGGGCCCACTTCTCGAAACTCAGAAATTTTCACATTATTAGATTCCTCGTCTCCCCACGAGTTCATACATATCAAAAACACAAGGATCGGAGTTCAAATGACCCCTTAAATCCTCAATTTAAGCCACCTTAAACTCAAGCCCTAAACTTCCATTTTTAGTCCTTTAATTCCTTAAATTTCAATCTCAATCCATGAAATATTACCATAGAAGTGTGTTTTAGGTCCAAAATCCTTACCTTAATGATGTCTCTTGATTTTTCTCTTCAGAATCGCCCAAAAAGCTCTAAGGTCGAAGGCAACAATGGTGAAATAATCCAAAATCGCGAAATGAAATAACATATATTGTCTGCCCAAACCTTCCCGCATCTGCGATAAAAAATCAGCTTCTGCGGTACCGCATTTGCGGTCTAACCAACCGCTTCTGCAGAATTCACTTAAGGGACAAAAACCGCATCTGCGGTGCACTCGCCGCTTCTGCGGTCCGCAGGTGCGGGCTCTCTACTGCATCTGCGGTTCCATACATTTCTTCCAAAATAGCTTCTACGGTTCTTCTCCCGCATATGCGATACCGCACCTGCGGTCCCCAACCCGCAGGTGCGAAAACACCAGAAACAACAAAATCTGAAGCTGCATTCATCATCAAACATCTCCGTTAGACACCCGAAATCATCCCGAGGCCCCCGGGACCTCAACCAAAAGCACACCCATAACCCAGTACCATATTCAAACTTGTTCAAATTTTCAAAACACCCCAAACAACATCAAATCTACCAAATCAAATCGAATTCAAGCCTAAATTTCTAAAATCTTTCGAAATACGCTTTTGATCAAAAACTCAACCAAACCATGTCCGAATGACGTGAAATTTTGTACGCACATCCCAAATGACACAACGAAGCTAATGCAACTCTTGAAATTCCATTCTGACCCTTATATCAAACTCTCACCTATCAACCGGAAATCGCCAAAATATCAACTTCGCCAATTCACGCCTAATTCTACTATGGACCTCCAAAACCTATTACGATCATACTCCTAAGTCATAATTAACCTCCCAAAGCTAACCGAACCATCAGAACTCACATCCGCGCCCTCTAACACATAAATCAACATCCGGTTGACTTTACCAACTTAAACCTTCTTAAAAGAGACTAAGTGTCTCATTTCTTACCAAATCCTCTCTGAACACAAACTAATCAACTCGATCACATAAAACATGGATAACGACGCATAAAAGAAACAGAAATGGGGGAAACAGAGCGGTAACTCATGAGACGACTGGTCGGGTCGTCACATCTAAGGAGAAGCTTAAGTCTAAGCCATGTTGGAAAATTTCAAGATAGACTAAAATTCTAAATGAGCACGCACAAGATCACACTTTGGACATATATACATATATATATATATACATACATATATATATATATATATATATATATATATATATATATATATATATATATATAAGGTGTTATATGATACACAACCTATCAAATTAAAGGTCTTTAAGTCTAGTTTCTAACGCTTTAAACCGTTCATCATTTGGATATTTGTACAAAAAGTTATGATTGATTTACTGAAGGCGGGTAATGTCATGTTCTAGGGTAGAGGCAAATCGTTGTTACCAAATGTGATTTATAAGTCGTATTCGACATCTGCGACTTACTTGGACAAATTACAAAACGCGAGTTTCAGCCGTTTTTAACATATTTGGAGCTATGGAGCTCGGATTGAAGCGATATTTGAGGCGATTTTCACTATATGGATTGGGGTAAGTAATTCTAACTCGATTTTGGTTAAAATACATGAATCTATTGTTGTTTTTATCTTGAAATTAGTAAATTGAGTTGAAAATGGTAGAAATTCTCTATATCTTAGATTTAAGATTTGGAGGTTGATTTGTTGTTGGAATTTAGTAATTTTGGTATGGTTGGACTCGTGGTTGAATGGGCGTTCATATTTTATAACTTTCGTCAGATTCCAAGACATGGGCCCCACGAGCGATTTTTTTATCTAGTTTCGGATTTTATTGGAAAATTTGGCATTTTCATATGGGATTGATTCCAATAATTTGTGTTGATTGTATTGAATTATTTTTGGCTAGATTCGAACCATTCAGAGTTGGATAATCAAGGGAAAATATCTATTTTTGGATTAAATAGCGTGATTTGAGGTAAGTATCTTGCCTAACCTTGTGTGGGAGAATTTTCCCTTAGGCATTGAGTCTTATGTGGAAATTGTGTAATTGAAAACCATGTACGCGAGGTGACGAGTACGTACTTGGTTTATATGTGCAAATTATATCGGTTAAAATTCGTAGACAACCTTATGTATTAAATTGGAAAATTGTTGGGACCTATTAAAACTCTTATTTGTCATGTCTCATTCCTTATTTGTCTAGATTATATTTATATGATAATTTGGTGCGATTGCTACTTGACTTTTATGTGAACTCTGTGTTTGTTTGAGTTGCATTTTTTATGGAAATAATTTTCATTATTGATTTTATCTACATACAATTTAAATGAGAAATTTAGTTAATAAGATTAATAAATCTATTTATTTCATGAAGTTGTGAATTAAAAAAAAGTGTTGTCCCTTGATGAATTTCTTTTCAATTCATGTTGTTGAAATTGATTTGAGTTATAAAGGCTGTAAATCATATTGAGACGAAGTGTTAAATTGTTAAATATTATTTTGTTGAGTTTTCACTCCCAGATATTTTGTTAGAATTTTTGTGCGCATTATGACCGAGACATGGGCTTCTTATTGTGGAAAAATAATGTATTGTTAATTTATATGGCAAGTTGTAATATTTGGGCACCTGATGTGCAATTTGTGATATGTTGTAATATTTGAGTATTTGACGTGAAATTTATGATATGTTGTAAGATTTGAGCACTGGATGTGAAATTTGTGATATGTTACAATATTTGAGCACTTGATGTGCAATTTGTGATATGTGATCACTTGAGGTGCAAGTTGTATTATGCTGCGATAATTGAGCACTTGAGGTGCAAGTTGTATTATGCTGTGATATTTGGGCACTTGAGGTGCGATTTGTGAAATATTGTGATATTGATACACATACGGTGATATAAGGGCAGAGTGTTGAAACGCATGCGGTGAGATAAGGGTGGCTTGAAATGTGTGGCTAGTAGGGGAACTACTAGAAGTCATGCGGTGTGATAAGGGTGGCTAAAACGCGAGATGCTATTTTGGAAAAATATTTTCTTTAAAATTATATGTTAAGGCACCCGCGGTGATATATGGAAATGAGATATTGTGAGTTTATTTATGATTTGGGACTACGAGGTGGTACCTTGGGAGTGCCCCGTTGATATTTCTTTATTTAAGTTCTTGTCTTTGGTGATTTTATTTCATTAATATGTAAATTCTTATCTTCTTCCGCGATGCACTAGTTGACTTTATAATTATGTGTTTTGCGCTCCTTATTGCATTGTGTTGGCTTGACTTTTTAGTACGAAACTTTTAAGATTTATATTTTTTGGTTTTACTGATTTTTGATGATTGAGTTGTTTTAATAAAAGAAATTACATTATATTTTAATTTAATAATTTTTACATCCAAATCAGTATTTTATCTAATGCTTTAATTTAAGTACAATGTCAATTTCTTCACTCAAACTATTTCTAAAATAAATTGATCGTGCAAATTTATATATATATATTGATATTTTTGGCACATGAGTTGTCCGCGCAGTTATGAAAGAAATATGGGCACGAGGTGCTGTGGAAATATGAAAGTGGGCCGAGACCCGTGTTGTATGATTATGAAGTGAGGTGTCACATGGTGACATTTATTTGAAGGAATTATATTCCAAAAATATTATTTGAAAGAATTTTTGTTGAAAGCTATTTATTTAAGAGAGTATATTCGAAATATATATTTATTAGACAGGATTATATCCTAAGGATTTTATTGAAGTACTTGCATTTGAAAGACATATATCTGAGGGACTTGATTGATTTGTTTTATTTATGTTCCTTATTCGTTTGAGCAATATTATTGGTGTTCTTGTTGCCTTATTGTTTATATCATTGATTGATTCTCGTTGTCATCATTGTTATTTTTTTCTATTATTATTATTATTATTATTATTATTATTATTATTATTATTATTATTATTATTATTATTATTATTATTATTATTATATACTGCTACACTGCACAGGTTTATTGATTAGCGAGTGTCTTGACTGTACCTCATCACTACTCCACCGAGGTTAGTCTTGATACTTACTGGGTACCGCTGTGGTGTACTCATACTATACTTCTATACATTTATTTTTGTACAGAGCTAGGTATTGGAGATATAGGACTCGTATAGAGTTAGAGTGTGATCGCAAGGATTCAAGGTAGGGTTGTTTGGTCGTCGCAGTCCTTTTGAGTCTTTTCCTCTTATCGTAATATTAATTATTATTCGAGCAGTAATGTATATTTAATTTCCTTCAGATCATTTCATGTATTAAGTTAGGGTTCGTGACTCAGTACTACTATTCTTGGGAGGTTGTATCTTTATTTCCGTTGTTGGTTTCGATTATCCTTTAAAAAATAATGGCTTGAATTGTTATTATAAACGACTTACTTAGTCTTAGAGACTAATTGCCATCACGACACTTATGGTGGGATTTTAGGTCGTGACATACCTCCTAACAAACGTCTCCTAATTCAATTGGAAAACCTTAAAAAGGAAAACAATTTCCTTTTCATCGAAATCCCTACACTCTATTTTTTTTTTTAAAAAAAGGGAACTTTTTAAGTAAATGTTTGACCAAAAAGTGTAAACCTACGGTTAAACCAATTAATTTGTGTAATAAGGGGCTAAACCTAGTTAATGATAATATTTTTAGATTTAGAACTAGTTAATACAAGTAACGTAAGATAGTGCTGGTGGGGATCAAAATTAAATACAGTGTGCATTTAATATTCCAAGAAACTTCTATAATGATAGAAGAATATCAAGCAATAAATAATCGTAAATGGCATTAATGTAAATAAGGAGAATGATTTACTCAATATTAAATGAGGTGGATGATTCTTATTTCTGACGATGATGAGTGACAAACAAATCCTAGAATATTGGAACTATTATCGGATCTGATGGAAAAGTATGAAATAATGGATGGTTAAATCTTAGTAAATGGTAGTGTTTGTATCTTTTCTAGAGATAGAGTCTTCTTCTCAAAAAAATATTTTTATCAAATGAATATTACATACCCTCTCATCTTATCTCCTTTTCTATTTATATGGGACATATCTCAATAATGAATCAACCCTAAAAGTATAAGTACAACGACTATTCAATGTAATATTATCTTAAATATCCTTGTACAAAAACTACACGTTAGTGCTCTATTCTTGATACTTGACCTCGACCATTATAGACCGCCCAGCTACGAGCCCCACTGATTACTAGTTGATCTCGGCCACATCATTTACCATAACACTGCTTCATGCTAAATTCTTTTGGGGAAGATTTTGACTTATACAGTAAATTCACTTAAAATGTTTTTAGAGGGTCTCAAACCATACAAAAAATTTAAGAGATCGTTAATTTTAGTATAATGAACTGTCTAAAAGTGAAAATGTGAAAAAATATCTAATCAGATACAACAATTGCATGTTTTCCAACTGGACTAGAACAACCTCCTTGGATTGTGCTTCTTTCTCCTTAATCTAGAACTTACACCATGGAGCATATTATTCTAGAATTAATTTAGTTTGTTAAGACCAAAATGCTATGATGATTTACTTTATAATTTGCTATCAGGGCCGGGTGGTGGGCCTAACGGAACATTGGACCAGGAAACAAGGTGAAGATAAAGTGGACTTTATCCTTTCATTTCCGACCCAGATGGGATGATGTTGCCAATGACCCAGTATAGACAGCTTTCGAGGTTATAGGGTTGCTTTTAGACCATATTTAACTTTTGGATTGCGGTGGGTATTTTAAAAGAAATGCATATTTTTAGTCGTTCCTAAAAATAATAGCTGATAAAAAATAAAGTTTTTTTTTTTGTATATATGTATATTATATGAATAATATAATTAATTTCAACCAACCCTCCTTTGCTTCAGTGAAGGTTCAGTGGAGAAGTCATCCGGTCGAGGAGGTGACCTGGGAGACTGAACATGACATGCAGAGACGTGATCCTCATCTATTCATCGCTTCCGGTATGTCCTTATGCATGTTCGAGGAACAATGTTTGATTTAAGAGGGGGAGAATGTAACGACCCGACCAGCTTTTTTTCGTCAAGACCCAAATCGCAGGGTTATGACGGGCATCCGGTGTCTTACTCAAATGAGTACCAATGTAGCATTCCCTTCTTAACGGACTTTATTAATTCTGCCATTGTTTCTCCTCTTACAACTGTCAAGGTCCGGTTATTTTCTCAGTGGAACCTCGAGGGAGTTTCTCCTGTGCCTTTTCGCATTCTTTAACTCATCTAATTAAGAATGCCACTTGTCGCTACATTGAAGGTCCACGTACCATGACTTGTCACCTTGATTATAGTCCACGTGTCATTCCTTTTTTTCACTGATACAGATAGTCCCTACACTTTCTGAATATTCTCAACTAAATATTCGGGAAGCGGTAAGTATTTATGGCGGGAAGTCTTTGTCATCGTTTCTCGAGTATTATTATGCTCTTTTCAAAATTGATATGATGTATGTCACATTTATTTAATGCCCATGCCACATGGCTTAACTTGATTGGTTCTGCAGTTTCTCGGTGCTTTTTTAAGATTTTTCTACAGCTACATCAGTCACGAAATGACTGTTCTATTATGACACTTCATAATTATCAACTTTGATGATGGTTGCCTCTCCTTAAAATACTTCATCTCACTTGATTTTTTGAAATCCTCCTTCTTCTTTGCTATATTCATCTCCTTAACCTTCATTCGTACTCCTATATCTTTCCTCTGTATATTCTTTTTTTAACATGTCTTCTTCAACACAAGACCCTCGTACAGTTGTGATTGTCGATGAGCTTTCTCTTTCTACTGCCCTTACCTGGAGTATGAGAGGTGGCAGACCGCAGTCTTGGTTCGTTATCTGCTTGTAGTTTTACTTCCCAAATTAGTTTTGTCAAACCATCTTCTTCTAGATCTAGAGGCCCGTTAAACCCTAGATCTTCTTGTAAGAATATGAATCAGAATGAACCCATGCATGAGCATACAGTTTCTGAGATTGTTCCTCAAGAGTTTTTCTTTGTGCCAGATCATGAAGCTATGAAAAATCAAGTTTATTCTATAGCTTCTCTTAACTCTGCTGAACATTACCTAAATCTAATCACTCTTGGTCTTCTTTCTTTAGTTCGACATGAATGTCATTGGAAACCAGATTTCCAGTCTTAATTCTCGTTGTCAACCAAAGAATAACTTCTTACCATCCTGGCTTTTCTTTTGTTTATGCCTATCCTTTCACTTTAGGGTTTAAACCTCCCATTGATCCAGTGATCATTGAGTTATGTCACTATTTTAATGTGTGACTTGGCTAAATCGGCCCCATTGTGTGGAGGGCAGTTGCATGCCTTCGTTATTTGTGGAATTTGGTTTCCGCTCCTTTTACCTCCCTTCACTTACTTCATATTTACTCTCCTAAGTTATTTTGTGAAGGTGTGTTTTCTCTCGTGGCTAGAAGAAAAAGGATATTAGTCAGCCTCAAGGATGACCGTGGCCATGGCTGGTATGCCCGATTTGTTGCTGCCCCCACCACTGGATTAGTGGGTGAAGAAAACATGCCTTTTCCAGAAAAAAAGAACTTTGCACGTTAGTTTTTTTTCTTTTTCTTTATTTGATGTCTTGAATTCCTTTACATAATCGTATGTTTATTTTTCAGCAACTATGGAAGTTTTTAAAGAGATTCCTAACTTTCGTGCTTCAGTAGAAAAGATATTGACTGCTACTCCTATGGACAGAAGATCATGGAAATTTCTTTCATAGAAATTTGGTTGGAAAGTGAAGACTCACGGTACCTTTTTATTCTCGTGGTTTCTTTCCCTCTTTACTTGTTCATATATAACTTTTTCATCACCCTTTTCTTATTAGGGTTTGCCATTCGTGGCATCACCCCAGAATTTGTTCCCACAGCCAGGCTTTCTGTAAGTTCTGCACAATAGCGGATTTTGACTGCTTCTTTTTCCAAGAGAGAAACTACTGAAGCCCGTAGGTATGATAATGAGGAGGATACCGAAGAAGGTTCCTTGGTAAGAAAACCGCGTTTTAGAAGACGCGTGGTTTCAGATGATGAAACCCTTTTCTCTCAAGATCCCCCTTCTAGTTCAATTCTCTTTAGACTTGTTGATGAGTCGGAAAGTGCCTCTTTGGAAATTTTTAATGAGGATGTTGGTAATTAGACACCCCCCCCCCAAGTACCTTTGAAAGGTTATTTTCCCATGGTTTTTAGGGTGAGGAAGGACTCGGGTGTGTTTCTGAAGAGCTTCCACTTGCTTCCTTTCTAGTGTTGTATGTTACACCCACTATTATCCCCCCGTTTCCTTACCTAGAGTTGACCCATCGGTTGCCCCCGCTGCTGTTCCTCGTGTAAAAGCTTAGCCTTCTAGCAGCTGGAGGGGTATGAAAAAGTTGCGATTGATGTCACCGGTGGTGGGTTTGTTGAAAAAATCTGGACAAGCTGATGTGTGGCTGAACCCATTATTAAGACCCGTGGAGAAGAAGAAGTTGGAGGGTCAGAATTCTTAGACTTTTATGAATGACATCATTCACTCTTCTCTTAAGGTATATCTTTACCTATCTTTCTTTCTTTTATTTCTTCTCATTCGTAATTCTTCTCATTTTGTCCTTTTGTAGATTTATTTGACAGGTACAAAACTCATGAAAAGGATTTCATGGATTGACCAGCAGGTAATTGAGCTACACACCGAGGCTGACAACTGCAAAGAACAATTTGAAGGACTTCAGTTAGAGAACGATGTCTTGTAGAGGACAAAGAAACTTTGGAGCAACAACTTAGGATAGTCTCCACCGAGTTAACGGTTTTAAAAGCTTCTTCCAGTCAAGCTTAGAAGGATATGGATAGACTGGAATCTTCCTTTGGTGAACAACATTTCAAGGCTACTTAAAAGATAAGGAGTTTGAAAGAACTCCTTAATAAAAAAGAGGTATACGTAGGTGATTTGGTGTAGATACTTACCCAAGCTCAAGAAGATCTCTGTGCCTTTACAAGAAAGATTCAGTTCCTTGAAAGTTCTCTTGCTCCTTTGAAGACAGCTTATGAAGCCTCAGTGGCAGAAAAACAAGAATTGAAAGCTGAAATTGAGGGGTGGGGGAAAGATTATGAAGCCCTCGAAGATAAGTCATCACTTAACATTAGATGGGTTTTTTTGAACACTCGCTTTGAGACTTTAACTGAGGTCAACCAGGAAGATTTTGACCTTAATGCAGAGATTGTGAAAGCTAAAGAAATAATTGAACAGACTCAGTAACGTCAAAGCTTCTCTACGCCTAAGGATGAAGGTTCTAAGGGTGACAAAGATGGACTTGCTCCTAGTGAAGCCGATGTATAACCCTTTTCTCCACAAGTTGATCCTTCTTCCCGTAGATGATGTTCCTTAGCTCTCACTTTTTTGACTTTTTGTTGAAAGTGTTTGTTGATTTTTTGTTGGAATTCTCTTGTATTTTTTGGACAATTTTTGAAAGGTTTAACCGCCCGTGTCTTTCTTGGGGTAATGATATAAATATCTTTATTGCTCATGCCGTATATTATGCTTTCTGATCTTTAATTTTTGAGCTTTATTCTTGCATTTAAAATGCTTTAATAGATCGTGACTTCAATATGCATGGGTTTTTATAAAAGAGGGCCCTTTTATATTAACGACACTGATGAAGATGACATATCATCTTCATATTGGTGCAACAATATGAAATATGAAGTAGATATGAAACAAGAAATAGTTTGAGGAAGTTTTATTTTTTGAACTCTGTAAAAAGTAAGTTCGTACATCATTTACAACAATTTTCATAACTGCTTTCAGTGTAGTAAGTTTACAAATTCGACTATGTTCTCCCGTGATTAAATTTATGGCCTTAACCTAGAAGCTTGTGTAAATATATTGCAGCCTTTTTGCAAGTTTGAACTCCTTCGAAATGTTTTTGAAATTCTTCAAGGGTTTCTTCAAAGTTTGATTCAGGCTGAACTATGCCCTTGGTATACATCTTATTTCCTTGTATGACCTTCTATATGCATGGTCACCCCAGTGTTGGAGTACTGAAGTATAAAATCTCCAACACTGGATTAACTCCTTTCTTTTGGTCCTTTTCCTGAAAGGAAAATACAAATAGGATTCAAAGGTAATTGTTTTTAGATGATGACTGTATAACTCTTATTATCATCAGAAAACTTGTAACCTTGACCAGGAATAATTCAGTATTTCATGTGTCTTTCAGGTCTAATGTCATCATTTGGTACGGACCAGCTTGTTGCCCATCATCTAAAATGGTTAATAAAACTCAAATGAACAAAATAAAATTGAACTTGCATGATACCTGACCATGGGTATTAACCTCGTTTAGAAGTAATATTTCTCAAGATTGACTGCATTCCAATTTGATGGTAACACCTTACCATCCATGGTTTCCAATTCGTACGCTCCTTTTCCAGCAATGCCTCTAACCCTATTTGGGCATTCCCAATTTGGACTCAACTTTCTTGCACTTGCCGCTATTGTTGACCGGAACACTATTTTGAGGACGAAGTACCCAATCTTGAAATACCTCAAATTGGCTTTCCTCTTATAATATCGTTCATTCATCTGCTTTGAGATGCCATTTTAATTAGTGTTGCTTCTCTCCTTTCTTCTGGCAAATCTAAATTTACCCGTAATTCTTCCTCATTTGTTGCTTCAGTGGTATGCATGTACCTCGTTCTTGGTTCTATTGACCATTTAGCTAATTTACCTGATAATTCATGTTTATGCAGTATGTTCCTCAGTGGGAAAGCATTTATAGCATAAATAAGATGACACTGAAAGTAAGGTCGTAACTTTGTTGATGCCATAATTAAAGCTAAAGCAAGTTTTCTAGGTGAGTATATCGTGTCTTACCATCTAGTAAAGACTTACTAACATAATAAATTAGGGATTGTTTACCTATATTTTCATGTACCAATATCACGCTTACCACTACTTTTGACACAACGAGGTAAATGATCAATCTCTCTCCGTCTTTTGGTTTGGCTAATAGCGGTGGGTTCGATAGATATGTTTTTAGGTCCTTCAGAGCTTGGTGGAACTCGTTAGTCCATTCAAACTGATTTTGCTTTTTCAACACTGAAAAGAATTTAAAACATTTTTTTGATGACTTTGATATAAATCTTCCTAGAGCTACTATCCTGCGTATTAATCTTTGCACTTCTTTGTTGCTAGTGAGTATATCTGGTTTTCCTCAATATCTTTGATATGTACATGATTCACTTCAATACCTCTATTAGAAACAAGAAAACCTAAAACATACCTAAAGCCATGCCAAAAGTGCACTTTTTCAGGTTTCACTTCATATTTTACTTGCGGAGAATCTCAAAGGTCTCAGACAAGTGTTGAAAATGATCCCCTGCCTGTGTTAACTTGAGCAACATATTGTCTGTGAAGACTTCGATAGTTTATCCAGGTGTTCTTGAAACATTTTAGTCACTAACCTTTGATATGTGGATCCAGCATTTTTCAAGCCAATTGGTATGACTTTGTAACAGTAAATCCCCCGGTTAGTGATAAACAAAAAATTTCCTCATCTAGAGGGTCCATTTTTATCTTGTTATAACCTGAATATGTATCTAAAAATATAAAAGCTCATGACTTGCGGTAGAATTAATTAATTGATCTATATGCAGTAAAGCAAATGAATCTTTAGGACAAACCTTACTTAAATCAATATAATCTACACAAACTTGCCATTTCCCATTCTTTTTTGGAACCACAACAATATTAGCTAACCAGTCAGGATACTTTACCTCTTGTATTGAACCAATTTTCAAAAGCTTTTGTACCTCATCCTGGATCACTTGATTTTTGAAGGAACATTGCTTCCTTTTCTTTTGCTTGACAAGTGGGTGTAATGGATCCTCATTCAACTTATAAGTAATCACCTTTGGTGGTATACCTGGCATATCTAAATGCGACCACGCAAAGCAATCTACATTAACACGTAAAAATTCATTTAACTTACCTTTAATTTCTGAGCTCAAATTTGCTCCGATGTAAAAAATTTTGTATGGCCGGTGGACAAATAGTATTACAGCTTCGAGCTCCTCCGTGGTTGTTTTAATGTTCTCATTTTTCTCTGGCTCTTGAATCACATCAGGTCTTGATTCGACATCAGTCTTCCCTTGTGTATTTTCAGTTGAGGTATGAACATCAGTGTCCTCAACTGAACTCTGTAATTGATATATTGTATCTGCATCACTAGCTATTGTGTTTGCAATCACCTCTGAGTTAATACTTCGTAAAACTTGTTGATCTCTGCGAATTTTATCGGATTCCCCACTGTGAAAGGAACTTGATAACTTGATGCAACGTGGATGGGACATCGTCCATATCATGAATACATGGTCTTTCCAAGATTATATTATAGGCCATGTGTTGATACCCACTTTTCCCCTATATATTTTCAATATGCAAATATACCTTCAAAATAGCATATTTATGCATATATAAACATGTCCAAGGGTTTTATCATTTTTGCATAATTTTAAAGGTTTTAAATTGATTTATTTCCCCCTTTTTATCCATAAAATCCCCAATAATTATTTCCAAAGATTATTATTTTGATAATTCCTATATTTGATTTCTATATTTATGTAAAAATATGGCTAAAGTAATTTTTACATATTTTAATAATTACATTTAGTATTTTTAAAGCTAAATTACACAAAATTGCAATACTAGCCATTTTAAAGTTTAATTATGTTTTATATTCATAAAATTGGGTCCTGTATTTTAAAATTGTTAATTATGTATTATAAATCATTTTAGCCTTTTAAATTAGTTTTTAGAAAACAATTTACTATATTTTATAATTAAAATGGGGGAAAATGGCTATTTAACTTATAGCCAAAATTGGCTTTCGAATTTAGCCTAAATCAAATAGACCCCAACCCTAATTAAAAGACCCATCGGACCCAGGCCCAAACCCAAGCCATGCCCGACCCATCTACCCATTCAATCTGGACCGTTGATCATTCAGATCAACGGGCCTCATTCCCCCTTCCTAAATTAAACCAAACGACCCCCCCAAACCCTCTCATTCCTCACTCAACCGACTTTTATCTCTTTCTCTCTCTCTCTATATCTGGTTCTCTCTAGAACCTTCCCCCTCCCCTTCTCTTCGATGAACTTCACCCACATTCTCCGGCCATCTCTTTGCCTGAACCATGGTGGTCTCACTACCTACCAGCCTTATGGTTCCCTCTTAAACATGTGTCATCGTTTCGATGCCCTCAAGTGATCCAGAGGTGGTTCACTCACCTTCCATGGTTTTCCGTGTCTTTTTCCGGCCATCCATGGTCGTTCGAGTAAGATCTGTGACTTTTCCAGCTAGATCGGTAACTTTTCGAAGTTTTCTCACTTTTTCTGGGTTCTCCGAAACCCTAACTTTAAAGATTTTCCCATCTTATTTTAGCTTTGCCTTAGATCTACATATATTATGAACCTCTTGGTTTTTTTCTCAAAGGTTTTCCCGATTTTTTCAAAGTGACTCTCTGTCTTCAAGATTAGGGTTTTCTTAACCTCTTTTAAAAGACTTCTCCTCTGATTTTCAGTATTGTCATATGATTTTACTATGTTTAAACTGTTTGTTTTCATTTTTCTTCTACCTAATTCATCGTGTTGAAAACCCTAAGTATTTTTGGTTTTGTCTGGGGTTCTGGAACTGTCTTTGTTTATTTTGTATGTATACTTGTTTCGATAGAGTTATTTATGGTTAGATCCTTTTCTTTGCTCATCTTGACTGATTCTGGGTTCTTACCACTTTTTAACTCAGCTTCGTTAAAACCCTAATTTCTTAAAGTTTTTCTTCACTTATTATTGCGAGTTTAAAGAATTTCTTTACTTGTTTCTGTGTGTTGGCCTGACCTTCATTACCTGTTAGGTTGTGTGTTCACTTTGGTTCTATGTGTTAGCCATAACTAATGGACTTTGTTGATTACCATGCTTCGAGTCTTCCTTAGTCTACTCATGTCCCTTCTGCATATTTGTGTTGATCTAGTCTACTTTTTTTGTCAATATGGTTGACCTTGCATGTCTGATACGCCTGTTTATTCTTCTCTATTTATATGTCGAAGTGTAGAATCATGACTCCCTCTTGATTGATCTTGATTTTCTTAAGTTACGGTTTGATTGCAGGGTTTTCTTATAAACCCCTAAAATTTTACTCGTTTGTTTAAGTTGATTGATTCCATTCCTATATTTGTTGTTATGTTTCACCCCCACTGAATCCTTTCCCCAAATTAATATATTCTGTACTTAGACACAATCATATGCCCTATACTTTTACTACCCCTTATATGGTAAAAATAAATCTTTCTCAAACTGATTTTCTTTCCTTAATTATCCCTGTTAGTATCTGTTTGAGCTGTAATTCCCTAATTAAAGGGAAGTACTTGTATTAATGGGATTCTAATTATGATTACTTCCATATTTGTATTAAACCATTACTTGTTACCTTATTTTTCAAAGCTATAAATACCCAGAGTCTTTCATTAACAAGACACGAACAATAGTTCAGAACACATACGTACACACTCAAACTCTCTCTTCTTTTTCTACTACTTGTGCTACTATTTTGTCTAGCCAGCTAAAAGCCAAGGCTAGACTGTGGAATTCTGATTGCTTTGCTTTTTCTGCACTTTGCCCCTTAAACTGGTATGTTCCTTGTTCAAATTCTGAAACTCAAGTCTATGTGTTCCCTTGCTTGTCAATCCCTATCTCTTCTGCACTGACTTAATGGCTCATGTTGTTTAATTGCACTTCTTGTTTACTGCTTTACTCAGCATGCTTAAAGTTCTGCTCTCCCTTGTTAAAATGTAATCAGCATATCTACTTGTTCCTGTTTATGTCCCTCGACTAGTATGTCTCCTAATGTACCTGATTAACATTAAGTCATAACTGATCATGTGTAATAGACCCCTGCATGATTACTCCCATACCCTGTCCCTATTATTATTTTAAGCATGATTTCCCTATTAACTCTTTGAAGTGGTTGTTTGTGTTCTAAAGACCTATCAGACCCTACTTGCTCCTTGTACTTGCTGGTCTATATGCATCTCTTCTCAACCATGATTATGTATTTCTAATTTGGGTTCTTTATGTCCCCAACCCCTTCTTTCCCTGCCCGGGAATGGTAAGAATGATACTGTTCTTTGGATGTGTTTTTTGTGTGCCGCTCCTATTCCCTTCTCCTTTTTAGAAAACTACCCTGATGTCTTTTGCAAGCTCCCTTTAAACATGACTGTTTTCAAAACAGTTTATTCCAACTCAATTCCTTTAAGTCTATATCAAGCACTCTTTTATACACTCTTACATTATTAGGTTCTACCCCTTTTGTGTGAGCTTTGCCTTGGGACCCTTGAGCTCCCTCTAAACTTGGACACATAAATGCTAGCCCTTCCACACTACACTCACTCTGTTTTGGTTGTGCAATCTAGGTGTGAGCACTACCTGAGATCCCTTGAGGTCCTTAGGGAACTCTGACACACCCAGATATGAAAAAGGCTATAGAACAATATTGGTACTTAAAGTGATTGATTATATAACTCAGAGAGGAAGTCCTAATGAGGCTTCCTATAGTATAACTTCTTATTTTCATTACTACTTATGTAATTTGCTCACATGGTCTGTAATAATTTGTAAACAAGTATTGGGGTGGCTAGTGAAAAGGGGTGGAGTAAAGATGTATGCTATGGTTGTTAAAGGTTAGAAAACATGTTATTAGGTTTATGTTCCCAATTGTGCAATAGAAACCATGCTTAGGGCTCATGCATTCATTAGAAATCACGCCTTTAGGTATCATGTTTATCGTTTCAGCATGTGCACTCTAACAAAACCATGTGTTAAAATCTGCTAGTAATTAACACTTTACTATTATGTTCTATGCTGCCATGTACATTTAAAAATCCTGCTCTTATGAAATTCTACAATCCTGCCATATGCATTTAGAAATACTGCTCTAGGAATTCTGCCTCATGAATTTTATATATGCATCTTAGATACCTTATTTTAGGATCTTATTCGTACTTGCATTCACACTTAGTGTAAACTGCTGATTATAAAAGAGGTAAAACAGCTTTACACTTGACTATCCTGAATAAAAGCTGGTAATAATCTATGCATTTGACTAAAACAGCATGCCCTTACGTAGACATCTGCTTTAAGATTCTGAATTCAGACTTTAGTTATGCCTAAGTCATGCTGTATATGCGGATTATTTGTGGAGGTATACCTGAGCCTTCTACTTGTTTCTATGTTTTTCCCCTAAATGCAGTGCTATATGTTCTTGTTTGTCGCTTAGTATTTTGCCTTTACACCTGAGGGTCAGCCTAGAACCCCCCTCTTATAGGATAAGAGTCATGAATTCCTCCGGGACTGATATGGAGGGATGGGTAACAACATGCAATAAGGGTCGAGACCAACCTATGCTTTAATTACCTTTACGGGGTGGGAAAGGGTAGATATGGATATGATGACCGATACAGTAATACCACGTGTAAACCTAGGACTCCCCTTTCCTTTGTTTTCTTTGTTTCTTTTAAATCTTTTTAAACTATTTCTTTTAAGAAAATCAACTCTTTTAGTTCCTTTTTCTTACTTTTGTTTATTTGTAATCATTACATGAAAATCCTCTCTTATTTGAAGCTTTTATTTGTCTATGTGTTATTTGTACTTAAGTCACAATAATAGTTTGGCCGGGAACCACACTAGTGGATCCTGAGGGGTGCCTAACATCTTCCCCTTGGGATAATTTCAAGCCCTTACTATGTCTCTGGTTACCAAACATAGTTACAAAATGAACCCTCTAGGTGTCCTAATGCACCTTAAATCATTAAGTGGCGACTCTTCAAAATTGCAAAACCCCTTTCCCAAAAGGAAAAGAGTTGTCCCAACCAAAAATATCATAAACCTGATTTCCAATTTGAGAGGAAAAAAGGGCGCGATAGCATGGCGACTCTGCTGGGGATTTTTAGGCTTTTACCATTTCAGATTGTCCTTACGAATTTATATCTCCCTATGTGCAATTATTTTTTTAGTTTGTTTAAGCATTTAATTTCTTCTTCAACTGCAAAACAGACATATTTTTGTTGTTTCCTTCCTTTACTGCCACTTTAAATTATAAAACTGGTGTATTTATCGCTTTCTTAACGTGCTAATACATGTCAACATACTTTTAATTATTTCACAATCATGCTCAACATCATACTTCACTCGTGCCAAACAAATACTATAGCAACGCTTGATTAGTGGTTGTGCCTTTCCTATATCATTACCCCCTAAATTTGGAAAGGCATATTTGCGGTAAAACTAGTCGATCAACAGTGCAGTCGACAATTCTGTGCCTTTCCCCTTGAGTTGTCTGCCCAAGGGTACCAGTCGAAAACCCCCATAGAAACCTTACTCTATTTAAATTGTGCATGCATCATGGCCAAACCTAGTCAGGTCAGTTATGTTGTCCACATAATGACCCTTTAAGATAGTCTTGTCCAAAAGTCCACTGGGTTTCCCTAAACCCAAACAGACGTCATCTTGTTTTGTGCATTAATTTGGAGAACTAAATGTTTCATGTTAATTGTTGATGTTAAATAGTCGAGTCTGGTAGGGGTAAGGGCCTAGCCTTATTTGTCTTGCAAAAATATGAGGCATGAAGTCCCCAGATTCGGCATGGTCACCAACATCCACCCAAGATTGTTAAGCTGCTGGAGAGCTTCTAGTGACCAAACCCTCATCAGAAAATATTTGGGCAATCTACTATCCCTCCTGGAGGTCCAACCTAACAACATGATAATTGTAGATGCTACCTTATTTTGGGATTGTGAAAGGGTCGTGTTCCGCTTTGGGGATGTCTAAATGACACATTTGATAGAAGAGATAGGAGAACTGGCCGGTCTAGTGTGGGAAACTCCGGGTTTGCTAATGCTTGAGAACCGCAAAGGTAGGGGTTTCCTGAAAATGATGGGTTTGAAGAAGAATGTGGAATTGGTATGCCTAAAGGAATCATGCATCCATTTTGACTGCCTGTATGAAAGGTATGGTCACAGCAAGTCATATCGTACCTATCCTGACGAGTTTGCCATCATGTACTTAGTACATATTCATCGTAGGGTGTTCGTCTTCATGTTTTGCTTCCTGGGTCTTATCGTGTTTCCAACGAAGAAAGAGAGAATCCATACTAGGCTGGCTACGGTAATGAAGACCCTAATGGAAGGGATTGGTGGGTAGACATTCACCATTGTAGCCATGATCATCACAGACATATGACGAGCACTAGAGAAGTGTCAACGAGGAGCAAGACACTTTGAAGGCTGCAATCTACAACTTCAGCTTTGGCTCATGGAACATCTCCAAAGGGCGAATACCAACAAGAAATTCAGCGGAGGGACTGGGATGACCACATCGCTTTCCACCATCCAAAGCAAATGAATTACATCCCCAACATGTTCGCTCAGCCTGAGAATGCCAAAGGATGGGTTGAGCTATTTGATAATCTTACTGAAGAGCAGGTTCAATGGATGTTCGATTGGTTTCTGACAGAGGAATTCATCACGCGATCCAGAGATGCACCTTTCCTGATACTAATTGGTCTTAGAGGAACCTACCCTTACATACCTCTTTGAGTTATGAGGCAAGCTGGTAGAAAGCAAGTTATACCCCGGGTCGACAAGATAAGCCATTTTAGAGCTGACTTCCAAAATGATGATAGTCCCTACAAGTGCCAACCCTAGCATGTGTGGCACTGCAGAATCGTAATGGGGAATGACACCATCGAGCTAGACAGATATCATGCTGGTTGTTCTCCTTTCTATTAAGGTTGGTTGGAAGACAATCATGATGGTCTGGTCCAGCTAGGGTTCGTTCAAGATCACAAAATTATAGATGAAAAGGCGGAGGAGCAAGTCAAGTACAACCAGTTGCGGAAAAGGATCCGTGAATGCGAGAGCGAACACCGTGAAATACAAGAGTCCAACCAGAAGATGATTGAGGAATGGAAAGACATGGCTACCAGTGCCAATAAAAGGCTAGGAACTTGGAGCGAGGCATAGTAGAACCAGAGAGAAAATTTCTCAAAAAGGTTGAAGATTGTGAAAAGGCTGAAGGGACCGAATGTGGACATCTTGCCAGAGCATACCTGTTGCTGGGACTTCACGAGTTGGGGAAGGTGTTCGACGGATCCAAGGATGCTGAGTCTGGGGAAGGTCCTTCTAGGACCAAGTAGATAGGAGTTTACCTTTTTTGCTTTATGAATGCAATAAGGCCAATGGCCATTAGCGACTTTAATTCCTTGCTTATTCAGTGTCGTTTTGGGATTCGTCTATTTTTATAAATAAAATAAGGCATTTAGCATTCTTAGTTCTCCAAATCAATTTGTTGCTAGGTCTACTTCGGTCACAAAGAGGTTCCCAAATTAGGACGCGCTTTACATTCCCGCTCCATGTGTTTAAATATTGTAATATTTTTTGTCACACCTCCTTTTTACTACCCCCGGAAGGGTATAAGGGAGTTTTTTCTAATTTAAGTGACAATCAAGACAAGATTATTTATTTAAAATTCAGAGTTGCTACTTGGGATAATTTATGGTGTCCCAAGTCACAGGTTCAAATCCCGAATAGAGAAAAGATTGACTCTGTTTTATAGTCTACGAACACAGAAATTTGGGCAAGGAATTCTGTTAACCCGGGATAAGGTGTTAGGTATTTCCGGGTTCTGTGGTTCTAGGAAGGTCGCTCAACTATTATTATTGGCCTAATTATCTGATTTTAAAACACTTTTAAACGTTCGTGCATTTTTTAACTTTAAAACCGCTTTTAATATTTCAAGGAATTATTTTAAGGTTATTTAGAACACATCGCAAACCATGCTACATGAAATGCACCCATGATTCATGATACATTTTATTGAACCTTGTTGGAAATTGGAGTTGGGTCACATAAAATGCACACCCGAGTTTAGGAAATTAATTTTAAAATAATGAGTCTAAAGCAACTACGCACTTTCAAGTTTGCGAGGGCCACGAAAAGTTCAACTAAATGGAACACCTCGATTTCTAAAGGGTTAAAATTAATTAAGTGAGGGCCATGAGTTTTGAGATTTTGTTTGGCATGGCACGCCTCCAATTATTCTAAAAAAAGGGTTTATAAATTTAATTTTGAGGGTCATAAATTATATGTTCGACTAATATAGCACTCCTCAAACTAATTTTAAGAATCTTATTAATTAAGGAAGACTTAAAAGTATGCTAATTAATTTAGGCTAATGTTCAAGCTTAACTTAACAATTGATGGGTTTGTACTAAAAGGAATCGAGCTTATGGCTAAAAACATTGTCGGGCAGCTAGCCCAATAGCCCATTATAGGCTGTCATGCCATAACATGGAAGAGAACTGGGCCTTTAGGAAGTCCATGATGCATATAGAATTCAGCAAAGGGCGTCAGGCATGACTGGTCCATCACGAAGGCCCAGTTGCAGTTCATTTCAATTAATCGAAACCCAACTACAATTTTTCAGGTAAATGAGGACAAAACCAAAACAAGAGCAATTCCTGCAACTTTAAAGCAAACGCAGAATATATTCTAGTGCCATTCTATGATAAAAATATAACCATAACTCATGTACAATTATTTAACTCATAAGCTTTGTTTGTGACCCACCAATCAACATTGCAACTCAAACCATCCATTTATTACTTAACCTATATTATTCCAAGAACAAAATGCTAAACCAAACTTTTGTAAGGAAAAACAGACTAACGAAATTTTCATGATTAAATCATTAGTCTGAAAATCAGTATCAAGCTTGACCAAAGTCGACTAAAAGTTTTAAAAAAATGATTCTCCACATGACTTAATACCCAATGCCAATAACAGACTCTTAAGCCTTTACCATATTCCAAAGCAAGTCAAATTGTTTCAACTATATATTCCATAAAAGAAGGGTAAACGTTTCAACATTAACTCGGAAAAGACTAAATCAATTACTTAATCATTTGTGAAGAAGTAAACTGAAATCGAATAGCACTAAGAATACAACACCTGACTCAAAAGAAAAACCTAACAATGGTATTAACTATCTCACATTGAGCTCATGCATGACTGTATAACTATCCAAAATTCAAGAGAATATATTCAAAACAAGGCTGAATTTACAAGTACACATAAAAGTCCAAGTACAACTCTCAGCATAAGTCACAAATGTTCACGGCATAACGTCACTTTTAAGTATACTAAAATAGCAGAAATGAATTAACAAGTTCGGTGAAAAGACAAGGAAAAAACATCGAGTAAATGCGGAGATCTTCATTTCTTCAAAACAAACGATCCAATCTTACATATCCAGAATTAGAGATGTGTACCTGAGTACAACAAGTAAACAACACAAAAGCCTAAAGTTATGAAGTAGCAGCAGTAGTAACTCAACAAAGAGGAAGCAATAGCAGAATCAACTCAAAAACAGCAATGGAACAGTGATCAACAACCTTTAGACCATCTTTGAATCCAAAATAAACTAGAAATCCTTTGAAAGTTTCAGAATTGAAAGACTAATTGCAGAATTAGATCAATTTTCTATTAAAATGCAAGAGTTTTGGAGTTCTTTTTAGTTCAGTCGTTTGAAAACTTTTTAGTGTTTTTTTAGTTTCTCAAAATTCCCCCTTGTTAGTGAAGAAACAATGCCTTTATAGGAAAGCCTTAGGGCAGTAGAAATAATTCAAACTTTGCCCCTTAGTCCATTTTGAATTTTTATTTTTGCTCTTATACCCTTAGTTTAAAAATTAGCTTTTCAAAACAGCCCCAATCCTACCTTCTAGGCAGCTTCCTAAATTAGTTACTAAAGATTCCCCAACCTAAAATCCCTAAACTAACCCTTAAACCCCCTGTTTTTACCCCCAGCCTACCACATGGGTCAAGTTGACCGAGTGAATTAAACCCAAATGAATGGGCTCCTCTTTCCCATAGGTCAGAAATGACCCAAAGCCCAAACAACAACTGATCCAAACTAGATTCTGTGATTTTACCAAGATCAGAAGAAAACAAACACTTAAATGATTGAAAACTAAAATTTAACTACATGACTGATTAATAACATAAATAAGCATAGAATGAATTAGGTTATTAAATTGAAACAACTTATGATACTAAAATAAAAGTCAAAATCAGAGGTTCAAGCATGACATCAACAAAATCAGAGAATAGACTTTTAAAACTTGAAAAGAAAACTGAACAGCAAACAGCACAAATACGAACACAAAATTTAATCTAAAGGGAAAACCTAAGTTCACAACCTTGATAGAATTTCAGTCAAAGCAAGAAAACTAAATAAAGAAGGGAGAAAAAAAGAAGAGGAATAAGAGGTGAAGTAAACAATTACTGACAAAAAAAAAGAAAGAAAACTTACCCAGTAAACCCGAAATAACATTGGACATCTTGATTTAGACGAAATTTATGCTAATCACTTCTTCTTTGTCAAGAACAAATGAACAGCATCAATTCACGTTGAATCAAACTTCAAAACTTGATGACCAAAGGCCTAGGTCGATGCATGCCACGGAATCAAAGGGAGTTGATTTTGGGCTTTAGGACTTCAAACTCAGATTTAAAATTCGAACACTTGTGGAGGGATTCGAGGGAAGTTATGTTGAGATTTGGACTGAGGACGGTGAGTCGGTTCTGGGATGTTAATTTGGGGCAGGTTAGAGGCCGTGCCACCGACCGAGGAGTGGAGAATTTAAGGGCAGCGTCTCTAGGGTTCCATGGGTGAGAGACGATGAGTATTGAGAGGGGGGTTCTGAGGGGGTGGGGGCTATTTTGGATAGTTATATACGGAGTGGAGGTCAAGTTCCTGGCCGTCTGATCAAACGAGATCAACAGCTTAGATCGAAAGCGTGGGAAACGGGGCCGTTTGGTTATCTGAGCAGGTGGACCGGGTAAAACAACGGGTTTGGGCCTAATTCGACCGGGTATTGAGGAAAAAAATGTTTGGCCCTGGGAATTTTAATTGAAAGCCCAAAATGCAGACTCTTTTATTTCCTTTCTTTTCATTTTCAATTTCAAATTCAATTTTCCTTTGTTTTTTTTCTTAATTAATTTAAATCCTAAATTAACTCTTAAACTAAATTAATTTCCCAAATTAAACTAATAACGCAACATAATATTTACATCAATTAACTAATTTTCAAATTAAAGGAAACTATAAAAATGAAAGTTAAAAAGTTAAAAATGCAAAAATGAGTCATTTTTTGTGATTTAATCATTTTTATAAGACAACTAAATTGCTAATTAACCTAAAAATATAAAATTAAATCCTAAGTGCAAATGCAATGTATTTTTGTATTTTCATGAATTAGAAAAAGAATTAAACATGCATAGACAAATGCAAATAATTAACAGAAAATGCTACAAAAATCCACTAAATTGCAAATAATGGGAAAACTTTATTTTTCTTGAATTTATGGGAGTAATCATGTAGGACAAAAGTCACGTGCTCACAGCTGCCCCTCTTTGCCCGAAAACACAAAGAGTTTTCGTGCAAAGATAAAGTGAGCGGATACGAGCGATTTTTGCCCATTTGAATACTCCGTGGGAAGCATTTTTGAAAGATTTGATTGCACCCTGCTTTCGAGGTTGTCTACATATCTTTGCCTATAAAGGAATTAGGTCCGTGTAGTTTGGGAAGTTTCGGTAGCCGGGACTACCAGAAAGTTGTGATTTCACTGTTGTTGCTGCTGCTACTGCTTGTTGAACCTCTTATTACACCAAGACAAAATAAAAGAAGCTAGACTAAAATACGATCTATGAATTACAAGAATCCTATCTATATCTTCAAACTTGATCTTGCGGTTCCTGTTGCTCTGTTGACTCGTACTCTCCAGGTGAAATTCCTTTGTTGCTGACTTAAATTGTAATCTGAGATGCTTTTCCTTTTCTCCAGGTGGGCGCCTGATTGCTGAACTTGAACCGTCTTCCTTTGATCACTGCTGCTTTCCCTTTGTTCTCCAGGTGGGTTCCTAATTGCTGAACTTGAATTATCTTCCTTTCCTCCGAAACTTGCCTTATTCTCCCTTTGTTCTCCAGGTGGGCTCCTAATTGTTGTCTTCCTTTGAACATTGCTGCTTCCCTTCGTTCTCCAGGTGGGCTCCTGATTACCAACACTTGCGCTGCTTTCCTCGAAACTTGAATTGCTCTCTCTTTGTTCTTCAGGTGGGCTCCTGACTTCCAACGCTTGAATCTTTCTCCCTTCGTTCTTCAAGTGGGATCCGACTTCCACCACTTGAACCGCCTCTCCATTTGTTCTTTAGGTGGGCTCCTGATTACCGACACTTGAATTTCTTTTCCTTGGAATTTGATTTGTTTTTCCTTTGTTCTTCAGTGGGCTCCTAATTGCTGAACTTGAACTATTCCCTTTTGCGAATGCTTTTCCTTTGAACTATATTTCCTTGTTTATCCAAATGGGTGCCTGATTGCTTGACTCTGAAGTGCTTTTTATCCTTAAAACTCGTATTGTTCTCCCTTGCTCTCCAGGTAGGCGCTTGATTTCAACAAAATAGACAAAACAAAGAAAATTTTCTGCCCCAGTTTGGTAGCTGGGCACATCTGTGAATGTTAATTGAATCATGTTACCAAATATCTCTAAGAATTTCAAAGCTAGATCCCATTATCTAAGAGGGTCCTGAAAACTCCAAGTCAAATGACAATTTCAAAGCTAAATTATCTCTTCTAAAGGTGTGACTTCCACTAAGTCTTGTTATCTAAAAAAGTTTTAAAACCATATCCCATTATCTAGAAGGGTCCTAAAAATCAAAATCAAGTCTTATCTTAAAAGTGACAAGTTTTAAGGCTGAATTGCACTTCCCTACAGCAAAACTTACACTAAATCTTGTTATCTAATGGAAATCTTAATGTTGGGTCCCATTATTTTGGAGGGTCCTGAAAATTTTAAATTAAACCCTATCCTAAGAATGAAAACTTCAAAGCCAACTTATATTTCTTTGGGGTAAGACTTATGCTAGCTCTTGCTACTCATACATGTTTGAATTTTAAACTAGGTCTCATTATCTAGGAGGGTCCTAAGAATTTATGGTCAAACCTGTCTGGTACTTGCTTTCCTTACGGAGGGTTTCTCCGAAACAAACAAAATTTTCTGCCCTTATTTCAAATCAAAGAAAAATCTTGTCAGTTTAAAATGTGGTGGTTAGTTTGTGGCATTCTTGTTGAAGGTGGCCTCTCCGCTGCCGTGCTTTGCTTTGACTAGATGCCTTTAACTATCCAAGAATTGTTTGACTTTCTAACTGATCCTCAACCGCAGGACCCTGGATGACCCGAGTGCTCTATACCCAAACTATTGTTTTACATTTCTGACCCTTCTATCTGAACCTCTGTATCTCCCATAAAATTACTAAACCATTCCATCGACAGAACTTTCACTGACACTTTATGTCCCACTTTACATCATACTATCTCTGGCTTGCTTTGGCCACACTGTGCTTTATGCAATTTTGGAAGTTGGTAGTGAGCTTTGAAATCCTTTCTTATTTGCTTAAACAACACTGGCATTGGAAATATCTTAGAGAAATAAACCCAAAAGAAATGAAATGCAATAACTTTGAGAGTTAGGAATAAGGAAGAAAAATCCAAAATTGAACGACTGTTTGAAGGGGAAAAAGACAAGAGACTAATCTAAGTGGAGCAGCTGGTACCAATGATCGTGAAATGCATTCCGGGTTAATCAACCCAATCTATCCAACCAATCAACTTTCAGTTGTCATACTTTATGCCCAAGATCTTCAAAACCCAATTTCTTCACCAAATCACTGACCCTGTTCGGCTTGCGGTGCCCTGAAGGGTTTTTCTCCAACAAACCTCTCTCATTTGTTCATCTCTCAACTCATTGTCGCATTACGATGCTCGTGAGGGTTTTAACTAATAAGACTCTCTCATTTTAATTTCTCTCAGCTTTCGTCGCCTTACGGTGCCCGTGAGGGTTTTCACCAATAAGACTCTCTCATTTTTCATTTTTCCTGCTCAGAACGGAGTGTTGCCCTTGATAGAAATCATTTATACTTGCTTGAGTTGGCATCTCTCGAAGGCTAATCGGAAGGTCTTTCTTTGGACCGTAATGCAAGCTTTTGGATAGGGTTAGAAAGAAAGGATATAAAAAAGGCTCAAAACAATTTAAATGGGTTCGAAATTACAACTTTTGGAATCAGATTTCTCACAACAACCACAACTTTCTGCCCCAGTTTCTTTGCTTGGGGACTTTTGAATTTTATTTTGATGGGACCGAACCATGAGGCTGCATACGTATCCTTAAAGGAATCAGATCGAACTTAGTTCATGTCATATGAATTACTTTGTTGTTGTGATTTTACTCTTTTCTTTTCTTTACTCTTTTTTTTCTTTTCCCTTTGTTGTTGTCATTTTTTTTCTTTTTCTTCTTCTTTCTTTTTTTCACTCTTTTTCATTCTTTTCTTTCTCTTTTTCTCTCTTTTCCTTTACTTATCTTTTGCGCTCACATTTTTGAATTTTGCTACTGATTCCAAAAGAGGGGTAAATAAATAAATAAGGCTCAATGGGGTAACAATGGATAAAGTGTTTACATAGCAGAACAAAATGTCATCGCCATTCCAATCTTCAAAACATGCCAAGTAGAAACAAACACAATTTAAATCAAAGAAATCATACATAATATCTTTTGACAACATTAGAATTAATAGCCATGTCTACACATTTGCCTTCTATGTCAGTTAAATACAATGCACCATTGGACAACACTCTTGTTACAATGAATGAGCCCAGCCAATTTGGGGCGAACTTGCCTTTTGCTTCAACCTGATGTGGAAGGATGCGTTTCAATACTTGCTGGCCCGCTTCAAATTTTTGGGGACGCACCTTCTTGTTGCATGCTCTTGCCATTCTCTTTTGATACAACTGGCCATGACACACTACTGACAATCTTTTCTCATCGATCAAACTCAATTGCTCCAGGCGGGTTTTGACCCACTCATCATTATCAATGTCGGCTTCAGCAACAATACGGATGGATGGGATTTCAACTTCCGTGGGTATCAGTGCTTCTATGCCATATACCAACAAGTAAGGAGTTGCACCTACTAAAGTACGAATAGTAGTGCGATAACCCAGCAATGTAAAGGGCAATTTCTCATGCCATTGCCTGGATCCTTGCACTATTTTCCGAAGTATCTTCTTTATGTTCTTGTTGGCTGCCTCGACTGCTCCATTCGCCTTGGGACGATATGGGGTGGAATTGCGATGCGTAATTTTAAATTGTTGACATACCTCTTTCATTAAATAACTATTGATATTAGCACCATTATCTGTGATGATCACCTTTGGGATCCCGAACCCACAAATGATGTTTGAATGAACAAAATCGACCACTGCCTTCTTGGTCACAGAATTGAAAGTTTTGGCTTCAACCCACTTAGTGAAATAGTCAATGGCCACTAGATGAACATGTGCCCACTGGATGTTGCTGGCTCGATTGGTCCGATGACATCCATACCCCAAGCAACAAAGGGCCATGGTACGGACATTGTCTGTAATTCAGATGGCGGGGAATGAATCAAATCTCCATGTACTTGGCAATGATGACACTTACGCACAAAACTGATGTAATCTCTCTCCATGGTGAGCCAGTAATAACCTGCTCGGAGAATCTTCTTTGCCAGAACATACCCACTCATATGCAGCCCGCAAACCCCGGAATGTATTTCGGTCATGATAGTTGATGCTTGTCTAGCCTCTATACATCTTAACAAACCAAGATCTGGAGTCCTTTTGTACAAAACTCCTCTACTGAGGAAAAACTCATTTGCCAAATGTCGGATTGTTCTCTTTTGATCCCCCGTGGCCTGTATCGGATATACCCCTATTCTGATGTACTCCCTGATATCGTGGAACCATGACTCACCATCAAGTTCTTCTTCCACCATGTTATAGTAGGCATACTGATCACGGACTTGAATATGCAAAATGTCAACATAAGCTTTGTCTGGATGGTGCAACATTGAAGCCAAAGTATCTAAAGCATCGACAACCTCATTATGGATCCTTGAAATATGCCTGAACTCTACTGATTGAAACCGTGGACAAAGATCATGCAAACATTGTCGGTACGGATGAGCATTAAATCCCATGTTTCCCATTCTCCTTGAATCTGGTGCACCAGAATGTCCAAGTTTCCCAAGACCAAGACTTCCTGGACACCCATGTCTACAGTTAACCGCAAACCCAAAATGCATGCCTCGTACTCAGTCATGTTGTTGGTATAGTAGAAATAAAGCTGAGCCGTAACAGGGTAGTGATACCCTAATTCAGAAATGAGTACAACTCTTATCCCAATGCTTTTCATATTAGCAACTCCATCAAAGAAAAGTTTCCAACCTGGCTTTTCAACCTGTTCCACCTCATCAATATGCATCACCTCTTCATCAGGAAAGTAAGTTCTCAATGGTTCATACTCATCATCGACCGAGTTCTCGACCAAAATGATCATCTAATGCTTGGGCCTTCATCGTCGTCCGAGTCACACATACGATGTCAAACTTTGTGCGCAAGATGTGCCACTTTGTGAGCCTCCTGTGGGCATGGGCTTCTGAAAGATATACTTCAAAGGATCCAGGTAAGAGATGAGATAAGTGGTGTAGGATGACAAGTAATGGTTCAACTTCTGTGCTACCCAAGTTAGGTCACAACATGTCCTTTCAAGGTGAGTGTACTTAACCTCATAAGATGTGAACTTCTTGCTGTGATAATAGATGGCTTGCTCATTCCTTCCAGTGATGTCATGTTGATCCAACACTCAACCAAATGATTTATCCAAGACCGTCAAATACAGAATCAAAGGTTTTCCCGGTTCTGGTGGGACCAACACAGGTAGGTTTGACAAGTACCCTTTTATCTTATCAAATGCTTCCTGACACTCATCTGTCCACTTGACCGCATCATCCTTCTTCAACAGCTTGAAGATAGGCTCACAAGTTGTCGTGATCTGAGCAATAAACCTGCTGATGTAGTTCAGCCTCCCTAACAGACTCATCACCTCAGTCTTGTTCCTTGGAGGTGGCAATTCTTGGATATATTTGATCTTTGACGGGTCCAATTCAATGCCTCAACGGCTAACTGTGAATCTCAGCAGTTTTCCAGATGGAACACCAAATGTGCACTTGGCGGGGTTAAGCTTAAGATTGTACCTGCGAAGCCTCTGGAAAAATTTCCTCAAATCTCTAACGTGGTCAGACTGCTTCCTGGACTTTATGATCACATCATCCACGTAGACCTCGATCCCCTTGTGTGTCATATCATGGAATATGGTCGTCATTGCCCTCGTGTAAGTTGCCCTAGCATTTTCCAAACTGAATGGCATTACCCGGTAGCAATAGGTTCCCCACGGTGTGATGAATGTCGTATTTTCTACATCTTCCTCGTTCATTAAAATCTTATGATACACCGCATAGAAATCCACAAAAGACCCAATCTTATGCTTGGCACAATTATTGATCAAATATGGATATTTGGTAGTGGGAAGTTGTCCTTTGGACTTGCCTTGTTGAGATCACGGTAATTAACACACACTCTGATGTTACCATCTTTCTTTGGCACAGGCACAATATTGGCTAACCACGTGGGATACCGCGTGACCTTTGCATCAAACTGCTTTGTGACCTCCTCTTTAATCTTCACACTCATGTCAGTTTTTAATTTTCTCAACTTATGTTTGACGGGAGGAAATGTCGGGTCAGTGTGCAATTTGTGAACCACTAAATCAGTGCTTAGATCCGGCATGTCGTCATATGACCATGCAAAAATATCTTTATATTCAAACAGTGCTTTCATTATTTCTTCCCTGATTTGTGGTTCAAGATGGACACTTATCTTAGTTTCTCTAACATTATTTGGATCCCCTAAATTGATTGCTTCCATATCATTCAGGTTAGGCTTGGGTTTTTCCTCAAAATGACTTAGTTCTTTACTAATCTCTTCAAAGGCCTCATCCTCATCATATTCTGATTCATCATCACACTCTATTTCTTGGATTATTATTTCAGAATTACATTGAGTTTTAAGATTGGGCCAAAGATTCCTCATGCATGTCATGTCATTTAAACCAGCTAAAAGAACTGTACAGGGAAGAAAAGAAAAACAAAAATAAAACTATCAGGAATGATGGAAAAGGGAAATTGCATTTCTTTGAAAATAAAAGATAACATGGTTTATACATCCAAATGACCGAAACATAGAATCTGAATTACAACCCTAGAATAATCCAAATAAACGGAAAGAAAATCAAAGCAAACTACCAAAACTCCTTCCGGGTAGGGAGAGAAGTAGCCTCCCAATTGTTAAGCTTTGCATTAGGCCCAACAAACTGCACATCTGCTTTGCTAGAACCTTCTCCAACTTCCACCATGTTCACATTGTCAAACAACCTCTCGAACCTTTCAATTAACTCTTTATCAATGCCAACCACAGAATTGGGAACTATTGTCATTGGGCGTTTCCTGGCAATGGACTTGACAAACGACCTGGAGAGATGTGGGATAGGCTTTGGAAGTACCCACACCCTCTGTTTCAACTTTTTAGCCCTTTTCACATCTGCGACTGTGGGTTTGAATACGAAACCAAGTGTACCCAAGTTTTTAGGGAGGGACACTGGAAGTATGATATCTGCAGAGATGCACCCAGACCTTTACTAGGAACAAAGCCATTTTTCAATATTTTAAAGGCCACCATGACTGATGCGGAGGTTATCTTTGGGGTTGAAACATATTTCCCTTATGGAACCTTCTCCACCGACACTGTTTCAAAAACTTGATAGACCCAAGGCCCTTTGTCATCTTCAACCTCAATGAATGGGACAACGACATCACTGTGAGCACACAAATTATCTTCACCATGCACGACGATCTCTTGTCTGTCCCATTCGAACTTAACCATCTAGTGCAGAGTGGACGGGACTGCTTTGGCGGCATGAATCCAAGGTCGACCTAGCAGCAAATTGTAAGAGACGGCTACGTCCAGCACCTGGAACTCCATGATGAATTCCACTGGTCTTCTTGTCAACTCGAGCTCTATATCACCAACTGAATCTTTCCCCCACCATCAAATCCCCGAATGCAGATGCTGTTCTGGTGAATCCTCTCATCATTCACCTTCAATTTGTTCAGAGTAGAGAGAGGGCAAATGTTTGCACTGGAACCATTGTCAACCAATACCCTGGTAACCACAGAATCATCACATGTTACTGTGAGATAGATAGCTCTGTTGTGCTCAGTACCTTCCACATGCAACTCATAATCAGAGAAACTGAACCGGTTCACCTCAAATATTTAGTTGGCGATCTTTTCCATATGGTTTACTGAAATTTTGTCGGGAACATGAGCCTCATTCAGAATTTTCTTCAGGGCCCGACGATGCTCATCTGAGTGGATTAACAATGACAGCAATGAAATCTGAGCAGGCGTCTTTCTCAACTCTCCACAATGGAATAGTCTTGTACCTTTATTTTTCTCATAAACCCCTCCGCCTCTTCTTCAGTTACCGCTTTCTTCACTAGAACTGGGTTATCTTTGGAGGTTTTAGCTTTCCTTAACTCTTCCGGAGCAAAGCATCTCCCCGAACAAGTTAATTCATGGGCCTTATTGACTTCTTCTTTCACTTCCTTACCTTTGTAAGTCACTATCACCCATTCATAGTTCCATAGGATAGTCTTGTTATTGACTATCGGCAACTGGGTTACAGGCTTGATGATGACAGGATTCGTGCGGGCACCCTCTACAATTATGATAGGCTTGTTTGCCACTCCTGGCACAACCACTTTTGACTTTTCCTGTTTTGCTGCAGCATCACTTGGGTGCCCTTTCTTGACTACCGCAGATGGTTCACCATTTGCCCCACTCAACTTATTCACTGATTCTTCAACCGTTGGTTTTTTAACTGGCATGACCTGACTGGACCAAATCATCATGACGGTCTATGAGGGCTTTTTGGGCTCCCCTCCCTTATGTACTATCTCGATCATGTTTGTCTCCTGATGGGTTGGTAGTGGGTTCTGATTGATGTTGGGTGCCTCGAGATTTGGACTTTAATCCAGTTTGTGTCAATGAGCTCATGGATAGCATTTTTCAAGTGCCAGCATTTCTCCGTATCATGCCCCGGAGTACAAGAATAATATTCACAGCTTACAGAGTAATCAAGATTCTTTGGAGGAGGGTTTGATAATTTCGACTCAATTGGCCTCAGCATATCCATTTGCCTCAGCCTGTGGAACAAACTAGTATAGGACTCTCCCAATGGAGTGAAGGTCTTCTTCCGCTGCAACCTCTCGTTCTTAAATTCTTGATTGGGATGAAAACCTAGGCCGATGGGGTTTTGGTAGGCTCGTGCGAGTAGGTAAGCATTTTGTGGAGCTAGGTAGGCGTTTTGTGGGGCTGGCGCATGCCATTGTGCGTGGGCAGGAGGTTGAGTGTATGTTTGGGCATGGTGGACAGAAAAATGAGGGTCCGGTGATGGGAAATAGTGTTGGGGTAGATTATATGGGGTTTGGGTATGGGTTTGGTTGTAGAGTCGAGGCTGAGTATAATGGTGTGACGGGCCCCTATGTCCAAACCATGATCCCGAATCAATTGTTGCCACATCTTCTTTCTTCTTCTTTCCGATTACTCCTCTAGTACCATTCTGAATGGCTTGGATAGTTGCCTTAATAGCCGAGTAACTCATGATTTTGTTTGATTTAAGCCCTTCTTCCACCATGCCACCCATCTTCACTACCTCGTTGAAGGACTTGCCTATGGCTAATAACAGATGGTCGTAGTAAGTGGGCTCTAGGGCCTGCAGAAAATAATCCACCATTTCGCTCTCTTTCATCGGAGGGTCAACCCTTGCCGCTTGTTCTCTCCAACAAAAATCATACTCCCTGAAACTTTCACTACGCTTCTTCTCGATCTTAGTCAGATACAAATGATATGGAACAATATCGAGGTTATATTGGAAATGACAAGCGAATGCTTAAGCCAAATCATCCCATGTATACCATCTGATGTGATCCTAATGAGTGTACCACTCCAACACCACGCTGCTCAGACTCAAGCTAAAGTATGCCATAAACAGCTCTTCTTCCCACCGACTCCTCTCATTTTACTGTAGAATCCCCTCAAATGGGCCACTGGGTCTCCTTGCCCGTCATATAGATCAAATTTGGGCATCTTAAATCCCACTGGCAGTTGAACATCGGAAATAGACACAAATCTTTGTAGGCTACGCTCATCGGGTCTCTCAATCCCTGCATGTTTCTAAATGATTGTTCCAGGCTTTTAACCTTCCTGAATATATCCTCATGTTCTGGATTTTTAGGTGGTTTCTCAGCCTCAACAGGGAGGTCAAAATAAGGAGTGTGGGAGTAAGGTTCTGGGGCCTTGAAAGTAGGCTCCAGGGGATAGTATTGGTTATCTTGGGTCTGGAATAAAGGCTCACTGGAGGATCGGTAGGGTGTAGCGGGTGGGGTGCCACGAAAACAGGGGTGGCTGGTGGAGGAAGGTATGGAATTGGATTGGGTGGCGAAGCCTGTGGTGTTTGGGAAGTGGTGCCTTAGTAGTGGTGGTAAATGGGAAAGCCTGGAGATGAATCAACAGTGGGAGGTTCCTGGGATTGAGCCAACGGTGGGAGGAAAGTAGGGTTGGCGGGGTAAGATGGTGGTGGATGCCCTTTTACCCATGCCTGGTACATCTCTACCATCTGTTATTTCAGCTTATAAAACTCCTCTTTCAGATTAACATCAGACTCTTCAACCTCTCTCGCCGGATCAATAACACTTGCATCCAGTTCCTGGTTAGCCATGATCAACTTGTTTTTGGACCTAGTGTTGTACGGATGAGTTGCCAGAATGCCAAACAAACTAACCACCTACCTGTACTGGCTTTCAACAACAAACCTGTTAGTGATTAGAGCTTAACAGATAGGCAACCGTACATTGAGGATGCAATGCACCTAAATAGTTAACCATTTCTATTATGCATTTGATTGGTTGCTTGCGTCATCTCGGCTTTCCCTAATTTCCATTTTGCAACTTCTCTCTTTTCCACTCCTGCCTTTCTTTGCTTGATTTCTCGTTGTTCTTTATTCCCTCATTTTTCTCTCTTGTTTTGCCATTGTTTCCTTCCCACCGTTTCTTGTTTTCTCTCTCTTTTTTTCTTCTTTTTTTTTTCTTCTTCTTTTTCCTTTTCTCTCTTTTTTTCTTTTTTTTTCTTTTTTTTCTTTTGGTTATGATCAAATCCTATAGAGATTGTCTATGTATCATGACGCCACATGAATCAGACTAAGGGTAATTCTGGGGAGTAAGTGTAAAAATAAATAAATAAATAAATAAAATGAAATAATAAAAATATTTTGAGGTTTTCAATTTTTCATAAAATAAAATGTTTTGATTACAACGACTAATCCTACCGACTTTAATCATAAAAACTAACAAACTCGAAAAGGGGAACTAACAGACTCCAACAGAAAGATGAAAATACAGACTCGAAAACAGACTAACAGACTCCAACAGAAAGACGATAATACAAACTCGAATAAAAATCATGAATACATTAATGCCTCAACTGCTCTGGGGGCTCGTGGGACATCAGTCTGTCTCGCCACGGGCCTATGCGCCAAATCCCCTTGGAAATGATAGAGATCCTCCATTATCTGGCGGGCAAAGATCATTACAGTGGTGAAGAACATGGATCTGGTCATGTCCTCACACTCACTGCATTTCATTGTGATGTAGTCGGCGATCCTTCTGACCCTTTCTCTTATGATGCCCTTCTCTTGCAACAAACACCCAATCTGCTGGATCCTAGCTTCCAAAATTTGTTCAGTTGTATGATTTTGTTCTTGAAGTTGTTGCAGATCTTTTTCGAACTGCGACATCGATGCATAATAGTGTTCTCTTTCTGCTTTGAAATCTTTTGCCTGCTTGGCCATTTTGTTCTCAAGTATAGTGATCTTTTTCTTCAACTTCATGACCTCATTGTCATATTTCTCTTTTAGTTGTTTAACCAAGCACGCTCGTTCCTCGGCATTCTTAGCCAATTTTGTTCGGGCACTTGCTAGTTCACCCTCTGTCTTGTTCAGATCAAAACCATACTCACCCACCTTCCGCCTGAGGTTGTCTATAAGTTTTTCATCTTTTGCACTTCTGGCGGGGTTTTTGCCTGCTATTTTCATTTCCCGAATTTGGTCTCGAAGGGCGTCATTTTCTTTGGCTAGCTTTTTCTTCTCTCCCTCATCCGCGGTGGCCTGTACACTTTTGTCAAACTTAAGATCCCGGATCTTCCCCTCCAATTTGCTTATGGTGGCTCTGTAGTTTGCCTATTTTGCCAACCAATCCCATTGCTCCTGTGCTCCATCAGTGAATTGTTGGACATGGGACCTTTTTGTGGGCCGTTCGGGCTCTTGATGGGCCTGGGACTTTTTACCGTACCAAGCTGTGTAACTAGGCTCCAACTCGCCTTTGGATAGATCTCGCACCTGAGTTTTAGGCTCTAAAAACCTGCATTGATGCCAAATTCGATGCACCCTTTCTTCTGGAAAAGCAGCTTTTGGTTCTAATTCGATAACCTACCGACTCAAGTCCTCATCATGTGGGATGGTCTGGTATCTGCCTAACTGACAGAGACCCATCAATAGAAGAAAACATACCTCGACCGACATATAAATGACTTCACTAACCGAGAGCCACCCGAATGTCCATTCAATCTTGTTTACAGTCAAGGAGCTCAAGTGCGCATACCATGCTTCCGTACCATGTGAGAACTCACAACCCTCCACCCATTGTTCATGTTTTTCAATGCATTCAAGACCGGTCATGCCACGATTCATATACCCCGGACGGTGGCAAAGGTGTTCCTCCATCCAGAGTTGTAAAAGCATATTGCATCCTTCAAAAAGCTTTCCCCCTTCTCGACAGACGGTTAGAGCTCAGTAAATCTCTACCAAGATCATCGGTACAATGGTGTCATTTGCCTTTTTAGTCATGAAGTCGGCTATCCCACAAGCCCCAACTCTATATTTCCATCTTTTGTGGGACAAATCAAGACCCCCATAAATGCTACTATAAAGGCCAATCCTCGCCAAGTTTCCCACTTATCTTTGTTTCCTGAGTGAATAAGACCAGTATCTGGCATCTCAAAATCGCGGGGATTCCTGTAACATCGGTATAAGAAATAGAATATGCAGAATCCCTGAGCTAAATTCATGTCTTGAACTTCCCGGCTGATGCTTAGCAGGTCCAGAAACTTATGAGGAGTCGCTGTCCTAGGTGCCACCGGGTATTGATTTCTAAGATTCCCATTTAAACCAGCGTGGCCCGCTATTTCCTCAAGCGTAGGAGTTAGCTCAAAATCAGCAAAGTGGAACACATTATGTGCTGGGTCCCAAAAGGGTATCAAGGCCTATATTATATCCTTCCTCAGCTTAATCTTCAGAAGCCTAACAAGACTACCCAAAGCTATTATCACAATTTTTCTGTTAACTTCCATCAAATCATGCCACCACATATGTAGCTCTAACGGGATTTCCTTGCGGACTGCGAAAGGTTCATTTTTAGTTGTGCTCATCTTGCACATTTATTTAAGGTGATTGATTAAAGACTGTGATTTACTTTGACTCAAGAGAAAAACACTCATTTTCACAAAATTTAAAACAAAACATTCTTGCAAATACAACCCTTCAGCACCTCAAGATAATACTAAAACAATTTTAGGGCTGTTTTTGTTAACCAACCAAAATTTTGAAAAAGGACCCTAGGTGGCTATTCTTGCAAAAATAGCCTTCTGGTGCTTTTGGGGAATTTTTGGCTATTTTGGACAAGAATGGCGCCACCTAATTTATTTATGACAAAACAAGACACTTCACATTTTTGTTTTGGGTTATTTTTGCAAAGTAGTTGGACCCGATGAGGGTTGCCTACATATCCCACATCCGGTGAGAATCAAACTTGCATAGTTCGGCCGATTTTGATGCAACAGAAAACACATACTTTTTGAAACAGCTACTTTTCAGAAAATTTCGACAGAGTTTCGGGGTATTTTGGAAACCAGGTTTTCCACAGGCGGGTAATTTCTTCTCTCTCACCTCAATTTGGTTTTTCTCAATTATTCCCTTATTATAGAAGTCGGTCAACATGTATTCCGAATCAAAATAAATGCGCAAGTAGCAAGCAAAATGCATCAGGATGGTCTTTTGATTTCAGGTGCACCAGTCCTAGACGGACTCAACCCCTGTGTTGAGTCCCCAAAGTCAAAATGCACATGATGCAGACAAGCGTTCCTACTAGGGATCCGACATGAGGTTATGTTATACTAGGTTTGAAACCTGGGTGTATTGTTCTAGACTTGGCTTACCCGAGCGGATAGCTCGAGCCGTGGGGGCAGCGTATCGGGAATACAGAAGCTTCACCGGCTTTGCAACTTGTCCGAACCTCGTTCTAAATTTGAATGACTCTAACAGAAGAGAAGTCACATGAAGTGCACACGGCCCAGATGATTAGAAGACTCAGAGAGACGAGGGATTCGTAATAATTTATATACAGTTCAACAATATCAAAGTGGTAAAAAGCAACATTTAGCACATTAGGCCCAAACATGTGAATAAAACCAGATAATAAATAAAAACAAATATAACAATTATTCGAAGCTCGAATTCTTGAACCCTGAACCAGAGATTCTAGGTTCTTATCCCTAGCAAAGTCGCCAGAGCTGTCACACCTCCTTTTTACTACCCCCGGAAGGGTATAAGGAAGTTTTTTCCAATTTAAGTGTCAATCGAGACGGGATTATTTATTTAAAATTCAGAGTCTACACTTGGGATAATTTATGGTGTCCCAAGTCACCAGTTCAAATCCCGAATCGAAGAAAGATTGACTCTGTTTTATAGTCCGCGAACACAAAAATCTGGGCAAGAAATTCTGTTAACCCGGGGGAAGGTGTTAAGCATTTCCGGGTTCCGTGGTTCTAGCACGGTCGCTCAACTATTATTATTGGCCTAATTATCTGATTTTAAAACACTTTTAAACCTACGTGCATTTTTTACATTAAAACCGCTTTTAATATTGTAAGGAATTATTTCAAGTTTATTTAGAACACATTGCACCATGCTACATAAAATGCACCCGTGATTCACGACACGTTTTATTTAACCTTATTGGAAATTGGAGTTGGGTCACATGAAATGCACACCCGAGTTTAGGAAGTTAATTTTAAAATAACGAGCCTAAAGCAACTATGCACTTTCAAGTTTGCGAGGACCATGGAAAGTTCAACTAAATGGCACACCTCGATTTCTAAAGGGTTAAAATTAATTAAGTGAGGGCCATGAGTTTTGAGATTTTGTTTGGCATGGCACACCACCAATTATTCTAACAAAAAGGTTTCTAAATTTAATTTTGAGAGCCATAAATTATATGTTTGACTAATATAGCACACCTCAAACTAATTTTAAGAAACTAATTAATTAAGGAAGACTTAAAAGTATTCTAATTAATTTAGACTAATGTTCAAGCTTAACTTAACAATTAATGGGTTTGTACTAAAAGGAATCGAGCCTATGGCTAAAAACTTGGGCTGACAGCTAGCCCAATAGCCCATTATAGGCTACCATGCCATAACATGGAACAGAACTGGGCCTTCAGGAAGCCCATGATGCATACAGAATTCAGCGAAGGGATTCAGGCATGACTGGTCCAGCACGAAAGCCCAGTTGCAGTTCATTTCAACCAATCGAAAACCAACTACAATTTTTCAGGAAAATGAGGACTAAACCAAAACATGAGCAATTCCTGCAACTTTAAAGCAAACGCAGAATATATTCTAGTGCCATTCTACGATAAAAATATAACCATAACTCATGTACAATTATTTAACTCATAAGGTTTGTTTGTGACCCACCAATCAACATTGAAACTCAAACCATCCATTTACTACCTAACCTATATTACTGTAAGAACAAAATTCTAAACCAAACTTTTGTAAGGAAAAACAGACTAACGAAATTTTCATGATTAAATCATAAGTCTGAAAATCAGTATCAAGCTTGAACAAAGTCGACTGAAAGTTTTAAAAAAATGATTCTCCACATGACGTAATACCCAATGCCAATAACAGACTCCTAAGCCTTTTCCATATTCCAAAGCAAGTCAAATTGCTTCAACTATATATTCCAGAAAAGAAGGGTAAACCTTTCAGCATGAACTCAGAAAAGACTAAATCAATTACTTAATCATTTGTGAAGAAGTAAACTGAAATCGAATAGCACAAAGAATACAACACCTGACTCAAAAGAAAAACCTAACAACGGTATTAACTATCTCACATTTAGCTCATGCATGACTGTATAACTATCCAAAATTCAAGAGAACGTATTCAAAACAAGGCTGAAATTACAAGCACATATAAAAGTCCAAGTACAACTCTCAGCATAAGTCCCAAATGTTCATGGAATAACGTCACTTTTAAGTATACTAAAATAGAAGAAATGAATTAACAAGTTGGGGAAAAGACAAGGAAAAAAACATCGAGTAAATGCGAAGATCTTCATTTCTTCAAGCCAAATGATCCAATTTTATATATTCAGAATCAGAGATGTGTACCTGAGTACAGCAAGTAAACAACACAAAAGCCTGAAGTTATGAAGCAGCAACAGTAGTAACTCAACAAAGGGGAAGCAACGGCAGAATCAGCTCAAAACCAGCAATGGAGCAATGATCAACAGCCTTTAGACCATCTTTGAATCCAAAATAAGTTAGAAATCCTTTGAATGTTTCAGAATTGAAAGACTAATTGCAGAATTAGATCAAATTTCTACCAAAATGCGGGAGTTTTGGAGTTCTTTTTAGCTCAGTTGTTTGAAAACTTTTCAGTGTTTTTTTAGTTTCTCAAAATTTCCCCTTGTTAGTGAAGAAACAATGCCTTTATAGGCAAGCCTTAGGGCAACAGAAATAATTCAAACTTTGCCCCTTAGTCCTTTTTGAATTTTCATTTTTCCTCTTATACCCTTAGTTTAAAAATTAGCTTTTCAACACAGCCCCAATCCTACCTTTTATGCAACTTTCTAAATCATTTACCAAAGATTCTCCAACCTAAAACCCCTAAACTAATCTGTAAACCCAATGTTTTTACCCTAACCTACCACATGGGTCAAGTTGACCCAGTGAATTAAACCCAAATGAACGAGCTCCTCTTGCCCATGGGTTAGAAATGACCCAAATCCCAAACAACAACTGATCCAAACTAGATTTTGTAATTTTACCAAGATTAGAAGAAAATAAACATTTATATGATTTGAAAACTAAAATTTAACTACATGACTGATTAATAACATAAATAAGCATAGAATGAATTAGGTTATTAAATCGAAACGACTTATGAAACTAAAACAAAAGGCAAACTCAGAGGTTCAAGCATGACATCAACAAAATCAGAAAATAGACTTTTAAAACTCGAAAAGAAAACTGAACAACAAATAGCACTAATACGAACACAAAATTTAATATAAAGGGAAAACCTAAGTTCAGAACCTTGCTTGAATTTCAGTCAAAGCAAGAAAACTAACTAAAGAAGGGAGAAGAAAAGAAGAGGAATAAGAGGTGAAGTAAACAAATTCGGACAGAAAAAAAAACTTACCCAGTAAACCCGAAATAACATTGGACATCTTGATTTAAATGAAATTGATGCTAATCACTTGTTCTTTGTCAAGAACAAATGAACAGCATCAATTCGCGTTGAATCAAACATCAAAACTAGAAGACCAAAGGCCTAGGTCGATGCATGCCACAGAATCAAAGGGAGTTGGATTTGGGTTTTAGGGCTTCAAACTCAGATTTGAAATTCGAACACTTGTGGAGGGATTCGAGAGAAGTTATGTTGAGATTTGGACTGAGGAGGGTGAGAGGGTTTTGGGGTGTTAATTTGGGGCAGGTTAGAGGTGGCGGCGCCGGCCGGCGAGTGGAGAATTCAAGGGCGGCGTCTCTAGGGTTCCTGGGGTGAGAGACGATGAGTATTGAAAGGGGGGTTTCTGAGGGGGTGGGGCTATTTCGGGCAGTTATATACTGAGTGGGGGTCGTGTTCCTAGCCGTCTGATCAAACGAGATCAATGGCTCAGATCGAAAGCGTGGCAAACGGGGTCGTTTGGTTATCTGAGTAGGTGGACCGGGTAAAACAACGGGTTTGGGCCTAATTCGACCGGGTATTGAGCAAAAAAATGTTTGGGCCTGGGAAATTTAATTGAAAGCCCAGAAGTCAGACTCTTTTATTTCCTTTCTTTTTTTTTCAATTTCAAATTCAATTTTCCTTTGTTTTTTTCTTAATTAATTTAAATCCTAAATTAACTCTTAAACTAAACTAATTTCCCAAATTAAACTAATTATTCAACATAATATTTACATCAATTAACTAATTTTCAAATTAAAAGAAACTACAAAATTTAAAGTTAAAAAGTTAAAAATGCAAAAATGAGTCATTTTTTGTGATTTTAATAATTTTTATAAGATAACTAAATTGCTAATTAACCCAAAAATATAAAATTAAATTCTAAATGCAAATGCAATGTTTTTTTATATTTTCATGAATTAAAAATATAATTAAACATGCACAGACAAATGCAAACAATTAACAAAAATGCTACAAAAATTCACGAAATTACAAATAATGGAAAAAATTTATTTTTCTTGAATTTATGGGAGTAATTCACGTAGGGCAAAAATCACGTGCTCACACATTTTATAACCCTCACTGGCTTGATTACCTTTTTGTTTTTATTTTTGTTTTTGTTTTATTATTCCCCTCCCCAAAGGTTAGTTCGTGCATTCTGGCATCATCATCGTATTTCGCAATATCCAGGGGCCCTCCACCCACTCCTCCTCTCAGTCCAATTAAAGGCAAGAACAAAGGAAAAATGGAAGATTTGAATAACATTAGGAAGGAGAACACAGTTGAACGGGTAGAGGCCACTGATGGCCAGGGTACTCGGGTTCCTAACGAGAATGTGTCACAACTTGAATAGAAACTATTGAAATTCCAGGAAGTGGTCGATCAGGTTCGGAATCTGGCAAACCTGACATTTTCCCTCAGCACCCCAGATATTAACTTCCCTAACACTCAAAACCCTACACCTCCTCAAAATATCCCAAAACAACAGAATCATCCTGCACCTCACCATCACACAGCTCCACCAAAGAACCAATGCAACACCTGCACCGTAAACAACACTCCACTACTCATCCCAGAACCTCAGACCTCCACAAACGACCATTTCCACACCCATACACCAGGCCATTATAACAATCCCATCTATATGTAGACCATGTCACACTCCACCCAACCTATCTCATGCACACCTGGGTGTGACGAAAAGGATAACCTGGCCGAGGAGCTTAAGAAACTGACCAGCCGGATCCAGGGCGTTGAGGGAAGAAAGGGAATTGAGGGGCTAAACTATGAGGATCTTTGCATACATCCAGATGTCGAACTGCCTGAGGGGTACAAACCTCCTAAGCTCAAAATGTTTGATGGTACAGGTGATCCAAAGGTACATCTGAGGACATATTGCGACAAGCTAGTTGGAGTAGGGAAGGATGAAAGAATCCGCATGAAGCTGTTCATGAGGAGTTTGAAGGGAGATGCATTATCTTGGTACATCAGCCAAGATCCCAAGAAGTGGTAAAGCTGGGTAGGCATGGAGTCCGACTTTATGGACCGATTTAGGTTTAATACACAGAATGCACCAGACATGTTCTATATTCAGAATTTGAAGAAGAAGCCCATAGAGACGTTTTGCGAGTATGCTACTCGCCGGAGGTCCAAAGATTCTAAGGTCAGACCCGCCTTAGAAGAGGAGCAAATGAACAAGTTCTTTGTCCGGGCCTAGGACCCATAGTACTATGAGCGGTTGATGGTGATTGAGAACCACAAGTTCTCCAACATTATCAAGTTGGGTGAAAGAATTGAAGAAGGTATCAAAAGTGGTATGGTTACAAATTTCGAAGCTTTGCAAGCTACAAATAAGGATTTACAGTCCGGTGGTTTGTCCAAGAAAAGTGATGTAGGGGCCGTGATGGTTGCACAAAGGACCAAATCTCCCTTCAAATACCAAATTTACCCAATACCTCCGCTCACACACCAGCCAACTCCAAATTACCAAGCACCCTCACCCTCATACCAATCTTCGCCATCAACTTATCAGTCACCTCCACGTCTTACATTCCAACCTACTTCACCCAGATACTCCCAACCCACTCATGTCTACTAAACTTATAATGTTCAACCATCCCATTACCAATCACCCCCTGCACACCAAAACATCCCTAGACCTCGACCTAATTTCGATCGCAAACCTCCAAAATAATATACCGCCATCACTGAACCCATTGACCAGCTATATGAGAAGCTCAAAGCTGCTGGTTATGTCACCCGCATCCCTGCTGCAACCCCGAAGAACCCTTCTCAGTGGGTTAACCCAAACAAGTTCTGTGCATACCACTCCGGCATGAAAGGGCACACCATTGATGAATGTCACTCCTTGAAAGACAAGATACAGTCTTTGATTGATAACAAGATCATTGTGGCAAAAGAACCCGCTCCAAATGTCTGTAACAACCCTCTGCCAGACCATAAGGGTGGATATATCCATATGATTGAAATAGAAGATGACTGGGATCCCGAGGGATCAATCGGATTGATCACAAAAGGTGATGACCCAAAGAAACCAACAATTACTCTCAATCCAATCATAGTCCATATCCAACCGTCTGAGGACGCTGAGGTGAATATGTCTATACCTCTTGATTTTGAAGCAGCACCACCCGCAAAGATACCGGCACCAATTGAGGTTGAATTCGTGTCTCCAACAAATGAACCCACACCATTTGAGGTTGCAGTCTTTCCACCCAAGGCACATAATCCGTTCAAAGTAAGGATAGCCGCGCCGGTCCCATTGGTGATGTCAGCCATGCCACCGTTCTATGCAAATGTTGTACCCTGGGACTATACAGCCGAGGCGAGAAGGAAAGGCAAGGTCAGGATTGAAGAAACTATCGCAGCACAGGGTATGACAAGAACTGGTAGAGTCTATACCCCTGAACATCTAGCTGAATCTCACAAGCATGCCTCCAATCGACCACCCCTCATTGAGACAGGTACGGATGACCTTTGGAGGAAAATACAGGCCAAGGAATATTCGGTCACCGACCAGTTAAACAAGACACCATCACAAATATCCATTCTCTCTTTGCTACAAAGTTTCGAGGCACACAAGAATGCTCGGTTGAAGGTGCTAAATGAAGCATGTGTACCAAGCAACATCACTATTGGGGAAGTGGCTAATATGGTAGGATAAGTGCTGGAAAGTCACAAGATCACCTTTTATGAGGACGAGCTTCCACCTAAAAGGTTGGGGCACAAAAAGGCACTACACATCACCGTGCAATGCGAAGATTATTTCATTACCAAAATCTTGATCGATGGAGGTTCCAGTCTTAACATCTGTCCATTGGTAACACTCAAGAAGTTGGGTAAAGGACTGCATGCGATAAAGGATGGAGCAATCAATGTGAAAGCCTTCGATGGTTCTCAGAGGTCCAGCATTGGTGAGATTATTCTATGCTTGTAGATGGGACTGACCTGGTTCGAGGTTGATTTCCAGGTGATAGATTTACATGCATCTTACAACTTGCTGCTGGGACGACTATGGATTCATGCTGCTGGGGCCGTAGCATCAATGCTGCATCAGGAAGTGAAGTTCGAATGGAATCACCAGGAAGTGATCATTCAAGGCGACTGTAGCAGCCCTATATATAGTCGCCAGACCATTCTAGCGATCTAGGGAATGGGTAAAATCGACCACATTGAGCGGGTCAATGCTATCGACAAAGAAAAATGGTGGGATAGCAAAATCGAGAGTATCCTAAGTTGGAATGGGTACGAGCCTGGCAAAAGGCTCGGCAAGAACCTTCAAGGAATCCCTAAACCCATAAAACTCAATAAACATGGCACTACTTTCGGTTTGGGATATGAATACACCTGAGAAGAATTCAATAACTGGTCGCCGCCATAGCGCGGTCCTTACTACCCACTAGAGCAGCCAATACCGCATCTGGAGTCGACCTTCCAACAAGCTGACATTAGTTATGGGTCCAATGAAGAAGAAGCACTTGCAGCAGTGAAGAACCTATTTTTAGAGGACAGTGATATGGATTGTTGTGTTATTCTCGAGGAGGAGGAGGAGGAGGAGGAAGGCCCTTCAATACAGGTTGTGAGCAGAGGGGCACATCTCAAGAATTGGACCATCAGGACAACCAAAGCCCAACAAGCCTCGGGGTAGCAAGGCAAAAACAAGCATTATTCACCGTTTTATTTACTAAATGATTGTCTTCTCGCATTTTTCAGTTTTAGCAATAAGATCTTCGATGGTCAAAAACGGTTATTCAATTTATCTTAAACATGTTTGATTTTCTTATGAATTAATATTTATTGTTATCTCTCCTTACTTTACCCATACAATATTACTATTATTTATCTTGATGAACCAATGACTGTGACATGCATTGAGACAATGCAACAAACGGACATGAATTCAGAAGAAGATGACATACCTGACGAGATTGTCAAGGAAGTTGAGAATTTTGAGAACAGAACTAAGTCCAACCTGGACGAGACCGAAATTGTCGACCTGGGAGATGCAGAAAACGTCAAGGAAGCACGAATCAGTATTCCCCTATCGCTATCAGAAAAGAAAGAATACACATAATTTCTGAAAGAGTATAAAGACATATTCGCCTGGTCGTATGATGACATGACTGGTCTAAGTACGTTCATTGTGGCTCACAAGCTGCCAATCGATCCAATGTGTCCACCGGTAAAGCAAAAGCTCAGAAAGTTCAAGCCTGATATGAGTATGAAAATCAAGGAAGAAGTCAACAAGAAGATCAAAGCTAAGGTTCTCAGGGTAGTAGAATACCTGACATGGTTAGCCAACATCGTGCCAGTGCAAAAGAAGGATGGGAAGGTCAGTGCCAGTGTTATTCTCGAGGAGGAGGAGGAGGAGGAAGGCCCTTCAATACAGGTTGTGAGCAGAGGGGCACATCTCAAGAATTGGACCATCAGGACAACCAAAGCACAACAAGCCTCGGGGTAGCAAGGCAAAAACAAGCATTATTCACCGTTTTATTTACTAAATGATTGTCTTCTCGCATTTTTCAGTTTTAGCAATAAGATCTTCGATGGTCAAAAACGGTTATTCAATTTATCTTAAACATGTTTGATTTTCTTATGAATTAATATTTATTGTTATCTCTCCTTACTTTACCCATACAACATTACTATTATTTATCTTGATGAACCAATGACTGTGACATGCATTGAGACAATGCAACAAACAGACATGGATTCAGAAGAAGATGACATACCTGACGAGATTGTATAGGAAGTTGAGAATTTTGAGAACAGAACTAAGTCCAACCTGGACGAGACCGAAATTGTCGACCTGGGAGATGCAGAAAACGTCAAGGAAGCACGAATCAGTATTCCCCTATCGCTATCAGAAAAGAAAGAATACACAGAATTTCTGAAAGAGTATGAGGACATATTCGCCTGGTCGTATGATGACATGACTGGTCTAAGTACGTTCATTGTGGCTCACAAGCTGCCAATCGATCCAATGTGTCCACCGGTAAAGCAAAAGCTCAGAAAGTTCAAGCCTGATATGAGTATGAAAATCAAGGAAGAAGTCAACAAGAAGATCAAAGCTAAGGTTCTCAGGGTAGTAGAATACCTGACATGGTTAGCCAACATCGTGCCAGTGCAAAAGAAGGATGGGAAGGTCAGTGCCAGTGTTATTCTCGAGGAGGAGGAGGAGGAGGAAGGCCCTTCAATACAGGTTGTGAGCAGAGGGGCACATCTCAAGAATTGGACCATCAGGACAACCAAAGCACAACAAGCCTCGGGGTAGCAAGGCAAAAACAAGCATTATTCACCGTTTTATTTACTAAATGATTGTCTTCTCGCATTTTTCAGTTTTAGCAATAAGATCTTCGATGGTCAAAAACGGTTATTCAATTTATCTTAAACATGTTTGATTTTCTTATGAATTAATATTTATTGTTATCTCTTCTTACTTTACACATACAACATTACTATTATTTATCTTGATGAACCAATGACTGTGACATGCATTGAGACAATGCAACAAACAGACATGGATTCAGAAGAAGATGACATACCTGACGAGATTGTCAAGGAAGTTGAGAATTTTGAGAACAGAACTAAGTCCAACCTGGACGAGACCGAAATTGTCGACCTGGGAGATGCAGAAAACGTCAAGGAAGCACGAATCAGTATTCCCCTATCGCTATCAGAAAAGAAAGAATACACAGAATTTCTGAAAGAGTATGAGGACATATTCGCCTGGTCGTATGATGACATGACTGGTCTAAGTACGTTCATTGTGGCTCACAAGCTGCCAATCGATCCAATGTGTCCACCGGTAAAGCAAAAGCTCAGAAAGTTCAAGCCTGATATGAGTCTGAAAATCAAGGAAGAAGTCAACAAGAAGATCAAAGCTAAGGTTCTCAGGGTAGTAGAATACCTGATATGGTTAGCCAACATCGTGCCAGTGCAAAAGAAGGATGGGAAGGTCGGAGTCTTTGTCGATTACCGGGATCTCAATCGGTCCAGTCCGAAAGACGACTTCTTTTTGCCAAATATACACATCTTGATTGACAATTGTGTCAAGCACGAGCCACAGTCATTCATGGATTGCTTCACTGGCTGTCACTAGATCTGGATGGATGAGGAAGATGCTGAGAAAACAGCTTTCACTATGCCATGGGGAGTGTGCTGTTAGATGTCATTCGGCCTGAAGAATGCAGGGGCCACCTACATGAGGGTCATGACTACCATTTTCCATGATATGATACACAAGGAGATAGAGGTATATATAGATGATGTCATTATCAAATCCAAGAATGCCACTAACCACATGGAAGATCTGGGGAAATTCTTGAATAGACTTCGGAGGTAAAACCTGAAACTAAACCCCGCCAAGTGCGCATTTGGGTTCCTGCTAGAAAATTGCTTGGGTTTATTGTAAGCTGAAGAGGAATAGAACTGGATCCATCAAAAGTCAAAGTCATTCAAGAACTACCACCGCCAAAGAACAAGAAGGATATGATGAGTTTCTTGGGAAGGCTTAACAATATCAGCCGATTCATAGCACAGTCTGCAGTTATCTGCGAGTCAATCTTTAAGATGTTGAAGAAGGACACTGCCATCAAATAGACCAATGACTGCCAAAAGGCCTTCGACAAAATCAAGGAGTACCTGTCAACACCACTAGTCTTAGTCCCGCTCGAGCTAGGTAGACCCTTATTATTCTACCTTGCAGTATTAGATAGAGCTTTCGGCTGCGTTCTGGGGTAGCATGATAAAATGGGAAGGAAGGAACAAGGCATCTATTATCTCAGTAAGAAGTTCACCCCGTACGAGGCATAGTACTCTCTATTGGAATGCACCTGTTGTGCTTTGACTTGGGTAGCTCAGAAGCTAAGACATTACTTCTGCGCCTATACTATATATCTTATATCGAGAATGGATCCTTTGAAGTACATCTTTCAGAATCCCATGCCCACTGGCAAGCTGTCCAAGTGGCAAATCCTATTGAGTGAGTTCGACATTGTTTATGTAACTTAGAAAGCGATCAAGGTACAGGCACTAGCAGACCACCTTGCTGAAAACCCCATGGATGGAGGATACGAACCCTTGAAAACGTATGTTCCTGATGAAGAGGTATCATTCATAGGAGAAGACATTGCGGAATCCTATGACGGTTGGAGAATGTTCTTTGATGGAGAAGCAAACTTCAAAGGAGTTGTCATAGGAGAAGTTCTAATATCAAAAACCGATCAGCATTATCCGGTGTCTGCCAAACTCGGGTTCCCCTGCACCAACAATATGGCCGAATATAAAGCCTGCATTTTAGGGCTCAAAATGGCCATTGATATAAACGTTCAAGAGCTGCTAGTGATTGGAGATTCAGACTTACTTATACATCAGGTACAAGAAGAATAGGCAACCAAGAACTCTAAGATACTCCCGTATCTGCATCACGTACAAGAATTGAGAAAGATGTTCACAAAGACGGAATTCTAACATCCAGACAAGAATTTCATTAATCCCATTCCAGTGAAAATCCACAATCGGCCAGCTTATTGTGCCCATGTTGAAGAAGAAGCAGACGGAAAGCCTTGGTTTCATGATATCAAGGAATATTTGGCAAAAGGAGAGTACCCGGAGCTTGCAAATCATACTCAGAAATGCATGCTTCGGAGATTGTCCAACAACTTCTTTCATAGCGGAGGAATCCTGTATAAGAGGACTCTTGGTTTAGGATTATTAAGATATGTCAACGCAAAGGAAGCATCCAGGCTACTAGAGGAAATTCATGGTGGGACCAGCGGTCCACATATGAACGGTTTTGTCTTAGCAAAGAAGATACCCCGGGCTGGTTACTTTTGGATTACTATGGAGATAGACTGCATCCAGTATGTCCAAAAATGCGACCGCTGTCAGATACATGCAGACATGATAAAGGTACCTCCAAGTAAGCTTCACACAACAAGCTCACCGTGGCTATTCGTCGCTTGTGGAATGGATGTTATTGGACCAATTGAGCCTACCGCCTCCAATGGACACAGGTTTATCTAAGTAGCCATCGACTATTTCACCAAATGGGTCGAAGCAACGTCCTATAGAGCAGTAACTAATAAAGTCATGGCAGACTTTGTCCGCGACCACATTTTTGGCGATTCGGAATTCTAGAGTCAATTATTACTGATAATGGCTCCAACATCAATAGCGACTTGATGAAAGCTATGTGTAAAACCTTCAAGATCAGATATAAGAATTCCACAGCCGACAAGCCTCAGATGAATGGAGTTGCAGAAGCCAACAACAAGAATATCAAAAAGATATTAAGGAAAATGATAGAGAAGCATAAACAGTGGCACGAGAAGTTATCATTTGCTCTTCTGGGGTATCGCACCATAGTCCGCACATCAACCGGGGCTGCCTCTATATGCTGGTTTACGATACAGAGGCTGCCATCCCCGCTGAAGGGGAAATTCCTTCCCTAAGGATCATACAAGAAGCTGAGCTTGACGACACAGAGTGGGTAAAAAGTCGTTATGAGCAACTAGCCCTTATAGACGGAAAGAAAATGAATGCAGTCTACCATGGTTAACTCTATCAGAACAGAATGTCCATAGACTTCAACAAGAGAGTCAAGCCAAGACAGTTCACACCAGGGTAGCTGGTGTTAAAGAAAAATTTTCCGCATCAAGATGAAGCCAAAGGGAAGTTCTCTCCTAATTCATAGGGTCCATACATGGTTTATCGGGTTTTGACAAGACGAGCCCTCATACTTGCAAAAATGGATGGAGAAGTCTAGCGAAAGTCGATCAATTCAGATGCAATCAAGCGTTACTTGCCAACATCTGCTAGCAACACATACCAGTGATGTCCCATATATCACAATGCTCCCCATTAATCACAATGTCGCAATCTGCTATGAGCTAAGGAAACTCTACTATCATTTGTTATTTTATTTCTTGCATAAGGCTACCATTCTGCCTTCTGAGACTAAACGCTTTCTCCATCTGCATTTCAACTTGCATAAGGCTACCATTCTACCTTCCGAGACTAAACGCTGCCTGCATCTGCATTCTTGCATAAGGCTACTATTCTGCTTTCCAATTTGCATAAGGCTACCATTCAGTCTTCTGAGACTAAACGTTGTCTCCATCTGCATTCTTACATAAGGCTACTATTCTGCCTTCCAATTTGCATAAGGCTACCATTCTGCCTTCCGAGACTAAACGCTGTCTCCATCTGCATTCTTGCATAAGGCTACTATTCTGCCTTCCAATTTACATAAGGCTACCATTTTGCCTTCTGAGGCTAAGCTTTGCCTCCCATTTTCGGAGAAACTAAGCACTATCCCAAGCACTATATATTTCGCTTTTCTTACGGGCTAAGCTCTGCCCTTCAATTCACAAGACTAAGCTCTGTCTTGTCCGCATCATACTACTGCATCTTTCATGGGCTGAAATATCGCCAACTCATCCGAAGGCATCAAGTCACCATCTTTATAGCCCGAGAACACCATGTCATAGCCTGAGGATCTCTTTCAATCTTTTGTATATCATTATTCAAAGGCGTCATGGTTCGGAGGCGCCATCCTCATAGCCTGAGAACATCATTTCATGGCCTGCGAATCCCTTATCATATGCTTCATGTCCTAGGACATCCTTGTCTAAGGACATCATCCTCATCGTCCAAAGACAACATTCATGGTCCGACGAGAATTTGCATCTTGTTTAAATTTATGCTCAATATACGATTGCATTGTTTCTAATTATAGGTTAACCGGCGAGCAATGGCCATCCTGGCAGGAGCGATCCCACTCCAGTTCCTACAGCCATATCAGACCTTAATCATTCCCGTAAACCTATCAATCACCCCTCCCTAGATATTGCATCTGTTCTTGAAATATCTTCATCGGCATACTCCGCAGGTGAATCCCGAACTACATTCGGCTTGATTCATGTAAAACCAGGGATATGTAGGCAGCTCAGAACCCAGGGTGCAGCCTAAATCCTCTTCAAACCGTTTCCCTCGGTCAAAATTGGCCATTATTTCTTGACCCGGAAACTCTTTCATTCTTCCCGGGTAAAGAGGGGCAGCTGTTGATACCCAATTTTCCCCTATATATTTTCAATATGCAAATATACCTTGAAAATAGCATATGTATGCATATATAAGCATGTCCAAGTATTTTATTATTTTTCCATTATTTTAAAAGTTTTAAATTATTTATTTCCCCTTTTTATCCATAAAATCCCCAATAATTATTTCCAAAGATTATTATTTTGATAATTCCTCTATTGGATTTCAATATTTATGCCAAAATATGGCTAAATTAAATTTTACATATTTTTATAATTAAATTTAGTATTTTTAAAACTAAATTGCACATAATTGCAATATTAGTCATTTTAAAGTTTAATTATGTTTTATATGCATAAAATTGGGTCTTGTATTTTAAAATTGTTAAATATGTATTATAAATCATTTTAGCCTTTTAAAATAGTTTTCAGAAAATTATTTGCTATTTTTTATAATTTAAATGGGGAAAAATGACTATTTAACTTATAGCCAAAATTGGCTTTCGAATTTAGCCTAAATCAAATAGACCCCAACCCCAATTAAAAGACCGATCGGACCCAGGCCCAAACCCAAGCCATGCCTGACCCACCTACCCCATTCAATCTGGACCGTTGATCATTTAGATCAACGGTTCCCATTCTCCATTCCTAAATTAAACCAAATGACCCTCCCCCCAAACCCCTCTCATTCCTCACTCAATCGACTCTCATCTCTCTCTCTCTATCTCTAGGTCTCTCTAGAACCTTCCCCCCTCCCCTCCTCTCTGATAAAGTTTACCCACCTTCTCCGACCATCTCCTTGCCTGAACCCATGGTGGTCTCACTACCTATCAGCCTTATGGCTCCCTTTTGAACATGTGTCATCATTTTGGGGCCCTCAAGTGAACCAAAGGCGGTTCACTCGCCTCACATGATTTCCCATGCCATTTTCTGGCCATCTATGGACGTTCGAGTAAGATCTGTGGCTTTTCCGGCTAGATCAATAACTTTTCGAAGTTTTCTCACTTTTTCTGGGTTCTCCCAACCCAAACTTTAAAGATCTTCCCATCTTCTTTTAGATCTGCCTTAGATCTGCATATATTCTTGGTGTTTTTCTCAAAAGTTTTCCCGATATTTTCGAAGTGACTCTTTATCTTCAAGATTAGGGTTTTCTTAACCTCTTTTAAAAGACTTCTCCTCTGATTTTCAGTATTGTCATATGATTTTTGTGTTTAAACGGTTTGTTTATGTTTTTCTTCTACCTGATTCATCGTGTTGAAAACCCTAAGTATTTTGTGGTTTTGTCCGGGGTTCTTGAACTGTCTTTGTTTATTTTGTATGTATACTTGTTTCGATTGAGTTCATTATGGTTAGATCCTTTTGTTTGTTCATCTTGACTGATTCTGAATTCTTACCACTTTTTAACTCAGCTCTGTTAAAACCCTAATTTCTTAAATTTTTTCTTCACTTATTACTGTGAGTTTAAAGACTTTCTTTACTTGTTTCTGTGTGTTGGCCTGACCTTTTTTACCTGTTAGGTTGGTTTTTCACTCCGGTTCTATGTGTTTTCCATAACTACTGGACTTTGTTGATTACCATGCTTCGAGTAGTCCTTAGTCTACTCATTTCCCTTCTGCATGTTTATGTCCATCTAGTCTGCTTCTTTTGTTAATATGGTTGACCATGCATGGCTGATACGCCTGTTCGTTCTTCTCTATTTATATGTCGAAGTGCAGAATCATGACTCCCTCTTGATTGATCTTGATTTCCTTAAGTTACGGTTTGATTGCAAGGTTTTCTTACAAACCCCTAAAATTTTACTCGTTTGTTTAAGTTGATTGATTCCTTTCCTTCATTTGCTGTGATGTTTGTGAGCACGTGATTTTTGTTTCGCACGACAATCGCTCCAAAAGAAATAAAAAATAATAATTGGCCCTGCTGTACAATTTTCGGATTTCTGTGCGGCACTTTGTTGATTTATTTGTGACTTTTGCCCATTTTTATTTTTTCTTATTTATTTATTTAAAATACAAAATGTGTGTGTCAGGCGTAATTCGAACCGTAATCCGGTCGTTAAAAAAAGAAGAAAAATCATAAATAGGCATCTTCGTCCGTGATTTTGATTTGTTTGATTTTACCTGTTTTGAAATATTTTAGTGTGTGTGAATAATTGTATTGAGTGTGTATTTCATTTTTAATTTGATTTTTTGCTTAGTTTTGTTTTTAAAATAAAAAAAAAGAAAAGAAAAGAAAAAGAAATAATCTTCTTCCGGATTGGGCCAATTTATTAAAATTGGCCCAAAACAAACAACGTCCAAACCAGGCCTGCCCGGTCCAAGTCCAGCTGATGCCTAGAGAGTCCAAACGACGTCGTTTCAATCCAGTGTGGTCTGGGCCGTTGATCTCAGATTGATCAACGACCAAGATCACATTTCCCATACCCACGAACAAAACCTGACCCGTTCCACCCGGACCAACCCAAACCCCCATTAGTTGAAACGACACCGTTTCCCCTAAGCCCTTAGATCCAAGCCATTGATTTTAGTTGATCCAACGGCTGAGATTAACCCACCCATTCCATATATAAACCCTTTAATCTTACCCTGCCCCCCCCCCCCATCCGACACCCCAGCCTCCGTCTTCAACCTCATCCCCATCAAACCCTAGAGCCGCCCCTGTATCCCCCACCATGAAAACCGGCGGCATGAACGCCGGTGACCTTCACCTTAACACCATAGAACCCCTTGCCATCCTGAACATGGATCTGTTAACCATGTAGTTCGAATCCCTCCCCACCTTCTCGAATCTTCATTTGAAGATTCGAGTCAAAACTCGATCTACACAGTTTAACCCCAGCTTCACACCAGACACTCCCCAGACCCCTCTCGTGACCAAACCATACTTGGTTTGGTCCGAATCTGACCAGGGAGGCATGAATCCCGGATCTGAGTTTTGGAAATTTTGTAGTTCTTCGTCACTGGTTCATACCCGTTCGAGCCAAAGAAATTAAGGTCTAAGGGACCTTAATCGAAGTGTTTCTCATCTGAGAAACACTTCGATTAAAGTCCGTTCAGCCTTAAGAAAGTCTGTCCAAGTCCGAGTCAAGGTTTTTGATTTTTCAAGATTTGAGGTGAGTCTTGCTTTCTTTCTTTATTTTTGTTTGATCCATGTGAGTGATTAAATGTCTGTTCATGTTTTGTTTCATTTTGTGTCTTTGAATTTTTACCAACTTCCGTTTGTCCACTTTGCCTGAACCACTGTGTTTGTTTGAACCCCTCCTATTCTGATAAGGCATGTGTATTGGTTGTATTCCAAATTTGTACTGATTAACTCGAAGTATAATTCTGTTTAATCAGTATAAGTCGAGTCATGTGTCCCATACTTTTAAATGTCTGATTTTTGGCTACGATTGTGTATGTTAATGCTAATATAGTCGAGTCGACATGTGTCGTCAATTAGTTTCAGCTATCCGAACAATAACAAATCGACTTACTTCTGCTAAGCATTTGATGAGTCAATTAAGAACCAGTTTTTGTTTACTTATAGCTGTTGATTTGATCAGTAATGTAAAAAGGGATGTTTGGTTTAAATTCTGAATTGGAGGGCATGTGCACTCGTGCACAGCATGTGCATTGGTGCACCTCATATGCTTTGTGCACAACCTGTGGCCTGCATAAAGGTCTTTGTTAAGTTTTAAATAATTTGACAGCATATGCTGTCAGATAGATTCTACTGCCCATACCTTGCTTTAGTTTTAAAAGTATTAAACCTTTTAAAAGTTAAGTCTGCCAGGGAATGTTGATGGGGGTTAATACTTAAATAACTAATTGGAATCTGAAAATGAAAAAGGGTACATGGGAGGGGTACTGTGATATTCTAAACAGTCTGTTAAAAGGAGTAATGTGAAGGCTTACAAAGGGGGCACATTGAGAGATATAGAGAGAGGATATATATACAGAATCAGGGGGGAGAGAAAGAAGATAGACATGCTGTGAGGAGTTTTGAAAGAGAAAGTTTGAAATACATACAGAGAGACATACAAGGAGGGGGAACCTAGAGGATTAGAGGCTAGAGAACCCTGAAGATTTGAGAAGAGAAAAGACACACACTGTGAGGAATTTTTGAAAGAGAGAGTGGAAATACATACAGATATATACACACAGACAGAAATAGATAGAGGGAGGATAACACAGGAAAGAGGAACTGCATCTTTCCTCTTTGTCTTGATTCTCATCTGGCCGGATTTCCCTGTTCCATATCGATTTCTTTTGAGTTCTGTTTGAGATTTTTAGTTGTGTGTAGCATCAGTGCATCCCCAGATCTGTTTTGCCTAAATTCTGATTCATATTACCGGGAACTTGCCACACTCTGTCATCTTTCATTGGTTCCAGTTGCATCTTGCACTGGGATTTTGCTTTCTATTTGGTTACCTGCTGTTGCTGCTGCTATTTGGTTTCCTGCTGCTGCTGACCTTTCTGCTTCACTTCTTCTTTGCATTTCAGTATTCAGTGTTTTCCAGGTACACATTTCAAATCCAACTTTGGTGTTAACTGTAACAGTTCAAAAGCATGAAATGAAAGGAGTTTTCTTGAAGAAGATTCAGATGTCTGTTTTGTACTGCTTGTGATATACTGATTTCTGTTGTATAAATTGATTAGTGTGATTCAGTAGTGAAAGATTAGTTAGACAATACTTAATCAAGTTTAGCTTTTTGCATCTTAGTTTCTAGTTGTTTGCTAAGTACAAGATGTAATGGTATAATATATAGAAGGTGTGGATAATTGGCATAGAACTTTCGACTGGATTCCCGTCAACTAATGACATGTATAGGATAGAATATTCCCACCTACACAATAATGTTCTGTGTTATTTTCTTTCCATTTATCAGGACCGTTAGGCAACATATAGGTACATGTTCAAATCCCCATTAGTAACAATGCCTAGCATTCAATTTCCTTAACCAAGTTTAAATAAGTCTAGTTAAGCTCGATTCGAGAAAATGTTCGGATTAAGTATTTCATTCCATCCACCTCCATATAGCTTCTTTGTTCAACCAAAAATATTTCATAAGGTATGGCGTCTTTTCATTTTATAAGTGATTAGAAGTTGATAGTAATCCGTTTTTGGTCAAAACATATATTTCAATTAGCATACATCTCTCCTTCTTCTATTTCTGGAAACGAAAACAATAAGAAATGTAGTCATTGTAGGTTTTATCCTTTTTTTTCTAAAAATAATGAGACGAGCCTCGCCAAATAAAAGAAAAAATGCAAATTGCGGGGCCTTCAACAACTAATCATAATATTTAGGATTCGGGCTAGGCCGTTTAGTGAATCTCATGGCCTTCTCAGAGAATAATAACGCGTTAGACTCTTTAGGCGCGGCTTAATTAAATTACATTCTTAAATTCGGGTGCGCATTTATGTGACCCAAATTCAAATCTCAACGGAGTCGAAATGTGTTAACAACTACGGGTGCATTGATTGTGACGTGGTTCGAGATGCATTTTCACGACGTTGCAATTCTATAAAAATAAATGATAATAATAAAAGCGGTTTAAACTTAATAAAAGCACATAAGTCACAACATGTATTTAAATCAGATATTTAGCCATTATAACAATTTAAGCGACCGTGCTAGAACCACGGGATTCGAGGGTGCCTAACACCTTCCCTCGGGTCAACAGAATTCCTTACTTAGAATTTCTAGTTCGCAGACTTCATTTGGAAAAGTCGAAAATTTCCTCGATTTGGGATTCAAGATAAACCGGTGACTTGGGACACCAAAAACCAAACCTTTCCCAAGTGGCGACTCTGAATTAATAAATAATCCCATTTCGAATATTGTCACTTAAATTGGAAAAACTCCACCCGCGCATCTTACCCCTCAGGGCGGGCGCGCAAAAAGGAGGTGTGACAGCTCTGGCGACTCTGCTGGGGACGGTTACCCAGAACCACTGGTTCAGGGTTCAAGAATTCGAGCTTAGAATAATTGTTATATTTGGCTTTGTTATCTGATCTTTATTACATGTTTTTGCATAACGTGCTAAATGTTGTCTTTTACCGCTTTGATATTATCTGAACTATATATAAACTGTGTCGAAACCTTTCTCTTCTTACTTCCGGGGAGAAGCTCGCTGGTCGGGACTCCCTATTCTGTTAATGTCAATACTTAAAATAGAAAGAGGACGGACAAGTTACAAAGTCGGACGATCTCGCGGGTCCCCGGTACGTAGCCCCCTCCTCGACTCGAGTTGTCCGCTCGGGTGCACAGTCTAGAACAAATACCCAGGTTGCGAACCTAGAATAACTCGACTTCATGCCGGATCCCTAGTAGGAATGCTTATTTGCATCATGTTGCATTTGACTTAGGGGACTCAACACAGGGGTTGGGTCCGTCTAGGACAGGCAACCTGAAACGAAAAAGACCACCCTGCTGCATCCTATTTGTTTTGTGCATTTATTTGCTTCGGTTCTGCATGCTGACCGGTTTCTAAAAAAAAGGGGAAAAATAGCAGCGTAGGGAGATAATTACTTATTTTGAAAAAATAAAACCAATGTTCAAGTATTGTCAAAACCTCACCGGAATTTTTCTAAAAAAAAGAGAATAATAAAAAAAAATTTGTCTTCTTAGTTTAAGTTATTAAAAAAAATATATATATAAAATTTTTTCTTTTTATCACTTCCAAAATCAAAAAAGGGAGAAGGTATTTATTTTTTAAAAGTAAAAAAAAAAAACGGAAAATTCATAATTCAAAAAAAAATGTGTTGTTTCTTTCGTAGTACCCCGTAAATTCAGACTAATAGTCCAAATATTCCCTAAAAAAAATAATAATAAATATTTTCTTTAGTCTTTATCTCTTTTCAAAAAAAAATAATATATAAAAACGTATTCTTGATTTCTAGGTTTATTCGATTCTTCTATTTACGGTATGCCCGAACTACGCCGGTTTGATTCTCACCGGATGTGAGATACGTAGGCAACCCTCGTCGGGTTCAACCCCATTTTTCTAAATAGCCAAAATCAATAAATAAATAAATAAAAATGTGTCAAATTTTTAAAGAGTCGTAAATAAATCGGGTGACGCTGTTTTGTCATAAATAGCCGAATGTTTCCGAAAGGGACACCGGAAGGCTGACTTTGCATAAATAGCCACTTTTGGGTTTGTTTAGCATTTTTATCCAGTAGACCCACACAGCCTTAAAAATCTTCGCCCCCGAAATGTTTAAAGGCCGTGTTTAAAACTCGATCCCCTCTGTAAAAAAAATGAATTTTTTTTTTTTTTAGTTAGTTCGTTTTGTTAAAATCACCTTAATAAATGTGCAGGATGAGCACGATGCAAAATGAACATTTTTCAATAATGACCAAAATCTCTGTCAAGTTACGGCTATGGTGGAATGATCTAGGTGTTGAAGGACAAAATGAGGTTAAGAAATATCTGAAAGGTCTTGTGGGTCTGTTGGAAATCCAACCTCGGGGAGATATCATAAGGGCTTTGGTTACCTATTGGGACCCGGCGCACAATGTTTTCCATTTCTCTGATTTTGAACTCACCCCGACTTTGGAAGAAATGGCCGGATACATCGGGAATACTGAGCTTCCCTTGAGGGAAAAATACTTGGTCGCCCCAAGAGTCGTCACGGTACATCGATTCCTAGATTCATTGAAGATATCTAGAACAGTCCACAACCCGGATCTGGCAGCCGGATTTTGTACTCCATGCTTCATATATGATAGATACGGTCACAAGGGGGGATTCAATAATCCAATCAACAAACTGTGCAGCAAAGGAGTTCGTCAGAAGTGGGACGAGCACAGACGGGTAGCGTTCATGATAATGTTCCTGGATCTTCTGGTATTTCCGAGGAAAGATGGAAACATTGATTTGAAGATATCTGGGGTCGTCAGCACTTTACTCACGCAAAGTGACAGTACTCTCGCGCCAATGGTGGTATCTGACATCTTTCGAGCTCTCACAGCTTGTAAAGCTGGGGGAAATTTCTTCGAAGGTTGTAATTTGCTCCTACAGATATGGATGACCGAGCACCTCTGCCATCATTCCGAGATTTTGAGCCATGGTTCCCCGGAAAAGACCCGCATAGAAGAATCTTACACGAGAACCAAAGAGATCATTTGGCCCAAAGGAGTCCTGGCATGGACCTCGTTCTTGCAAGCTCTTACTGCCAGCCAAATACAATGGACATTGGGATGGTTGCCTGTTGATGAGATCTTATATATGTCGGCGGCTAAAACTCATTTCTTGCTGATGGGGCTTAAGAGCATTCAACCTTACGCACCCGGCCGAGTTTTGAGACAGTTCGGAAGATGCCAGACAGTACCTCATGAGAAAGATCTTAGCGCTCAAACAGTTGAGATAAGTCCTAACGGACAGTTCCCAGAAGCAAAGATTCGCCAAATCTGGAATGAGGGTCAACATTTGAAATCAGATACTTGCGTGCGGGATCGAGCCAAAGGAGAAACGGCGCCAGGTTACCTTGCATGGTATAGAAGGGAACTCGAGCATGAAAGGCCAGCTAAGAGACCCCACATCCGGGATTTCACCGAGTCATCGCAAAGGCATTGGGATTGGTTAGCAAAGGAAAGAGGCTATTGTGCCGAAATCAGCAGATTAAAGCAACAAGTAGAAGGCATGAAATACGAGCACAACGTGCAAATTGCCACCGATCTGGGAGAGCGTAACAGGTTAATTCAAGAACATGAAATGCTCAGAGCCCAGATCAAACAAATAAGATTGGATGCAGATAAACAACCAAGGCGTCGATCAGACGAGTGCCTGATAAAAAGGCTAAAAAGCGAGATCAGAGAATGGCAAAATGGTTTGGAGAAGTCTGAAAACGTCATAGCAGAGCTCAAAGCGCAGTGGGATACGAGAGCAGATAAGCATCGTCGATACCTGAATCAATTGGAAGGCGACCACGAGAAAACTGTTGCTAAAATAAAGAGAGAGATGGCTGCACTTGAGGTCAAAGCAGTTAATCAGGCCAAGGATTTCCAAATTGAGAGCAGATACTGGTACGACTCCATAGCCCAGATAAAGTTGGAAGTACGGCGACTGAAGCATCAGCATGTACAAGATGCTCAAGTCTTCATGATATGCAGCGATCAGATAAAACGCCTGCTCGTAGAGAAGAAGCAAACCAGAGATAGGATCAAGGCCATTGCCCATGCCATCACCAGACGATGCCTACGATGTGAGAACATGTCCAGCGTTACTGTCCTCTCGGCAGTAATGAGTTATGTCAAACAGACTATGCACGAGCTGGAGCAACTTGAGAGGGATCTCACGCCTAGGACCGCGGCAAGGCCGAACAATGCCCTGCGGACACCAATTTTCAAAACCATAATGCATTCATAGGTCAAATCTGTATCTTAGCATCTTCTGCTTGTTTTTCCCATCCGGGTGATTTTTAGTCTATTTTTGCATCTAGGTTTATTTTCAAAGTTCATATTTTCTTTTGCAAATGTAGTTTGTAATAGAACGTTTTCAACAATAAAGAGGTTGTTTCTTTTACGCTCATTTGTTGTTTTTCGAACTACGTAATGATCTGATTCACGTAGGCATCGTGATACGTAGGCAATCCTCATCAGATCCGGTCGCATTTCTTTTACTGCAAAATAAAAAAAAAACAAAAAGAAAAAAAAACAAAAAGAAAAAAAAAGGGAAAAGGAAAGAAAGGAAAAACTAATAAAAGGAAAAATGCCGGAATGACGCATGCTCTCGTAGCAAACATATAGTAATCCACTTAACTGTATAGGTGCATCATGCCCAACGTGAGATTAACTATCTGTTATTTGCTACAAATTAACCGTGCGTTTGTCGTTGAGTATATCCAGGGTTTTGAAAGGACGGTTGGTTTGGTGAAAGTCTGGCCTCGCACTCATATTTCACGAGGTCAAGGAGAAGTGTTCAACTACCTGTTGTTAGGGCCAGAAGAAGTACTCACACTTACTTCACCAGGTCAAAAGGAAGTGTGGAAATGTCTTCAGAAATTCCATTGCAAACGATCCCTGTTTCTGAGGAAAGCTCAATCTCAGCCGTCCTCACACCTGAATCCGCAACCGCGGAGGAAAATAAAATCCTACGGCTCCGCATGTTGGAAATGCTGGACGATTGGAACAATGGGAAAGAACCGCCAAGTGTCGTCCCCGGATTCCCTGAATTATTCTCCAGGTCAAGAGGGACTTCTAATGTCCCCATAAATTATCCTGCTACCTCATTCGGGTACCCAGCCACCTCGGCCTTCTCTGCTAGATCGCCTTCTGAGCCTCATCCCCGAATGTCGGCCACTGATGCAAGCATGAACATCTTTACTGCATCGCCTTGCCCAGTTACAGCACAGCCTACCACGTACAAGCCAAGCTTTGACTCATCCTCTTTTACATTCCAAGCACCATCGTTCTCAATGGAACCAACTAGGTTCGCTACCAGCACTAATCCTCTACCGCCTCAGTGCGAGCTCACACCAGGGCAGGATCCGAACCCCAGATTTGCAGAACAAAATGAGATTGCCAAAAGGATGAGAAGCCTTGAACAAAGTCTGAAGAATATGCAAGGATTGAGCGGACAAAAGAGCGTCTCTTACGCCGACCTGTGCATGTTTCCTCACGTGCACCTGCCAACGGGTTTCAAGACCCCTAAGTTCGAGAAATACGATGGGCACGGTGACCCCATTGCGCATCTTAAGAAATACTGCAACCAATTGCGGGGAGCCGGCGGAAAAGAAGAACTGCTAATGGCATATTTTGGGGAAAGTCTAGTAGGGATAGCTTCAGAATGGTATATGGATCAGGAAATGTCCCGATGGCATATATGGGATGATCTCGCCAGAGATTTTGTAAAACAATTCCAGTATAACATCGACATTGCACCAGACCGAAACTCTCTGTCGAATTTGAAGAAGAAACCTTCGGAAAGCTTTAGAGAATATGATATTAAGTGGCGTGAATAAGCGTCGAGAGTAAAGCCTCCCATGGATGAAATGGAAATGGTCACTACTTTTCTCCAGGCTCAAGAGTCTGACTATTTCCAAAACATGATGTCGGCCATGGGTAAGCCATTCGCGGAAGCGATCAAGATTGGAGAGATGGTGGAAAATGGGTTGAAAACGGGTAGGATTCTGAGTCAAGCAGCCATAAGGGCAACTTCCCAGGCCGTCCAAAGCGGGTCTGGAGGAACGACGAGGGGGAAGAAGAAGGAAGAAACGACTATGGCAGCCTCTGAAGCAAGGGAGTATCGTCATCCCAGGCCCCATTTTCGGGAAAGAGCCCCACAACACTATTACCCCCATTCAAATTTGGCATATGCTCATTAGCCTTATATGGTCATGAATGCCCAACCTTATAACCATCCACCACAACAAGCCAACCGAGGCCCAGCTCCACCTCCCAGAAATCAGCCTCCTTACCGTAACCACTATAACCCACAACCCCCGCAGAATAACTACCGCTCCCAGGAGCCACCTCGACGGCGGACTTTTACGCCCATTGGTGAACAATACTCTACTTTGTTCCCTAAGCTAGTCCAATTGGGTTTCTTGCAACCAATTCCCCAAACGAGGCAAAACCCAACATCGCCTTCTTATAAAGCCGGAGTCAGTTGCGCCTATCATTCAGGGGCCGAGGGACATGATACAAACGACTGCTGGTCATTGAAAAGAGTGGTCGAAAATTTGATAAAACAGGGGAAAATAGTGCTAAGGGACGAAGAGATCCCAAATGTGACTAACAATCCATTGCCCGCTCACAATAATGGGCCGCTGATCGGAATGATTTGTGAGGACAAAGAGTTCGACCCTGCTTTGAAAGCCATAATTGCCATTGTCGACACGGGGAAGAGGCCTGAAATAGACCAGAAACCAGAAAAGAGGGAAGAGGTCAAAGCTATAAAGAACAAGCCTGAAAAGAAGGTAGAGAAGAAAGTGGTACCTGTAAAAAATGAAGTTCTTTACATACCACGAGGTCGAGCTGAGAAGGCGCAGAACTTCGGGATCAAAAAGACAAAACCTATGTACGTGCCAAAAGGGGCCTATGTGGTCCGGGGGACGATTCAACCACCTCAGCTGAATGAGCCAGTGGTTATCGGACGCGTGCCACAAAAGCCAATGACCAACCCGTCCACAGTGCCGTGGAATTATCAAAAGACTTTGGTGATGTACAAAGGTAAAGAGGTCATGGGAGAACTTCCAAAAAATACTTTCGTTGGAGGGTACTCAAATACCCAAGAACTGAACAACGCCACACAAAGGCGCTTCCCTCCAAAGAAGCCTGTGAGTGTTGAAGAAGCGGAAGTGTTCTTCCAACAAATGAAGATGCCGGATTACGAAGCGATAGATCAGCTGCGCAAGCACCCTGAGCAAGTGTCCATGCTATCATTATTGATAAGGTCGGCCGAGCATCAAAAGATCTTACTGAAGACCCTGAATGAAGCATATGTACCAGTTGAAACCTCGGTGGAACAACTAGAGCGGATGACAGAAAGATTCTTCGCTGTCAACCAAATCTCTTTCAGCAAAAACGATTTACCCCCGGAAGGAGCAGCACACAACAAGGCCTTGCATTTAATAGTTAAATGCGAGGACTACTATGTCAAGCGGGTAATGTTGGATGGAGGCTCAAGCGTTGACATTTGCCCGCTCTCCACGCTACAAAGAATGGAAATTGGGATCGGAAGAATCCGACCCAACAATGTCTGCGTAAGAGCTTTCGACGGCATCAAGAGAGATACCATGGGAGAAATAGACCTGTTGTTGGTCATAGGACCAGTCGAGTTTCGAGTAACCTTCCAGGTGATCGACATGGACACATCCTACAATTTCCTCCTTGGCAGGCCTTGGATCCATGCGGCAGGAGTCGTGCCTTCCACTCTTCACCAGATGGTGAAGTTCGAGTACGAAGACCGAGAGATCGTGGTCCATGGGGAAGATGAGCATGCCATTTATCGGGACCCATCCATCCCGTACCTTGAACCAAGAGAAGGAAGCGAACATACGGTCTATCAAGCTTTCGAGGTTGTACTGGCAGAGCAGCACGAAGAGGGAATACCCTGCCCCCAGCCTTTCTTGTCTAACGCCTCGGTTATGGTGGCCAAAGAAATGATCCGGCACGGATTTAGGCCAGGGAAGGGACTTGGACGAACCCTTCAGGGAATAACAGAACCTATTACTTTGCCAGTCATCAAGAAACCTTTTGGACTAGGCTTCAAACCTACTCCAGCAGACGAAGAGTGGGCAAAGAAAAGGAAAAATGAGGGTTGGAAGGTACCTCAACCACTGCCGGATTTATATGCAACTTTCATCAGGCCGAAGTACGTTGAAGAAGATGATGAGGTCTTCATAGCTGAGGAAATCGAGGAGATATGTGGGGCAATGAGGGAAATGCTCTACGAGATCCACATGGTCCAACCAGGTGAAGGAACGAGCACTGCTGAGATGCTGTACATGGGGCCGAGCGCCCAACTCCAAAACTGGGAGGCCACGCCATTCCCGACTAGACGGAAGTCCGGGTAGACATGTCCTGCCACCTTTCCTGTGTCACAAGTTATCCCAGGACATAACTTGAACGTTTTCTTCTTTTCAATTGTTGCTTTGAATTCCTAGTCGTAAAAATTGTTGTCTTCCAACTTTCCAAAGAAAATATATATAAAAAAATCATCATTGCTTTCCTATTCTTTCTTTTGTTCTGATTTTTATTAGTTTTCCTTTTATCTTCCTTTTCAGTCCTAATAATGCGGCTTTAAATATGACATGCTTGCGGACTTCACGCCCAGATCACAGTGAGTTATTTAACTGCGAATTAATGAACCCAGAACCAGAATATGATGCGGAGGAGGCTTTTAGGGAGGTAAACCGAGAGTTGGAATATTTCGAGAATAAACCTAAGCCAAATCTGAATGACACTGAACCGGTAAACTTAGGAACCCCGGAAGAAGTCCGGGAGACCAAGATGAGCATTCACACGGACAAGAAGACGTGAGAGGCGATAATTCAACTTCTTTTTGAATTCAAAGACGTGTTTGCTTGGTCATATGATGACATGCCAGGACTAGGTGTTGATCTAGTGGTTCATAAATTGCCGATTCATCCTGATTGTCCTCCAGTTCAACAAAAGCAACGAAAGTTCAAAACTGAGGTCAGTGACAAGATTAAAGAGGAGATCACCAAGCAGCTGAAAACAGGAGTGATCCGGGTAGTCCAATATACAACATGGTTGGCGAATGTGGTTCCAGTACCAAAAAAGGACGGGAAAACTCGAGTATGTGTAGATTACCGAGATCTGAACAGAGCAAGTCCTAAAGACAATTTCCCGTTGCCCAACATCCACATCCTCATTGATAATTGTGCCAAGCACGAGATACAGTCTTTTGTAGATTGTTATGCTGGGTATCATCAGGTACTGATGGATGAAGAGGACGCCGAGAAAACTGCTTTCACCACGCCTTGGGGCACCTACTGTTACCGGGTCATGCCATTTGGTCTGAAGAATGCTGGGGCTACTTACATGAGGGCCATGACTGCCATTTTCCATGACATGATGCATCAGGAAATAGAGGTGTACGTAGACGATGTGATAGTCAAGTCCAGGACGCAGGATAATCACATCTAAGACTTGAGGAAGTTCTTCGAGAGGCTAAGGAAGTATGACTTGAAGCTGAACCCAGCCAAATGTGCTTTCGGAGTTCCGTCGGGCAAACTTTTGGGTTTCATCGTAAGCAGGAGAGGTATCGAGCTAGATCCAACTAAGATAAAATCCATCAGAGATCTGCCTCCCCCAAAAATAAAGAAAGACGTGATGAGTCTTTTGGGCAGGTTGAACTACATCAGTCGGTTTATTGCCCAGCTGACAAGCACATGTGAGCCCATATTCAAGCTGTTAAGGAAAGATGCGGCGATCAAATGGACACCTGAATGTCAAGAAGCCTTTGATAAAGTCAAAGAATACCTTTCGAATCCCCCAGTCTTGGTCCCTCCAGAACCAGGGAGGCCACTTTTCTTGTATCTGACAGTCTTGGAAAACTCTTTCGGCTACGTCCTCGGGCAACACGACGTAACCGGAAAGAAGGAGCAAGCAATCTACTACCTGAGCAAGAAATTCACCGGCTACGAGGCCAAATACACTCTGCTGGAAAGGACATGCTGCGCTCTCACATGGGTTGCACAAAAGCTGAGACATTATCTCCAAGCCCACACTACATTCCTCATAAGCAGGTTGGATCCTTTGAAGTATATATTTCAGAAACCAAAGCCTACTGGGAGACTGGCTAAATGGCAAATCTTGCTTACGGAATTCGACATAGTTTATGTCACCCGCACGGCGATGAAAGCCCAGGCGTTAGCAGATCATTTGGCCAAAAATCCGGTTGATGAGGAATACTAGCCATTGGATACCTACTTTCCAGATGAAGAGGTAAACACCGTAGAAGTGGTCTCGGAGGAAGCACATGTTTGGAAGATGTTCTTTGACGGAGCCGTGAACGCCAAGGGCGTAGGGATTAAGGCAATTTTGATCTCGCCTTCCGGTCAGCATTATCCCGCCACAGCTAGACTGCGTTTCTTTTGCACAAACAATACAGCTGAGTATGAAGCCTGCATTATGGGCATGCATATGGCAATCGATCAGGATGTCGAAAACTTACTGATTATGGGAGATTCTGACCTGATCATCCGGCAAGCTCAAGGCGAGTGGGAAACTCGGGATGTCAAACTTATCTCATACCGACAACATGTGGAGGACCTCAGCAAGCGCTTTACCTCAATAGAGTTCAGGTATATTCCGAGGTGTCACAATGAACTGGCGGATGCACTTGCTACTTTGGCTTCAATGTTACCCTACCCGGGCAACGCCCACGTCAATCCTTTGGAAATCCAAATCAAGGAAAGATACGGTTACTGCAGTGTAATCGAGGCAGGATCAAATACGCAGCCTTGGTACCATGACATCAAGAAATTCCTGAAGACACAAGAATACCCCGAGCACGCTACTGGAGATCAAAAAAGGACCATTAGGCGACATGCAAGTGGTTTCTTTCTGAGCGGCGAATTGTTGTATAAGAGGACCCCGGACCTCAATCTCCTAAGATGTGTCGTTATCGAGGAAGCGAGAAAGATCATGCACGAAGTACACGCAGGTGTGTGCGGACCTCACATGAACGGGTATGTCTTAGCGAAGAAAATCCTTAGAGCAGGTTATTACTGGATGACCATGGAAAAGGATTGCTTCAGCTTCGTTCGGAAATGTCATCAGTGTCAGGTGCACGGTGATTTGATTCATGCACCTCCCACGGAACTGCATCCCATGTCTGCGCCTTGGCCATTTGTCGCCTGGGGCATGGACGTCATTGGACCAATTGAACCAAAGGCCTCGAATGGACACAGGTTTATACTGGTTGCCATCGATTACTTCACAAAATGGGTAGAAGCTGTCACTCTCAAGTCGGTCACTAAGAAAGCCGTGGTGGATTTTGTACACTCAAATCTTATCTGTCGCTTCGGTATTCCTGCGACTATCATTACAGATAACGCAGCAAACTTGAACAGTCACTTGATGGGAGATGTATGCGAGCAATTCAAGATAACGCATAGGAATTCCACGCCTTATCGGCCAAAGGCCAATGGTGCCGTGGAAGCGGCGAACAAAAACATCAAGAAGATTTTGAGGAAAACAATCCAAAGTTCCCGACAGTGGCATGAGCAATTACCTTTTGCATTATTGGGGTACCGCACTACGGTACGCACATCGGTGGGAGCAACTCCTTATCTTTTGGTTTATGGGACCGAGGCTGTAATACCGGCAGAGGTAGAAATTCCTTCGCTTCGAATCATTGTCGAAGCAGAAATCGAAGACAGCGAGTGGGTCAAGGCTCGACTGGAGCAATTGACGTTGATTGATGAAAAGCGAATGGCCGCAGTTTGTCACGGACAGTTATACCAACGAAGGATGGCCCGTGCTTACAACAAGAAAGTCCGACCCCGGAATTTCGAAGTAGGTCAGCTGGTACTGAGGCGTATTCTGCCGCATCATGAAGAAGCAAAAGGAAAGTTTGCCCCAAATTGGAAAGGCCCATACATCGTAAGGAAGATATTGCCAAGAGGAGCACTGTATTTAGGTGATATGGAAGGAAATGACCCCGACATAGCAGTAAATGCAGATGCAGTCAAAAGATACTATGTCTAGATCATACTCCAGTGGTATTGACACATTTGAAAATGGCGAAGGTTTTATCCCCCACTACTTCCAAACACTACCCAATCCTCTCTACAAAAAAAAAACAAAACAAAACATTGATTGACGCCTGAACTACGTTTGACTTGATTCCGAAAGGATACGTAGGCAGCCTCTCCCTGAGGTTCAGTCACACCAACAATAAAATCCCATTCACCCAGAAATTGAAAACCGGGGCACGTCGAGCACTTGAGAATTACCAAAGATAGTGGGAAACCAATAAGCACCACGAATGGAAACTGGCACACTCTGAATTGAGAGAAATAAAACGAGAGAGTCTCAGCGGTGAAAACCTTCGGGCACCACGAGGCGACGAGAGTAGAGAAACCAAAATGAGAGAGCTTGTTTAGTAAAAACTCGCAAAGAGTGCTATCAAGCGATGACGGGAAGAGAAATGAGAGAGGTCAGCCAGCGAAAACCCGCAAAGGGCGCTGTTGGCCGAAAAAGAATGACGCCACCCCAAGAAAGCTTCGGCAGAATGCCACCAGTTTGGAATCACAGATCCGTTCTGGTTCAAGAAAACGCAAGCTCTTAGAAGGTCAGACGTCCAGTCCAAAAAGCATGTCATGTCATTTAAAGCCAGCGTTATCTTCCTCAGATAAGTCTTTCTCGTCCCGAAAAGGGTATTCCTTTTCTGATTTGTTTTCCCCTTTCTTTGTTTCTTTTCGAATCCCTTTTGCATTTTAACCCCGAGTTCAGGACACACCGGAAAGGACAGGTGGCATGGTTTGTTTGCACGGAATCCCGTCTCATGAAGGAAAGCGCCTCATCTCGTTGGTATGATTGCCCAAGCATGATGAATCATGACATTTGATGGTGTTTCAGAGTAAAGAGGAAAGAGAGAAATCTCGAAATCTTCCCCAGCAAGTCCGCCTTCGGACAAATCCCCACAGAGTCTCCCCCTGTACAAATCCCCACAGAGTTTCTCCTTTTGTACAATCCCCCACAAAGTCTCCCCAGTATGAAAAAAAAGAAGAAAAAGAAAAAAAAAGAAAAAAAAAGAAGAAAAAATCCCCGTTGGAATTTCATCAGCACATCCCCAGCGAGTCCTTTTGTAAATATTCCCCAACAAGCTTGCCCCAACAAACCCTGGGAAACCCGTTTTGAAACAAAAAAACCCAGCATACCCCATTGTACAGAATCCGCACAAAGAATCCACTTTGTAAATATTCCCCACAGGGCTTCCTTTTTGTACAAATTCCCACAAAATACCTCCAATAAAATCCCCGTTGAGAACCTCCAAGCAAAATGGGACACACAAAAAAAAAAAGAAAAAAAAAGAGCCTTACGAAGCAAGTCATCACAGAATCCGGAAATACAAGCCTGAGCAGTCTAAAGGTTTCTCCATTCGAATCAAATCAATGGCGGGACTTCGCAACAGAAAAAGAAACGCAACAAAGCAATTGGGAACGATCAAGGTCACCGAACCGACCGTCATTTCCGAACTAACAATTGTTCTTTGTCTGAAAAGTTGAAACAGGTATAATCCAAGACAACCGTGCAAGAAGCAGGTGTCGCCCAAAGAAGAAGGTACACGGGTACAAGAAACATTTTGGCAATAAGGAATTCACTTAAAAGGTAAGTTCCCGCAAAACTCCCTTTCATCTTCTATTAAAACAAGAAAACTCAAAAAATAGATCGTGTAGTATTCTCGAAGTTTATCCCCAGCCGATCAGCATTAGGGTTTTAAACCCTAAACTGAATTTTCCTTTTAATCAGCATTAGGGTTTTAAACCCTAAACTGAACTTTTTCCTTTTAGTCAGCATTAGGGTTTTAAACCCTAAACTGAATTTTCCTTTTAGTCAGCATTAGGGTTTTAAACCCTAAACTGAACTTTTTCCTTTCAGCCAGCATTAGGGTTTTAAACCCTAAACTGAGCTTTTCCATGCAATCAGCATTAGGGTTTTAAACCCTAAACTGAATTTTCCTTTTAGTCAGCATTAGGGTTTTAAACCCTAAACTGAACTTTTTTCTTTTTAGTCAGCATTAGGGTTTTAAACCCTAAACTGAACTTTTTCCTTTCAGCCAGCATTAGGGTTTTAAACCCTAACTGAGTTTTTCCATGCAATCAGCATTAGGGTTTTAAACCCTAAACTGAATTTTTCTTTTAGTCAGCATTAGGGTTTTAAACCCTAAACTGAACTTTTTCCTTTTAGTCAGCATTAGGGTTTTAAACCCTAAACTGAACTTTTTCCTTTCAGCCAGCATTAGGGTTTTAAACCCTAAACTGAGCTTTTCCATGCAATCAGCATTAGGGTTTTAAACCCTAAACTGAATTTTCCTTTTAGTCAGCATTAGGGTTTTAAACCCTAAACTGAACTTTTTCCTTTTAGTCAGCATTAGGGTTTTAAACCCTAAACTGAACTTTTTCCTTTCAGCCAGCATTAGGGTTTTAAACCCTAAACTGAGCTTTTCCATGCAATCAGCATTAGGGTTTTAAACCCTAAACTGAATTTTTCCTTTAGTCAGCATTAGGGTTTTAAACCCTAAACTGAACTTTTTCCTTTCAGCCAGCATTAGGGTTTTAAACCCTAAACTGAGCTTTTCCATGCAATCAGCATTAGGGTTTTAAACCCTAAACTGAATTTTTCCTTTAGTCAGCATTAGGGTTTTAAACCCTAAACTGAACTTTTTCCTTTCAGCCAGCATTAGGGTTTTAAACCCTAAACTGAGCTTTTCCATGCAATCAGCATTAGGGTTTTAAACCCTAAACTGAACTTTTTCCTTTCAGCCAGCATTAGGGTTTTAAACCCTAAACTGAGCTTTTCCCCGCAATCAGCATTAGGGTTTTAAACCCTAAACTGAATTTTCCTTTTAGTCAGCATTAGGGTTTTAAACCCTAAACTGAATTCTTCCTTTGTTCGGCGTTAGGGTTTTAAACCTTAAACTGAACCTTTCCCCAACTAGTCGGTATTAGGGCTCCAACCCTGAACTGAGCATGCATATCCTCTTTCATCAATTTTATGAACTTCCTGGCGAATAATTAACGAGATTTTCCTAGTGAAACTGGGGCAGAAAATTTCGTTCGTTTGTTTTTCTCCCGCAGGTCTGACCTCGAGCCACATGGATCGAAATGACCCACGAGATGACTCCCAGTTCGGAATCAAAGAAGAAAAGAATAAAAGAAGATGTCCCGAGATATCGGAGTAAATGGAAGGCAGATTGACTCCAACATTTGATTAAGGTCCTGAACCCTGCCGATCGCGCCTCACTCAGTATCCCAGAGGTTAAACGAGTCGCCGCGACTCGCAAGCATCAAGATTCAGATCGGAGTCTACAAGCAGAATCAGCTAAGACCCAAGATCAAGTCGTAAAAGAATCATAGATAGGAATCTTGTAACTAGCAGTTGACATGCATATAAGTAGTTAGTTCAGTTTCCAATTTTCGTTTGGTTGTAATAAGGCGGTCAGTGACGCAGCAGTGACAACAGCAACAGCAGTAGCAGCAAGCATTGCAATCCCATGGTAGTCCCAGCTACCAAAACTTCCCGAACTACATTGACCTGATTCCTGTTTAGCCCAGGATATGTAGGAAATCTTTGAAGCAAGATTCGGTCAGATCTTTCAAAAACATGCTTCATACGGAGTGGTCCATAGGCAAAAATCGCTCATACACGCTCACTTTATCTTTGCACGAAAACTCTTCGTGTTTCCGAACAAAGAGGGGCAGCTGTGAGCACGTGATTTTTGTTTCGCACGACAATCGCTCCAAAAGAAATAAAAAATAATAATTGGCCCTGCTGTACAATTTTCGGATTTCTGTGCGGCACTTTGTTGATTTATTTGTGACTTTTGCCCATTTTTATTTTTTCTTATTTATTTATTTAAAATACAAAATGTGTGTGTCAGGCGTAATTCGAACCGTAATCCAGTCGTTAAAAAAGAAGAAAAATCATAAATAGGCATCTTCGTCCGTGATTTTGATTTGTTTGATTTTACCTGTTTTGAAATATTTTAGTGTGTGTGAATAATTGTATTGAGTGTGTATTTCATTTTTAATTTGATTTTTTGCTTAGTTTTGTTTTTAAAAAAAAAAGAAATAATCTTCTTCCGGATTGGGCCAATTTATTAAAATTGGCCCAAAACAAACAACGTCCAAACCAGGCCTGCCCGGTCCAAGTCCAGCTGATGCCTAGAGAGTCCAAACGACGTCGTTTCAATCCAGTGTGGTCTGGGCCGTTGATCTCAGATTGATCAACGGCCAAGATCACATTTCCCATACCCACGAACAAAACCCGACCCGTTCCACCCGGACCAACCCAAACCCCCATTAGTTGAAACGACACCGTTTCCCCTAAGCCCTTAGATCCAAGCCATTGATTTCAGTTGATCCAACGGCTGAGATTAACCCACCCATTCCATATATAAACCCTTTAACCTTACCCTGCCCCCCCATCCGACACCCCAGCCTCCGTCTTCAACCTCATCCCCATCAAACCCTAGAGCCGCCCCTGTATCCCCCACCATGAAAACCGGCGGCATGAACGCCGGTGACCTTCACCTTAACACCATAGAACCCCCTCACCACCCTGAACATAGACCTGTTGACCGCTTAGTTCGAATCATCCCCTAGGTCCTAGAATCTTCATTTGAAGATTCGAGTCAAAACTCGATCTACACAGTTTAACCCCAGCTTCACACCAGACACTCCCCAGACCCCCTCGTGACCAAACCATACTTGGTTTGGTCCGAATCTGACCAGGGAGGCATGAATCCCGGATCTGAGTTTTGGAAATTTTGTAGTTCTTCGTCACTGGTTCATACCCGTTCGAGCCAAAGAAATTAAGGTCTAAGGGACCTTAATCGAAGTGTTTCTCATCTGAGAAACACTTCGATTAAAGTCCGTTCAGCCTTAAGAAAGTCTGTCCAAGTCCGAGTCAAGGTTTTTGATTTTTCAAGATTTGAGGTGAGTCTTGCTTTCTTTCTTTATTTCTGTTTGATCCATGTGAGTGATTAAATGTCTGTTCATGTTTTGTTTCATTTTGTGTCTTTGAATTTTTACCAACTTCCGTTTGTCCACTTTGCCTGAACCACTGTGTTTGTTTGAACCCCTCCTATTCTGATAAGGCATGTGTATTGGTTGTATTCCAAATTTGTACTGATTAACTCGAAGTATAATTCTGTTTAATCAGTATAAGTCGAGTCATGTGTCCCATACTTTTAAATGTCTGATTTTTGGCTACGATTATGTATGTTAATGCTAATATAGTCGAGTCGACATGTGTCGTCAATTAGTTTCAGCTATCCGAACAATAACAAATTGACTTACTTCTGCTAAGCATTTGATGAGTCAATTAAGAACCAGTTTTTGTTTACTTATAGCTGTTGAATTGATCAGTAATGTAAAAAGGGATGTTTGGTTTAAATTCTGAATTGGATGGCATGTGCACTCGTGCACAGCATGTGCATTGGTGCACCTCATATGCTTTGTGCACAACCTGTGGCCTGCATAAAGGTCTTTGTTAAGTTTTAAATAATTTGACAGCATATGCTGTCAGATAGATTCTACTGCCCATACCTTGCTTTAGTTTTAAAAGTATTAAACCTTTTAAAAGTTAAGTCTGCCAGGGAATGTTGATGGGGGTTAATACTTAAATAACTAATTGGAATCTGAAAATGAAAAAAGGCACATGGGAGGGGTACTGTGATATTCTAAACAGGCTGTTAAAAGGAGTAATGTGTAGGCTTACAAAGGGGGCACATTGAGAGATATAGAGAGAGGATATATATACAGAATCAGGGGGAGAGAAAGAAGATAGACAGGCTGTGAGGAGTTTTGAAAGAGAAAGTTTGAAATACATACAGAGAGACATACAAGGAGGGGGAACCTAGAGGATTAGAGGCTAGAGAACCCTGAAGATTTGAGAAGAGAAAAGACACACACTGTGAGGAATTTTTGAAAGAGAGAGTGGAAATACATACAGATATATACACACAGACAGAAATAGATAGAGGGAGGATAACACAGGAAAGAGGAACTGCATCTTTCTTCTTTGTCTTGATTCTCATCTGGCCGGATTTCCCTGTTCCATATCGATTTCTTTTGAGTTCTGTTTGAGATTTTTAGTTGTGTGTAGCATCAGTGCATCCCCAGATCTGTTTTGCCTAAATTCTGATTCATATTACCGGGAACTTGCCACACTCTGTCATCTTTCATTGGTTCCAGTTGCATCTTGCACTGGGATTTTGCTTTCTATTTGGTTACCTGTTGTTGCTACTGCTATTTGGTTTCCTGCTGCTGCTGACCTTTCTGCTTCACTTCTTCTTTGCATTTCAGTATTCAGTGTTTTCCAGGTACACATTTCAAATCCAACTTTGGTGTTAACTGTAACAGTTCAAAAGCATGAAATGAAAGGAGTTTTCTTGAAGAAGATTCAGATGTCTGTTTTGTACTGCTTGTGATATACTGATTTCTGTTGTATAAATTGATTAGTGTGATTCAGCAGTGAAAGATTAGTTAGACAATACTTAATCAAGTTTAGTTTTTTTGCATCTTAGTTTCTAGTTGTTTGCTAAGTACAAGATGTAATGGTATAATATATAGAAGGTGTGGATAATTGGCATAGAACTTTCGACTGGATTCCCGTCAACTAATGACATGTATAGGATAGAATATTCCCACCTACACAATAATGTTCTGTGTTATTTTCTTTCCAATTATCAGGACCGTTAGGCAACATATAGGTACATGTTCGAATCCCCATTAGTAACAATGCCTAGCATTCAATTTCCTTAACCAAGTTTAAATAAGTCTAGTTAAGCTCGATTCGAGAAAATGTTCGGATTAAGTATTGCATTCCATCCACCTCCATATAGCTTCTTTGTTCAACCAAAAATATTTCATAAGGTATGGCGTCTTTTCATTTTATAAGTGATTAGAAGTTGATAGTAATCCGTTTTTGGTCAAAACATATATTTCACTTAGCATACATCTCTCCTTCTTCTATTTCTGGAAACGAAAACAATAAGAAATGTAGTCATTGTAGGTTTTATCCTTTTTTTCTAAAAATAATGAGACGAGCCTCGCCAAATAAAAGAAAAAATGCAAATTGCGGGGCCTTCAACAACTAATCATAATATTTAGGATTCGGGCTAGGCCGTTTAGTGAATCTCATGGCCTTCTCAGAGAATAATAACGCATTAAACTCTTTAGGCGCGGCTTAATTAAATTACATTCTTAAATTCGGGTGCGCATTTATGTGACCCAAATTCAAATCTCAACAGAGTGGAAATGTGTTAACAACTACGGGTGCATTGATTGTGACGTGGTTCGAGATGCATTTTAACAACGTTGCAATTCTATGAAAATAAATGATATTAATAAAAGCGGTTTAAACTTAATAAAAGCACATAAGTCACAACATGTATTTAAATCAGATATTTAGCCATTATAACAATTTAAGCGACCGTGCTAGAACCATGGGATTCGAGGGTGCCTAACACCTTCACTCGGGTCAACAGAATTCCTTACTTAGAATTTCTGGTTCGCAGACTTCATTTGGAAAAGTCGAAAATTTCCTCGATTTGGGATTCAAGATAAACCGGTGACTTGGGACACCAAAAACCAAACCTTTCCCAAGTGGCGACTCTGAATTAAATAAATAATCCCATTTCGAATATTGTCACTTAAATTGGAAAAACTCCACCCGCGCATCTTACCCCTCGGGGCGGGCGCGCAAAAAGGAGGTGTGACAATGTTTCACCCCCACTGATTCCTTTCCCCAAATCAGTATATTCTGTACTTAGACTCAATCATATTCCCTGTACTTTTAGTACCCCTTATATGGTAAAAATCAATTTTTCTCAAACTGATTTTCTTTCCTTAATTATCCCTGTTAGTATCCGTTTGAGTTGTAATTCCCTGATTAAAAGGAAGTACTTGTATTTGGGATTCTAATTGTGATTACTTCCATATTTGTGTTAAACCTTTACTTGTTACCTTATTTTTCACTTATTTTTCAAAGCTATAAATACCTTAAGTCTTTCATTAACAAGACACGAACAATACTTCAGAACACACACGTCTATACTCAAACTCTCTCTTCTTTTTCTACTGCTTGTGTTACTGCTTTGTCTAGTCGGCTGAAAGTCAAGGCTAGACTGTGGAATTCTGATTGCTTTGCTTTTTCTGCACTTTTCTCCTTCAACTGATATGCTCCTAGTTCAAATTCTGAAACTCAAGTCTATGTGTTTCCTTGTCTGTCAATCCATGTCTCTTTCTGCACTGACTTAATGGCTCATGCTGTTTAATTTCACTTCTTCGTTACTGCTTTACTCAGCATGCTTAAAGTTCTGCTCTCCCATGTTAAAATGTAATCAGCATGTCTACTTGTTCTTGTTTATGTCCCTCGACTAGTATGTCTCCTTATGTACCTGATTAACATTAAGTCATGACTGATCATGTGTAATAGACCCCTGCATGATTACTCCTATACCATGTCCCTATTATAATTTTAAGCATTATTTCCCTATTAACTCTTTGACGTGGCTGTTTGTGCTCTGAAGACTAGTCATTCCCTACTTGCTCCTTGTACTTGCTGGTCTATATGCATATCTTCTCAACCATGATTATGTGTTTCTGATTTGGGTTCTTTATGTCCCCAACCCCTTACTTCCCCACTTGGGAATGGTAAGAATGATATTGTTCTTTGGATGTGTTCTGTGTTTGCTGCTCCTATTCCCTTCTCCTTTTCAGAAAACTATCCTGTTGTCTTTTGCAAACTCCCTTCAAACATGACTGTTTTCAAAACTGTTTTTTCCAACTCAATTCCTTTAAGTCTATGTCAACCACTCTCAGATACACTCTTAGATTACTAGGTTATGCCCCTTCTGTGTGAGCCTTGCCTTGGGACCTTTGAGCTCCCTCTAAACTTAAACACATAAAAGCTAGCCCGTCCACACTACACTCACTCTGTTTTGGTTGTGCAATCTGGGTGTGAGCACTGCCCGGGATCCCTTAAGGTCCTTAGGGAACTCTGACTCACCCAGATATGAGAAAGGCTATGGAACAATATTGCTACTTGAGGTGATTGATTATATAACTCAGAGAGGAAGTCCTAATCAGGCTTCCTACATTGTAACTTCTTATTTTCATTACTACTTATGTAATTTGCTCACATGGTCTGTAATAATTTGTAAACAAGTATTGGGGTGGCTAGTGAAAAGGGGTGGAGTAAATATGTATGCTATGGTTGTTAAAGTGTAGAAAATATGTTATTAGATTTATGCTCCTAATTGCACAATAGAAACCATGCTTAGAGCTCATGCATGCATTAGAAATCATGCCTTTAGGTCTCATGTTTATCGTTTCAGCATGTGCACTCTTACAAAACCATTTGTTAAAATCCGCCAGTAATTAGCACTTTACTATTATATTCTACGCTACCATGTGCATTTATAAATCCTACTCTTAGGAAATTCTGCAATCCTGCCATATGCATTTAGAAATACTGCTCTAGGAATTCTGTCTCATGAGTTTTATATATTTATCTTAGATACCATGTTTTAGGATCTTATTCGTACTTGCATTCACACTTAGTATAAACTGTTGATTATAAAAGAGGTAAAACAACTTCACACTTGACTATCCTGAATAAAAGCTGGTAATAATCTCTGCATTCGACTAAAATAGCATGCCTTTAGGTGAAAGACATCTCCAAACTGTTTTAATTATTCTGAATAGCTGTTGCATGTTATTTTGTGCCTAGGCAAGCCTTAGGTAATAACTTAAATAAAACTGGAACCGCCTTTGTTTAATTATCAACTGTTAAAACCAGTAGGCAAGCCTGATTCGGACTTCTTATCTGAGTCATATAATAAATCTAGTTCTGTTGCAACAACTTAGACCTCTGCTTTAGGATTCTGAATTCAGGCTTTAGTTGTGCATGAGTCATGTTGTATATGTACATTACTTGTGGAGGTATACCTGATCCTTCTACTTGTTTCTATGTTTTTCCCCTAAAAGCAATCCTATATGTTCTTGTTTGTCGCTTAGTATTTTGCCTTTAAACATGAGCGTTAGCCTAGAACACCCCCCCCCCTATAGGATAAGAGTCCCGAATTTCTCTGGGACTGATAGGGAGGGACGGGTAACAACATGCAATAGGGGTCGAGACTAACCTGCACTTTAATTACCTCCACGGGGTGGGAAAGGGTAGATATGGATATGATGACCGGTGAAGTAATACCACGTGTAGCCCCTCTTTGAGGAGTGTCATATCGGGTATTGCATTGATGTGATCCATATTATAAACAAACCTAGGACCCCCCCCCTTCTTTTTTATGCTTAAATTGTAATTCCTTTTCAAAGTTTTGTTTTTCATGCACTTGTGTACTTGAATTTAAATCCCCTACTATTTGAGCCAATACTTGCTTATTTGCTAATTGTACAAATTCATAAAAAGACTGTCTGGCCGGGAACTACACTAGTAGATCCTGAGGGGTGCCTAACACATTCCCCTTGGGATAATTTCAAGTCCTTACCCTGTCTCTGGTTACCAAACATAGTTAGAAATGAACCCTATAGGTGTCCTAATACCTTAAATCATTAGGTGGCGACTCTTCAAAATTGCAAAACCCCTTTCCCAAAGGAATAGAGTTGTCCCAACCAAAAATGTCATAAACCCGATTTCTGATTTGAGGGGAAAAGGGGGCGCGACACCATGTCCGCGTCTATCACCTGAAACTTTATATCTTTGATGACCCCTTCTGCAAATGTGGCAAGTAAAACTTTTCCTTTTCTAACAATGCTTGAATTATCAAACCTAAATAGGATCGTTCTTTTGGTATGATCTTATCATTATCTTGCATTTCATTTACCACCCTCAGTAAAATAATTTTCACTGAACTACATGGATCAATCAAAACTCGTTTTACATTAGTATCATATACAAGCAGGGATATTAGTAGTGCATTATTGTGGGGGTTCTTGTCTATTCTTCAAGTGTGATTGTCTCCCTTTCTCACAGAACAGATCAGTAAGATACCCTTGCTTCAATAAATGTTCGACCTCTTCTTGTAAAAGCCTCCAAGCTGTTGTTCTATGGCCATGATTATTATGAAACTCGCACAAAAAATCTGGGTTTCTTTTGTTTGGATCTGATCTCATTTCTTTCGGCCATTGCACCTTATCTCTCACACTCTTAAAACATCCGCCAATTTGGAGGTGCTAATGTTAAACCTATAATCCCATATTCTTGCTTGTGTACTGGAATCATTGCTTCAGGAATCCCGCTCCTTTTTGAACCTGGATGAAGAACTCGCGTCTTTTGTCTTGATCTTGAGCCAAATCATGCATTCTCTTGTTTAGATCAAGAGTCTTGCCCCGTAGGTCCCATGTATGGCTCGTACCTATTTTTATTGGACCTCCTCTCTATTTCAGTGCATCTCGAACCTGGTCTTTCTTCGGCCCTTGGCTATACGATCGTATCTTTTTCTATCTGCACCTTCATACTGTATCTATTGTACATATCGTTCCAAGTTGTTGTAGAGAATTCCCACAAACTTTCTTTCAACCTCCTCGTGGCTTCTAAACGTTTCTTGTTCAAGTTGCTCGTCAATGCCATAGCCACCTAGTTATCAGGTACTCGTGGCAACATCATCCACTCTCGTTGGAATCTATCTACGAATTCCCTAAGCTATTATGTACTCCCTTGTTTAACCTTGAAGATGTCTTCCATCATTTTTTCAACTTTTGAGCTCCCAAATTTGCTTTTATAAATGAATCTGCAAGCTCAGCAAAAGAATCAATGGAATATTCAGGTAAAAGATACTACCATGTTAACACTCCTTTCGTGAGTGTTTCGCCAAACGTTTTAACCAATACTGATTCGATCTCCTACTTGGTTAAATCATTGCCTTTCACGCCGGTAGTGAACGCAGTTACATGATCTCGAGGGTCAATCGTTCCATTATATTTGGGAATATCAAGCATTTTAAACTTTTTGGGAATTAGCAAAGGTGTTGCACTTGGCTTCCAGGGCTGCTGTGAATACTTGTCAATATCCACACTTTTGATCACATGAGGTATTCCAGGTATTTGTTCTATACGCTCGTTTTGATCCTTCAACTATTTTTGCAAAGTTAGCACTATACTTTGTAAATTAGAGTTATTCAGTGTACCTGACCCTTCATCGCTAGATTCATTAGGAATTTCTCCATTTTCAAAGTTATCAAGCCCTGAACACAGGTTCTCCAAAGTTGTTGTATTAACTAGCGGATGAGTTTGTGCAGCGTTGGGTAATCCTCTTATAAAAGCCTGCAATGCATTGTTTACGTATTCTGCAATCAAATGTTTTAAGGCATCCTGCTCCACAGTTTGGTCGTCTCCATGTTGACCATCACTGCGTGAAGTGGGCCTTTCAGGTAAACTTTCACGGGATTGTTGAGGGGATCCCGCAGGTACGTGATGCGGTGGAGATCCACCTTGTTGGTTCAGCTAGTTGTTCTCGTTAGCGGTTGACATATTTGGTCGTTAAAAATGAAGTTCGGAAAGTGAACAGATTATCAGATTTCCGGCAACGGAACCAATTTATTTAACCCCAAAAATAAATTTCTCATTCAATGCCAATGTCAAGAAGAAATTGGATTACTGATAACCAAGATTTACTTCACTTTCCCAATAATTTGGTGAATAAAGCAACAAATGGAAATAATTGAAAAAGTAAGAAAAATACGAAATAGAATGATAAACACTCCCAAAATCGCAGTTAGAACCTTGAGAATAAAGTAAAGAATGATTGCATAAATTTGAATAATAAATCAGATGATGTCATAAATAAGGTCTAAGTCCTTATATAGGAACATACAATTATAACGGTTTCCTTACTTAATTCAGGCTCACTAATGGTTTTAATCGCCTTGATTACCCGTTACCATATATAATAGAAGTATCTACGTCTAAAGATTTTCCGTAACCGTAATTCTGTATTGATTTTCCTTCCTTATTTATGACAGGTTTGTGCATCTTCCCTTCTTAACGGTCTTTATTCATTCTGCTATTGTTTCTCCTCTTACAGCTGTCAGATCCGGTTATTTTTTTAGTGGAACCCCGAGGATGTTCTTCCTGTGCCTTTTCACATTCTTTAACTCGTCTAATTAGGAATGTCACATGTCGCTATATTGATGGCACATGTATCATGGCTTGTCACCTTGATGATAGTTCGCGTGTCAAGCCTTTTTTTCCACTAATACTCCTTGTTCAAAAGTAGCTTCTGTTTCTTAAAAGGGATCCCTTTTCCTCTTGAATGTATGCTTTAACAGCAGCTATACTGTTGTGATTTTTAGTGCCATTTATACGGTCAAGTCCAAGTGAACGCCATTTGTAAGTATCATCTTAGAATGATGATCTGCATTATTTAGCTCACTGACCATGAAATTATGATAATAAAACACAACATAAGCATGTATCGAAGTTAACAACAGGACACAGTCCTTGATATCCACGTTTTTAGAAAGAAATAAAAAGGAAATAGAAAAGTAACAGGTTACCAATTTGAAAGTTTCCTATGAGACACAAAGAACATTACTAAAACCTAATCTGTAGCTAAGCAGTGTGAAATCTCTGAGTGGAGCTAAACTAGAATGTTACTTTTTTGACCGTGACAGGTCAAAGATATCATAACGTAAGAAATGGAAAATCTAAGGTACAATTTTCAAAATACAGAGAAATCACTTATACTATCACATGTTTGAATCTATTGGCAGGGGCGTAAATGCATATTTAAAAACTGACTAAACCAACCGAATCGTACCGTATCGTACTGAATCGATTTTTAGTTTTTTTTTTTTTAATAAAATTGCATGTTTTTATATAAATTTATAACCATACCGATAATTAGGGTATGTTTTTTATTTTATGAAAATAAACTGAAAAAATACCGAACCATACCGAATAAATTTACATGTGAAAAATATATCTATATATTAAGTTTAAAAATAATAAAACATTAAATTTTTCGTGGGTTTTGAAATTATGAAAATAATTACAAGCCAACAAGTAATAAACGCAAAATCATAATTCTCAAACCTATCATGCTACTCCCATCGAAAATAAATTATTTTCAGCATATCCACTAGCAAGACACAAGGTATTATAGTGATTATGAATAACAAATTATAATATATTCATTATATATTTTTCTTATGATTTAAATTTATCTTTTTCAATATTTAATCTTCTATAGACTTTATTCTTGAGTCTCAGTCCCGGTTTGATTAATATCTTTCCACTCGTGTGATTTATATTTTCTTTATATTAATTTGTTTAGTTTCTTTTACGCTATTGTAGAGTAGTTGATGGATCTATACTCTAGCCACCTTTCATATTTTCTTAATTCATCACCCTTAAAAATGTAAAAATGTCTAGAGATTTTGCTAAGTCCTATAAAAGTATGTATGTTACTGCATTCTACTGCTACTAGTGACTTTTATATGAAATTTAAAAAAATACCAAAAATTAACCGAACTGTACCGATACTGAAGAGAAACTGATATAATTGCGACGGTTTCGAAAGTCTAATTTTGGTTATACATAATAAATAACCGAAAAATTGGTATGGTACAAAATTTACAAAAGAACCGACCGAACCAAACCATTGACACCCCTATCTGTTGGTAATAGCTTAAAACTACAAAAAAGGAAGAAAAGAAGAGCATACCTAGTATTAGGGATGTACAAACCGAACTGCAAAATCGCATCAAACGGAAAAGCCAAACCAAATAAATTAATAAATCCAATTTGATTTGGTTTGATATAGAGTAAAAAAACCCAGAACCAACTTGACATATAAATATATACTTTTTATATATACTTTTAAGACTTTTCGTATAATTTTCTTTAAAAAATATCTAGAAATATTTGCGATATTCTTATGGGATGTAATATTTAGTTAAATATGCAGTGATCTATTTTTACTTATTTTAAATAATGGGATGTATAATCACTTTTGTCACGACCCAATTCCTCGAACCCAGTCGTGATGGCGCCTCTCGTGAAGACAAGGCTAGCCAGACCAAAACAGACCACCTCTTTTAAATAGTTAAATACCATAAGTAGTTCTAAAACATGATATAATAACCATAATTTGCGGAATTAATGATAACAACAGTAGAAACCATCCCGACACAGCCCAAACCGGGGTGTCACAAGTCATGAGCAACTAATAGTTCCGGATAGCAGTCTACTAGATACGAAATCCGTTACATAATTTCAAGAACATGAAAATAGTAAGATAAGGGAGGCACGGGGGCTGCGGACGCCAACAAATACCTCCTAATCTCTGAAAACACTTCCTGGACTGGGAGGATCAGCACTCAAGAGTGGACTTTGTGACGCCTGAATTTGCATATACGGTGCAGGGAGTAATGTGAGTACTCCGACTCAGTGAGTAATAATCATAAATAATGGCTGAAAGCAAGAAAACACGTAAAGGCACAAAGCAATTCTATATCAAGCAGTAAAATCACTTAAGGCAGTAAATCCATGAAGAAATCAAATGAAGTTCCTTTAAACCAAGTAAAACAGGTAATTTAGCAGGTGAATAACAAGTAGAAATCCGCCCCTCGGGCACAGTAACAATCACTCAGAACAGTATCAGCCCCTCGAGCTCACTCTCAAATCATGATGGGTACCCGCGCTCACTATGGGGGAGCAGACTCCGGAGGAGCCCCTTCCGGCCCAAGCGCAATATCAAGATGCATACCCGCGCTCACTGTGGGGTTGCAGACTCTGGAGGGGCCCCTTACGGCCCAAGCACTATATCAAGTCATCTCGTGGCAATAAAAAGTATCTCAGTCCCTCGGCCTCATATCACTCAGCATATCCTCACATATGTCCCTCAGCCTCATTCAGTCCGAAAATCATCACAAGCCCCTCGGGCATCAGTAAAATAGTAGTTCCCAGCCCAAAACATCCTTTAGAAATATCATTTAAGTTCAAATACGAATAAAAGTGGCTGAGTTTGTAAAACAATAAATATTAACAAGACTGAGTTCAAGTAATAAGTCAAACAGTGAGGAATTAGTGATAAAAATTCCTGGAGGGTTCAAATAGTTGGCATGAAGCCCAAATATGGCAATCAGCCCAAAACATGACGATAACAAATAAGTTTCAGTCAAATACGCGGTAAAATCATCAATCGGGACGAACCAAGTCACAATCCCCAGTAGTAAAAGACCACACGCTCATCACTCAGCGCATGTCTCACCTCAATACAGCACTACGATGTGCAATCCGGGATTTCAAACCCTCAGGGCATCATTTACAACCATTACTCACCTCGAACCGGCTAATTCTCTAGCTCGCGACGCCTTTGCCCCTCGAATTGGCCTCCACACGCGTCGAATCTATCCAAAATAAAAACGAATACGTCACAATATACTAGGGGAACAAAGCCTAAGCGAAAACAATCGAATTACCAAAAAAATCTAGAAATTGTCAAAACCCGACCCCCGGGCCCACATCTCGAAATTTGAAAAAATTCACAAAACTAGAATCCTTATACTCTCACGAGTCTATCCATACAAAAATTATCCAATTCCGATACCATTTGGTCCTTCAAATCATCATTTTATATTTTTTAAAGATTTCACAATTTTCTTCCCAAATTCCATCCCAAATCACGAATAAAATGATGAATTCAATGATAGATTCATGTACTCTAGCCAAATCTGAGTTAGAATCACTTACCCCGATGAATTTCTTGAAAAATCTTCAAAAATCGCCAAAATCCGAGCTCTCTAGGTCAAAATATCAAATAAAACCCAAAACCTCGTATTTATAGAGTACCCCACAGATTTCCACCTCTGCAGGCCGCACAAAATCGACCGCGGTCTGCACGAAACCAGTGCGGTCCGCACAAAAACGACCGCAGCCACACAAGCTTTCCTCTACAGTGACAAGATTTAGTATTTTGGCCGTCACTTTCGCTACAGATGTCCAAATTGCAATATCTTTACGTTTCTGGAAACTAGATACGAAGGGCTACAACTTTCATTTTTGAATCATCTCAAATTTCCTTGTAGATCATAAGATATGAGCTTCCGAAGTAGGACCAGTGGAATGTTCTTCACCGCGGCCGCACACCTTTTTGTGCGGTCCGCACAGCACATATCGCGGCCTGTGCGGATCGCACGGGTGAGTTCCGAGGCCTGCAACCCTTCTGGACCTGCTACAGCTATGATTTTCGGCCTAAAACATCCCGGAACCTATCCAGAACTCCCGGAACTTCAAACCAATTGTACCAACGCATCCCATGACATCGTTCAAACTTGTTCAAAACTTCAAAATGCTCACAACAACATCAAATCACCAATTTAACATAGGATTCAAGCCTAAGAACTCCAAGAACTGTTAAATTATGCGTTCGATCAAAAAGTCTTTCAAATATTGTCTGAATGACCTGAAACTTTGTACACACATGCCAAATGACACAACGAAGCTACTGCAACTCTCAGAATTCCATTCTGACCCCTATATCAAAATCTCGCCTATCAACCAGAAATGCCGAAATCTGAATTTTACCAATTCAAGCCTAAACCTTCCACGGACCTCCAAAATGCATTCTGATCACGCTCCTAAGTCCCAAATCACCTAACGGAGCTAACCCAACCATAAAAATTCTGATACGAGATCATATACAAACAAGTCAAATCTTGGTCAAACCTTTCGAATTTCAAGCTTCAACTGAGAACTGTTTTCTTCCAAATTTCATTCTGATTACCCTCAAAACCAAAACCAACGATTTATATAAGTCATAATACATCACACGGTTCAAGTCATGCCCGAAAACTGGCGAGCGAAATGCAAAAGGCAAAACGACCGGTCGGGTTGTTACATTCCTCCCCCACTTAAGCATACGTTCGTCCTCGAACATGCCCAGAGTTGTTCTAAAAGTCAACCAATCGCTGAATAACCTTACCATGCATATACCCGGGGGTGATCCCACGTCACCTTATCTCACATAGGTTCGATAACATAATATAACTAAATTTTCACAATTCATCCTAGTCCATAAACCATAGAACCATATTTCCTCTTCTGAAATCATTCACATGATCAGAATCTCACATCTATTTTTCTGAATAAGCCCGAACAAGCTGTAATCACCCATCTATGCTATCTCTGGTGCAATCACATAATATACCACATAACTCAACACTTGTAATGATAACTTCTAATCACAGCAGTTGCACACAACATCCGCATACCGATAGAAAAACTCTTATCAACTAAAGTCTCATCCCAACACTTTCATATACTGCCAATGATCACTAAGACACGCGGTAAGCCATAACCATTTCCTAGATCAACCATTCATGAAGCCAACACTTCCTTGGCAAATACCACAACAAATTTCTGAACCGAAGCTCGATACTATCCTTCCAACATGCTGAAATCGAATCCGTTCGTATTCATTAATGAGCCCAACAATCTCCTATAATCCACCACACTACTCTGGTGATATGACACAACAATATAGGCCTAAGACACAACTTGCCTAATACGCGCACCAATAAGCAACGGTCCGAACATACTCAAATCATGAAAATGACTCAAATGAAAGAGTTGTACCTCAATCTCACCAGTACCCCCACAACACAAGGCTGAGAACCCGTCTTACATCACAGGAACAGAACACACGAATCTAACCCACAAGGTCATACCTCCACATAACTTTGTTGCGATGTGCGATCCTATCCAACATTGCTCCACATGAACCACCTTAAGTCACTATGCTCGAAATCGACAACCACGTACAATTCGATGTCTGGAACCAAAGCAAATCATCATACCCACGGTAAAGCAAATAACATACACCACAATAACCCGAAAGGACGTAATCGATATTCCATTCACCGAGCAATACCCAATCACTCTTCCCGCTCGACTTCCACTATAAACCCCAATAGAAACGCACAATATGTGCCCATAACCAACAAATCATAACATCTCGCAACATAGAAAGGTAACTCATGGATCTCCCCAGATTACTAATAAGCTCAATAACAATCCAATCAACACACCCCTCAATAGAACAATTCAGAGCCAACCAAGCCAGTTCAAATTAGAACATGCATCCACATTGGCCTTCCAACGAACTCCTTATCACAAAAATCCTCGAGATTCTCTTCAACTCCTTTAACTCTGCTGGTGCCATACGATACGGTGCCCGACATCAAATCAGTATCGAAATCAACAACCTTGCCCGACGACATGCCCGGCCACAAGAAACATATCTGAAAAGTCCCTCACCACCGGAACTAAATCAATGGTAGGAGCCTCTACACTGACATCCTCATGAAATCCTAAATAAGAAAGACAATCCTTCCCAGCTGTCCGCTAGGCCTTCGAAATATAAAACTACTCCACCAGGGCATATCCTACACACCTCGCCACTCAATCCGTGGCATTTTCAGCATAGCCAACAATGTCGCCTTAGTGCAATAGTCCAGAATGACACAATACGGAGACAACCAGTCTGAACCCAATATCACATCCAAAATCTAACATACAAAGCAACAAAAGATCTATTCGGGTCTCCAAATCCCGATAGTCACTAAACGGTGCTAATACACACGACTCCCAACCACAACATAGCCTGAATATGAGAACTTCCCATCTTCAACTCCATATGGCCCATGAATCAACATATCTGGTTCCAATTCCGTCGTCCGAATACATACCACACCTCAAATACCCAATCATTCCATGAGAGGAAATCTAGAATTCCTCTATGTCACCAAGCAAACTCGAATATCAACAGTCGATATAACAAGAAAATGCTGCAATACTACCGAAGTATCATCAACTTAATCATGTTGCCCTTTCTGAAACATATGCCCTCGTCAAATCACCCCAAATTAGCAATGCCATTTCCTTAATCATCCGAAGACACTTTCTCTAATTATCTTAAGCTTGTTCCTTTAATTATTTGAAACTGCCCGCTGCCTAAGAGTTGTGACCTTCCTTTCAGATCTGAACCGCAACCTTACACACGCGATTCTCAATCCTTCACAACATACTGCATAACTCGTACCATCCTAGCATAACCATGAGAACTTCATATCCCTTCTGAACCACAAGCAACTATGCATTCCACTAGCCAAGAACTCCCCATTGATCACATCTAGAAGAGAACCACTATACATCCCATGCTCCTCACGCCAATAGGAAAAAATATACCTCTCTAACTATGGTGGAAACCATCTAGAACTCCCCGAATTCCTTTTGCATAACACTAACTCATCAAGACTGAATCCTTCTAACTCAACCGAGCTACGCATGTCACTAAAACCAAAAAGAATTGCCGCGAAACACCTACAGAGACTCGTTACCTCGAAAACACCCAAGGAACTAATCATATCCTTACCATACCAATCTGGCCTACTCCCACGCTATCCTATCTATTCGAGTTTCCCTCTGATCTACCGTTAGCTTGACACTTCTTCTTGCTACCACGCCATAATTCCTCATCCCAGACTTACCATGCGAGACCCAAGCATGAAACCACACTGTCTAAGGCTCATAAGCCGCTGAGTACTCTCTTAAATTTTTTCAAAAGAACCATGTTCAAAATACCTACCCCGAAGGGACCTTTGCAAATCTGGAACCATTACCTTCCTAATACCGTTATATAGAATCCCATAGTTAATGTAGAAAGTACCACACGTCTTGACATTTTCCAAATGAAAGCTCAGTTCCTAACCACATATACAACTTTAAAATACCCAATTGCTACATGTAGAATCTTGAACACATTAGAACCATTCTCGAGAGTCATTCACTCTATTCAAACTGCAATTAGTCTGATCAAATGAACCGAATAACTCGTGCCTCATTGGCACTCTAAACCGTAGAATGTAACCTTATCCCAATACAACCATGCAACTTCTTGCTCTATGCACTGAGCCCTATTGCCAATAACAACTCAAGACATCCCGTGATTCTCACACACCTATGAAGCATAATATAATCTTCATCAAAATTTTCATTTACTCGATCCATCCTCGGTCTCAATTTTCGCAAGCCATAACTGATTCACCAGCACACTTCAAACTAGAACCAACATAGCACCTAACCATACAATCGCCTAATTAATAGTGGGCTCCCCCACTTGGCTCGAAGCCATAGATCAGCACACACTCAATAACTCATAACGATTATACTCTATTGATGCCATGATACCATAGTGAGATTAAACTCAAATCTTTTATAAGCCTATGAAAACACAGATCATCTAGAATTTTAACTCCTTTGCAAATCTCGCATTCCACTCTCGCAACAGTTACACCCACACTCTAAGCGACCCAATTTAAATTGCAACACATATCCTTCACTCGCAAATGAGATCTTCTAACAGACACATAAGGATCGTACAACCTCAGAACATTTCGCAGGAGACAACCCACCTGCTTTGCCTCTAACTAACATTTCTGTATACCTTCCACCATCATAAACTGTACGCAGTCACTTAGTCCTCCTGAGTCTGAACTCATACCGCAACATGAAATTTACTTCACTCACAATTGGGAAACATGAAAAGATCCTTCACACGCCCATAACTCGGGTCTATACCTCGAATCAAGATGGAATTCAAGCACCTAATAGTGTTTCTATCCTCTAGCAGACCTTCTCGTCGCTTCCAAATCATGTGGATACATCTCGCAGTACCAACATACTCATCACATAGTTATCCAGCCGTCACTTCCACTAGTAGGGATAATACCTAACATATACGTTCAAAAATACTTGCTCACACAATCAACACCTCGGTGCTCAAGCTATAGGCAAAGATCCGGCCTCAAGTCCTCCAGACTGGCCCAACATCAACTCACAAAGATCACATCTCGTCCCTTGATCGGGGAATCACAAGCCATCGATGCACATCTGATACTGAGCGCTCATGCGCGCATACGAACGCGTGGAAGGAATTCAAAGAGTTACATTTCAAGTTGAATCAAGGACGCACGATAAGAATTCAAGAATGTGAAGTTTTCCTAAAGGTTTTGCAGCCTCTCGAGGATAAATACAGATGTCTCCGTACCGATCTGCGAGACTCTACTAAACCTGCTCATGACTCATGAGACCTATGTAACCTAGGCTCTGATACCAACTTGTCACGACCCAATTCCCCGAACCCGATCGTGATGGCACCTCTCGGGAAGACAAGGCCATCCAGACCAAAATAAACCACCTCTTTTAAATAGTTAAATATCATAAGTAGTTCTAAAACATGATATAATAACCATAATTTGCAGAATTAGCGATAACAACAGTAGAAACTATCCCGACACAGCCCAAACCGGGGTGTCACAAGTCATGAGCAACTAATAGTTCTGGATACCAGTCTACTAGATACGAAATTCGTTACAGATGTTCAAGAACATGAAAATAGTAAGATAAGGGAGGCACGGGGGCTGCGGAGGCCAACAGCTACCTCGTAGTCTCCGAAAATACTGCCTAGACTGGGAGGATCAGCACTTAGGAGCGGACTCTACGATGCCTGAATCTGCACACACGGTGCAGGGAGTAATATGAGTACTCCGACTCAATGAGTAATAATCATAAATAACGGCTGAAATCAAGAAAACACGTAAATTCACACGCAATTCTATATCAAGCAGTAAAATCACTTAAGGCAATAAATCCATGAAGAAATCAAATGAAGTTCCTTTAATCCAAGTAAAATAGGTAATTTAGCAGGTGAATAACAAGTAGAAATCCGCCCCTCGGGCACAGTAACAATCACTCAGAACAGTATCAGCCCCTCGGGCTCACTCTCGGTACAATATCAGCCCCTCGGGCTCACTCTCAGTACAGTATCAGCCCCTCGGGCTCACTCTCAAATCATGATGGGTACCCGCGCTCACTGTGGGGGTGCAGACTCCGGAGGGGACCCTTATGGCTCAAGCGTTATATCAAGCCATCTCGTGGCAATAAAAAGTATCTCAGGCCCTCGGTCTCATATCACTCAGAATATCCTCAAATATGGCCTTCGGCCTCACTCAGTCCGAAAATCATCACAAGCCCCTCGGGCATTAGTAAAACAGTAGTTCTCAGCCCAAAACATACTTTACAATTATCATTTAAGTTCAAATACTAATAAAAGTGGCTGAGTTTGTAAAACAGTAAATATCAACAGGACTGAGTTCAAGTAATAAGTCAAACAGTGAGGAATTAGTGATAAAAATCCTCAGAGGGTTCAAATAGTTGGCACGAAGCCCAAATATGGCAATCAGCCCAAATCATGACGATAACAAATAAGTTTCAGTCAAATATGCGATAAAATCATCAATCGGGACGGATCAAGTCACAATCCCCAGTAGTAAAAGACCCCACACTCATCACCCAGCGCGTGTCTCACCTCAATACAATACTACGATGTGCAATCCGGGGTTTCAAACCCTTAGGACATCATACAACTATTACTCACCTCGAACCGGCTAATTCTCTAGCTCCCGACGCCTTTGCCCCTCGAATTGGCCTCCACGCACGTCGAATCTATCCAAAATCAGAACAAATACGTCACAATATGCTAAGGTAACAAAGCCCAAGCGAAAACAATCAAATTACCACAAAATTTCAGAATTTTGTCAAACCCGACCCCCGGGCCCACATCTCGGAATTTGACAAAATTCACAAAACTAGAATCCTTATACTCTCACGAGTCTATCCATACAAAAATTATCCAATTCCGATACCATTTGGTCCTTCAAATCATTATTTTATATTTTTGAAAGATTTCACAATTTTCTTCCCAAATTTCATCCCAAATCACGAATTAAATAATTAATTCAATGATAGATTCATATACTCTAGCCAAATCTGAGTTAGAATCACTTACCCCGATGAATTTCTTGAAAAACCTTCGAAAAATCGCCAAAATCCGAGCTCTCTAGGTCAAAATATCAAATAAAATCCAAAACCTCATATTTATAGAGTACCCCACAGATTTCCACCTCCGCCGGCCACATAAAATTGACCGTGGTCTGCACGAAACCAGTGCGGTCCGCACAAAAACGACCGCGGCCGCACAAGCTTTCCTCTGCAGTGATAGGCTTTAGTATTTTGGCCATTACTTTCGTTACAGATGTCCAAATTGCATTATCTTTATATTTCTGCAAAATAGACATAAAGGACTACAACTTTCGTTTTTGAATCATCTCAAAATTCCTTGTATATCAAAAGATATGAGCTTCCTAAGTAGGACTAGCGGAATGTTCTTCACCGCGGCCGCACACCAATTTGTGCGGTCCGCACAGCACATACCGCGGCCACACTTCTTTTTGTGCGAACCGCGCGGGTGAGTTCTGAGGCCTGCAACCCTTCTGGACCTGCTACAGCTATGATTTTCGGCCTAAAACATCCCGGAACCTACCTGGAACTCCCGGAACTTCAAACCAATTGTACCAACACATCCCATGACATTGTTCAAACTTGTTCAAAACTTTGAAATGCTCACAACAATATTAAATCACCAATTTAACATAGGATTCAAGCCTAAGAACTCCAAGAACTCTTAAATTATGCGTTCGATCAAAAAGTCTTTCAAATCTCGTCCGAATGACCTGAAATTTTGCACACACATGCCAAATGACACAACGAAGCTACTGCAACTCTCAGAATTCCATTCCAACCCCTATATCAGAATCTCGCCTATCAACCGGAAACGCCGAAATCTCAATTTCGCTAATTCAAGTCTAAACCTTCCACGGACCTCCAAAATGCATTCCGATCACGCTCCTAAGTCCCAAATTACCTAACGGATATAACCCAACCATAAAAATTTCGATCCAAGATCATATACAAACAAGTCAAATCTTGGTCAAACCTTTCGAATTTCAAGCTTCAACAGAGAACTGTTTTCTTCCAAATTTCATTTCGATTACCCTGAAAATCAAAACCAACGATTTACATAAGTCGTAATACATCACACGGGGCAAGTCATGCCCGAAAACTGGCGAGCGAAATGCAAAAGCTCAAAACGACCGATCGGGTCATTACAACTTTCGAATCTTGTCTTCGTGAGATACGTCAATCTCCTTGTTCTTCCATAGTCATATGTCAAGATCTATTAAATTCTTATTTCTTTTTCGAATTTGAAATGTTCGATAATTTAAAATTAAATAGAACATATCATTATATAGGTATCATATTGATTTTTATGTTTTACTATTAAATTCAATTAACCTTGAAAGTGTACATCAACGAAAAATTATTGTCAGACGACTAACAAAATAACTATCATATATAACTAAGAAAATTCTCCCATAAGAATATGTTAATAAATCCTACGTTTGTCAATTTTTACTTAACCTATATTTTCTTATCAAAAATTTAACAAAGTAAACAAAAAAAATCCAAAAACTCGACAAAATCGAATCAGTCCAAATTGATATAGTTGATTTTGTTTGGTTTGATAAAATCATATCAACCCTGTCCATATACACCCCTACCTATTATATGAATGTTACTCTAGTACTTTGATCTCTTGATTTCTCTCTTCCTTCTCTAGTTCTCCTTCTCCCATTGAAAAGGCTAAACCCCAAACCCTACATATAGAGACTGGAGTATCATTTATTATTGGAAAGTGGCCAAAATAATGCAAAATCTGAGATTCAGGAATCCCCAATTAAAATTGACGATAGCGAGGACCCGTTAGTTGACGATGCATTTTGTCATCAGCAAGTGGTGGCCAACAAGGCCCCTTTCCCTAAATATATTGGGAAACGAAGAGGACAGGTTTGAAACTCATTCGATAATCTTGTCCTGAAGGTTTTCAACTTATTTTCCAAAAAGGAAAATATATATTACATATCCTAATCGTCAAACCTACATTAACCTGTAATTAATTCCTTGCTACTACTATTTAATTCTTTTAATTTTAAGCTAAATAAATATTGCACAGACATACATGTATTTGGATTTATACCTCAAATTATGGGGCACGTGAATCCATAGTCTCTCCGTCAAATTAATTATTTATATATATATATATATATATATATATATATATATATATATATATATATATATATATATATATATATATATATATATATATTCGTTAAAATTGATCTAATATTATTTGTTAGCACCCATGCTTCAAAAAGACTAAATAGTGCACGTGGTTGAATATTGGATTATTTACCCAAAAGAATAGGGATCGAATAATTCTTTTCTTTTTTTTCTACTGGTACAACCATGTTGTAGATGTAACGACCTGACATGTCGTTTTGAGCATTTGTACTTCGCTCGCTAGTTCTCGGGCATGAATAGCCTTTTATGATGTATTATGACTTATGTAAATCATCAGTTTTTGTTTTCAGGATAATCGGAACAGATTTGGAAGAACAATTCTCAGCTTGAAGCTTTAAATTTGACATGCTTGGCCAAGTTTTGACTTTTTAGTGTTCGATCTCGGATTTGGATTCTTATTATTTGGTTAGCTCCGTTAGGTGATTTTGGACTTGGGAGCACATCCAGAATGTGATTCGGAGGTCCGTGGTAGATTTAGGCTTGAATTGGCAAAATTGGAAATTTGGCGTTTCCGGTAGGCAGTGGAAATCTTGATATCGGGGTTGGAATAGAATATCTGGAAATTTGAGTAGGTCTGTTATGTCATTTGTCACATCTGTGCTAAAATTCAGGTCGTTCGGATGAGGTTTGATAGGTTTTTGCATCGTTTGCAGAATTCGGAAGTTTGGAAATCCTTAGGCCCGAACCTGAGGGTGATTTAGTGTTTTGATGTTATTTTGAGTGTTCCGAAGGTTGGAATAAGTTTGAATAGTGATATGTGACTTGCTTGTATATTTGGATAAGGTCCCGAGTGCCTCGGGATGAATTTGGGTGGTTGTCGGAAAGATTGGCATTGAGTTGATGCTGCTGATTTTGCTACTTCTATCCTTTCCGCATCTACGGATTGGAGATCGCAGGTGCGAGGTCGCAGATGTGATAAGGAGATAACAGGTGCGTAAATTGGCCATAAAGAGAAGAACTACAGATGCAGTGTGTTGGACGCATCTGTGGCACCGCAGGTGCGGTGCATGGGGCGCAAATGCGGGCCTGGCATTTTAGTGGAAAACGCAGGTGCGGTTGGTTGGACCGCAGAAGCAGTTGCGTAGGTGCGAGATTAGGATAGCAGATGTGGAAGTTCTTGGCAGAAAGTATATATGTTCCCCTTCACAAATTTCAATCATTTTCACCATTTTTTGGATGAGTTTGGAGCTCCAAGCAGTGATTTCAAAAGGGAATCGAGGGGTTTCAGTGAGGTAAGCTACTTGGGATTTATATTTTGTGTTTGTGATGATTTTTCCACTACTTAATCATGAAATTAGTGGGGGATTTGGGGTGAAGTTGAAGGATTAGGGCTTGAGTTTTTGAGAGCATTGATTGGGGATTTGAGGTGCCATTTCAGGTCCGATTTTGATGATTTTAGTATGTATAGACTTCGGGAGTGAAAGAAATTTCTAGTTTTGCAATTTTTGTTGGATTTCAAGATGTAGGCTCGGGGCCGGGTTTGAGTTGAATTCGGGATGTTTGGTCTAATTTGATTATTTTCATATGGAATTCATTCCTTTAGCATATATTGATGATAATATACTGATTTTGGTTAGATTCGAAGCACTTCGAGGCCGAGTCGAGAGGCAAGGGAATTGCGAGTTAGATTTTTGTATGGTTTGAGGTAAGTAATGATTGTAAATCTTGTCCTGAGGGTATGAAACCCCAGATTTCACATTGTTTCACCATTTTTGAGTGACGTACATGCTAGATGACGAGCGTGGGGGCATGCACCAGTGGGGATAGTGACTTGGTCCGTCCCGTAGCGACTATTAAGTTGCGTATTTGACTGAAAACTATTTGATACTTATGTATTTTAGAAAGTATTACTATGTTGTGGGCTGAATGCCATATTTGGGCCTCGTGCCAAGCTGTTTGGACCCTTAGGGGCTTTTTACTACTATTCCTCACTGTTTTGATTTAAAATCTATACACAGTTATGTTGTATCTTACTGATTTCATAACTTAGTCTTATTTACTCCGTTTTGATGCATAAAATGATATTTTGGGCTGAGCACCCTGTTTAATTGATAGCCCGAATGGCTTGAGAGGTTTTCTAACTGAGTGAGGCCGAGGGCCTGTGTTGTGAGGATATTATAGGATCGGGCTGCGCGCCATAGCATGTTGTACTTATTTATGATATATTAGAAGCCGAGGGCCTGTTCTATTATGCCATGAGATGGCTTATTATAGCGCTTGGGCTGTAGGAGCCCCTCTAGAGTCTGTACACCCTCAGTGAACGGGGGTATTCTGAGTGAGTGATATAATGTTTCCCTAGGGGCTGTTCTTGATTCATGTTGTGCCCGAGGGACTGATTACGAGTGATTATAAGGTTGCAGGTTGCTCGAGAGGTTGGTTCTGAGATATGTTATGCCCGATGGGCGGTTTATGATACATGTTTACCCGATGGGTTATTTATGATTTTCATCATTTTTACTCTAAGATCCAATGAACCTCATGTTAAAATAGTTAAAAGACATTTTTAAAGGATTTTTACTGAAATTAGATTTTAACTAGATAATTAGATTTATATACTATTTTGAAAACATATTGTACTTACTGTGATGCTATGACGTGAATTTATGTGTTTCTTACTATTCAATCTTTGTTTACTTTTATTACTTACTGAGTTGGCATACTCACATTACTCCATGCACCTCGTGTGCAGATTCAGGAGTTGTTGGACGTGATAGCGAGCGCTGATCTTTCATCCATCGGGATATTCAGAGTCGGCAAGGTAGCTGCATGGTGTTCGCAGTCTTGCTCTTCTCCCTCTTATCTTCCTTATACTATATTAGTATTTTCCAGACTATGATAGTCTTAGTTTTATTCAGACAGTACTTAGTAGATGCTCGTGACTAGTGACACCCCGATGTCGGGCCTTTGTTCTTTTTGCACTGGTTATTTAGACTTAGACTGTGAATTTTTATTAAGTAATAGATTTAAACATCCTTATTATGAAATATCGATTTGTTTTGGGATTGTGTCGGGTGGCCTAGTTTCATGAAAAGTACCATCACGATCGGGTTGGTTTTGGGGTAGTGACAAGTTGGTATCAAAGCCTAGGTTACATAGGTCTCACGAGTCATGAGCAGGTTTAGTAGAGTCTCGTGGATCGGTGCAGAGACGTCTGTACTTGTCTTTGTGTGACGACCCGGCTAGTCGTCTCAAGAATTAATGCCCCGATCCCCTATTAACTACTTTCCCCGAGTTTATTTCTTCTATTTTGATTTGCCAGGATATTTGGTTTTAAGTTTCGGAGAGGTTTGGGACACTTAGTCCTTAAATGATAGTTTAAGTGTTAGAAAGTTGACCGTAGTTGGAACAGTGTGAATACAGCCACGGAATGGAAATTCGATGGTTCCGTTAGCTCCGTTGGGTGATTTCGGGGTTAGGAGCGTGTTCGGAGTGTGTTTTAGAGGTCCGTAGCTAATTTAGGCTTGAAATCCGGAAGTTGAATTTTTGAAGTTTCCGGTCCGATAATGAGATTTTGATCCGAGGGTTTGAATGGAATTTTGGAAGTTGGAGTAGTTTCATAGTGTTGAATGTGACGTTTCTCCAAAATTTCAGATCATTCAGACGAGGTTTGATAGACTTTTTGATCGAAAGTGTATTTTGAGAATTTTGGAGTTCTTAGGCTTAAATCCATGGTTAATTCGAGGTTTTGATGTTGTTTTAGGTGTTTTAAGGATTGTTACAAGTTTGAATAAGGTATTAGATGATGTTTGTGCTTTTGGTTGAGGTCTCGAGGGTCTCGGGGTGATTTCGGATGGTTAACGAGAAGTTTGAGGAAATGTTGCAGCTGCTGTATTTTTGCTGCTTCTAGTATTTTCGCATTTGCGATTTGGGGACCGCAGGTGCGGCACCGCAGAAGCGGTGGAATTACCGTAGAAGCGGTACCGTATCTGTGGATTGGGAGTCACAAATGCAGAAGTTGGCTCTTTAAGTGAAAGTCGCGGATGCGACATTTGTTCCGCAGATGTGGAAACTGCTGGGCATTATTTTAAAAGGGGTTCCGTGACTTGGGGTTTATTTCCACCATTTCTAAGTGTTTTTGGAGCTCTTTGAAGGGGATAGAAGAAGGATTCGAGTGGAATCTTTTGGATGTAACATCCTAGACTTTATAACTCGTTTTTATGTGATTAAAGACCTAATTAGTGGTGAAAATATTTGGGAAAAATGGGTAATTAGGGCTTGAGTTTAAGAGACCTTTGAATGAGGATTTGATTGGTTATTTGGACTCCAATTTTAGTGTTTTTGTTATGTATAGACTCGTGAGAGTACGAGGTTTTTGAAAATGTAAATTTCACCCGATTCCGAGATGTGGGTCTAAGGGGTATTTTGGTCATTTTACCTAATTTCGCGTATTAGCTTAGAATTTAAATGTAGAATCAGTTACTTGAAGTATTATTTACATTATGAAATTGAATTGAATAGATTTGGGCCATTTGGAGTCGAGTACTGGTGGCAAGACCGCGGTCTTGGTTTGATTTTGAGCCGGTTCGAGGTAAGTGGCTTGTCTAACCTTGTGTGAGGGACCTTCCCTTAGGATATCATATATTTGATAATTGAAATGCCTTGTACGTGAGGTGACGAGCGCGTACTTGAGCTAATTGTTGAAAATCCGATTTTTCCTTAATTATTTCAATTGAGTTCTTTTTCCTGTTTTATTCTACTTGTGAATTTAGCCTGTTGCTAGTTTAGAAAAGCATGTTTAGTTGACTTAATTACCTATTTGCTCAACTGCCTTAATTGCATTACGTGAAGCATGTTAGTCTAGAATTACCTGTTTACTTGGTACGAAATTTAGCTTAATTGGGTATTCTTCTGTTGCTGCTGTGTGTTTTTACTTTGGGACTGTGGGACGACATCCCGGGATATCCCCTGTACGTATTTATGATCTGAACTGAGGTGTGGGATACCAAGAGATCCCTGGTACTTATATTGAGGATACCAAGAGATCCCTAGCATATATTGAGGATACGAAAAGATCCTCAGGATACCAAGAGATCCCTAGCATATATTGAGGATATCAACAGATCCTCGGGATACCAAGAGATCCCCGGTTATCATCCTTGTTATGAGTGGTACTTCCTTGTGGTTTGCCTTCATCTATGTTTCCGTTATTGTACTCTTATTATCCTGTATAGATTCTTATTATAGATTCTCAATTGCACTACTTATCTTATCCTGTCATCTTTATATTTTATTTAACCTCAGTAGGGCCCTGACCTTCCTCGTCACTATCCAACCGAGGTTAGGCTTGGAACTTACTGAGTACCGATGTGGTGTACTCATGCCCCTTCAGCACATGTTTTTCATGTGCAGATCCAGGTACTGCTACTCAAGCCTATTATTCTTGAGGAGGCGACTGCTCTAGAGACTTCAAGGTACATCTGCCGCATCCGCAGACCGAGAAGTCCCTTTCTATTCCTTCTTTTAGTATTTAGCCCTTATATACTTTCTTGTTCTTATTAGAAATTTTGGAGTTAGAGTTATGTAGTATTGACCTTAGCTTGTGATTCGTGGGTTTCCGGGTCTTGGATTTATGTATTGGTATTGAGAGTAAACATGGTGTAAGTCGAGCGGTACATTTAAATACTGTTACTACTTTATTTCTATTTTAAATTGTTTACTTCCGCAAATTTTGGTTTTCTTCCGCAAATTAGGCTTACCTAATCGTAGAGACTAGGTTCCATCACTATGGTTCACGGAGGGCGAACTTGGGTCGTGACAAGTTGGTATCAAAGCTCTAGGTTCATAGGAGTCATGGATCACAAGCTGGTTTATTAGAGTCTCAATGATCGATACGGAGACGTCTGTACTTATCTACGAGAGGCTATGTAACTATTAGAAAAATTCCACTTCATTTGATTTACTTGTCGTGCGATATTTTGACATCACAATTCTAAACTTCTGTCTTCTATTCTCTCACAAATGGTGAGGACACGTGTTACCCAAGACGATCAGGCACCCGCGCCCCTACAGCAGCCGTCAGAGGTCGAGGCCAGGGTAGAGGCCGAGGACGCGCACGTGGTGCAGCCAGAGCACCTGTGCAAGCTGTCGCTGAGGTACCACCAGTAGTTCCAGTCGGAGTCCAGGCACCTGACACGCCTATAGCTACCATTACTCCAGCTCTCCAGGAGACTTTGGCACAGTTCATGAGCATGTACACCACTCTAGCTTAGGCAGGATTGCTTCCCCTTGCTGCAGCCACATCTCAGGCCGGGGAAGGACCACAAACTCTCGCCGCCCGCACTCCTGAGCAGCGAGTGCATGTTGAGCAGGTCCCTGAGATAATTCTTGTACCTCCTGCAGTGCCAGTTCATCCCGAGGATAGGGCAGCGGCTTCCGAGGAGGAGCAGCTGAGGCTTGAAGGTTCAAGAGGTACAAGCCTCCTATATTCAGCGGCCTAGCATCGGAGGATGCTTTGGGATTTCTAGATGAGAGTTACCACATTCTCTGTACTATGGGTATATCAGGATCGAGCGGGGTTTCCTTCACTACCTTCCAGCTTCGAGGAGCCACCTATGAGTGGTGGCACACCTATGAGTTAGATAGTCCGGATGAGGCTGCTTTACTGACTTGGACTTAGTTTTCAGATCTGTTCCTGATCGAGTATGTTCCTCAGAGCCTCAGGGACGTACGACGCACCGAGTTTGAGCATTTGCACTAGGGTGCTATAACTGTCTCAAAGTATGCTGTCTGTTACACCAGTTTGGACCAGCCTTGGTTTGTACTATCCGTTAGAGGGCTCACCGGTTCATTGAGGGGCTTATTCCCAGCATCAGGTCTAGCATATCTCGTAAGTTGGAGATGGATATTTCTTATCAGCAAGTGGTGAGCATTGCTAGGAGGATTGAGGGTATGCATGCTAGGGAGAGAGAGGAGAGGGAGGCCAAGAGGTCTCGAGAGTCGGGCTATTATTCTAGTGCCCGTACCCCAGCCGCAGGTCATCAAGGTAGGGGTTATATGAGTCGCCCCGTTCATTCAGCTCTTCCAGTAGTCAGTGGTGCTCCAGCTCCTCCTAGGCCTCAGGAACCTTATTATGCACCTCCAATTTCCAGCGCACCTCCTACACGGGGTGCTTTTAGAGGTCAGTCCAGTAGACATGGCCCGAGCCAGTCATAGCCACCACGTCCTCCCAAAGCTTGTTTTCAGTGTGGCGACACACACCACGTGGTGAGGGATGCACCTCCACAGATTTCTTAGCCACAGCGTGCCCCGTAAAGTTCTCAGGCTATGGTTACAGCTTCAGTTGCTACGCTACCTGCTCAGCCAACTAGAGGTGGAGGTCGGGGTGGTAGTGGTCGCCCTAGAGGGGGAGACCAGGCCCGATACTATGCCCTTCCTGCCCGTACCGAGATGTTGCCTCTGATTTTGTCATCATAGGTATTATACTAGTTTGTCACAAAGATGCATCGGTTCTATTCGATCCAGGCTCCACTTATTCTTATGTGTCTTCTTATTTTTCTTCGTATTTGGGTGTATCTCAGGATTCTTTGAGTTCCCCTATTTATGTTTCTACTCCTGTGGGAGAATCTTTTGTTGTGGACCGCATTTATCGGTCGTTTTTGGTTGCTCTTAGGGGTTTTGAGACCAGAGCCGATTTATTGTTACTCAGCATGGTAGATTTCGATATTATCCTGGGCATGGACTGGTTGTCGCCCCATTATGCTATTCTTGATTGTCACGCCAAAACCATGACATTGGCTATGCTAGATGTATCGCGTGTTGAGTGGAGGGGTACTTTAGATCACACTCCCAGTAGAGCCATTTCTTTTCATAAAGCTCAGTGTATGGTTGAGAAGGGGTGTGACATATATTTAGCTTATGTGAGAGATGTCAGTATTGATACCTCTTCAGTTGATTCAACCCCAGTAGTACGGGATCCCGATGTGTTTCCAGCTGGCCTTCCGGGCATGCCGCCTGATAGAGATATTGATTTTGGCATTGATCTATTGCCGGGCACTCAGCCCATATCTATTCCTCCGTATCATATGGCTCCTCCTGAGTTGAATGAGTTGAAGGATCAGTTACAGGAATTGCTTGATAAGGGTTTTATTCGGCCCAGTGTATCACCTTGGGGTGCTCCTGTCTTGTTTGTGAAGAAAAAAGATGGTTCTATGCATGTGTGTATTGATTATCGCCAGTTGAACAAAGTGACAGTTAAGAACTGTTATCCTTTGCCTCGTATTGATGATCTGTTTGACCAGCTTCAGGGTGCACAGGTGTTTTCTAAGATTGATTTACGCTCAGATAACCATCAGTTGAAGATTCGGGAGCCAGATATCCCAACGACTGCTTTCAGGACTCGGTATGGCCATTACGAGTTCCTTGTTATGTCATTTAGGCTGACCAATGCCCCAACAACCTTTATGTATTTGATGCACAATGTGTTCCAACTATATCTTGACTCGTTTGTCATTGTCTTTATTGATGATATTCTGGTGTATTACTGGAATCAGGAAGATCATGAGCAGCACCTGCGGACTGTGCTTCAAACTCTGAGAGAGAAGAAGTTATATGCTATGTTCTCAAAATGTGAGTTTTGGTTGGATTCAGTGGCATTCTTAGGCCACGTTGTATCGAGTGAGGGTATTCAGGTGGATCCGAAGAAGATAGAGGCCGTGCAGAGTTGGCCCAGACCATCCTCAGCTACCGAGATCCGTAGTTTTCTTGGTTTGGCAGGCTACTATTGTCGTTTTGTGGAGGGTTTTTCATCGATTGCAGCCCCTATGACCAGGTTGACCCAAAAGGGTGCTCTATTCCAGTAAACGGAGGAGTGTGAGGCGAGCTTTCAGAAGCTCAAGACAGCTTTGACCATAGCCCCAATTTTGATATTGCCTACAGGTTCAGGGTCTTATACGGTCTATTGTGATGCCTCGAGGATTGGCCTCAGAGCGGTGTTGATGTAGGATGGTAGGGTGATTGCCTACGCGTCCATATAATTGAAGATACATGAGAAGAAATACCCTGTTCATGACCTTGAGTTAGCTGCCATTGTTCACGCCCTGAAGATTTGGTGCCATTACATATACGGTGTGCCTTGTGAGATTTATACTAACCATCAGAGTTTGTACTACTTGTTCAAGCAAAAGGATCTAAATTTGCATCAGAGGAGGTGGTTGGAGTTGCTGAAGGACTATGATATCACTATTTTGTATCACCTGGGCAAGGCCAATGTGGTGGCCGATGCTTTGAGTCGCTAGGCAGAGAGTTTGGGGAGTTTAGCTTATTTACCAGCATCGGAGAGGCCTTTGGCGATGGATGTTCAGGCCTTAGCCAGCTAGTTTGTGAGATTGGATATTTCGGAGCCCAGTTGGGTTCTAGCTTGCGTGGTTTCTCGGTCTTCCTTATTTGATCGTATCAGGGAGCGACAGTATGATGACCCTCATGTCACGACCCAAACCGATGGTCCGCGACAGGCACCCGGTACCTTACTCAATCGAGTACCAATGTAACGTATCTTTCTTATTACATTATCATATACATATGACATACGAGCCTAATAGGTCAACATGATTATTTATAAGCCCAAGACATCGGCCGACAAGGTCGTACAATCTTTCACGTACATGACATATGTCTACATGCCTCTAAGAATACATAAATGTCATAAAGGTCGGGACAGAGTCCCGCCATACCAAACAATACACGTCTAAATCATACCAGCCAAACAAGCAGCTCCGAAGCAAATGGAGCGCACCAACATATTCCGCTAAGATGATAGCCTACATGGAGGGCTCTCAACTATCTATCGGGACCTACGAGCATGAAACACAGCGTCCCCAGGCAAAAGGGACATTAGTATGAATAATGTACCAAGTATGTAAGGCACATAAATAAGTACATAAGAGACATGGAAGAAATATAGAGTACATGACTCAACCTGTATGTCTAAATAACTTTGCAAATCATAAATTACTTTTAGAGACATGCATATGCGTATGACTGTTATGTCGTGCATAGGCACATGTTTCATAACATCATCAGCCTCTGAGGGCATCCCATCATATCATATCGGCCACTGTGGGCAAAATCATCATCGTACACCAGCTGATCAGGTGGTGGTGCGTATATAACGCCATAACCTTTCCCATATCCCATATACATATATATATATATATACATATATACCCGTATATAACACCGTTTGAGTACATACATATATATGCGTATATAACGTCGTTTGCAGCATATTTCAGCCACTGTGGGCAACATCATCATCATATACCAGCTGATCAGGTAGTGGTGCGTATATAACGACGTAACATTTTCCCATATCCCATATACATATATTTACATATATACGCGTATATAACGCCATCTTGTCATGGGTCAATGCACATGAACGCAATGCATGTAAAGTACGTCAATAAAATCATTCGGAATGTCATAAGACCATTTTGCCTCTTGAGCAATATCATAAAGTAACATCTTTTCAACTTTCGTATTTTTCTAAGACCCATGAACAGATGATAAAATATTATGACACATGGAAATTAAATAACATAGATATTTCTATTACTTCTATGAGTAGAGTCACTTATGGAATTTGTGCATTTGCACATTTTGTTCATATCGTATGGATCAAGCCAAAAGAAATAAGGGATAGCCTTAACATACCTGGAGTAGGGAAAAAATCCGTATGATATTCTTGGAAAAGGTTGCACCGTACTCCATTAGAATCGCAAAATCTTGTTGTTATTACGCAGTATAATTTTGTATGACAGTGTGCTTAAGATCCGTTAGTTGCTGAATATAACCATCCTTAATTTGTCAAGAAGCCTTACGTTAAATATTGAAAATCTTGAGCTAATCATCACAATATAACTTGCTGAATGTTATTACTTTCTGAATGTAACTTATCATGAAAATATGTGGTATGACATTGTCCTTAAGAATGAAGGTGTGTAATTCTCATATTCTCATCAAAGTTCACATCTTGTAATGTTTCCACCTATTAATGATGACTCTTAATCATGACTTATGACTAAGAGTCATACGGTTGGTGTATTCATAGGCTGCCACGTGGGATTTTTATCCTATCCTCAATCAATTAATTTAATAAGGTAATATTTCGCTACCCGGTAATTAACAAATTACCCGCATAATTAAGAACTATTTAAAATTACTTAAAATTCTATTTATTTTTTTAATACACTTTATACATCCTACTATCATGGTCATATGGTACCTTTTATGGTACTAGTCCATAAATACCGGGTATTTTAGCTTGGGCCATATTTTATCCCAAAATGCCTAATTTCAACAAAACTCATTTTCTTTGACTTGCTTCCCCTTTCATCTTCACGAATTTACTTATCACTCTTTTGAAATAGCGTAATACTTATAATCCAAAATAAATCTCATTCTCGAACTTTCGTCGATTAACTTATGATGGAACTTCAACTTACGAAAATGCAGGACATAACATCTCATTTTCGATCTCTCATTAATTTATTTATGGTATTTTTTATGTACGAAAATATGGGGTGTAACATCATTCCCCCCTTTGGAACATTCATCCTCGAATGTTGACTGATGTGCTTATCGTCCTTATGTCCCATAGCTCTTGCGAATACTTTAGTACTCGTCTTGCCATCTAGGCGACTGTCTTGTGAATGAATCCCAAAAGCCAGGGCATTCCCCCCTTTAAGCCTCTTTCTCAGACCACAACTTGTAGTCGAAATCTTTCTAATCTTGTAACTGTTACTACTTTCTATCATGCAGCCTTTACGAATCTAACTTTGCATGTGCGCCTGACTTTTCTCTTCTCTTCCAGCTTTCAGCTAATCTCTAGGCTTCACTTTGTGAACATACAAAATTATGTCAAGCTATCCCTTTGGGCGTCATTAGCTTTACTACATCTATGTAGGCCATACTATACCAAAATTCTTACTTCGATTTATCGATACTGAGGTCTGCTACCGAACCCCAAGTTACTCTCGTAGCTTATCCTATATGCATAAAGCTAGATCCTTTAATGCTTCTTTATTACTGTTCATCTTAAGACTGATGGCCCAATCTCATCTCGTACTTTCCAACTTTTACCCATCCATTGTTGATTTATCTCAATGTTGATCTACAATCATCCATTGATAACTTGAAATTTCTTACATAATATATTGCCACTAGGACTTACGTTGCACCATGGAATATTTGAAGTGATTTTTGATCCACTTGAGTGATACGATATTATATTTCCATAACCGTATTTCATAGCATCCCAGTGTGACTCGCCTTACGTGGCTATTTTAATCCTGTCAATTCATGAAATCCCTTTCTTTATTTCTTTTTTTTTGCCAGGCCATTATTTAATCGAAGGCTCAAACGTCGTCCTTTAACTATCATAATCACACCCCCATTTTACAGCATTCCATCTCTTCTAAATACTATTAGTCAAATACTCCTTTGAGTTTATTCAGGCTATATTGAGTTTTCTATAACTCAGAGAAACCATCAGCTTCTTTGTTTTCACAGGCTTAATCTCGAGGACTTATCCACTTTCGTCACCTTCTCACTTGCCTTCTCCTTATCCTTACTCTTATCTTTCTAATACCTTATCGTTCTATCATATTTTAGCTTGTGATCCATTCCCATGCATTTTCTGAAACATCAAGCGAGATACTGCATCGTCTCAAACTTTTTTTTTAACTCTCTAATTAGACCTTTCAGTACTGAGAAACCATAGGTTGGGAAGTATTCCATTAACGACGCTGCTATCATTCCTGAATATTGAATCCCTGTGCTTCCAGCCTTTTATCCGCAGTATGGACTATTCTCATCCTTCTATACTTAAGTATTTCGTACGTTGTTCACCTTTACCTTACTTACTTTAAAATATTACCTTACATTCTTCTATCTTTCTTTCATAACCTCTCTCCCACATAAATATAAATCCCATCTACCATTTAAAGCTCTATTGTAATACTTGCACCTTTGGTGCCTATACAATCCGGTGGGAGCTCCATACTAACTTCTTATAAGGCTGGTACTTCTTCTAACTGGCTTTATCGTAGAGTCGTTATAGGATATGGTTGTTGTAATATCTCCCTTGTACCTTCGATATTAAGAGTAATCCTGCAATATTCTAAATCACGATTTTCTATAATTTCTGGGTCTAATAATCAGATTCTTGATTTACTTCGTTGATGTAACTCTTTAGTTTCCTTCTTCTTCTGATCGGTCTTTATGTTAGCTTAAATTATCTCCCGCTATAGGGTTCATGGTATTAGTTATTCGGTTTAGCCGTTCATCGGCGCTGAGGAATATGCATGATACAATCCTTTATCAATTTAATCATTCGTTTATGACCTGGTCTCAATTCTTTCTTTTAACATATATCAGAATCTTCTACGGCTGTATATGCTGTATGTCTGAAACTTTGAACCCTTAAGGGCATGCAGAACGTAACCAACTCTAGATTATTGATCGAATAATTCCTTTCGTTCCATCTTAGATTTCTTTCAAGGTAAGCTATTACTTATCCTGGTCTTTTTGCTCCCCGTGTTGCGTCCATACTTAACTTATCTTAGTGCCCACATATGCCAGAGTTTTTGTGCAAATTATATGATCTCGAATATTACTTCTAATTTCACTCCCCGATCATTAGCCACGGTAGGTGCCACTTTCCTTTTGAGTGCTTTCAATGTTGTTGTGAAACTATTGCTACACGACCATTTCCTCTTTAGGTCATTGTGCTTAGGTTGAAGCCTTCTTCCTTATTTCCTCAGCTAGTCTTTCGTTGTATTACTTAGGGAGAACCCTTAACTCTCGTAAAGTTGTAAGCTTATTACAGACCTTTTTGATGTCCTCCCTTTCTATAATCATCCGTAATTGCTTACCTCCGTACCCTTGTGCTTGTAAGGTTGCTTCTGAACTGATATTTTGACTGCCTTCCCAGTGGCACTTTCTTTTATCCCTATAACACTCATATGATACCTTTAACTACTCTGACTCATATTTGAATATACCTCAAGTATTATAATGACATTACTGCGAGGCTAAATTTTCCATGTTGGGGTTTACTACATTTATCTTGCATGAGTTGCTGATTTGTCTATAACTTCTTGTATAGCCATAGCTAGGCTCTTCCTGAATCAACTACTAACTACTTATCGGCCCCGTTCCTGTATCAATATCCCGTGTAGTCTCTCTTAGGTTATTTTCTTTGTCTAACTTACCTCTTGCACTGGCTCCTTATTTATCAATAAACTTCTGGGCAGGAACCATTACTTCTTTTTTCTGACGTTGTGCTTACATAATGTTCTGGAATCATAGCATATCTGTAGGATTCGGATAAGTGCAATCTCATACCTTTCTCATTTTTATCGTATTCTTCCTTTATAATTCCATATTTCCCCTTTAGGTGAGTACTAAGACTTGGAGCTACGACGACCTACATATATATGTTTTTCCTCTCCATATTTGGTGTCCTTTCGCATCATCAATTACCCTTACTCGCCTTGCGATAATCCTTATATACCAAGGATAACAAAATTCCTCACTTGCAATGTTGGAACTTAGTGTAACTGGCACATATAGTCACTTAAGCTTAACTTTGCTTACATTGCTCGCTTTAGGGAACCTTCTTCTTGACTGACCATCCTCTGAATTTGTCATGGATCTTCTTTTGTTGTCCATTCTATTACTGTCGTACCGCAATCTGAAATTCTCATGATGTTGACTATTATCAAATCACTCAGTTCCTCATTTATGTTTAGTTTATCTTGTTTACCAGTCCATACTGATTTCTATTACTCTGGGAATTAATTCTCCCCTCTGGTAGTCGCGTTGGAGTCACGAACTTATTTCTCAAAATGAGGATATAACCTTATGGCCTATATTCTTTTGTTGTCTCAAGGCCCATCGCCTTTCGTCTTTTCCTTCATTGACTATAGGTTCTGTAACATTCTACCATTTTCATCCATGTATCACACCTTATTCATAATGTTTCCTTATCTCTATCTCATTATTCTGCTAATATTTCTGCATATTCCTTTCCTTGTGAAAACTTCAATACGACATTCTTTCGCTCTTAGCTTTCCTTTGCTCCATCCAGTGGCTCTTCAAGTTGCTTAACGTTCTCGCTTTACTAGGGATACAAGCAACACTAAGGTAATATTTATCCCTTCAAGGCTTATAGTGCATGTCTTTGTAGTACTCATATCTGGTTGCACTATTTTAAAGTGTACCATCTGGGTATCTCACAAGGAGATCTATTAGCACATTTGCCATATCCTTCGAAAATGTCAACTAACACAAACAATTCATCCATCATATCTTCTTATACTATTTCTATTAACCCTCATAGGGCATATCTGGAATGGGTGCGCCAATTGTATATACCTCTATTACATTTGAATATAACCCAAAAAGCTTATGTTCATCTGCCTGAATTATAAACACTATTAACCTTTGTTAATTGGGTGCCTTGTACCCTTCTTCATCTTGCTTCTTTTACTTGCTGAAACTTGTACTTATCTTCTTAATTTCTCATTGTCCTTTACCATAAAGATGGATAGGCATTCTTGCCTTGAGGCTTCTTATCAAGAGGCTTACACCTTTCAGCACATACATGATCTGCTGAAGACCTCATATTTACTTATCATAAGCATCATAAAAAGTTGAGTTCCACTAATCCAACACTTCCGCAGCTATAGCTCTTATCGATCATCTTTCTGAACGTAGGCATTGTCTTATTACGAATAAAAATAGAAGCTCGGGACTTGAATTCTTATAAGTGAGCTCTACCACACAATCTAGAGTAAGAAGAAAGAGTGACAGTCTTAAATTCCCTGTAGCCACCTGCTTATAAGTGTGGTGCACGACACATCCATAAACAAGACTCTACTAGACACGGCTTGTAGACTTCCTATGACAGAACTGCTCTAATACCACTTTTGTCACGACCCAAACCGATGGTCCGCGACAGGCACCCGGTACCTTACTCAACCGAGTACCAACATAACGTATCTTTCTTATTACATTATCATATACACATGACATACGGGCCTAATAGGTCAACATGATTATTTATAAACCTAAGACATCGGCCGACAAGGCCGTACAATCTTTCATGTACCTGACATATGTCTACAAGCCTCTAAGAATACATAAATATTATAAAGGTCGGGACAGAGTCCCGCCATACCAAACAATACACGTCTAAATCATACCAGCTAAACAAGCAGCTCCGAAGCAAATGGAGCGCACCAACATGTTCCGCTGAGCTGATAGCCTACATGGAGGGCTCTCGACTATCTATCGGGACCTGCGGGCATGAAACACAGCGTCCCCAGGCAAAAGGGACGTTAGTACGAATAATGTATCAAGTATGTAAGGAACATAAATAAATACATAAGAGACATGGAAGAAATATAGAGTACATGACTCAACCTATAAGTCTAAATAACTTTGCAAATCATAAATTACTTTTAGCGTCATGCATATGCGTATGACTGTCATGTAGTGCATAGGTACATGTTTCATAACATCATCGGTCTCTGAGGGCATCCCATCATATCATATCGGCCACTGTGGGCAAAATCATCATTGTACACCAGCTGATCAGGTAGAGGTGCGTATATAACGCCATAACCTTTCCCATATACATATATATACATACATATATACCCGTATATAACGCCGTTTGAGTACATACATATATATGCGTATATAACGTCGTTTGCAGCATATTTCAGCCACTGTGGGCAACATCATCATCATATACCAGCTGATCAGGTGGTGGTGCATATATAATGCCGTAACCTTTTCTCATATCCCATATACATATATTTACATATATACGCGTATATAATGCCATCTGGTCATGGGTCAATGCACATGAATGCAATGCATGTAAAGTACGTCAATAAAATTATTCAGAATGTCATAAGACCATTTTTCCTCTTGAGCAATATCATAAAGTAACATCTTTTCAACTTTCGTATTTTTCTGAGACCCATGAACAGATGATAAAATATTATGACACATGAAAACTAAATAACATAGATATTTCTAATACTTATATGAGTAGAGTCATTTATGGAATTTGTGCATTTGCACGTTTTGTTCATATCGTATGGATTATGCCAAAAGAAAGAAGGGATAGCCTTAACATACCTGGAGTAGGGAAAAAATCCGTATGATATTCTTGGAAAAGGTTGCACCGTACTCCATTAGAATCGCAAAATCTCGTTGCTATTACGCAGTATAATTTTGTATGACAGTGTGCTTAAGATCCGTTAGTTGCTGAATATAACCATCCTTAATTTGTCAAGAAGCCTTACGTTAAATATTGAAAATCTTGAGCTAATCATCACAATATAACTTGCTGAATGTTATTACTTTCTGAATGTAACTTATCATGAAAACATGTGGTATGACATTGTCCTTAAGAATGAAGGTATGTAATTCTCATATTCTCATCAAAGTTCACATCTTGTAATGTTTCCACCTATTAATGATGACTCTTAATCATAACTTATGATTAAGAGTCATATGGTTGGTGTATTCATAGGCTGCCACGTGGGATTTTGATCCTATCCTCAATCAATTAATTAATAAGGTAATATTTCGCTACCCGGTAATTAACCAATTACCCACATAATTAAGAATTATTTAAAATTACTTAAAATTCTATTTATTTTTTTAATACACTTTATACATCCTACTATCATGGTCATATGGTACCTTGTATGGTACTAGTCCATAAATACCAGGTATTTTAGCTTGGGCCATATTTTATTCCAAAATGCCAAATTTCAATGAAACTCATTTTCTTTGACTTTCTTCCCCTTTCATCTTCACGAATTTACTTATCACTCTTTTGAAATAGCGTAATACTTATAATCCAAAATAAATCTCATTCTCGAACTTTCGTCGATTAACTTATGATGAAACTTCAACTTAAGAAAATGCAGGACATAACATCTCATTTTCTATCTCTCATTAATTTATTTATGGTATTTTTCATGTACGAAAATATGGGGTGTAACACATCATTTTCTTGTCCTCAAGGACAAGGTTTAGCACGGTGATGCCAGAGATTTGACTATTGGTGATGATGGGGTATTGTGGATGCAGGGTCGGATTTGTGTACCCAATGTTGATGGGCTTCGAGAGTTTATTCTAGAGGAGGGACATAGTTTGCGGTATTCCATCCATCCAGGTGCCGTGAAGATGTATCAAGATTTGAGACAGCACTACTAGTGGAGGTGGATGAAGAAAGATGTAGTTGGATTTGTTGCTCGGTGTCTCAACTGTCAGTAGGTGAAGTATGTGCACCAGAGACCGGGTGGGTTGCTTCAGCAGATGGAGATCCCGGAGTGTATGTGGGAGTGAATCACCGTGGACTTTGTACTTGGGCTCCTATGGACTTTGAGAAAGTTCTATGCTATTTGGATGATTGTGGATTGACTAACCAAGCCCTCTCATTTCATTCCTGTGTGTACTACTTATTCTTCGGAGTGGTTGGCGGAGATTTATATTCGGGAGATTATTTGTCTGCATGGTATTCTAGTGTCCATCATTTCAGATATAGGTACTCAGTTCACATCACGATTCTGGAGGGTCGTTCAACATGAGTTGGGCACTCGGGTAGAGTTGAGTACAACATTTCATCCTCAGAGGGACGGACAGTCCGAGCGCACTATTCAGATTCTTGAGGATATGCTCTGTGCTTGTGTGATTGAGTTTGGAGGGTCTGGGGATCAGTTCTTGCCATTGGCGGAGTTTGCCTAAAACAACAGCTATCAGTCTACCATTCAGATGGCACTGTGTGCTCTATATAGTAGACGGTGTAGATCTCCGGTGGGTTGGTTTGACCCGGGCGAGGCTAGATTATTGGGCACAGACTTAGTTTAGGATGCTTTGGAGAAGGTCAAGGTGATTCAGGATAGACTACGTACAACCCAGTCCAAATAGAAGAGTTACGCGGACCGCAAGGTTCGTGATGTTTCCTATATGGTTGGAGAGCAGGTTCTGCTTTGGGTTTCGCCTATGAAGGGCGTTATGAGATTTGGGAAGAAAGGGAAGTTGAGTCCGAGGTTTATTGGCCCTTTTGAGATACTGAGGTTTATTGGGAAGGTTGCTTATGAGCTTGCCTTACCTCCCAGCCTGGACGGAGTTCATCCGATATTTCATGTTTCGATGCTCCAGAGGTATCACGGTGACTCATCGCACGTGTTGGATTTCAGTTCAGTCCAGTTGGAAAAGGATCTATCCTATGTTGAGGAGCCAGTGGCAATATTGGACAGGCGGGTCAGAAAGTTAAGGCCAAAGAACATTGCATCAGTAAAGGTTCAGTGGTGGGGTCAGTCGGTCGAGGAAGCGGCCTGGGAGACTGAGCAGGATATGCACAGCCGTTACCCTCATCTTTTCACTACTTCAGGTATGTCTATATGCTCGTTCGAGGAAGAACGAATGTTTAAGTGTAGGAGGATGTGATGACCCGGCCGGTCGTCTCAAGAATTAATGCCCCGATACCCTATTAACCGCTTTCCCCGAGTTTATTTCTGCTATTTTGATTTGTCCGGATGTTCGGTTTTGGGTTTCGGAGAGTTTTGGGACACTTAGTCCCTAAATGAGAGCTTAAGTGTTGGAAAGTTGATCATAGTCGGAATAGTGCGAAGACGGCCTCGAAATGGAAATATGATGGTTCTGTTAGCTCCATTGGGTGATTTCGAGGTTAGGAGCGTGTTCGGAGTATGTTTTGGAGGTTCGTAGCTAATTTAGGCTTGAAATGCCGGAAGTTGATATTTTTGAAGTTTCCGGTCCGATAGTGAGATTTTTATCAGAGGGTCGGAATGGAGTTCTGGAAGTTGGAGTAGCTCCGTAGTGTTGAATGTGACGTGTGTGCAAAATTTTAGGTCATTCGGACGAGGTTTGATAGACTTTTTGATCGAAAGTGTATTTTGAAAATGTTGGAGTTCTTAGGCTTAAATCCATAGTTAATTCGAGGTTTTGATGTTGTTTTAGGTGTTTTAAGTATTGGTACAAGTTTGAATAAGGTATTAGGTGATGTTTGTGCTTTTGGTTGAGTTCCCGGGGGCCTCGGGGTGATTTCGGATGGTTAACGAGAAGTTTGAGGAAATGTTACAACTGCTGTATTTTTGCTGCTTCTGGTATTTTCGCATCTGTGGTTTGGGAACCGCAGGTGCAGCGCCGCAGAAGCGGCTAAGGGGTCACAGAAGCGGATTTTTGTCTTTTCTTCAGGAACTGCAAAAGCGGTGGAATTACCGCAGAAGCGGTACCGCATCTACGGATTGGGAGTCACAGATGCGGAAGCTGGCTCTTTAAGTGAAAGTCGTAGATGCGACATTTGTTCCGCAGAAGCGGGACCACAGATGCGAAAACTGCTGGCCATTATTTTAAAAGGGGTTCCATGACTTGGGGGTTTATTTCCACCATTTCTAATTGTTTTTGGAGCTCTTTGAAGGGGATAGAATAAGGATTCGAGGGGAATCGCTTGGAGGTAACATCCTTGACTTCATAACTCGTTTTTATGTGATTAAAGACCTAATTAGTGGTGAAAAATTTGGGAAAAGTGGGTAATTAGGGCATGAGTTTAAGAGACCACGGGTCATTCGGCTCATTTGATCAATTTAATTGAAACCTGCGTAGAGTAGATGACTCCCGAGAATGGTTTTAATATATTCAATATTTATATGTAATAATTGGGGATCTTCAGGATATGTATTTGGCTAGAAACTGAGGTTTACACTGGAAGGTGTCAAGACTTGTGCCATTTTTATATCGGTATGGATTCTACATATCAGTATTAGGAAGTGAAGGTAATGGTTTTAGATTCGCATGAAGTCTCTTCATGGGTAAGTATTTTGAATGTGGTGCTTTTGGGGATATTTAAGAGAGTATTTAGAAGCTTATGAGCCTTAGACGGTGTGGTTTTATACTTGGGTCTGGTGTGGTGAGTCTGGGTTGAGGATTGCGGTATTATGGAATAGAGAAGTATCAATTTGAAGGTAATTCAGAAGGGACTTTGATAAATAGGATAGCTGGGTAGTAGGTCGGATCAGCATGATAAGGGATATGATTAGTTCTTTGAGTGCTTACGAGGTAATAAGTTTCTACAGGTGTTTTATGGCAATGCTCTTGGATTTTTGATGACCTGCGTAGCTTGGTTGAGTTAGAAGGATTCAGTCCTAACGGTTTGGTTTTGTGCAAATGGGATTCGGAGAGTCCTTGATGGTTTCTACCATGGCTAGAGATGTATATTTCCTATGGGTGTGAGGAGCATGTGATGTATAGTGATTTTCTTCTAGATCAGATCAAATGGAAAGTTTTTGGCTAGTTGAGTACGTAGTTGCTTGTGCCTCGGAATGGCTATGAAGTTCTTATGTTTATTATAGGATGGCATGTTATATGTGGTATGTTGTGTAGGGTTGAGATTTGCATGTGTAAGGTCACGATTCAGTTTTGAAAGGAGGGTCATAAATTCTTAAGCAGCATGGGTAGTTGCAGATGACTAGGTAAATGATATTACTAATTGGTATGGCTTGATGAGGGTATACATTTCAAAAAGGGGGATGTGTTTGAGTTATAGATACTTCATTAGTATTGCGGCACTCTCTTGTTTAATCGACTGCTGATATTTGAGTTTGCTTGGTGGCACAAAAGAATTATAGGAGTAATCGCTCGTGGAATGATGGAGTATCAGAAGTGCATTAGATGTACGGGCGGTGGAGTTGGGATCGGATATGGTGATTCATGTGCTTTATGGATTTGGAGACTGGGAGTTCTCGTAAACAGGTTATGTCGTGGTCGTGGACCGCGTATATCGGTCTTGTGTGGTGACTATTGGGAGTTTGGAGACCCGAGTGGATATTTTGTTGCTTAGTATAGTGGATTTTGATGTGATAGTTGGTATGGATTGATTGTCTCCGTGTCGTGCTAATCTGGACTGCTACGCTAAGACGGTGACGTTGGCTATATCGATGGTGCCATGGATGGAGTGGTGAGGTTCGATGGATTATGTTCCCAGTAGAGTGATTTCAATTTTGAAGGACCAGCGGATGGTTGGGAAGGGTTGTCTTTCTTATTTGGCCTCCGTGAGGGATGCCAGTGTAGAGACTGCTACCATTGATTTAGTCTAGGTGATGAGGGATTTTTCGGATGTGTTTCCTGCAGACCTGTCGGGCATGCCGCCGGACAGGGTTATTGATTTCAGTATTTATTTGGTGCGGGGCACTCAGCCCATTTCTATTCCACCATATAGTATGGCACCGACGAAGTTAAAATAGTTGAAAGAGCAGCTTCAGGAACTCCCTAATAAGGGGTTCATTGGTAGGCCAATATGGATGTGTGTTCTGCACGAGTCGGCTTTGTTGACTCCGAATTGCTATTGTTGAAATATGTGCAATTCGGTTGTTGATAAGCTTATTGTGTCCCGAGATTTGTTTTTGAGTTACTCTTGTGATCTACGTGAGATTGTGATTCGTTGATTTGATGCATAAATGATATGTTTCTATTTTGTCTTCATAGCGGAATTTGAGTGAGACGGGTATTTGGGTGTTGCATGACTGATTGCGCATTGGATATGTTCTTTCAGGCTAGTATGGCATTACATCATTTACTTCTCTGTGGTTATGGTGATTCACGTTTGGTACTAGACATCAAATTGCGTAGGGTTGATGATTTTGAACATGGTAATTTGAGGTATTTCATGTGGACCAGTGTTTGGATAGGGGCGCGCATTGTAGTGGAGTTATGTGAAGGTATGATCCTTCGGGTTAGATTCGTGGATTTGCACGGGTTGTGGCTTTAGATGGTATTGATGTGTCATATCACTAGAGTAGTTGTGTTGGATGAGATGAGGTCATTGGACTTAGGATGAATACCATCTGATTCGATTTCAGCATGTTGGAAGGATAATATTGAAATTTGGATTAGAAACTTACTATAGTCCTTGCCGAAGGAGAGGAACTCCATGACTGGTTGATCAAAGGAATGGTTATGATTTCTGCGTATTTCTTTCATCATTGATAGTATACGAAAGTGTTGGAATGAGGCTTTGTTTGATAAGAGGTTTCTTAGCAGTATTGGGTTGTTTTGAGCAGCTGCTGTGATTAGAAGTTATCGCTACGAATGTTTGAGTTATGTGGTATATCATGTAATTACATCTTGGATTATGAATATGGTTTGATACAGCTTGGTCGGACTTATACAGTGCATAGATGTGAAATTCTGATCTTATAGGTAATTTCGAAAGTGAAAATTTGGTTCTAAGATTTATGGGTTAGGTTGGATAGCAAAATTTCAGTTTTGTTGTGCTATCATACCCATATGGGATAGGGTGACGTGGGATCACCTCCGAGTATGTGCATGGTAATGTTATACAGTAATTTGTTGGCTTTTAGAACAACTCCGAACACGTTCGAGGACGAACATATGTTTTAGTGGGGGAGAATGTGACGACCTAACAGGTCGTTTTCAGCATTTGCACTTCGTTCGCCAGTTCTCATTCATAACTAGCCCCGTATGATGTATTATGACTTATATAAATTGTCGGTTTTGGTTTTCAAGATAATCGGAATAGATTTGAAAGAACAATTCTCATCTTGAAGCTTTAAATTTGAAAGGTTTGACCAAGTTTTGACTTTTTAGTGTTCGAACTCAGATTTAGATTCTTATGATTTGGTTAGCTCCGTTAGGTGATTTTGGACTTGGGAGCATATCCGGAATGTGATTCGGAGGTCTGTGGTAGATTTAGGCTTGAATTTGCGAAATTAGAAATTTGGCGTTTCCGATCGGCAGTGAAAATCTTGATATCGGGGTCGGAATGGATTTTCCAAAAATTTGAGTAGGTCCGTTATGCCATTTGGGATGTGTGTGCAAAATTTTAGGTCGTTGGGATGAGGTTTGATAGGTTTTGGCATCGTTTGCAGAATTCGATGTTTGGAAATCCTTAGGCTCAAACCCGAGGGTGATTTGGTATTTTGATGTTATTTTGAGTGTTCCGAAAGTTGGAATAAGTTTGAATGGTAATATGTGACTTGCTTGTATGTTTGGATGAGGTCCTGAGGGCCTCGGGATGAATTTGGGTGGTTGTCGGAAAGATTGGCATTGAGTTGATGTTGCTGATTTTGCTGCTTCTGTCATTTCTGCACCTGCGGATTGGGGACTGCAAGTTTGAGGTCGCATATGCGATAAGGAGATCGCAGGTGCATAAATTGGCCATCGGGAGAAGAACCGCAGATGCGGTGTGTTGGACGCAGGTGCGGTGCCTAGGGCGCAGATGCGATCTTAGGCATTTAAGTGGAAACTGTAGGTGCGGATGGTTGGACCGCAAAAGCGGTTGCTCAGGTGCGAGATTAAGACCGCAGAATCAAGGGGTTTCAATGAGGTAAGCTACTTGAGCTTTATATTTTGTGTTTGTGATAATTTTTCCACTACTTAATCATGAAATTAGTGGGGGACATGGGGTGAAGTTGAAAGATTAGGGCTTGAGTTTTGGAGAGCTTTGATTGGGGATTTTAGGGGCCATTTGAGGTTCGATTTGATGATTTTAATATGTATAGACTCGGGAGTGAAAGGAGTTTCTAGTTTTGCAATTTTTGTTGGATTTCAAGAAGTGGGCCGAGGCCGGGTTTGGGTCGAATTTGGAATTTTTTGTTCTAATTTGATTATTTTTGTATGGAATTCATTCCCTTAGCGTATATTGATGATAATATACTGATTTTGATTAGATTTGGAGCATTTGGAGGCCGAATCGAGAGGCAAAGGCATCGCGAGGTAGAGTTTTGTCCGGTTTGAGGTAAGTAATGATTGTAAATCTTGTCCTGAGGGTATGAAACCTCGAATTTCACATCGTTTCACCATTTTAAAGTGACGGACATGTTAGATGAAGAGCGTGGGTGCATGCACCGTTGGGGATAGTAACTTGGTCCGTCCCGTAGCGACTATTAAGTTGCGTATTTGACTGAAAACTATTTGATACTTATGTATTTTAGAAAGTATTACTATGTTGTGGGCTGAATGCCATATTTGGGCCTCGTATCAAGCTGTTTGGACCCTTAGGGGCTTTTTACTACTATTTCTTACTGTTTTGATTTAAAATCTATACTCAGTCATGCTATATCTTACTGATTTCATAACTTAGTCTTATTTACTCCGTTTTGATGCATAAAATGATATTTTATGCTGAGCACCCTGTTTTATTGATAGCCCGAGTGGCTTGAGAGGTTTTCTGACTGAGTGAGGCCGAGGGCCTGTGTTGTGAGGATATTATGGGATCGGGCTGTGCGCCGCAGCATGTTGTACTTATTTGTGATATATGAGAGGCCGAGGGCCTGATTTATTATGCCACAAGATGGCTTGTTATAGCGTTTGGGCTGTAGGAGCCCCTCCAGAGTCTGTACACACCTAGTGAGCGCGGGCACCTTGAGGGAGTGATATGATGTTACCCGAGGGGCTGTTCTTGATTCATGTTGTGCTCTAGGGGCTAATTACGAGCGATTGTGAAGTTGCCTGAGGGGCTGGTTCTGAGAGATTTTATGCACGGGGGCGGTTTATGATACATGTTTTGCCCGAGGGGCTATTTATGATTTTCATCAATTTTATTCAAAACTCGAATGAATCTCATGTTGAAACACTTAGAAAGACATTTTAAAAGGATTTTTACTGAAATTGGATTTTAACGAGATAATTGGATTTATATACTATTTTGAAAACATATTGTACTTACTGTGATGCTACGACGTGGATTTATATTTTTCTTACTGCTCAGTCTTTATTTACTTTTATTACTTACTGGGTTGGCATACACACATTACTCCTTGCACCTCGTGTGCAGATCCAGGAATTGTTGGACGTGATAGCGAGCGCTGATCTTTCATCATCGGAATATTTAGAGTAGGCAAGGTAGCTGCATGGCGTTTGCAGCCTTGCTCTTCTCCCTCTTATCTTCCTTAGACTATATTAGTATTTTCCAGACTGTGATAGTCTTAGTTGTATTCATACAGTACTTAGTAGATGCTTGTGACTTGTGACATCCGATGTCGGGCCTTTGTTCCTTCCGCACTAGTTATTTAGACTTACACTGTGAATTTTTATTAAGTAATAGTTTTAAAACATCCTTATTATGAAATATCGATTTGTTTTGGGATTTTGTCGGCTGGCCTAGTTTTATGATAGGCGTTATCATGACCGGGTTGGTTTTGGGGTCACGACAGTAGAAATCTTAGATTTGCCTCTATGTATTTTTATAATTTGACTTAAGTGCTCTTTATTTATTTTTTGATTTCAATTTAATACAACTTCTTGGGATCTTCTACTATACTCAGCTCTCTCTACATTTTTAATGCTAAGAGGAAAATTAGAGTTGAAAACAATTTTCTTACAAAAAAGAGTATAAAATTGGCATATTTGCCGTCAAAAGAGTGGTGCATTTGGGACTTTTTTGTCCAAATTTGAATGAACAGGAAGAGCAATATTGATTTTGTCCAAAGAATAATCTTCTATTGATCATTCCAATAATAATCTTCTATGCCTTTCAATACTACTAATAAATGTCCCAATGCAGTGCAAATAATGTCTTGTCATCTTTGACTAACTTATCTCTGATGATTTGTTTTAGTATGATTTCAAATTTCACCCACTAATGCTGACAAACAAGCTAAATTTCAACTGTTGAGCCCTATTTTATATGAGTTAAGATAAGATTCAATATAATGCTAAATTTCGGGTATATTGAAGGTATGGAGTCACCGCCATATGTTTAAGTACTAGCATACCTATAAATCATGTAAACGTATAACCCTTGTGAGTCTATTAAACTACTGAGATTTTAGGTAAGGTTTTAAGTTATTCTAATGGAAAGGTGCGAAACATTCCTTAAAATCAATCTAAAGATAGCTTCTTAAACTTAGTTCGATAGGTAAAAGATGATTATATATTATTAAAAAGTTAAATAAATCTGTGTCGAAATCTATGGTTGTAATCTAAAGTTATTAATAATTGATAAAATAATATAATTTATTTGAAAGTATGAATAAGAAAGGTTAGTGATTTTTGATAATATAACGAGAATTATTTGAAAAATTTAAGTAGAAGAATTAGTGAAATCAATTGGACCGACACTGAACAAGGGAGATTTGAGATTCACACTTCTCTTTTAAAAGGGATTTGGCCACGTCGGATGCAGTTTCAGAATTCTCATTTTCTTGCCTTTTAGATTCGCTTTAGACCCATTTTGTTACGGAGCCGCTAAAATGGGCTTGGTCTTGAGGTCAGCCTAACTCAGTCCGCTACTTAAATAAGGTTGGATAGGAAATTTTTTAGCCCATTTTAAATTGAGGTTTAAAAGTCCGGCCCAGGTCAGTCTGCTGGCCATTAAGGCTTGAACGAGGCTGGGCTTGGGCCGGCCCTTGGGCCAAAAATTAATTAAATTGAAATTTAACCAATTTAAAAAAATATTAACTATAATCCCCATTTTTCAACCTTAGATTGCTCATTTATCTTTCCATATCAATTAGAATTTATATTTTTGATATGCATGTAGTATGACAGATTAGTTTTTCTTTTGTTTAATTAACAATACTAGGAAAGTTTTAAGTGACCAATAATTATTATTTTCAAAAGAAAATATTATTTAAATGGCCAATGATCATTTTGGTTACTTTAATATATTGTTAATTATTAAATTGCTCTTCAGTATAGAGAAAGGTCAAGTTGAAATACTAAAAAAAATTGACAATACTAGTAAATTTCATGAATTTTAAAAATTGTATGGACTATAATGATGAAATCAACAAATAATGTTAAACCTAAATTAAAAAATATTAACATATAAATTTATTGAAGAAATTCCTGAACCTGAGGAAAGTGAAAGAAAAGTATTAAAAAAAATATTCATGTAACGTTAAAAAAAGAAGAGCTAGAGATATAGAGAATTTGTATTTCAATTACGAGACTCCTTGTCAAATTTCAAGATTCTTGTACACTCTATATAAACAGAAATCATACATATGATTAAGTGATTATGTCACGAAAAAATATCTAAAATTTTGAAGAAATATGTTTTTTTCTAAAAAATTGAAAGGCAGCCCCGCCCTAGCCCACGACCCTCTTAGGGCTTGGTTGGGCTGGCCATTTTAAGGCCCATATAGATAGAGGGTCGGCCCATCCTAGCCTACCAAATTTAAAAGTCCGTGAGGCTTGGGCTGGGCTAGCCTATTTTGAGAGCTCTACTCCTTTGTAAGGGCTGTGTGGCCCCTTTTTTGCTTCTTTCCAATCCTGTTTTCAGAAATCAGATTTGGGCTTTAAAAAATTCTTTGGACTTAAAAGAAAGAATTTTGCAAAGAGCTTGTAAAGAGAAATTAGTTCATTTTTAATAGGAGATCGAATTTGTGTTAGTAAAAAAGAAGAGGAATTTTCAGAAACCACTATTGTTTAGTCACTATTAATTTTCTATAGCTAGCATACACATAATTACTTTCTATAACTATTATTTAGTTGTTACGCAATTGTATTCACTGTATTCACGCTACTATATTCATACAGTAGTGGAATTCGCCTAAAAAATAGGGGAGTTCAGCTATGCGACTGTATTCGCTGTATTTGCACTATTGTATTTATGAATACAGTAGCGAATTTCGCCTAAAAATAGTGGAGTCAGCTGTTTAATAACGGAAAGAGGATCAATTAGTGTGTATTACTCCTAATTTATCTCAACAAAATCAATTCGTGTCGATGCTACGCGACTGTATTCGCTATATTCGTACACTTATATTCATGAATACAGTAGCAAAATTCGTCTAAAAAATCGGGGAGTCCAGTTGTGCGACTGTATTCGCGCCTAAAAACTAGGGGAATCAAGGTGTTTAATAACGAAAAGAGGATGAATTAGCGTGTATCACTCCTACTTTAACTCAAGAAAATTAATTTTACATAAATTTTGCTGCTACTATGTTGTATTCCATGTATTCATGCAACAGTATTTATAAATACAGTGAGTTAATCATGAAATAGGGTGTATACCGTTCCATTCAAATCGACTGTATTCATTATATTCTATTCATAGATATTCATTTATTACATTATATTTTATTGAATTCATTGTTATCGTGAAGTTGTTGGCTCGCATAGCAAGTAGTGTTAGGCACCGTTGCGGCTCTGGTGACAGTTGGGTAGTGACAAGTTGGTATCAGAGCCCTAGGTTGCCTAGATCTCACGAGTAATGAGCAAGTTTAGCATAGTCTTGCGGATCGGTATAGGACGTCTGTACTTATCTTCGAGAGGCTACTGAACTATTTGGAAACTTCACTTTTTCGCATTCTTGTCTTTCGAATTTGTTAATTTCGAAGTCTGAACCTCTATTCTTTTATTCTCTAACAAATGGTGATGACATGTTCGACTGATCAGGCACTAATACCACTAGTTAGGGCTATGAAAGGCCGAGGCTGAGTTAGAGGTCAGGTTGGGGCTCACACTGTAGCTAGAGTAACATATGTGGAGTCCCCAGTTAATCTAGTGGAGGAGCAAATACCGTTGAGTCGATGGGACAAGCTTAGACACTGGCGGTGCCTATTGTTATACTTGTTCTTCAAGAGGTGTTGTCTTAGATATTGAGTTTGTGCATAGTAGAGGCCGTCCTTGTAAGCCTGCTCAGACAACTCGTTAGATTCCTCGTGGCTTGTCAGTTAGCCATAATTCATATAATGCCCGTCCACTCCAGTCATCATTGAGAACACTCCTATCTCAGAGTTCGTACCATACTCCATCAGTTCAGGGTTCGTCAGTATTGGGTTCTTCAAATGGCTACCCCGGTTCATAAGGTTATATTTAGGCCCACAGTTATTCCTAGTTACAGGTTGCTATGATTGTGGGAAGTTGGGGCATGTGAGGAAGTATTTCCCTTGTTATTCAGAGGTCCAGTGTAGCAGGGAGGCCAGACTATGACTCCCGCACCAATTGCTACACCTCCAGCTCGGGGTGGAGATTGTATGGGTCGAGGTCACCCGAGAGGGGGAGGTCAGTCAGGTTGTTATCAGGCTCGTTTTTATGCATTTCCCGCCATACTAGAGGCAGTTGCTGTTGACGTCGTGTTCACAGGTATTCTTTTAGTGTGCCACAAGGATGCTTTAGTGTTTTGGTCCTGGTTCTACTTATTCATATGATATATTTTGTTATTTGGATATGCTTCGTCATTCTTTAGTTATGCATGCTCATGTATTTACACCGGTGGGTGATTCTATTATGGTGGACCATGTATATCGATCATGTGTGGTGACCATTGGGGTTATGAGACGATGGTGGATCTCTTACTGCTTAGCATGGTAAATGTCAATGTGATTTTAGGCATGGATTGGTTGTCACCGTAGCACACCTTCTTGATTTTCATGCTAAGACCGTGACGCTAGCAATGTAAGGTTACTGAGGTTGAAGTGGAGAGCATCACTGGATTATGTTCCCATTAGAGTGATTTCATATTTAAAGGCTCAATGAATAGTTGAGAAGGGGTTAATGGCATATCTGGCCTTCGTGAGGGATGTTAGTGCTGATACTCCTACCATTGAGTTAGTTCTGGTAGTGAGAGACTTCCCAGATATGTTTCCCATAGACCTGCCAGGCATGCCACTCGATAGGGAAATTGATTTTAGTGTTGACCTGGTGCCTGGCACTCAGCCCAATCCCTATTTCACCATATCACATGGCACTAGTGTATTGAAGGAGATGGAGGAACAGTTACAAGAGTTGCTTGACATGCATTTCATAGTGTGTTGCCTTGGGGTACACCAGTGCTATTTGTGAAAAAGAAAGATGGTTCTATGAGGATATGTATTGACTACAGGCAGCTGGGCAAAGTTATAGTCAAGAACAAGTATCCACTACCATGTATAGATGATTTATTTGATCAGATTCAGGATGCTCGGGTATTCTCGGGGATTGATTTGAGATTAGGGTAGCATTAGTTAAAGATTCATGATTTGGATATTTCAAATATGGCTTTCAGGACCAGCTATGGTCACTATGATTTTCTGGTAATGTCTTTTTGGATGACCAATGCCCCAGCAACCTTTATGCACTTGATGAAAATTGTATTTCAAACCTATCTTGATTCATCCGTCATTGATTTACTTGATGATATATTGGTGTATTCACATATCCAGGAGGATCATGAGCAGCTAGGGGTGTCAATGTACATTTAAAAACCAACTAAACCGACTAAGTTGTACCGTACTGAATAGATTTTTAGGTTTCTTTTAATAAAATCGTAGGTTATTATATAAATATATAACTGTAACAATAATTAGGATAGGGTTTTAAATTTATGAAAATAAATCGAAAAAATACTGAACCATATTAGATATATTGATATGTGAAAAATATATTTATATATTAAGTTTAAAAATAATAAAGCATTAACTTTCTTTGGGACTTTGAATTATAAAAATGGTTATAAGACAACAAGTCATTAAAACTAGAAATCCTAATTCCCAATCTGATTATGCTACTGCTATTTAAACTAAATTATTTCCAGTATACTCATTAGCAAGACACAAGGTATTCTAGTGATTATGAGAGCAAACTACAATGTATTGAATATGTTTTCTTTCGTATGATTTAGATTTATTATTTTTAATATTAAATCTTCCATTGACTTTGTTGAGTCACAACTTGGTAAAAATCTTTTCAATCGTGGGATTTATATTTTCTATATCTTTGCTTGGTTTCTTTTATGTTAATGTAGAATAGTTGATAGATCTAACTCTAGTCATCTTTCATGTTTTCTTAATTTATCACCCTTTGAACAATAAAAATATATAGAAAGTTTTGCTAAGTCTTATAAAAATGTCTATTATTGAATTTTACTTCTACTAATAACTTTTACATGACTTTTAAGAGAAAATACTAAAAATTAACCGAATTGTACCTATACACAGAGAAACCGACATGATCGGGATGTATTCAAAAAGTCTAATTTTAGTTTTACATAACCGACCAAACCTACCATTGACACCCCTATGAGCAGAATATGAGGATCGTGCTCCAAACTTTGAGGGAGAAGAAGCTATATGCTAAATTCTCTAAGTGTAAGTTTTGGCTTGATTCAGTGGCGTTCTTATATCGTGTGTTATCCAGTGAGGGAATTAAGGTAGATTTAAAGAAGATTGAGGCAATTCAGAGTTTGCCTAGACCGTCTTCCACTACTAAGATCCGTAGTTTCCTAGTTTGGCCGAGTATTATCACCATTTTATGGAGGGGTTTTAATCTATAGCAGCCTTATTGACTAGATTGACCTAGAAGGGTTCCCCATTCAGGTGGTCTTATGAGTGTGAGGAGATCTTTCAGAAGCTCAACACTACCTTACTACCGCCCTAGTTATGGTTTTACCTTCGGGATTGGGTTCTTATATAGTCTATTGTGATGCTTCACCGATTGGCGTTGGTTATGTGTTAATGCAGAAGGGTAGAGTGATTTCTTATGCTTCGCGTGAGTTGAACACCTATGAGAAGAACTACCCGGTACAGATTTGGAGTTGGTAGCGATTGTTCACGCATTGAAGATTTGGAGGCATTATCTTTACAGTGTGTCTTGTGAGGTGTTCATGGATAACAGGATTCTCCGGCACTTATTTAAGAAAAAGGACCTAAACTTGAGGCAACAGAGGTGGTTAGATCTACTAAAGGATTAATATATTACAATTCTTAATCAACCCGCTCTCATACACAGGGAAAAACATCCTACACCACACTCGTATCATCTCCTGTCACGACCTCAATTTCCCTCTATAGGATATTGTGATGGCACCTAGTCTCTAAGACTATGTAAGCCAAACATACATGCATAATTTAACTAAGATAATGATAAAACTTTCAAATTAACCAACAATTATCATAAAAAGAACTCCACAACTCAACAGAACAAAACTCTCAAAATCCGGTGATACTAAGTCACAAGCTCTACAAGAGTACACTGAACATCCCTATACAACAATATCTATAAAAAGGGAAAATGAAATAGAACTAGATAGAGGGTGACTCTGAGGCCTACGGACGCCGACAGGTATACCTTAAAGTCTCTAATCAAAGCTCGACTTACTGGTGCCTGGGCTAGTATGAAGAACAAGGATCTGCACAAAAGTATGTGAAGTGTAGTATGAGTACACCACAATGATACCCAGTAAGTATCAAGCCTAACCTCGGTAGAGTAGTGACGAGGCCAGGTGAAGGCACCTACCGGAATAAATAAGAAATCTGAACAGGTATATATGACAAAATGATAATGAAAGACAATGAGGATGATATAATGAAGAAATATAACAAGTATAACCACAGTGAACTAAGGCAATTAACACATCACGGAAGAAAATGCATGATAAGGATGCCATGGAAACGAAACAAACAAAACACAAGCAAGGTAAATGAAAGGTAAGAATAAGAATCACTACTGAGGTACCGCCTCATAGTCTCATATCACAAATCAAATTACAATCTTTCCTTATATCATACAGGGGTCCTCGCACTTAGTTAATCATTTTCCCGAAATAGCTACCCATGATTTAGCACACCTTATTACATTGTGTGGCTTCAAGTAGTTCCCCTACTGGCAACATGCGTATCAACCCCACATCATCTCATCGCATGCATTTCAGCCCCTAATCCGTATACCACCGCATGCGTATTAATATCACAACATGTCACAAATCACACCGCAAGTGCCCCATACCACAACTTGACAAGGAAGTTAAGAATAATAGTGTTTCCACAATAAATAGCTCATGACTCAACTACAATATGTACAAGAATCTCACCAATAGCAACAAAAAGTAAATAACTCAACAAAATGGTATTTCAACAACTTTGCAACTTTGCCTCAATGTAAATCACAGCCTTTATAACTTCAACACCAAAATTCAACGATAAGATATTCCAAGAATGGCAACTTCAAGTAAAGGAACTCAACGATTAAATAATGAACAAGGAATTGAGAGAATTATAACTTCAACTAAACATGTAAAGAAACTAGCAAGTAAGAGATCAGACAAATATTAATGATGTCAAGTAATGCATGTGAAGATAAACTAATGATGATAAATATAACTTGTTATGGTGTAACAACTTGATAAGTCATTCTGAGCACTAGCATTCCGTTCAGCTATTTGGAGTCTCAGTCAGCTTCATATGATGTATTATGACTTGTGTGTATCGTTGGTTTTGGTTTTCAGGTGATCCGGAGTTTGATTTGGAAGAATGAATTTCATGTTTGAAGCATTAAGTTGGAAGAGTTGACCTAATTTGACTTTTAGTATTTGACCTTAGATTGGAGTTTTGATGGTTCTGTTAGGTCCGAATGGTGATTTTAGACTCGGTCGTATGCCCGGATTTTCATTTGGATATTCCTAGAAGGTTTCAGCGCTAATTGGCAAAAGTTGGAAATTTTAAGGTTTTAAAAATTCATAAATTTGATAGAGAATTGACTTTGAGGATATCGGATTTGGATTGTGGTTACGAGAATTGGAATAGTTTTGTTATGTCATTTGGGACTAGTGTGAAAAAATTGAGATCATTCCAGGTTGATTTGATATGTTTTGGGGCGAGTTCTGGAAGTTGGAAGTTCAAAGTTCATTCAAGTTTGAATTGATGTGTGATTCATCGTTTTCATGTTTTGATGTGTGATTTGAGGCCTTGAGTAGGTCCGTATTATGCTATAGGACTTTTTAGTATATTCGGACGGGGTCCCAAGGGGCTCGGGTAAGTTTCAGACGAGGTTCGGACCATTTTAACGCATATTGCAATTAGCTAAGACGGTTGGTTCTGGTGTGGCTGTATCTGCGGATAATCGGTCATAGAAGAGACTTCGCAGATGCAGGGTTTTCCTTCATAAAAGCAAAAAAGGTAGCTGGGCGTGAAGGCCACAGAATCAGGATTTGTTCCGCACCTGCGACATCGCAGAAGTAGAGGGTTAGGTCGTAGAAGCATGATTCATCGCAGCAGCAAAAGTAGTGGTCACACCTACGTATGCGTAGAAGCGGAATTTGGTCCACTGGTGTGATAGGCAATTTCCAGTTATTGTCTGCAGAAGCACTAGTTTGGTCGCACAAGCGACACTACAGAAGCGCAAATTAATTCGCAAATGTGAACATGCCTGGGGAGAACATATATTTCGTGGAGTTGGTGGTTTTTCATCATTTTCGAATTTTGGAGCTTGACTTGGGAGACATAGGAGTGGAATTTCACCGTGTGAATTGGGGTAAGAATTCTTGACATGATTTTGAATATATTTCATGAATCTATCCTCATTTTTTGCATTTGGTTGATGATTTTAAAAGAGATATTTGGGGTTTTTGCCTAAAGTTTTATAGAATGAATTTTTGAGTTTTCAACGTCGATTCAGAGTCGAATTTGAGTGAAACTAGTTTGGTTGGACTCATAATTTAATGGGTTGTCCGATTTGTGAGTTTTGTCGGGTTCTGAGGTGCAAGCCTAGGTTTGACTTTTTGGTTGACTTTGGGGTTTTGATTAAAGATTCAGTCTTTATTATTTGGAATTGTTTCCTTACGCATTATTTGATGTATTCGAGTTGCTTTTGACTAGTTTCGAATCGTTCGGAGGTTGGTATGCGTTGGATGGCATTTTAGGAGCATTGTTTGGCTTGCTCGATGTTAGATTTTGCTTGTAAGTAACACTTCTAAACTAGATGCTGAGTGTATGAACACTTGCAAAAATATGATATGTGTTTGGTGTTGAGGTGGCGCACATGCTAGGTGACGGGTGTGTGGCCACGCTATGTGAATTGTGATTCGGTTATTTCTATGGTACTGTGTAGTTACCTAATCATAGTTATATCTATGAAATAGCTACTTTATAGAGTAATTGGGTTGTGATCCATGATAGAAACCATGTTTAGACTATATGCTTATCCTGTTGGGACCCATTGAGGTCATCTTTGCTATTGAGTTATTTGCTTAAATTGCAACTACATACTCAGTCATACTCATTCATTTGCATATCATATCTCGATCTCTGATACCATTTATTGATATATTACATCATTATTTTGGACTGATTTTCTTAACATTGTGAGCCAGAGAGACTGGAGAGATTGATGACTGAGTGAGGTCGAGGGCCTGATTGTGAGGATATTGATACTATAGGACGTGAGTTGTTTGTGCAGAGGCCGAGGGCCTGTCTGTGAGGTATTGATACTATGGCACGTGAGTTTTCCGTGCGGATCCACATATTGATACTATAGCACGTGAGTTGTCCGTGCAACACGTGAGTTGTTCGTGCGGATCCAGATATTGATACTATAGCATGTGGGTTGACCATGTGGTTGATCGGACTACTCACCGTAACATGTATTATTGATTCATGCCATGATTGGATTATTATATCGCTTGGGCTGGATATGCCCCTCCAGAGTGTGCACACCCACAGTGAGCGCAGTTGTTATTGATTTATTTGGGCTAGATCTGCCATGTTCAGTGGTGAGTGACTGTGTTATTGAGCGTGATAAGTGGAAAGTGTGAGACAGTGAGATTGAGTACTCTGAGAGTGTGAGTACATGAGTTCATCACTCTGATACATTGCATTTGACATGCATACTTGACATACAGGCCTACAGATGCATTTCCTCATGCTACGATGTTTTGGTGACATTCATGTTTTCACGTGCACATTTGCATATAGGCATAGAGATGTACTTTTCTCATGCCATTTGATAATGATACTTTTTAATTGTTGTTGAAAGTTTTTGGGAAAAATCATAGTTTTCAAACTTACTCATATTTTTGGTATTTTCGGTGAAGATTTGGGATTTACTATTATACTTGAAAGAATGCCTATTTTCCGTAATTATGAACTAGCTAAGCATTATATCTCTAAGTTATATCTTGTATTATTGTTATTATATTGTTATGAACTATTGTTGGTTATTGGAGTTGGACTCTGACCCTTGTCCTAGCTAGTCGGTACTTTCAACCTAAGGTTTGTTACTTATTGACTACATGAGGTCCATTGTACTCATACTACACTTCTACACCCTGCGTGTTGATGTTGGATATTGATATTGTTGTGTACCACAGGAGCTAGATTTGAAGATGTACCTGTGTTCCAGTTATGACTTGGTAGCATTAGATTCAAATTTTGTTCATTTATATTTCAATTAGATGTTGTAATTATTTCAATTCCGTTTTCTAAATATCTAAGTCCTAATGGCTCATGACCTCTACCAACAGTCCTTGGGAGTTCTTTGTATGAAAATTCAGTTATAATTTCATTTTTTTCTCTCAATATGTCTCCTTTGAATTAGATAGTTGTAATTGGCATACCTAGCAGGTTGGGTTCGATGCCATCACGACTAGTTAGGTTTTGGGGCGTGACAAGTTGGTATCAGAGCTCTAGGTACGTAGGTTCTACGAGTCATGAGCAAGGGTCTAGTAGATTTTTGCGGATTAATATGATGACGTCCATACCTATCTTTGAGAGGCAACAAGGCATTAGGATAAGCTTCCTGTCTTTGTTTCCTTATCGTGTAGCAATTGTTTAGCATGAAGCGTAACTCATTGAATTTCTTCCACACATCTGTATACTCATATGAGTGCTCGGTATCAATTGTACATTAATGGCTTGTGATTCCATGGATGAGGTGCGACATGTGATTTTTGTGTGCTAATGATGGTCTAGTCTGGGCGGACTTGAGGCTTGGTTTTGACTGTAGCTTGAGCACAAGGATTTAAGTTGTGTAAGCACGTGTTTTCGGACTTATAAGTCCGGTAGTGTCCCTATGAGTGGAATTTGTGGCTTGGTGAGTAGCTGGATGACTATATAATGAGTATGATATGAGTACGAGATGTGTTCAGATGGATTGAATGTGACGAGAAGAGTTTTTTTAAGATGTAAAAAGGACTATTGGGTGCTTGATTTTTGTCTTGATGCGACGTATAGTCTCAAGTTATGAGTGTATTAGAGTATCTTTCATGTTGTTTAACTATGGGATGAATTATGTTCTCATGCCTTGTTGGTGAGTTCAGACTCAGGAAGATCAAATGATTGCGTAGTAGTTGTGGCTGTGAAAGGGTATAAAGAGATGTCAGTTTGAGGCTAAGCATGTGAGTTATAACCTGCGATGTAATCTACGAATGTATGATTTTTATGATGTTATGTGGAAACTTTCTTTTCCACTAGTGGGTTATATTTTTTGTGCGATTTGAGTTTAGATCGATTGTAATAGTTAACCTGAACGTCACAATGATGAATGCGGGAATTATATATGATTTTAGGCATTATATGGTCTGTGTTACCTTAGCTTAGGGAGGATTTGGTGGAATCACACTATGGAATTATGGTAGTAATAAAGTAGGTACATTTTAAGTTATCAAATGTTTTATTCTATGCTTTGAGGCAAGTAGGGGTGTCTGCTATCGGTAAGGATACTTGTGGATCGATTATGACTCGCAGAGGTTGGTTTTGAGGATGACTTGAGTTGGGAAATTCTGGATGCATGATGTATTACACCTTATGGATATATGAGAGTCCTAGAAATTCTCTAGTATTGTTGTTCGTGATGGATGTAATGTACCAAGAAAGGATTCATTCAATTGCTTAGAGGTGTGGATTACTTCTTGGGGTGTTTTTGTGCTAATGCAGCACAGGTCAATCGGCTGGTTTTGTTGGTGCAATTGAGATTTGATGAGAGTAGATGACACTCGAGAAGGTTCTAATGGATACAATATTTATATGTGGCAATTGAGAATTTTTCGGATGTGTATATGGCTAGAATTTGAAGTTTGCATTGGATGGTGTCGAGAATTACGGTACCTTTATAATATGGATTCCACATTTTAGTATCAGGAAGGTTAAGGAAACGGCTTTAGATTCACAAAAGGTCTCTTCAGAGTGGGTGTCTCGATTGTGGTACTTTTTGGGTTGCTTAAGAGGGAATACAGTGGCTTATGGGCCTTAGGGCGGTGTGGTTTTTATGCTAGGATCTCTTATGGTAAACTTTAGGGTAAGGATCGTGGTGTTCTCACAAGGAGAAGTATCAACTTGAGGGTAATTTGGAAGGAGCTCGGAGAAATAGGATAGTTTAGTAGTCGGTTGGATCAGCACATTAATGGATGTGATCGGTTCTTTGGGTACTTATGATATGGTGGGTTTCTACATGTGTTTCTAGTAATGCTCATGGGTTTTTTGTGACCTGCATGGCTTGATTGAGTTAGAGAGATTCAGTTTTGATGGCCTGGTTATATGCAAATAGGTTTCGAAGATTTTTCTCTGGTTTTTACTATGATTTGAGATGGATATTTCCTACCGGCATGAGGAGCATGTTGTGTATTGTGATTTTCTCCTGGATGATATCATATGGAGGCTTCTGACAGATCGAGTTGTATCTTTCTTGTGACTCAGAGATGATTATGAGATTCTCGTACTTTTTATATGATGGAATGATGGATGTGGTGTGTTGTATGGGATTGAGATTTGCATATATAAGGTCACGGTTCAATTTTGAAGGGAAGGTTATGAATTCTTAGGCAACATAGATGGTTTCAGATTACCAGATGATTAATACTGCTACATGGAATTGCCTGAGTATAGTGTACATTCAGAAGGCATACTAAGTTTTGAATTATGGATGCTTCATTGGTATTGCAAGCTCGCATGGTTGATCGACTGCAAATATTCAGATTTTTCTATATGGCATGGAAGAATTATAGAAGCATTCCTCACCGGATGATTGTGCATAAGAGGTCTGCTAGACATTCAGGCAATGGAGCTAGGATCAGATAAGGTAACTCATGTCTTCTATGGATCTGGAGACTCAGAGTTCTCAGAAGCAGACTATTTTGTGGTTGTGCACTATGAAAATGTTTCCAAAGCTAGCCAGATGATGCTATGCATTATATTTAGGTCATTGTGGACCTTCGGAGGGTTATTAACTATTTGTGGATGATCAAAGTTGATTTGGGTGCCCACGAGTAGGCCCAATAAGGATGTGTATTCTATATCAGGTCAGATTTGATGACTCAGAATTGTTTGTGTTGAGTGGTGTGGCATTCGGTTAGAGTTGAGTTTGTTAGTTTTTGGATATGTTCGATGAGTTACTCTTCTATTCTATGAGGGTTTTTGATTTATTGGTTATGTGCACACGTGATGCAATTCTGTTTGGGCCTTGCACCAGAATTCAAGCGAGATGGTTATTGAGAGTTGAATGGTTGATTTCACATTGGTTATGTTCCTTCCAGGCTGTGGTATATTGTGTCATTTCTTATCCATGGTTATGGTCACTCACTTCATGTACTTGATGGCGAATTGCGTGTGGCCATTGGTTTTGAGCATGGTGGCTTGAGGTATTTCATGGGATCGGTGTTTGGATGGGTCACGTATAGTAGCTAGGTTGTGATAGAATATGATCCTTGTGATAGATTCGTGTGTCATGGTTCTACTATGTATGAATGGTTTGTAGCATTGCGGTTGTGGTGGCACTTGTTGAACTTGCGGGATAGTTCTCTCGTTTGAGTCTATCTCCATGATTGAGTACATTTGGGTTGTTGCTTATTGGTGCACAGATTGCACGGGATGTGGCTTTAGGTTGTATTGATGTGGCATGTAACTAGAGTAGTTGTGTGATGAGATAAGGTCATTGGACCTAGGATGGTTACTATTGGATTTGATTACAGCATGTATAAAGGAATAATATCGGAAGTCGGCCTAGGATTTGGCTTGAGTTCTTTCTAGACGAGATAGAACTCCATGACTTGTTTATGTGATAAAGTGGTTATGATTTTATGCATGTTTCTTTCATCATGGGCTGTGTGCGAAGGTTTTGGAATGATGTTTTGCTTGATATGAGGTTTATCACCTGTACCAGGTTTATTTTGAGCAGTTATTGTGGTCGGAAGTTATTGCTACGAGTATGCGAGTCACGTGGTATATCATGTAATTACATCTTGGGTTATGGTTATGGATTGATACGCATTTTTCAGACTTATATAGTGTGTAGATGCAAGATTTGAGTCTTATAGGAAGTCCTAGATGTTGCGAATTGGATTCTGTGGTTTACAAGCTAAGGTTGAAGTAATGATCTTTAGTTATGTGGTGTTGCCAGGCCTATATGGAATAGGGTGACGTGGGATCACCCCTGGGTATGTACATAGTAAGCTTACATGGTGGTTTGATGTTTTAGGAACAACTATTGGCACGTTCGAGGACGAACGTATGATTAGGGTGGGGAGAATGTAACAACTCGGCCGGTTGTTTTTATCACCAGCATTCCATTCAGCTATTTGGAGTCTTGATCATCTTCATATGATGTATTATAACTCATGTGTATCGTCGATTTTGGTTTCTAGGTGATCCGGAGTTTGATTTGGAAGAATGAACTTCATGTTCGAAGCTTTAAGTTGGAAGAGTTAACCAAATTTGAATATTAGTATTTGACCTCGAATTTGAGTTTTGATGGTTCCCCTAGGTTCAGATGGTGATTTTGGATTCAGGCATATGCCCGAATTTGCATTTGGATATTCCTAGAAAGTTTTGGCACTAATAGCGAAAGTTAGAAATTTGAAGGTTTGAAATGTTCATAATATTGACCGAGAGTTGACTTTGAGGATATCGAATTCGGATTTTGGTTTCGAGAATTGGAATAGTTTCGTTATATCATTTGGGACTTGTATGCAAAATTTGAGTTCATTACAGGTTGATTTGATATGTTTCGACGTGACTTTTGAAATTCGGAAGTTCAAAGTTCATTCAAGTTTGAATTGAGGTGTGATTCATCATTTTGATGTTGTTATGTGTTATTTGAGACTTGGAGTAGGTCGGTATTATGTTATAGGACTTGTTAGTATATTCGGACGGGGTCCCGAGGGACCCGGGGGAGTTTCAGACGAGGTTAGGACCATTTCGTCGCATGTTGCAATTAGCTAAGGCTGCTCGTTCTGGTGTGGCCGCAACTGCGGTCAATTTGTCGCAGAAGAGACTTTGCAGATGCGGGGTTTTCCTTTACAAAAGTGAAAAGGGCATCTGGGCGTGAAGGCCATAGAAGCAGGAATTGTTTTGCATCCGCGACATCACAAAAGCAGAGGGTTAGGCCCCAGAAGCGTGATTCTCTCAACAGTGAAAGCAGTGGTCTCACCTGCTTGTTTGCAGAAGCAAAATTTGTTCCGCTGGTGCGATAGGCGAATTCTAGTGATTGTCCGCAGAAGCGTCATAAGCGACGCCGCGGAAGTGCAAATCTGTTCGCAAATGCGAACATTCCTTGGTAGAACATATATTTCGGGGAGTTGGTAGTTTTTTTCATCATTTTCAGATTTTTTTTAGCTCGATTTGGGCCACTTAGGAGAGGAATTTCACCATGTGAATTGGGATAAGCATTCTTGACTCGCTTTTAAATATATTTCATGAATCTATCCTCGTTTTTGGCATTTGTTGATGATTTTAAAAGAGAAATTTGGGTTTTTTCTTAAAGTATCATAGAATGAATTTTTGAGTTTTAAACATAGATTCGAAGTCGGATTTGAGTGAAACTAGTATTGTTGGACTCATAATTGAATGGGTTGTAGGGTTTGTGAGTTTTGTCAGGTTCCGAGGTGCGGGACCAGGTTTGACTTTTTGGTCGACTTTGGGGTTTTGATTAAAGATTCTACCTTTATCATTTGGAATTGTTTCCTTAGGCATTATTTGATGTATTTGAGGTGCTTTTGACTAGTTTTCGAGCTGTTCGGAGGTCGGTACGTGCGAGATGGAATTTTTGGAGCATCGTTTGGCTTGCTCGGTGTTGGTTTGGCTTGTTCGAGGTAAGTAACACTTCTAAACTTAGTGCTGAGAGTATGAACCCCTGAAGATAAGTGCTATGTGTTTGATGTTGAGGTGACGCATATGCTAGGTGATGGGCGTGTTGGTGTGCACTGTGTGAATTGTGACTTGGTTATTTCTGTGGTACTATGTAGTTACCTAATCTTATTTGTATCCATTAAATCTCTACTTGCTAGAGTAATTGGGTTGTGATCTATGATAGAAACCATGTCTAGGCTATATGCTTATCCTGTTGGGACCCACTAAGGTCATCCCTGTTGTTGAGTTATTAGTCTACATTGCAATTACATACTTAGTCATACGCATTTTTTGCATAGCATATCTCTGTCTCTAATACCATTTATTAATATATCACATCAACATTGGACTTATTTTCTTGACATTATGAGTAGGAGAGACTGGAGAGATAGATGACTGAGTGAGTTCGAGGGCCTGATTGTGAGGATATTGATACTATAGCACGTAAGTTGTCTGTGCAACACGTTAGTTGTCCGTGCGGATCTAGATATTAATACTATAGCATATGAGTTGTCTGTGCAACACGTGAGTTGTCCCCGCGGATCCATATATTGATACAATAGCATTTGACTTGTCATTGATTGGCTTATTATAGCGCTTGGGCTGGATATGCCCCTCCGGAGTCTGCACACCCATAGTGAGCGTAGTTGCTATTGATTTATTTGGGCTAGATCTGCCTTGTTCAGTGCTGAGTGATTGAGTGATTAAGCGTGATGAGTGGAAAGTGTGAGATGGTGAGATTGAGTACTCTAAGAGTGTGATTGCATGAGTTCATTACTCTGATGCACTGCATTATGCATACTTGACATATAGTCATTGAGATGCATTTCCTCATGCTACGCGGTTTTGTGACATTCATGATTCACGTGCACATTTACATGTTGGCATAAATATGTACTTTCCTCATGCCATCTGATAATAAGACTTCTTAACTGTTGTTGAATGTTTTTGGGGGAAAAATAGTTTTCAAACTTACTCATATTTTTGGTGCTTCCGGTGAAAGATTTGGGATTTACAATTATACTTGTAAAGTTCGCCTATTTTTCGTAATTGTGAACGAGATGATCGTCATATCTATGAGTTATTTCTTGTGCCATTATTATTATATTGTTATTAACTGTTGTTGGTTATTGGAGTTGGACTCTTACCCTTGTCTCAGCTCGTCACTACTTTCAACCTAAGGTTAGGTTTGGTACTTATTGAGTACATGGTGTTAGTTGTACTCATACTACACTTCTGCACCCTACGTGCAGATGTTGGGTGTTGATATTGCTGTGTACGACGGGAGCTTGATTTGAATATGTACTTGTGTTCCTGTTATGGCCATCACTTGTCCTTGGTATCATTACATTTGAATTCTTTTTAATTATATTTCAAATATATGTTGTAATTATTGTAAAAATCTAAGTCTTAGTAGCTCATAACTTATATTACCAGTCCTTGGAAATTCATTGTATAAAAATTCAGTTAAATTATCATTATTTCTCATAGTAAATCTGATTTGAATTGGATAGTTGTTAATTTACCTACCTAGCGGGTTGGGTTAGGTTTCATAAGGGCTAGTTGGGTTTTGGGTCGCGACATATGGAAACTCAATTAAGGGCATGAAAGGAATTTACATAGCTAAAACCGCTCGAGTACCACATTTAGCCCATGTACACACTTATCACCTTGAGGAAATGGCTTCCACATACCACAATTAACACAAAACAACACAAATTCTAAGGAGTAATTCCCCCACACAAAGTTAGGCAAGACACTTACTGTAATGACCCGACCGGTTGTTTTGCTTTCTAGATCCCCGTTCCCCTAAATAAGACCCCCCATATGTGCTTTTACTATTTTGAGACTTGCAGGTATGGTTAGTTTGGGTTTGGGTTGAAATCGAAGTACTTAGTTCCTTAAATTGGCTTAAAAGGGTTAAGTTTGACTTGGGTCAACATTTCTAGTAAATGACCTCAGAATCAGAATTTTATGGTCTCAATAGGTTTGTATGATGATTTGGTCTTAAGATCGGGTTTCGGATGACCCGGGAGCGTTTTGGCGCTTAATATTGGAAGTTAGTGCAGAAGGTTTTCAAGTTCTTTAAATTTGGTTTGAAATAGGATTTGGTGTTATCAAGGTCCAATTGGGATTCCTAGCCTTGGAATAGTTTTTTATGGTGATTTGTGACTTTCACACAAAATTTGGTGTCATTCTGAGTAGATTAAGTATGATTCGCCACGTTCGGAGCAAGTTGGAAGAACTTGAAGTTCATAAGTTGATTTGATTTTGTTCGGAGTGTAATTTTTAGTTTTGATGTTGTTTTATGCATTACGAGGGTTAGAGCGACTCCTTTTTATGTTTACTAACTTGTTAGTATGTTTGGTGGAGGCCATGAGGCCCCATGTAGGATTCAAAAGGTCGACGGAGCTTGATTGCTCTTTAGAGAAGAGCTGAAGGTGGCTAGCATCTAGTGTGTTCGTACATGCGGTAGGAATAGCCACAGGAGCGGCTCCGCAGGTGTGGCGTCTTATTCGCAGAAGCAGAATGGAGGGGATTCAGCAAGGTTCGCAGAAGCGAAGGATTTCCACAAAAGCGAACTCGCTTCCGCGATGAAAGGGTCCGCAGATGCAGAGAAAGGCAGTCTGGCCATGGTCGCAGGTGCGCGAGGCGTACTGCAGAAGCGGGCTCGTATGCGAGACTTGGCCACAGGTGCGGCTGTTCGTGGCTCATGCATGTTTCTCAGATGTGGACAATCGACCGCAGGAGCGGTCCTGTAGAAGCGGAGATTCTTCCGCAGGTGCGAGAACCGCGGGGATGCAATGAAGTGCATTTTAGGCTATTTTGGCTCATTTCTTTCATCTCTTGGGCGATTTTGTAGCTCTTTGAAGAGGGGTTTTCACTTATTACTTTGAGGTAAGTAATTTCTATATAGGATGTGTTTAATACTTGCATTTTGGGTAGATTCTTAGCACGTAAAGTGTAGGAATTGTGGGTTTAGTTGAAAAACCTAGGTTTTGATAATAATGAGATTTAACCTCAAAAATGATTATGGAATTGGGTGAAAATTATATATTTGAGTTCGTGAGATTATGGGTAACATTTATCTTCGAAAATTTCTGGAATTTGGGCACGTGGGCCTAGGTTGAATTTTAGGAATCTTCCAATTTGGGTTGGGTAATTACTCTAATAGCTAAATTATTAACTTTTGAGTGTATGTTGATTAATTTATATTATATTTGGCTAGCTTCGGATCGTTCGGCACCAAGTTGAGGCCTTAGAGTGAATTTGTCAGCCGAAAAGTGAGCTTTGAGATAAGGTATGTCTCTTGCCTAACCATGCAAGAGGGAAATTACCCCTAGGTGTTTTAAATTACTATTTGTTGCACACGAGGTCACGAGAGTCCACGCGTAGATAAAATTATGCTTAAGTCTGGGTAGTTTTAGGACCCAAATCATGAAATACTTGTATTATTTGCACTCTAATTGTTAATTTAATTGCCTAAATTATATTGAAACTTGATAAAAGATTCGTAAAGATCAAATTTCACTTACATTGAGTTTTGGCGAATTACTTGACCGTTAATGGGAATTGTGCTTCTGTGGGTATTAGTCTTGTAATCGCTTTCAAATTGGTTGTTCATAGAGTATCTCTCTTCATGTAGAACGGGTCGAACACCTCGGCAGTATAATAGATGCATCTATGGTTCATGTCGCTATACCCTCGGCAATGTACACATTATTCTGGATTGGGCTATACGACCTCGCCATAAATCGTGTGTGTTAATGCTTGGAGCCAGAATACACTTGATATTATTTTTTATGAATTGAGGGGTTATAACTTATTTATTGGCCCGAATTTTATATGGAGTTAGTATGCATTAGTTGAAGATTTTTTGGGATTTACTATCAGTTAAAGAATCATTTATTCATTACTTGCTAATGTGTTATTAATATTATTATTCACATTTCTCATGCCTATTTTAAATTCTTGTATTTTATTGTTGGCCCATAGTAAGTGTCGATGTTGACCCCTCTTTACTACTTATTCGAGGTTAGATTGGATACTTACTGGGTACATGTTATTTATATACCGACCTACACATCTACACTAATCGTGTAGGATTTGAGGCAGGTGCATCTAGCAGTCTGTCAGGCGTGCACCCCCGTTACCTCTAGGCTTAGTGGTGAGCTGCTTTCTGAGTCCGTTCTGCAGCACCCGAAGTCTCTTTTTTCTATTTACTTTCCGTCTACTCTATTACAGATGGTAGCTTTGTATTTTGTATATTCTTCTAGTCGCTCGTACACTTGTGACATCGGGTCCTAGAAACATGCTAGTAGACATTTGATGGTTTTTTGGGTATTTATATCACCGTACTTGCTCCTTTATGTGCTTACGCTTGCTTTATTAATTCTTCCACTTCTTATTTTCTTAATAAATACAAATCAACTACTTTAAAATTATTAAAAAGAATAAATACATGGCTAGTTCACGTGTTGGCTTGCTTGGCGGCGATGTTGGGTGCCATCACGAACAATAGGAGAAATTGGGTCATGATAGTGACCTCAAATACACTAACTCAATCCATTAGTAGCCTTACCCACGATTATACAAAAGTCAACCCCATGCCCGCGCCTCAGAACCCGACCACAAAATTCGAACACCCATTCGATAACAATTCCAACCATACCAAAATTACTTAAATCACCTTTCAAATCCCAATAATTTGGTCTATGAAGTTTCACAACTTTTTCCCAAATTTTCCAACTCAAATCATGAATTAAATGGCAAACATAACGATGGATTCATGTATAATAGCCAAATCCGAGTTAGAATCACTTATCCTAATTAATTCCTTGAAAATCCCTTGAAAAATCTCCACAAACCGAGATCTCTAGGTCAAAAAATGAAACATGAAATAAACCATCGTCTCTAGCCTTTTCTGCCTAGCGATTTTCGCTTCTGTGAGCCAAACTGTCGCACTTGCGACCCCGCACTTGCGGAAAAATTCGTCGCAAGTGTGGTTCCCACTGAGGCTCTGAAATCTTGCACCTGAAGAAACCCTAAGCGCATCTGCACTTGCACATCTGCAGGAGTCTATCTGCTTCTGCGCGTCCGCTTCTGCGCATCACTGACCGCACCTATGGTCCCATCTAGCCAAGCCAATCTTCGCCTCCGCGGCTCATAAGGCCGCTCCTGCGGTGCCGCACCTGTGGCCCAAAGTGCACAGGTGCGATTGCACCAAAACCTTAGCAACTTTAGCATTCCATTAAGTCCAAAATTATTTTGATTTCAATCCCATTCACCCCCGGGACCCCATCCGAATATACCAGCAAGTTCCAAAACATATTATGGACTTACTCGTGTCCTGAAATAACATCAACCAACATTGATTCTATGAATCTCAACCCAATTCAAGTCTATTAAAACTATGAACATCCGACTTCCAAAACTAACACCAATTCATACCAAAAAGAACTCCGATTGACTTAAATTTTTCACACCAGTCATAAATGGCATAACAAACTTAGTACAACTTTTGGAATCAAAATCCGATCTCGATATCAATAAAGTCAACTTTTAGTAAAACTTTTCAACCTTCCAAACCTTCAACTATCAAACTTTTGCCAATTCAAGCCGAAACAACCTACGGACCTGCAAATCAATATCCGAACATGCTCCTAAATCCAAAATCACCATACGAAGCTGTTAGAGCAGTCAAAACTCCATCCTGGATCCGTCTACACAAAAGTCAAACTCTGGTTAACTCTTTCAACTTAAGCCTCCAACTTAGGGACTATGTATCCCATTTCACTCTGAAACTCACTCGAAACAAAAACCAACTATCCCAGCAAGTCACATAACCACAATATAACATAGAGGAGGTAATAAATAGAGGAACAGGGCTAAAATAATCAAAACGATCGGTCGGGTCGTCACATCTTCACAACTTGTTGGCTCCCAACAAATATCGAATGGTCGACATCACATATGAATGAGTAGGAAGGAACTGAAGACATAAGCTTCAGCTGAAATCGAATCGCACGACAAGGAATCAAGAAAGGAAAGTTCTCCTAATAGTCATGTAGCCTCTCGAAGATAAGTACAGATGTCTCCATACCGATCCTCAAGACTTTACTAGACTTGCTCATGACTCGTTAGACCTAAGTGAACCTAGAGCTCTGATACCAAACTATCACGATGCAAATCTCATAATAGGTCGTGATGGCACTCAACGGTGTTGTTAGGAAAGACAACGCATGAAGCTCCGGCTAAAATACCCATTTTAATTTCTAACAGGAATTTGGTTAAATAGATAGAATTAAACCTCAAACTCATGGAAAACATACGTTCTTCCTTACCTAATTTACTGAGTATGAATAATACATAAAACAATGTAATAATAACAATATTAGGTACAATTGTAAACATCCACTAGGAAACCCCCAAAACCCGGTGTCGTAAGTGCATGTACATATACAAGAATGTACAATACTACTATAACAATTGTTTGAAATAAAAAGTAGGCAAAATACAATAAATAAAATAGACAAGGACTCTGCGTGCTGCAGATCGTAACAAAAAGTACAGCTCACCACAAAGTCTCCTCTGCAATTGCACTTGTACGCCAAGCTAACCACAAAATGTACCTATCCTAGTACCTGCACAATTATTGCAGAAGTGTAATATGAGTACGTAAATCAACGGATACCTAGTAAGTATCTAGCCTAACCCCGAAGAAGTAGTAACGAGGGGTCGACATCGATACTTACTAGTAGTCCAATTAATCATGTACAATGAAAGTAAACATGTACAAAGTATGGAAAATAAATGAGTAAGATCAAATGTATGTACATAACACGATTCGCGATAGAAAAAATAATATGAAGTCCTCAATAACCTGATACTACCTCGAATGGGATACATAATGGTTAACACCGGATAAAATATCACATGTACGCTGACTCCTTATCAATTAGTTCACATGATTCTGCCAAGGCAAATGGCCCAATCCCATAAGAGTGTTTCATAGAACTGCCAAGGCGAATGGCCTGATCCCATAAGAGTATATTACATAATCCTGTCGAGGCGATCAGCCCAATCCCATAAAAGTGTGAGACATAATCCTGCCGAGGAAAACGGTCCAATCCCTTATTAATATGATACATGATACTTCCGAGACAAATGGCCTGATCCTATAAGAATATGTTACTCTTCCGAGGTAAACAGCCTGATCCCATAAGAGTGTGTTAAATGATACTACTAAGGAGAACAGTCCAACCCCATAAGGGTATTGCTGAGGAGTTCAGCCCAATCCAATTAGAATATGAAACTTTGACGGGTCACTTTCCCCACTCATGAATATTCAAGAAAACTTTCGGACGAATAAGCACAACATGGAAGAAATCTATAAAGGAAAGTACAATTTCCACTGCTAATCAAGTAGCTTGTCAAGTATCCAAAATAGTAAGTCTGATACTCTACGCGAGTCTAGTCTTAGGGAAAATGTATATTAAAGAATTTAAACAAGCAAGAATAACTCAAATAGTACAACTAAAGCCTGACGTGAGTCTAAGTCTACCCGGACATAATGAGGACTTCTAGCATAAGCACGAAAACTCGTCACCTCATACGTGCGTAGCTCCTATAAGATGTATCACTTAACAAATATAACACCTATGGGGTAAATTATCCCTCACAAGGTTAGACAAGAGACTTACCTCGTTCTGAAATTCGCTAACTGTCTCCAACACATCTCTAACTTCTCAAACTAATGCCAAACGAACTGAAACTAGTCAAATAATGTAAAAAAACAATCAAAATATACTTAAAGACTAGTAATTTAAAAATTTATATTAACTTCCAACTCCACTCGAAAAGTCTACAAAGTCAAACCCCAGGCTCATGCGCTCGGATTTCGAAAATTTTGGAAGTTAAGTACAACCCATAAAACCATAAACTCAAATATATAATTTATTCCTAATTTCACGTCCAATATTGTGGTCAAAATCCAAAATTACCATTTGTAGGTTTCTTCAAAAATCTCACACTTTCTACCAATTGTCATATTCAAATCCATATATAATTCATGTATTTAACTCACAGTAAGTGAGAATCACTTACCTTGTAATAGATGATGAAAATCTCTCTTCCAATAGCTCCAAAAATTGCCTTTCCCAAGTGCACAGTGAGGGAAATGGGCTTAAACCCCGAAATAAAAATACATTCTGCCAGGGCTTTCCTATTCGTGATGGCGGAAGTAGCCTCGTGATTACGAAGGCCAAAATTTCTTGTTTCCCCAACTCTTCTTCGCGTTCACGACCTCTAGGTCGCGTTTGCGGTTCATCGTGACCCATGCCCTTCCCATCCGCGGTCCCTGATCCATGTTTGTGAAAGTGTATTGACTGCCAGAACCATCCTCCCCTTCTTTCTTTGCATTCACTCTTGGACCTACGTGTTCACGAAGGAGAGCCAGGTCCTCCCTAGCGTTCGCGGAGCCTTCTTCGAGTTCACGAAGAACAACCACTTGCCCCTCCTAGAATCCTTCTTCGTGCTTTCTGTGATGACCCAAAAGGTCATCACTTATTTTAAAAGTAAATTCTGCATTCTGAGGCCTTAAAACCTCTTTTAGCATCACCTCAATTTACGTGCATAGTCCGGGCGTGTAGCCAGAAAGCCATTATGTGAAAATATGTGAAAAAATGATAAATTTTGACTATAAAATAAAATAATATGACTTCGATCAACATTTTAGGTAAAGTGATCTGGACCCATGATTTGACGGTACCGGAGGGTCCGTAGGAAAATATGGGGCTTGGGCGTATGCTCGAAATCGAATTCCGAGGTCTCAAGCCCGAGAAATGAATTTTTAAAGAAAATTATTTTTTGAAATTATTTATGAGATTTGGAAATGAATTGTGATTAGGACTTGATGGTATCAGGCCCGTATTTTGGTTCTGGCACTCGGTACAGGTCTTATATGTTATTTAAGATAAGTCCGTGAAATTTGGTAAGAAACGGACTTGAAACGACGTGAATCAGATCGTTTTTGAGAAAATTGAAAATTTGAAGTTCTTAGGAAAATTTCATGATTTTGATGATAAATTCATAGTTGTTGATGTTATTTTAGTGATTTGAATGCAAGATCAAGTCCGTATGATGTTTTTAGGTTGGTGTGCATGTTTGGTTTGGAGCCCCGAGGGCTCGGGTGAGTTTTAGATAGGCCACAGGGTGAATTGTGGACTTAAGGAATTGCACGCTTCAGCTATTTTTGTGTAGGACTGCAGGCTTTGTATTTGTGAAGCCTGGGATATCGCAAATGCAAGGGCTTTTTCTCAATTGCGAAAGCAGCCCAGGCCAGCTCCTCCTCGCAAATGCGAGATTCCCTTCGCAAATGCGATACACCCCCTTTTGGGCCTGTCATCGCAAATGTGATCCCTTGTTCGCATTTCTCATCTCGCAAATGTGAGAACCCCCTTCGCAAATGCGAACCTAGCTGAGGTCGGGGTTCGCAATTGCAAACCCTGTTCGCAATTCCCATATCTGCAACCTGTAATTTTTATACTTAGCCGAAAATCAACCATTTTTCACATGTTTTCAAAACATAAACTCCCTAGGCGATTTTTCCAGAACAACTCTTCTTCCAAATCGATTGTAAGTCAATTTAAACTCATTTCATTTAATCATTAACATCTTTTAACATGATTTCAACTCAAAATCAATAATATTTATGGGGAAATTGGGTGTTTTGGGTAGAACCTAGGTTTTTCAAAAATTGGGGATTTGGACCTCGATTTGAGGTCCGATTTCAAAACAAATTATATATTTCGGTTCGTGGGGGAAATGGTAATCAGGTTTTTGTTCGAACCTCGGGTTTTGACCATGTAGGCCCGGGGCGATTTTTGACTTTTTGGGTAAAACTTTGGGAAACTCCTTTTCATGCATTGGAGTTGATTGATTTAGCATTTATTGATGTTATTAAGTAACTTGTGGCTAGATACAAGCGAATAAGTGTTTGGTCTAACCTTAGCTTGAGGGATTAGTAGTCGAGTCCTATTTGTTATATGGTAATTGTCGAGTACGACTCATAGGCATGGTGACGAGTATCTATATGTTGGTGTCAAGCATGCCTGTGAGTCTTATATTGTGATTATTATGGTTTCGTTATATTATTCATGCTTTGATGATGATTTTTGGTTGTTGGGCAAAATTTGTGGAAGTAATTGTGACATTTGAACATTGAGGAGTGTTGGCTCAAGTTGTACAATGAAATGTGAAAGTATAAGTGGAAATTGAACCTTTTAAAGCATTGGCTCAAAGTTGTGAAGTGAGTTGTGAAGTAAAAGTGAAAAAGAGAAAAGAATCATTATATTATCTCCCTTGCCGGGAATTTATTGTTTTTGATATTATCTCCCTAGCCGGGATGTTGATAATTCTTTTGATGTTATTCCTTGCCGGGACTTGATTGTTGAACTATTGTTCCCTTGCCGGGATTCTTAATGTAATTTCATTTATTCCCTTGCCCTATTATTTGTGATTGTTTTTTGGGTGAGGAAGAGTGTTAAAGCACGAAGGGTGATGCTGTGTATTGTTTTGGTGAGAGAGTGTTAAAGCACGAAGGGTGATGCCGTGTATGATTTTTGAGGAAAGAGTGTAAAGCATGAAGGGTGATGCCGTGCTGCACGATGTACCATTCTGTGCTGATTATTTTGATTATATGGTAAGGACGAGAGTAAAAGCACGAAGGGTAATGACGTGCACAATTTCATTACTTGATTCTTTGGTGAGGACGAGAGTGAAAGCATGGAGGGTGATGCCGTGCACTTATTGATTTCTGGTTCCTTGATGATATCCGATATATGTTGTTTCTTTCAATTACCTGTTGTCTTTCTATTCCGAATTGATATCTCCCCTGCAGCATGCTACCCCTCCCATATTTGATTGTTTATTTATGTTCTTCTTTTCCGCTGTATATAGTTGAATTTCATAGGTTGTTTGGTAGTTTGGTCCTAGCCTCGTCACTACTTCACCGAGGTTAGGCTAGGCACTTACCAGCACATGGGGTCGGTTGTGCTAATACTACATTTAGCACTATGTGCAGATCCCGGAGCAGCTTTTGGACCGTAGATTAGGTGGCTACCTTCGGTCCACGCAGAGATCCAAGGTAGACCTGCAGGCGTCCGCAGGCCCTGGCGTCCTCCTCTATCCCTTATTCCCTGTTTCATTTCCTTAATTCAGAAACAGTGTATCCTTTATTTTTTGAACTTTGTATGTAGTAAATCTTAGATCATCGGTGGTATTGTGACACCAGTTCTGGGTAGTTAAAGCTTAAACAGTTGTATTAGATACATGTTCAGATATTTTATTGCTTTTCTTCCGCTTATTTTAAATTTCCGCTGTTTAAACATTATTAATTTATAATTGTTAAAGAGTATTAAAAAGGGTAAAAATGTTATTTGTTCAATAATTGGCTTGCCTAGCTCACATTAGTAGGCACCATCACGACTCTCGAGGGTGGAAAATTCGGGTCGTGACAAGTTGGTATCAGAGTTGTAGGTTGTCACACCTCCTTTTTACCGCCCCGCGAGGGGTAAAGGAGTTTTTTCCATTTAAAGGACAATCGAAATGGGATTTATTATTTAAGATTCAGAGTTGCCACTTGGGAGATTTATGGTGTCCCAAGTCACCGGTTGAATCCCAAATCGAGAAAAAGAATGACTCTGTTTAACAGTCCGCGAACTAGAAATCCGGATAAGGAATTCTGTTAACCTGGGAGAAGGTGTTAGGCATTCCCGAGTTCCGAGGTTCTAGCACGGTTGCTCAACTGTCATGTTTAGCTTATTTATCTGATTTTCTTACATGTTGTAACTTATGTGCCGATTTTAACTTTTAACCGCTTTTATTCAATTTATTAAAGAAAATTGAACGTCGTCTGAGACATGTCTTTGGATTGCGCCGCATGAAATGAACCCGCAATCCTGAACACATCTGATTCGACGTTTTCGGATTTGGATTTGGGTTGCATGAAATGCACACCCGAATTTAAGAAGGTGAGATTATTAAATACGCGCCTAAAGAGCCTATCGCGTTCTTATTTTGGGGACGGCCGTGAAGTTTGCTAAACGGCTCCTCCCGAAGTCTAAGTAGTTAAAATGTACATTTATTGAGGGCCCCGCAGTTTGTACCTTTTTATTTTGCGAGGCTCGTCTCATTTATTTTTTTTAAACAAATAAACCCAGGAGCGACTATATTTTCTATGTTTTATGTTTTTTTTTTCAAAAGAAAGAGAAAAGATCCTAATTGATTAACATCAAAGTATGGGTTTCGAGTTCAAGTCCGGGTCCAAACAAAAGGACGAACCTCTTAGCTTGAACCCGCTACCTAGCTTAAAACCCGTATCCTGTCATTCAAGTTCTAATGAATCATTGGCCATTTCAGTCTTGGGCCCAAGGAGCCCGAAGCAAATAACACATGCGGGCAAGACAAAATTTCAACCAACCAATGTATTGGGCCTGACATTAATTCACACTGGACAGAGGGTAGACCAGTGAAGCTTGGCCCAGGTACGAATAGACAAATACTTATGATAGGACCTGGGCTTTCAACTCAAATAACAAAGCCCAAAGGCGCCTGGGAGATCTGATGGCCCAAATAAATGAGAACACCTACTGAAATTGATTCTTAACGGGTCCAAATGTACCAAACGTTAAGTGACTGAATTTTAATTCCAGTTATTTTACCTACTGACTTTAACTTGAATTCTCCAATACTATTAATGTGCAATCCCAAATGGAACGTGATTTACAAACACAAAATGGACCAATTGTTTTGAATTGGGCAATCCAGGTTATTAGAAATTAATTATGTAAACATGAGGTTAGTATCATATTTTACTACTCACGCAGACTTGAAACAATGACCAACTCATTTATACTAAGTGAACAACAAGCTGGAAATGACGACTAACAATGGCAAACTGATTCTATTTTTGATGATTTCATCTAGCTATGATTAACACACAATTTCAGTTATGCTTCATTGAAGCTGCAGGTTCCGGAGTTTAACAATCCAACTAATTCAAATTCGAGGTCTAGTTAATACAGTCCAAACTAAACTCCAATTAACATAGTTCTAAACAGGCTGTAAATGTCCCCATTATACAGCCAAGTACTAAAACAAAATCATCAGCCTTATGCAATGTCAGTATAACTACCACAAAAATAACTAAGTTCTAACAATCAACAGGAGGCATTCATTGACACATAGAACTGATGAAACTTCTTTATTCCAACTTCCAGTTTAGTTACATGGCAGCGGGTTCAGAAATGATACCTGATATTTGGAAAAGCAAAGAAGAAGAGGAAGATCAGTAGTGCAGCAGTAAACACAGCAACAGATTCAACAACACAGCAGCACCCAAGGAAACCAATAATAATAACCAGTGGGGGACAGCAAAAGGACCCAGCGACAGATTCTTAAAACCAAACAGAAATCCAGGGGTAACCCAATGGAACAATGCTTAATCCAATATAAAACTAGGGACTAACAAGCTGAAAATACAGCAGCACCAACAGGACACAGACAGATGCGGAAAAAAAAAGTAATTTCTGATTTCGTCAAACACTCAAAGGGCAAAGACAAACTGAAGCTCTTTGATGTAAAGCTTAGCCTATAATAGGATCAACCAGCCTTAACACTCTTGCTCTTTTTTTCTCTCCTCTCCAAATCTGTTTTTTTTTTTAGTACTCAGCTCCTAAACTTTCAAATTCAGTCCTCTCTCAATCTGTCCTCAGCCTCTTATTTATAACCAAAAAGTGTGTTTTAAAAGACCAGTCAGCCCCCTTTTTTATTCCAACTTTAGCTTTTTCAGCCTGTATATTCTTTCCCATGTGCACTCCTTAATCCCCTTTTATCATTCAGCCCATAATATTCTGATTTCCCCTTTTATTCAGCCCCCTTTTTTTTTAAAATGGTGTCAGCTCTTCACTTCTTTATTAAAAAGCCCATGCTATTTCTGATTTCCAGCCAATAAAGGCACTTAACACATTATCACTCCCACCATTGATCCCTATTTTATTCATTAGTTTAGTGGTATATTGGTATTATACTGACATACCATTAAAATTGAACAATTTTCAGGATTCTAACATCCCAAAATACCCCTCTGGGAATCTGAACTACTGCCTAACAGCTGATTGATAACTGCTCTCTAATGTACTACAGCTATAACCAATTCACAACTAAATTCAAACAATGATTCGATCAAAAATGTGAAGTAGTATGAATCAGATTATTCTAACATTCAAACCTGTAAAACTAATCGACGACATTTATCCAATCGACTATACTAGCTATAACATAGAACAATCAATCGATAAACACATAAGACTAAACAGGGCACCAAATGATTTCAGCAGCTTTGCACAAAATAGGGAACCTACATGAATTACCACTCGACGATATTAATCAAATCGAATACATATCTTACCACACGTATTTAACAATGGTCAGAAGAAGAGTCGACCAAATAAAAGGTCTTATGAAGATGATGAGAATTGAAAGAAAATAACAGAAAAATCAACAAATTAACTAAACATGCTAACAAATACAAACGGCATTCAAACAAGAACAGAAGGGAAAGAGAAACTTATCTTGGAAGCTCACAAACAAAACGACCCAGGCTTGAATCAAACTCGATCATTTGAGGTCGAACGGACTTTAATCGAAGTGTTCTCAACTGAGAACACCTCGATTAAGGTCTATTAGATCCCCATCCTTTGTTGATTTGGACGGACCCCCATGGATTTGAGTTCTAAGGTTCTTGGGGCTCGGATTAGGGGTTCGAGCTTTTCTGGTTAGATTTGAACCAAACCAGGCTTGGTTTGGTCACGAGGGAGGTCGAGGGATAAACTGGTGTGAATTTGGGGTGGATCGGGATATGCTAGGGTTTTGCTCGAATCTTCAGACGAAGATTCGAGACGATGGGGAATGATTCGAGGCCAGATGCTAACGGATTCGTGTTCAGGGTGGTTGGGTGTATCAGGGGTGTTATTTTGGTGGTCATCGGCGTCGTGGTTGCCGGGTTTACGGCGAGAGTGAGGGGTGGCAGCTAAGGTTTGAAAATGGGGATGTTTGGTTCGTCTTTGAGAGAGACGATGGAAGGGGGGTGTTCGGATAGGGGGGAAAGGTAAAGGGGTTAGGCTTATATACGGCTTAGAAGAATTGATCCTAGCCGTTGGATAGCAAGTGATCAATGGTCAGGATCCCTTGGCTAGTGTAAAACGGTGTCGTTCCACTTAAAAGGAGATCGGGTTGGTCCGGGGTTAAATGGGTCGGGCATCTGGGATGGTTTGAGGCCGTTGGATGGGATTGGGTTAACGGTTGAGATCCGATAGCCCTATACGGCGTCGTTTGGGTAAGTGAATGGTCTGATCTGGGCCGTTCATTTGAATCAATCAATGGTTCGGAATGGGGATGCCAATACGGCGTCGTTTCACCGTCTATGAGACCAGGTTGATTTGGACTGGGTCTATGTATCAATTTGGGCCTGATTTGTTTGGTCCAATCCGAATTTTTTCATTTTTTTCAACTTCTTTTTCTTCTTTTAATTTTCTAATTTAAACACAATTCCTAATTAAATTGTAAAATTAAAAATAAAACTACACAAATATTAATTAACACTTACAACAATTAACACACAAATTAAAACCTTAAAATAAAATCACTCAAAGACAAAAAATAGAATAAAATGGTATATATATTTATATATTGTTTTTGATTTTCCTTTTAGAGCTAAATGATGGTTTAACTAATTCCTAAATGCATGATTAAATCCTAAATATGCATGCAACATGTATTTTTTGTATTTTTCAATTAACTATAATAAGGGTAAACATTTACGAACGAAATAATTACCAAAATGTCACGCAAATTCTCAAAAATTGTACACAGATGAAATTTGTTTTATTTTTTATTTCTTTTGGAGTAGTTTTCGTGCAGCAAAAATCACGTGCTCACAGCTGCCCCTCTTTGTCCGAAAACACAAAGAGTTTTCGTGTAAAGATAAAGTGAGCGGATACGAGCGATTTTTGCCCGTTGGAATACTCCGTGTGAAGCATTTTTTTTTGAAAAGATTTAACCGAACCTTTGCTTCAAAGGTTTCCTACATATCCCTGGCTAAAGGGGAATCAGGTTAATGTAGTTCGGGAAGTCTTGGTAGCTGGGGCTACCGGGGAACTGTGGTTCTGCTGTTACTGTTGTCGTGTGCTGTTACCACTGCCTTACCGATCTCCTTGTTACACCGTGTCAAAAGAAAACAAGAAGTTATGCTAGACTATGAATCATAAGATCTTATCTATCTTCAACTTGTTTTTGCTGCTTTGCTTTTTTGTCGGCTTGTGTATCTTCCGCCGCTTTTCCTTTTCGTAGACGTGGGGATGGCGCTGGCCTTTTGCTTTTCTGAATACCAGTTCTCACTGTCTTGTTCGGTCGGCTGGGGGTATGGCTTCCTTCATTAAGCTTTTAGGCGGTTCCTCTGGGGATACGGCGTTCTTCATCAGATTTGTTATACTGGGAATAATTTGATGTTCAAAGGCCTCTTCTCTCGCGATTTTTCTTATCTTCCTTTTGGCTCGTATGCTTGAATATGCATCGGGACCTCTTGTTGTAACCTTCTACTTTCCGGTGGGTTACGGATTTCAAGACCTAAAATGTAAAGACGGAAAAATATTCCCTCGTTATATAGGTGGGCGCCTAATTGGTAAAGACATGAAACGTATTCCCTTGTTATACAGGTGGGCGCCTATTTATCTAAAAACATGAAAAGTATTCCTCTTGCTATACAAGTGGGCGCCTATTTATCTAAAAACATGAAAGTATTCCTCTTATTATACAGGTGGGCGCCTATTTATCTAAAAAAATATGAAAGTATTCCTCTTGTTATGCAGGTGGGCGCCTATTTATCTAAAAAACATGAAAGTATTCCTCTTGTTATGCAGGTGGGCGCCTATTTATCTAAAAACATGAAAGTATTCCTCTTGTTATACAGGTGGGCGCCTATTTATCTAAAAACATGAAAGTATTCCTCTTGTTATACAGGTGGGCGCCTATTTATCTAAAAACATGAAAAGTATTCCTCTTGTTATACAGGTGGGCGCCTATTTATCTAAAAACATGAAAAGTATTCCTCTTGTTATGCAGGTGGGCGCCTATTTATCTAAAAATCATGAAAGTATTCCCCTTGTTATACAGGTGGGCGCCTATTTATTTAAAAACATGAAAAGTATTTCTCTTGTTATACAGGTGGGCGCCTGTTTATCTAAAAACATGAAAGTATTCCTCTTGTTATATAGGTGGGCGCCTGTTTATCTAAAAATATGAAAGTATTCCTCTTGTTATACAGGTGGGCGCCTGTGTATGTAAAACCATGAAAAGTATTCCTCTTGTTATACAGGTGGGCGCTTGTTTATCTAAAAACATGAAAGTATTCCTTTTGTTATACAGGTGGGCGCCTTTTTATTTAAAACCATGAAAAGTATTCCTCTTGTTATACAGGTGGGCGCCTGTTTATCTAAAAACATGAAAGTATTCCTTTTGTTATACAGGTGGGCGCCTATTTTTTTAAAAACATGAAAGTATTCCTCTAGTTATACAGGTGGTCGCGTGTTTATCTAAAAAAACATGAAAGTATTCCTCTTATTATACAGATGGGCGCCTATTTATCTAAAAACATAAAAGTATTCCTCTTGTTATACAGGTGGGCGCCTATTTATTTAAAAACATGAAAAGTATTCCTTTTGTTATACAGGTGGGCGCCTATTTATCTAAAAACATGACAGTATTTGAATTTGTTTCCTCGTTCCTCCGAAAAAAAATTGACAACGGCAGAAAATTTTCTGCCCCAGTTTTGGTGACCTTCCTTGTGGCGTGTCTTTCTGCCATCATCAACCTTTATTTTCTTGTAGAAATCAAGAAAATCTTGTTAGTTTAAAACACGGTGAGTGATCGTGTCACTCCTGCTGGGGGATGGTTTTTCTTTCCCTTTCCCTTGCTCTGCGCTCCCAAAACTAGTTGGGGAGAACGTTACTTGCTGGGGATGATATTTCTGCTGGAGATGGTTTTTCCATTTATCCCTTTCCCGCTCTTTTGTTTCAAAACACGCTGGGGAGTCTTTTTCAACTCCAAAACTACTCCCTTAAAAAGTTTTATTTTCCCTCAATACTGCAGGGGACAAAATGTTATCATCTGGGGATAACGTTATTGAGGATAAGACTGCTGGGGTTATTTTGCTGCGGATGAATTCTCTCTTTCTCCTTCCCCCTTTCTGTGTTGTCCGACCACCCTGGAACTTGGCCAGTTGATCCATCGAAGTTCTGCTGGGGATCCTCTTGGAACTTGGTCCATAAGTTCCTCAACCGTTGCTTTCCAGCTTTTCTCCATGTTTCCCTTAACTTTCTAGGCCAGTTTGTCACTTGGTCTTGCAACAAACACATTTTGTCTTATTGCCCTGTCTTTGGCCTGTCCCCTTCACCTTCCGCTTTGTACCATTTTGGCAACTGGTAGTAAACTCTGAAAACTCCTTCTCAAAAACAAATTTCTGGAAAAAGTCTTTTAGACAAAGAAATGAAAAGATAGAAAAAGAGAAAAATCTTTCTGAACAAATGCTGGGGGAAAAGAAAAGGAAAGAACTTATCTGGACGGTATGACTAGTCCCAACGTTCATGTCATGCATTCCGGATTAATCGACCCAGTCTATTTGTATCAATCAATCTTCCTGATGGCCTCATAGTGCCCTTCGAGGGGTTTTCACTAATAAGACTCTCTCCTTTCTCTCAGCTCCCGTCACCTTATGGTGCCTATGAAGGTTTTCACCGATAAGACTCTCTCATTTTATTTTTTCAGCTGGGGATCAGAGTGTTACCGATAAGATTCTCTCTACTGGGCATTTTTTTTCCTATCAATTTCTTCAGCTTATGGCCCTCGTCCGGTCGAGGATCAGGGTATTACCTTTGGCTTTCATCTGCCTGACTTGGCGCCTCTTAGATAACGATCGGGAGGTCTTTTTGACATAAGATGTGGGTTTTGTGTGGGTAAAGAAAAGAAAAGGTTATCAAGGAATAATTTGATGGGTAAGATATTACAACTCTTGGGATCAAACCTCTCTTTTTTTCTTTTTTTTTCTTTTTTTTTTCAAAAACATTTTTTTTTTAAAAAACATAACTTCTGCCCCAGTTTTCTTGCTTGGGGGACTTTTGATTTTTCGTGACATTTTGTCACATTGCGACCGAGCCGTGAAGCGTCTACATATTCTCTTGGAGGAATCAGGTCGAACGTAGTTCACTCGATTCCTTTGTTTTTCTTGTGACTTTTCTCTTGTTTCATTTTTTTTGTGTTTTTCATTAGTGACTCCAAAAGAGGGGTATGAAAGAATAAATAAGGCTCAAAGGGGGAAGCAAAGGTTAAAAGTGTTTGGATAGAAGAAAGAATTGCCTCCGTCATTTCATTATCCAATAAGTACCAAGTACAAACAAACGAACAAATAACTATCATAATCAAAGAAATTACGCATAATATCTCTTGACTACATCAGAATTAATAGCCATGTCGACGCATCTTCCTTCGACATCTGTCATACATAAAGCGTTGTTGGATAACACTCTGGTCACAATATAAGGCCCTTGCCAATTTGGGGCGAACTTGCCTTTTGCTTCGACCTGATGTGGGAGGATCCGTTTCAATACTTGCTGCCCTACTTCGAATTTTCTTAGGCGCACCTTCTTATTGTATGCTCTTGCCATTTTCTTCTGATACAACTGGCCATGACACACTGCTGCCAATCTTTTTTCATCTATTAAGTTCAACTGCTCCAGTCGAGCTTTGACCCATTCATCATCGTCAATCCCGGCTTCAGCGACAATCCGGAGGGACGGAATTTCGACCTCTACTGGTATCACTACTTCAGTTCCGTATACCAATAAATAAGGAGTTGCACCTACTGAAGTCCGAACTGTAGTGCGATAACACAATAATGCAAATGGTAATTTCTCATGCCATTGTCTAGATCCTTCCACCATCTTCCTCAGTATCTTCTTGATGTTCTTATTGGTTGCTTCAACTGCTCCATTCGCCTTGGGACGATATGGGGTGGAATTGCGGTGTTCAATCTTAAACTGTTGACATACCTCTCTCATCAAATTGTTGTTAAGATTTGCACCATTATCCGTGATGATCACTTTTGGGATCCCAAATCTACAGATGATATGGGAGTGAACAAAATCCACCACTGCCCTCTTGGTTACCGACTTGAAAGTTTTAGCTTCAACCCACTTAGTGAAGGAGTCCATGGTCACCAGAATGAACCTATGGCCATTGGTCGCTGCCGGCTCAATAGGCCCAATGACATCCATGCCCCATGCAACAAATGGCCATGGCGCTAACATTGTATGCAATTCTGTTGGCGGAGAATGAATCAAAACTCCGTGTATCTGACATTGATGGCATTTCCGCACGAAATTGATACAATCACTCTCCATAGTGAGCCAATAATACCCTACTAGAAGAATCTTCTTCGCCAATACATATCCGCTCATATGTGGCCCACAAACTCCAGCATACACCTCTGTCATAACTGTCGTGGCTTGAACGGCGTCTATACATCTCAGCAATCCCAAATCCGGGGTTCTTTTGTACAATACTCCTCCACTAAGGAAGAATCCATTTGACAATCGCCGAATGGCTCATTTTTGGTCTCCGGTGGCCTGCTCCGGGTATATCCCCATCCTGAGGTACTCCTTTACGTCATAAAACCATGGCTCGCCACCCACTTCTTCCTCTACCATGTTGCAATAAGCATGCTGATCTCAAACCTGAATGTGTAATGGGTCAACATGAATTTTATCGAGGTGGTGTAACATCGATGCTAAAGTGGCCAATGCAACGGCAACCTCATTATGAACTCTTGGGATGTGTCTGAATTCCACTGATCGAAATCGCTTGCTCAGCTCGTGCAAATATTGTTGATATGGTATGGGTTTCAAATCCCGTGTTTCCCATTCGCCCTGAATCTGATGCACCAGGAGGTTCGAGTCTCCCAAGATCAAAACGTCCTGGACATCCATGTCTGCAGCTAGTCGCAGACCCAAAATGCATGCCTCATACTCAGCCATGTTGTTGGTATAATAGAAACACAGCTGAGCTGTAACAGGATAATGACGTCCTGTTTCAGAAATAAGTACTGCTCCTATTCCAACTCCCTTCACGTTTGCGGCTCCATCAAAGAAAAGCTTCCAACCTGGTTCCTCAGGTAATTCCAACTCACATATATGCATTACTTCCTCATCAGGAAAATACGTCCTCAACGGCTCGTATTTTTCATCAACAGGATTCTCAGCCAAGTGATCGGCCAGCGCTTGGGCTTTCATGGCCGTCCTCGTCACATAGACGATATCAAACTCTGTGAGTAAAATTTTCCATTTTGCTAACCTCCCTGTAGGCATAGGCTTCTGGAAAATATATTTTAGTGGATCCAAGCGGGAAATGAGATAAGTAGTATACGAGGACAAATAGTGCTTCAATTTCTGAGCCACCCAAGTTAGGGCGCAACATGTCCTCTCGAGTTGAGTGTACTTGACCTCATATACTGTAAACTTCTTGCTAAGATAATAGATGGCTTGCTCCTTCCTTCCTGTAATGTCGTGTTGCCCCAACACGCAGCCAAACGAATTCTCCAGGACCGTTAGATAAAGAATTAATGGTCTCCCCGGCTCAGGTGGGACCAACACAGGTGGATTTGATAAATATCCTTTGATCTGGTCAAATGCCTCCTGACATTCCGCCGTCCATTCAATCGCAGCATCTTTCTTGAATAGTCGAAAGATGGGTTTGTAAGCACGTGATTTTTAACCTATGAACCTGCTGATATAATTAGTCTACCCAACAGACTCATCACCTCCGTTTTGTTCTTTGGCGGTGGCAAATCCTGGATGGATTTGATCTTGGACGGGTCCAACTCAATACTCCGTCGACTGACGATGAATCCTAATAGCTTTCCTGATGGAACCCCAAAGGCACATTTGGCCGGGTTGAGCTTAATATCATACCTTCGAAGTCTTTGAAAGAACTTCCTTAGGTCTGCTACATGGCCTTCCTGACGCCAGGACTTTATGATCACATCGTCTACGTACACTTCAATTTCTTTGTGTATCATGTCATGAAACACAGTAGTCATTGCTCTCATGTATGTTGCTCCAGCATTCTTCAATCCAAATGTCATTACCCAGTAGTAGTAAGTTCCCCATGGCGTAATGAAAGCCGTCTTTTCTGCATCTTCTTCATCCATTAAGATCTGATGATATCCTGCATAGCAGTCCACAAAGGATCCGATCTTGCGCCCTGCGCAATTATCGATCAAGATATGGATGTTGGGCAATGGAAAATTATCCTTAGGGCTTACCTTGTTGAGATTGCGATAGTCGACACATACCCTGATTTTCCTATCCTTCTTCGGCACTGGTACCACATTGGCCAACCAATCGGGATATCGAGTGACCCGAATAACTTTTGCCTGCAGCTGCTTGGTCACTTCTTCTTTGATCTTCACACTCATATCCGTCTTAAACTTCCTCATTTTTGCTTGACATGAGGGTATGCCGGGTCAGTGGGCAATTTGTGAACCACTATATCGGTGCTTAATCCTAGCATGTCATCATATGACCACGCAAAAACATCTTTGAACTCAATGAGGGCTTTGATTAATTCCTCCCTGATGTCTGACTCGATGTGGATGCTGATTTTGGTTTCCCTGACATCGTCTGCATCCCTTAAATTGACAGCTTCGGTGTCATTCAGATTAGGCTTGGGTTTCTCTTCGAACTGGCACAATTCTCTGTTTATTTCTTCGAAGGCTTCATCCTCATCGTATTCGGACTCATCATCATAACCGATCTCTTGCACAATTAAGTCGGAGTCAGATTGATTTTTTAGACTAGGTCGAAGATCCGTTGTGCATGCCATGTCATTAGAACCAGTAAAAAGAGAACTGTTCAGAAAGAGAAAAGAATAAAAAAAATTAAAACAAGATAAGAAGAGAAAAATTTATTAAAAATACGGGATAACAGGGTTCACACTTTACAAAATAAAATGAGATTTGGATTACACCCTGGAATAATCCAAAAAACCAAGAAAGAAAAATCAAAGCCTACTACCAGGACTCCCCCCGGGTAGGAAGAGGAGTAACCGTCCAATTGTTGGTATTGGCCTTAGGTCCCACAAACTGTATATCTGCTCTGCTGGAGCCCTCTCCAACTTCTATCACATTGACATCAGCGAACAGCCTTTCGAAGCTCTGATTCAAATCCCCGTCCATCCCAATCAATGGTCCGAGAATTTTTGGGACTGGTGACCCCTTGGCACTTGCTCTAACAAAGGATCTGGAGAGATGCGGAATTGGTTTGGGAAGAGCCCAAACTTTCTTCTTCATTTTCCGCGCTCGCTTTACATCTGCCGCAGTAGGTTTGAACCCCAGTCCAAAGGTCTCTAAATTCTTGGGCAAGGAGACAGGTTGAACAATCCCCTGAAGTTCAGCCCCCAGACCTTTTCCCGGCACAAACCCATTACCTAGAATCTCTGAAATCATCATGACGGTTGCGGGAGCTATCTTGGGGAGTGGGAGGTCTTCGCCTTCAGAAATTTTATCCACTAAAACCCCGTCGAAAACCTGGTACGCCCAAGGCCCTTTGTCGTCACCCGTTTCTATGAATGGCACAATGGCACCTCCCATGGTGCAAGTAGTGGCTTCCCCATGCAGCACGACATCTTGTCTGTCCCATTCAAACTTGACCATTTGATGCAATGTGGATGGTACTGCTTTGGCCGCGTGGATCCACGGTCGTCCCAATAAAAGGTTATAAGATACCGCAGCATCCAATACCTGGAACTCCATAGTAAACTTGACCGAGCCAATGGTCAACTCGAGTACAATATCCCCTACGGTGTCTGTTCCACTTCCGTCAAATCCTCGGACGCAAACGCTGTTCTTGTGGATTCTATCATGGTTAATCTTCAACTAGTTCAGTGTGGATAATGGACAAATATTGGCACTTGAACCGTTATCCACCAACGCCCGAGTAACTGCCGGATCTTCACATTGGACAGTCAAGTAGAGAGCTTTATTATGTTCCGTGCCCTCCACTGACAAATCATCATCAGAGAACGTTACCCTAATTACCTTAAAAATTTTGTTGGCAATCGTTTCAAGGTGGTTCACTGAAATTTCATTGGGCACATGAGCTTCATTTAGTATCTTCATCAGGGCCCGGTGATGCTCGTCCGAATGGATCAATAGTGATAACAACGAGATCTAGGCTGGTGTTTTCCTCAATTGTTCGACAACGGAGTAATCCTGCACTTTCATCTTTTTCAGGAATTCCTCCGCCTCTTCTTCTGACACGGGTTTCTTTGTTACTGTTGGGTTGGACCTTCTCAACTCCACTGGAGTAAAACACCGTCCCGATTGAGTCAGTCCCTGCGCCTCACAACTATCCTCCCTCCACTTGCTTTCCCTTGTACATTACCACTGCCTTTTCATACTTCCAAGGCACGGCCTTGCTATTAATCACTGGCAATTGGACTACCGGCTTTATGATGACCGGTTCCCTGCGGACCCCTTTCACAACAACTATGGGTGCAGATGATGCTCCCGATACTACCAATTTGGCTGGCTCTGGTTTCTTCGTTGCGGTGGATGGATTCTTCCCTAATATCACCACTGGCTTGACATCTTCCCCCTTCAACTGTACCCCTGCTTCCCCACCGGTCGATTTTTCTTTCGGCGTGGCACGGATCATCATCACTGTCTGTGAGGGTTTCTTTGGCTCCCCTCCTTTATGCACAAGCTCGATCATGTGAGCTTCGTGGTGCGCTGGCAATGGGTTCTGGTTGATGTTGGGTGCCTCCGGCATCTGGACCTCGATCTTGTTGGCGTCAATGAGATCTTGTATTGCACGCTTCAACCTCCAACATTTTTCGGTATCATGCCCTAGCATTCCTGAGCAGTACTCGCAGCTTATCGATCGGTCCACATTTTGGGGTGGGGGGTTTGGCAACCTAGGCTCGACAGGACTCAACAAACCTAATTGCCTCAACTTGTGGAACAAGGCGGTATAGGTTTCTCCCAACTCAGTAAAGGCTCTCTGTCTTTATAGCCTTTCATTTCTAGAAGCTTGATTTCCTCGGAAATCTGCCCCTGGAGGGTTCCTGTAGGCCCTTGGTGGAGGATAGGCATTTTGGTGAACCGGCACGTGCCATTGTGGGCGAATCGGAGGCTGAGTGTATGTTTGGGCTTGGTGCAAGGAGAAGTGTGGTTCTTGAGGCAGATAGTAGTGTTGTGGTGGGCTGTATGGGGAATATGGATAGTTGGGATTGTAGGGTCTGGGTTGGTTGTAGTATGGTTTGTCGGACCTGAACCAACTGCCTGCCTCAACCGTGGCAACTTCTTCTTTCTTTTTCCTCCCCAACGCACCTCCCGAGCCGCTCTGGATAGCCTGAGTTGTTGCCTTAAGCTCCGAGTAATTCAAGATTTTATCGGACCTCAGTCCCTCCTCTATCATAACCCCTATTTTTACTATTTCATTGAAGGATTTTCCAACCGTCGTCACCAAGTGACCAAAGTAAGTTGGATCCAGCGTTTTGCAGGAAGTAGTCCACCATTTCCCCCTCTCTCATGGGAGGATCAACCCTGGCTGCCTATTCTCTCCAGCAAAAACCTAATTCACGAAAGCTCTCCCCAGGTTTCTTTTTGGTCCTCAGTAATGTGAGACGGTCAGGGGCTATCTCGAGATTGTATTGGAAGTGACCTGCGAAAGCCTACGCTAGATCATCCCAAGTGTACCATCTGCTGGGATCTTGTCTGGTATACCATTACAATGCCGATCCACTTAAGCTTTGACCAAAGTAAGCTATCAGTAGCTCATCTTTGCCGACTACTCCTCTCATTTTGCTACAAAAGCCCCGTAAATGTGCCATAGGATCACTGTGCCCTTCGTATAAGTCAAACTTGGGTATCTTGAACCCTGCTGGGAGTTGGACGTCCGGGAAAGGGCATAGATCCTTGTAGGCCACGCTGACCTGGTTGCCCAATCCGTGCATGCTCCTGAAGGATTGCTCCAGGCTTTTAAACTTCCTCATTACCTCATCCTGCTCTGGAACCCTAGCCGGCTTTTCAATCTCAGCTAGGACCTCCAAGTGGGGATTATAGGTATGGGGTTCTGGTGCATTGAATGTGGGTTCAGGGGGATAGTATTGCGCATCGTGAGCCTGAAACAACGGCTCACTAGTTGTTCTCTGCAGCGTGGCTGGTGTGGGTCCCATAAAAATGGGAACATTTGGTGGTGGGAAATGTTGATGGGGTGGTGGAGCTTGGGAATCATAGGGGCTTCTCCCCTGATAATAGTGGTGATTCGGGAGGCTTGTTGAAGGGCCAGGGTGAAGGTATTCCGGCATATGCCCTACTGTAGGAGTAACGGGTGGTTCAGGGCTCTTTTGTACTTTAGCCAAGGCTAACTGCATCGCGTTCATTTCCAATCCGATCCTCTCTATCTTCTCCATTACCTCTTTTAGCAACTGGCTTACTGGCCTTTCTTCCTCGACACTGTTTTCTGAAGTAGTCATGATTATTGGTATAGGTCCTTTGGATCTGGTTTGATAATGATATGATGCCAGAATGCTTTAACAACTAACTGTCTGATAGTTTTGGAAAACAATAAACTTGTTAGTGTTAGAGTTTAACAGATTTGGTAATTGCACGTTAGGTATGCAATGTTCCTAAGCAGTTAACAATTTCTAACATAATTTTGCTCCAACCACATGCGTCATCCCGGTTTTGCTTTATTTGTGCCTTTAAAGTGTTTTGGGAACCCTCCGCTTTCCTCTCTATTATTTTTCTTTCTTTTTTTCTTTTTTTTTAGTGGTGGTCGAATCTTATGTGGTTTTCCTATGTATCACGTCCCCGCGTGAATCAGACCGGGCGTAGTTCTGCCACAAAGTAAAGACACAAAATTCTTTTGGAATCATTCAATTCATCACCAAAATTTGCTATTACAAGCTACTTATTTTAAACAAAGAACAGCAAAATACAGATTCCAAAATTCTTAACCTGACTCGATGAAAAAACAACATATGGGAAGATAACGGACCCATAAAGTCAACAAACAAGACTCGAACTAGGGATACATTAAAGATTTCAATTTAGGTGCCCGCGAGGCATCGTTCGGCCTTTCCGTGGTCTTTGGTGTAAGACCTCTTTGCAAGCTCTTCAACTCATTCATGATCTGGTGGACGTAGCCCATGATGGAGGCAAGAAGGGTATCTCGAGGTATTTGCTCACATGCTAGACATCTCATGTAGATGTAGTGCCCAATCTCATCAATCCTACCCCGGATGTTATCCCTTTCCCCGAACAGTTGCTCTGTTCGCCGGTTCTTTAGTCCCAGTACTTGAGCATTGTCGGCGAGTCAATCCTGAAACCTCTCCATTTGTTCTTCCATTCTGGACATTAAATCATAACAGCGCCTTCTGTCTGCCCGGGCATCTCGGGCTTGTTAAAAGACCCGCTCCTGAAGAGTGGAGTTTGTTTCTCTTAATAGTCCAATGCTTATTTCAGAATCCCTTATGACTTGTTGTAGATGCTTTCTCCATGCCATTGTACCTTTTGCCCATCTGACCCGCATTCTTGCTATGCAAGCCTAGGATCTCTCCAAGTCCTCTCGGCTTTTGCTGACTTGATTTCTCAACTCTGTTATCAACCTTTCATCGGAGCGACGTTTCTATCGGTCGTTGTTACTCTTACTGACTTGGCGAATTCGGGCTTTCAGTGCCTGGTTTTCTTTGGTTAATTTATTCTTTTCACCCTGCTCTGAGGTAACTTGCACGCTGTTCTCAAATTTAAGCCTTTCAACTTGTCGCTTCAGCTTCCTGATTTCAGCCCGGTAACCTTCTTCTCTCGCCAACCAACCCCACTTTTCCTGCGAATCATCCGTAAATTGTTGGACATGAGCTATTTTAGCAGGTCACTGACGAATCTGGAACCTTCTCCCGAACCAAGCATTGTACTTTGGGTCTACCTCACCCTTAGCCAGTTCTCAAACCATAGTCTCGGGCTCAAGGAATCTACATTCGTGCCACAGCTTTCTAATTTTTCCTTCGGGGAATACGACTCCTAGGCTCAACTCAATGGCGTGCTTGCTTAGATCCTCATCAGTGGGAATTACCTAAAATCTTCCTAGCTGGAGCAATACCCGATGAGGAGCATATGGTTGGATACTGCGAACTCCTATCAAAAGAATATGACATTTCTCGGCCGCCAAGTATATTACCTCAGTATCAGGCAACCACCCAAATGCCCATTCAATTTGGTCGGCTGTTATTGACCTTAATCTTGCAAGCCACGCTTCGACACCTTCGGGGAATACAATGCCTGTCATCCGTTTCTCAAAACCACTGATACAGTTTTTTCCGGTCAACCCGTGATTCATGTATCCTACTCGGTGACAGAGGTGTTCTTGCATCCACAGCTGGAGTAACAGATTGCATCCCTGGAAGAAATTACCTCCTTCTCGGCATATAGTTAAGGCTCGGTAGATTTCGGACAAAACCAAAGGGACAACAGTACTATTAGTTTTTTTTATTGCAACATCAGCCATCCCTACAAGGCCTATCTCCATTTTCTTATCTTTGCGGGGACAAACCACGATTCCCAGGAATGCTGTTATGAACGCCAAAGTACGTCTCGCCCCCCACTTGTTCCTATTCCCAGCATAAGTTAGTCCAAGGTTCGGCTCTTCAAAACCCTGAGGAGTACCATACCGTTGATATAAGAATTGGAGAGCGCAGCATCCTCTCGACAAATCATCATTTTGCACCTTCCGACTAATGTTTAGCAAATCCAAAAACTCGTGCGGAGATACCGGTCTTGGTGAAAGCAAATATTGTCCCCTTAATTTCCCATTCAATCCTGCATATCCAGCGATTTCCTCTAGTGTAGGTGAAAGTTCAAAGTCAACAAAACGGAATACATTGCGGGTTGGGTCCCAGAACGGTATTAGAGCCTCGAGGATATCTGTCCTCGGCTTGATATTCAACAGATTGACAAAACCTCCCAAAATTCTTCCCACTATCTCTTTACTATCGTCTTTCAGATCATTCCACCACATGTGGAGTTGTAGAGGGACCTCGCTAAAGACTGAGAATGGTTCATTTTGATTTGTGCTCATCCTGCACATGAATTAAGGTGATTAAAGAAGGAAAAACTTTTATTCGACTCAAAACAAAACTATCTATAATCCATTTTCAATTTTGAAGATGAAGGACTCGATTTTCAAATACGGCCTTTCAGCACTTCGGGGACGAAGATTTTAAGGCTGTGTAGGTCTACCGGTCAAAAACAAATCACAAAAATGGCCGTTTGTGCAAATTCAGCCTTCCGGCGTCCCTTTCGGGAACATTCGGCTATGTTTTGACAAAACAGCGTCACCCGACTTCTTTATGATGAAATTAACATTTGACATATTTTGGTTATTTTAGCAAAAGGGGAGGTTGGACCCGATTAGGGCTGCCTACGTATCTCACATCCGGTGAGAATCAAACCGGCGTAGTTCGCCAAATTAAACAAACTATTTAAAAACTACTTTTAAAAACAACATATTTTCGCTTCCGTTGGCAAATAAACTATTTTGAAACAAAAATCAAGACTCTTTTTCTTTTCCCATAACAGAACAAAATATATATATATATATATTTTTTTTCATTTTCCATTTTTGTAGACCAGCCCAACTAAAGACGATAGACCCCTTTCTTTTCTTTTTTTCTTTTTTTTTGTTTAAATTTCCAACATTCCCGAGATTCAGAAGCCGGTCAACATGCAAGCCCGAGCAAATAAATGCACAGAAAACAAATAGAATGCATCAGGATGGTCTTTTCCTTTCAAGTTGCTAGCCCTAGACGGACCCAACCCCTGTGTTGAGTCCCCTGAGTCAACATGCACATGATGCAGATAAGCGTTCTTACTAGGGATCCGGCATAAAGTTGAGTTATTCTAGGTTCAAAACCTGGGTGTTTGTTCTAGACTTGGCTTACCCGAGCGGACAGCTCGAGCCGAGGGGAGGCAGCAATCCGGGAATACAGAAGCTTCGCCGGCTTTGCAACTTATCCAAAACGCGTTCTAAATTGGGATTTGACACTATACAGAAAAGAAGTCGTACGAAGTACACCCTTCTTCATGATTCAGAAGACTCAGAGAGGAGATGGGTTTCGGCACAGTTTATATACAGTTCACATAATATCAAAGCGGTAAAAGGCAATCAATTAGCACATTAGGCACATATCGTGTAACAAAATCAAACAAAGCCAAATACAACAATTATTCCAAGCTCGAATTCTGAACCCTGAACAAAACGTTCTGGGTAGGGCATCCCCAGCAGAGTCGCCAGAGCTGTCACACCTCCTTTTTACCGCCCCGCGAGGGGTAAAGGAGTTTTTCTCATTTAAAGGACAATCGAAACGGGATTTATTATTTAAGATTTAGAGTCTCCATTTGGGAGATTTATGGTGTCCCAAGTCACCGGTTGAATCCCGAATCGAGGAAAAGAATGACTCTGTTTAACAATCCGCGAACCAGAAATCCGGATAAGGAATTCTGTTAACCCGGGAGAAGGTGTTAGGCATTCCCGAGTTCCGAGGTTCTAGCACGGTCGCTCAACTGTCATGTTTAGCTTATTTATCTGATTTTTTTACATGTTGTAACTTATGTGCCGATTTTAACTTTTAACCGCTTTTATTCAATTTATTAAAGAAAATTGAACGTCGTTTGAGATATGTCTTTGGATTGCGCCGCATGAAATGAACCCGCAATCCTGAACACATATGATTCGACGTTTTGGGATTTGGATTTGGGTTGCATGAAATGCACACCCGAATTTAAGAAGGTGAGATTATTAAATACGCGCCTAAAGAGCCTATCGCGTTCTTATTTTGGGGACGGCCGTGAAGTTTGCTAAACGGCTCCTCCCAAAGTCTAAGTAGTTAAAATGTACATTTATTGAGGGCCCCACAGTTTGTACCTTTTTATTTGGCGAGGCTCGTCTCATTTATTTTTTAAAAAAAAATAAACCCAGGAGTGACTATATTTTCTATTTTTTATGTTTTTTTTTCAAAAGAAAGAGAAAAGATCCTAATTGATTAACATCAAAGTCCGGGTTTCGAGTTCAAGTCCGGGTCTAAACAAAAGGACGAACCTCTTAGCTTGAACCCGCTACCTAGCTTAAAACTCGTAGCCTGTCATTCAAGTTCTAATGAATCATTGGCCATTTCAGTCTTGGGCCCAAGGAGCCCGAAGCAAATAACACATGCGGGCAAGACAAAATTTCAACCAACCAATGTATTGGGCCTGACATTAAGTCACACTGGACAGAGGGTAGACCAGTGAAGCTTGGCCCAGGTCCGAATAGACAAATACTTATGACAGGACCTGGGCCTTCAACTCAAATAACAAAGCCCAAAGGCGCCTGGGAGATCTGATGGCCCAAATAGATGAGAACACCTACTGAAATTGATTTTTAACGGGTCCAAAGGTACCAAATGTTAAGTGACTGAATTTTAATTCCAGTTATTTTACCTACTGACTTTAACTTGAATTCTCCAATACTATTAATGTGCAATCCCAAATGGAACGTGATTTACAAACACAAAATGGACCAATTGTTTTGAATTGGGCAATCCAGATTATTACAAATTAATTATGTAAACATGAGGTTAGTATCATATTTTACTACTCACGCAGACTTGAAACAATGACCAACTCATTTATACTAAGTGAACAACAGGCTGGAAATGACGACTAACAATGGTAAACTGATTCTATTTTTGATGATTTCATCTAGCTATGATTAACACACAATTTCAATTACGCTTCATTGAAGCTGCATATTCCAGAGTTTAACAATCCAACTAATTTAAATTCGAGGTCTAGTTAATATAGTCCAAACTAAACTCCAATTAACATAGTTCTAAACAGGCTGTAAATGTCCCCATTATACAGCCAAGTACTACAACAAAATCATCAGCCTTATGCAATGTCAGTATAACTACCACAAAAATAACTAAGTTCTAACAATCAACAGGAGGCATTCATTGACACATAGAACTGATGAAACTTCTTTATTCCAACTTCCAGTTTAGTTACATGGCAGCGGGTTCAGAAATGATACCTGATATTTGGAAAAGCAAAGAAGGAGAGGAAGATCGGTAGTACAGCAGTAAACACAGCAACAGATTCAACAACACAGCAGCACCCAAGGAAACCAATAATAATAACCAGTAGGGGACAGCAAAAGGACCCAGCGACAGATTCTTAAAACCAAACAGAAATCCAGGGGTAACCCAATGGAACAATGCTTAATCCAATAGAAAACTAGGGACTAACAAGCTAAAAATACAGCAGCACCAACAGGACACAGACAGATGCGGAAAAAAAAAGTAATTTCTGATTTCGTCAAACACTCAAAGGGCAAAGACAAACTGAAGCTCTTTGATGTAAAGCTTAGCCTATAATAGGATCGACCAGCCTTAACACTCTTGCTCTTTTTTTCTCTCCTCTCCAAATCTGTTTTTTTTTTAGTACTCAGCTCCTAAACTTCCAAATTTAGTCCTCTCTCAATCTGTCCTCAGCCTCTTATTTATAACCAAAAAGTGTGTTTTAAAAGACCAGTCAGCCCCCTTTTTTATTCCAGCTTTAGCTTTTTCAGCCTATATATTCTTTCCCATATGCACTCCTTAATCCCCTTTTATCATGCAGCCCATGATATTCTGATTTCTCCTTTTATTCAGCCTCCTTTTTTTTAAAATGGTGCCAGCTCTTCACTTCTTTATTAAAAAGCCCATACTATTTCTGATTTTCAGCCAATAAAGGCACTTAACACATTATCACTCCCACCATTGATCCCTATTTTATTCATTAGTTTAGTGGTATATTAGTATTATACTGACATACCATTAAAATTTAACAATTTTCAGGCTTCTAACATCCCAAAATACCCCTCTGGGAATCTGAACTACTGCCCTAACAGCTGATTGCTAACTGCTCTCTAATGTACTACAGCTATAACCAATTCACAACTAAATTCAAACAATGATTCGATCAAAAATGTGAAGCAGTATGAATCAGATTATTCTAACATTCAAACCTGTAAAACTAATCGACGACATTTATCCAATCGACTATACTAGCTATAACATAGAACAATCAATCGATAAACACAGAAGACTAAACAGGGCACCAAATGATTTCAGCAGCTTTGCACAAAATAGGGAACCTACATGAATTACCACTCGATGATATTAATCAAATCGAATACGTATCTTATCACACGTATTTAACAATGGTCAGAAGAAGAGTCGACCAAATAAAAGGTCTTATGAAGACGACGAGAATTGAAAGAAAATAACAGAAAAAATCAACAAATTAACTAAACATGCTAACAAATACAAATGGCATTCAAACAAGAACAGAAGGGAAAGAGAAACTTATCTTGGAAGCTCACAAACAAAACGACCCAGGCTTGAACCAAACTCGATCATTTGAGGTCGAACGGACTTTAATCGAAGTGTTCTCAACTGAGAACACCTCAATTATGGTCTATTAGATCCCCATCCTTTGTTGATTTGGACGGACCCCCATGGATTTGAGTTCTAGGGTTCTTGGGGCTCGGATTAGGGGTTCGAGCTTTTCTGGTTAGATTTGAACTAAACCAGGCTTGGTTTGGTCACGAAGGAGGTCGGGGGATTAACTGGTGTGAATTTGGGGTGGATCGGGATAGATTAGGGTTTTTCTCGAATCTTCAGACGAAGATTCGAGACGATGGGGAATGATTCGAGGCTAGATGCTAACGGATTCGTGTTCAGGGTGGTTGGGTGTATTAGGGGTGTTATTTTGGTGGTCATCGGCGTCGTGGTTGCCGGGTTTACGGCGAGAGTGAGGGGTGGCGACTAGGGTTTAAAAATGGGGATGTTTGGTTCGTCTCTGAGAGAGACGACGGAAGGGGTGGTTGTTCGGATAGGGGGCAGGGTAAAGGGGTTAGGCTTATATACGGCTTAGAAGAATTGATCCTGGTCGTTGGATAGCGAGTGATCAATGGCCAGGATCCCTTGGCTAGTGTAAAACGATGTCGTTCCACTTAAAAGGAGATCGAGTTGGTCCGGGGTTAAATGGGTCGGGCATCTGGGGATGGTTTTAGGTCGTTGGATGGGATTGGGTTAACGGTTGAAATCAGATAGCCCTATACGGCGTCGTTTGGGTAAGTGAATGGTCTAATCTGGGTCGTTCATTTGAATCGATCAATGGTTCGGAATGGGGATGCCAATACGGCGTCGTTTCACCGTCTGTGAGACCAGGTTAATTTGGACTGGGTCTATATATCGATTTGGGCCTGATTTGTTTGGTCCAATCCGAATTTTTTCATTTTTTTCAACTTCTTTTTCTTCTTTTAATTTTCTAATTTAAACACAATTCCTAATTAAATTGTAAAATTAAAAATAAAACTACAAAAATATTAATTAACACTTACAACAATTAACACACAAATTAAAACCTTAAAATAAAATCACTCAAAGACAAAAAATAGAATAAAAAGGTATATATATTTATATATTTTTTTTGATTTTCCTTTTAGAGTTAAATGATGGTTTAACTAATTCCTAAATGCATGATTAAATCCTAAATATGCATGCAACATGTATTTTTTGTATTTTTCAATTAACTATAACAAGGGTAAACATTTACGGACGAAATAATTACCAAAATGTCACGCAAATTCTCAAAAATTGTACACAGATGAAATTTGTTTTATTTTTTATTTCTTTTGGAGTAGTTTTCGTGCAACAAAAATCACGTGCTCACATAGGTTACATGGGTCTCACAGTTCACACACAAGCTTAGTAGAGTCTGAGGGATCGGTACCGAGATGTCTGTATTTATCCCCTAGTGGCTACAGAGTTATGGAAAACTTTACATTTATTCTTCCTATTGTGCGGTTTGGTTTCTCAATGCTAATTGGATTTCTACTCTGTTCATTCGCATATGGCAAGAACACGTGCTTCCTCATCCACTGACCAGTATCCCGAGCCCCCAGCAATAGGTCCCACGAGGGGCAGAGGGTGAGGGCGACGTCGTGCTAGAGGCCAAGGTAGGGGCAGAACTCAGCCCAAAGCAACAGCACCAGCGGCGGAGCCTCGGGTTGACTTTGATGATGAGGTTCCGGCCTCGGCAGTTCCGGTAGGCCCAGCTCAGGTCCTAGAGGGGTTTATTTCTACCCCCGTACTCCAGGATACTCTGGTCCGTCTAGTGGGCCTAATAGAGAGTGTCACCCTGGTAGGCTTACTTCCTGTAGCACCAACCGTCTCTCAGGCTAGAGAAGGAGCCCAGACTCCTGCTACTCCCACTCCGAAGCAAGTAGCTCCCCAGTTTCAGACTCCAACAGTTTAGCCAATTGGAGTAGTTCAGCTGGGTGTGGTAGCTTAGACCGGTGATGAAGTAGCTATATCTGTCGATGCTTTGTGGAGGTTGGATAGGTTCACCAAGCTCTTCACTACTAATTTCAGCGGCGCATCTTCTGAGGATCCCCAAGATTATCTAGGCAGCTGTCATGAGGTTCTCAGGAACATGGGGATAGTTGAGACCAATGGGGCCGATTTTGCTACTTTTCACTTGTTTGGATCCGCCAAGACTTGGTGGAGAGATTATTGTTTGTCTAGACCAGCCGGATTGCCAGTTTTGTCTTTGGAGCAGTTTACTCAGCTATTTCTGCAGAAGTTTCTCCTATCACTTAGAGAGAGGCTTATTGGAGATTGTTTGAGCGTCTCCAGCAGGTTTCTATTACTGTTACTGAGTGTGAGACCAGATTCATCGACTTGGCTCGTCATACTCTTATCGTACTTCCCACTGAGAGAGAGAGGGCGAGGAGGTTCATTGAGGGACTTATTCAGCCGATTTGACTTCAGATGGCCAAGGAGACTGGGAGTGAGATTTCTTTCCAGAAGGCGGCCAATGTGTCTAGAAGAGTTGAGATGGTTCTATCGCAGGGAGGTGGTCAGGGGTTTGACAAGAGGCCTCGTCATTCAGGCCGATTCAATGGTACCTCGTCTAGAGGCAAAGATTCATATGGTAGAGGCCATCCTCCTAGGCCTTTTCAGTCAGCACTTCAGGTTTCTCACAGTGCTTCAGGTGGTCGTGGTCCCCATATGTAGTATTTTGATCAACATTCCTACAGTGCACCACCAGCCCCCGTCAGTGCACCGCCACTTTAGAGTTTTCAGGGTGGTCATTCAGGTCGTCAGGGTCAGCAGTCTCAGCAGCTAAGGGTTTGTTACACTTGTGGTGTTATGGTTCACACTGCTAGGTTTTGCCCTCGAGCACCAAGTAGCTCTCAGCATCAGGGTTCCCATGCCATGGTTCAGGCACCGAGTGTTCCACAACCCGCCCAGCTAGCTAGAGGTGGGGGTAGAGGTGCTAGAGGTGGAGGTAGAGGTAGTAGAGGTGGAGCTCAGGCTGCTAGAGGTGGAGTCCAGCCTACAGTAGGCCGTCCTAGAGACGTAGTTCAGGGTGGTAGGGCCCATCCCCGATGTTATGCTCTTCCAGCCAAGCCCGAGGATGAGGCTTCTGATGCAGTCATCACAGGTACTGTTCTAGTTTGTAGTAGGGATGATTTAGTTTTATTTGATCCGGTATCTACGTACTCTTATGTGTCATCTTATTTTGCACCGTATCTAGTAATGCCTGGTAATTCTTTGAGTGCTCTTGTTTATGTGTCTACACTGGTGGGTGACTCTATTGTGGTAGATCGAGTCCATCATTCATGTATAGTTGCAATTGGGGGTCTTGAGACATGTGTAGATTTGTTTCTTCTAGACATGGTTGATTTTGATGTCATATTAGGGATGAAATGGTTATCACCTTATCATGCTATCTTGGACTATCATGACAAGACTGTGACCTTAGCCTTGCTGGGTTTACCCTGTTTAGAGTGGAGAGAGTCTCCTGGTCATTCTACCCGTAGTGTTATCTCTTATATGAAGGCTCGGCGTATTGTCGAGAAGGGGTGCTTAGCCTATTTGGCCTATGTTCGTGATTCTAGTGATAAGGTTCCTTCTATTGATTCTTTGCCCATTGTTTGTGAGTTCCCTGAGGTTTTCCCTTCAGACCTACCGGGTATGCCACCCGAAATAGATATTGACTTTTGCATTGATTTGGTTCCGGGCACCCAACCCATTTCTATTCCGTCGTATCGTATGGCCCCGCCTGAGTTGAAAGTGTTAAAGGAGCAGTTGCCAGACTAGCTTGAAAAGGGTTTCATTAGACCTAGTGTTTCACCTTGGGGTGCACCGGTGTTGTTTGTTAAGGAGAAGGATGGATCGATGAGAATGTGTATTGATTACCCGCAGTTGAACAAGGTTACAATCAATAATAAGTATCCATTGCCGAGGATTGATGATTTGTTTGATCAACTTCAGGGTGCCAAGGTAGTTTCGAAGATTGACTTGAGATATGGCTACCATCAGTTGAGAATTAGGGCATCCGATGTCCCTAAGATAGCTTTCCGCACTCGGTACAGGCATTATGAGTATTGGTGATGTCATTCGGGTTGACAAATGCCCCAGCAACTTTTATGAATTTGATGAATCGAGTGTTCAGGCCTTACTTGGATTCATTCATGATAGTCTTTATTGATGATATTTTGATCTATTCCGGCAGCCGGGAGGAGCATGAGCAGCATCTTAGAGTGATTCTTCAGACTTTTAGGGACAGTCAGTTGTACGCCAAGTTTTCGAAGTGTGAGTTCTGGCTGAGTTTAGTGGCATTCCTGGGTCATGTTGTATCAGCGGAGGGTATTCAGGTTGATCCGAAGAAGATTGAGGCAGTCAAGAACTGTCCTAGACCAGCATCAGCTATAGAGATCCAGAGTTTCTTGGGATTGGCAGGCTACTATCGTCAGTTTGTGGAGGGATTTTCATCTATCGCAGCCCCGATGACTAGGTTGACCTAGAAGGGTGAGTCAGACGAGTGTGAGACGAGCTTTCAGAAGCTCAAGACAGCTCTGACTATGGCACCGGTATTGGTTTTTCCCACAGGTTCAGGGCCTTATACGGTTTATTGTGATGCATCTCGTATTGGACTTGGTGCGGTGTTAATGCAGGATGGCAAGGTCATTGCCTATGCTTCATGGCAGTTGAAGAATCATGAGAAGAACTATCTGGTTCATGATTTGGAGTTGGCAGCCATTGTTCATACGTTGAAGATTTGGAGGCATTATCTGTATAGCGTGGCATGTGAGGTGTTCATGAATCACAAGAGTTTGCAGCATTTGTTCAAGCAAAAGGAGTTGAATTTAAGGCAAAGAAGGTGATTGGAGTGGTTGAAAGAATATGATATCACCATCTTATATCATCCAGTAAAAGCCAATATGGTGGCCGATGCTTTGAGTAGGAAGTCAGCCAGTATGGATAGTCTTGCTTATATTCCAATTGGTGAGAGACCGCTTGCTTTGGATGTTCAGGCTTTGGCCAATCAGTTTGTGGGGTTGGATGTTTCTGAGCCCAGCCGTGTGCTAGCTTGCACAGTCGCTAGTTCTTCATTATTGGAGCGTATCCGAGATCGGCAGTATGATGATCCTCATTTGTGTGTCCTCAGAGACACGGTGCAGCATGGAGGTGCCAAGCAGGTTACCTTAGGAGATGATGGAGTTTTGAGGTTGCAGGGTCGAGTTTGTGTGCCTAATGTGGATGGACTTCAAGAGTTGATTTTAGAGGAGGCCCATAGTTCCCAGTACTCTATTCATCCGGGCGCTGCTAAGATATATCAGGATTTGTGGCAGCATTATTGGTGGAGAAGAATGAAGAAGAATATTGTTGCATATGTGGCTCAGTGTTAGAACTGTCAGTAGGTTAAGTACGAGCATCAGAAGCCTGGTGGTTTGTTTCAGAGGATTGAACTTCCAGAGTGGAAGTGGGAGCGGATCACTATGGACTTTGTTGTTGGACTCCCACGGACTTAGAGGAAGTTCGACGCAGTGTGGGTTATTGTTGATAGGCTGAACAAGTCAGCACATTTCATTCCTGTGGCAGTCTCCTACTCTTCCGAGAGGTTAGCTGAGATCTATATCCGAAAGATTGTTCGTCTTCATGGTGTGCCCGAGTCTATTATTTCGGATCGAGGTACGCAGTTTACCTCCCATTTATGGAGAGCGGTTCAGCGATAGTTGGGCACACGGGTGGAGTTAAGCACAACGTTTCATCTTCAGACGGACGAGTAGTCCGAGCTGACTATTCAGATTTTGGAGGATATGCTCTGAGCTTGTGTCATTGACTTTGGAGGCTCGTGGGATCAGTTTTTGCCTTTAGCAGAGTTTACCTACAACAACAGCTACCAGTCGAGTATCCAGATGGCTACGTATGAGGTTTTGTATGGTAGGCAGTGTCGGTCACCGGTTGGATGGTTTGAGTTAGGGGAGGCTCGGTTGTTGGCTACGAATCTGGTTCAGGATGCCTTGGACAAAGTTAGGATTATTCAGGATAGGCTTCGTACAGCTCAGTCCAGGCAAAAGAGTTATGTCGACCGCAAGGTTTGTGATTTAGCATTCATGGTCGGTGAGCGGGTATTGCTTTGAGTGTCGCCTATGTAGGGCATGATGAGATTTGGGAAGAAGGGCAAGCTTAGACCTAGGTTCATTGGCCCGTTTGAGATTCTTGATCGAGTGGGAGAGGTTGCTTATAGACTTGCATTGCCGTCGAGCTTATCAGTCGTGCATCCAGTGTTTCATGTGTCCATGCTTCGGAAGTATCATGGCGATCCATCCCACGTGTTAGATTTCAGCACTGTCCAGTTGGATAAGGACTTGTCTTATGAGGAGGAGCTGGTAGATATTCTAGACCGGCAGTTTCGTCAGTTGACATCAAAGAGTTTTCCTTCTGTTCGTGTTCAGTGGAGAGGTTAGCTTGCTGAGGCATCAACTTGGGAGTCCGAGTTTGATATGCGGAGCCGTTTTCCCCATCATTTCCCCGACTCAGGTACTTCCTTCTTCTATCCGTTCGAGGACGAATGGTTGTTTTAGAGGTGGAGAATATGATGACCCAAAAGGTCATCACTTGTTTTAAAAGTAAATTCTGCCTTCCGAGGCCTTAATAACCTCTTTCAGCATTACCTCGATTTGCATGCGCAGTCCGGACGCGTAGCCGGAAATCCATTATGTGAAAATCTGTGAAAAATGATAAATTTTGACTATAAATGAATTAATTTGACTTCGGTCAACATTTTGGGTAAACGGACCCGGACCCGTGATTTCATGATCCCGGAGAGTCCGTAGGAAAATATGGGACTTGGGCGTATGCCTAGAATCGAATTCCAAGGTCCCAAGCCCGAGAAACGAATTTTTAAAGAAAATTATTTTCTGAAATTATTTAAGAGATTTGGAAATGAATTTATCATTTTGGAAATTATTTAAGAGATTTGGGCGTATGCCCAGATTCATACTTGATGGTATCGGGCCTGTATTTTGGTTTAGGCATCTGGTACAGGTCTTATATGTGATTTAAAATAAGACTGTGAAATTTGGTAAGAAACGGAATTGAAACGACGTGAATCGGATCGTTTTTGAGAAAATTGAAAATTTGAAGTTCTTAGGAAAATTTCATGATTTTAATGCTAAATTCATAGTTGTTGATGTTATTTTAGTGATTTGAATGAAGGAGCGAGTCTGTATGATGCTTTTAGGTTGGTGTGCATGTTTTGTTTGGAGCCCCGAGGGCTCGGGTGAGTTTTGGATAGGCCACGAGGTGAATTTTGGACTTAAGGAATTGCAGGATTCAGCTATTTCTGTGCAGGCCTGTAGGCTTCGCATTTGCAAAACCTGGATCGCAAATGCGAGGGCTTTGTTACAATTGTGAAAGCAACCCAGGCCAGCTCCTCCTCGCAAATGCGAGATTCCCTACGCAAATGTGATACACCCTTTTTTGGGCCTGTCATCGCAAATGAGATCCCTTGATCACATTTCTGATCTCGCAAATGCGAGAACCCCCTTCGCAATTGTGAACCTAGCAGAGGTTGGGGTTCGCAATTCCCCTATCTGCAACCTGCAATTTTTATACTTAGCTGAAAATCAACCATTTTTCACATCTTTTCAAAACATAAACTCCCTAGGGCGATTTTTCAAGAACAACTCTTCTTCCAAATCGATTGTAAGTCAATTTCAATTCGTTTCCTTCAATCATTAACATCTTTTAACATGATTTCAACTCAAAATCAATGATTTTCATAGGGCAGTTGGGTGTTTTGGATAGAACCTAGATTTTTCAAAAATTGGGGATTTGGACCTCGATTTGAGGTCCGATTTCAAACAAATTATATATTTGGGTTCGTGGGGGAAAGGGTAATCGGGTTTTGGCTCGAACCTCGGGTTTTGACCACGTGGGACCTGGGGCAATTTTGACTTTTTGGGTAAAACTTTGGGAAACTCCTTTACATGCATTAAAGTTGAGTCATTTAGCGTTTATTGATGTAATTAAGCAATTTGTGGCTAGATACGAGCGAATTGGTGGTGGAATCAAGGGGTAAATTGATAATTGAGATGTGAATTGTGTTCGTGGTATCGAGGTAAGTGTTTGGTATAACCTTAGCTTGAGGGATTAGGAGTCGAGTCCTATTTGTTATGCGGTAATTGTCGAGTACAACGTATAGGCATGGTGACGAGTATCTATACGTTGGTGTCAAGCGCGCCTATTGTTGATACCCAATTTTTTCCTATATATTTCAATATGCAAAATAACTTCAAAATATGCATACATAAGCATGTCCAAATGTTTTATTATTTTTTCATAATTTCGTAAGGTTTTTAAATCGATTTATTTCCCTTTGTCATCCATAAATCCCATTATTTATGTCCAAAATTATTATTTTTGATGATTCATTTATTGGATCTTTATATTTATGACAAAATATGGATAAGGTGATTTTTACATATTTTTACAATTTTATTTAGTATTTTTAAAGTTAATTGCATATAATTGCAATAGTAGCCTTTTTAAAGTTTAATTGTGTTTTTATACATAAAATTAAGCCCTATATTTTTAAATTGTTATTTATGTGTTATAAATTATTTCAGTACTTTCGATTTATATTTAAATATTAGCCTAATTTGACGCCAAAACAAACCCAATTTCCCCGGCCCAATTTCAATTTAAACTCGACCCCTAACCCAATTAAACCAACCCAACCCGGATCCCTCACCTACCCTTTTAATCTAGGTCGTTGGTCATTCAGATCAACGGCCACTGTTCACCCTTCCTAAAATAAACCTAAACGACCTCTTACCCTAATTCACTTTTCACCAAACGCCACCCTTGAATCCCTTCCCTCTCAATTCTCTCTGCAAACCCACATGAAACCTAGTCGTCGCCGCCCTATTTCATCCTAATTCACCTTAATCCCCACCTAATCCATGGCCTCCCATGGCCGTTTGAGATGTATACCGGCCTCCTTCATCTTCTGGTGGCCCGTTTGTGTGATTTTCATGGCCAGATCTCAAAGAAATCTAGTCCAGTCCTTGCTTAACTTCTATTCATGGCCTTTCTCTGGCCATCCATAGCCTTTCTCTGTCCATCCATGCCATTCAAGTCAGATACTTGACTTTTCTGGTTAGATCGGTAACTTTCAAGGTCTTTCTCACTTTTTCTAGGTAATCCAAAACCCTAACCTTTAAGATCTTTCAATTTTCTTTCAGATCTATCTTAGATATGTGCTTCTTATGAATTTCCTAAGTGTTTTCTCGAAGGCTCTTCGATTTTCTTTCAAAATACTCTTCATTTTTTCAACGATTAAGGTTTTCTCCTAAATCGTTTTAAAAAGAGCTCTTTCTGAAATCTGATGTTGTTTTATGATTTTTACTATGTTCAAATGACTTGGTTATGCTTTCCCTCTACTTGATTCAGCATATTGAAAACCCTAGGTCTTTTTTTGTCTTATCCGGTTTCTGAAACTATCCTTGTTTGTTTGAGTGTATACTTGTTTGATTAATTTCTTTTCCTTGTTTGACTTATCTAATTTTGAGTTCTTATCATCTCTTAAACTCGACTATTGTTGAAGCCCTAATTTCTTAAAAGGTTTTTTCCTCACTTATTACTATGAGTTTGAAGGTCTTTACTTGTTTCTGACTTTCTTACCTGTCAGTTTGGTTCTCTGTACTTTGGTTCCATATGACTACTTGACTACTGTGCTTTGAATAATTTTCTTTTACGACTGAATCCTAGCTTACCCTTGTTGCTGCTGTATGTTTGTGTTGCTTCTTTTTGTCAACATGTTTGGCCCTGTATGTTTGTTTATTCCTTGCTATTTATATGTTGAGATGCAGAATCATGACCCTTTCTTGATTGATTTTGATTCCCTCAATGTTGCGATTGATTGCAAAAGGTTTTCTTATGAACCCTAATTTTACTTGTTTGTTTAAATTAATTGATTCCCCTCCTTTAATTATTGTGGTGTTTTACCTTGATGAACCTTTTTCCCAAAATTAAGCATATTTTGTACTTAGACTTAGTCATTTACTTCATACTTTTACTTCCCCATTATATGGCAAGAATCAATCTGTGCCAAATTAATTTATTTCCTTAATTAAACTTGTTATTATCCGTTAAGCAGTGATTCCTTAATTAAAGTGAAATCACTTGTGTTAATTGATTCTGATTGTGGTTATTTTTATGTTTATGTTAAGACATTACTTACTACCTTATTCTTCACTCGTTTTCAAAACTATAAAGACCCACCCTCTCTTCTTTCAAACCTACAAACAATGTGAGTTCAGAACACACACTTACACTCAAAAACTCTCTCTTACTTTTCCTTTCTGCACTTTGCATCTCTACTGGTATGTCCTAGTTAATTTTTAAAGCCTCAACAACAACATGTTTCTTTATTTGCTTCAGTTTCTTTCACTCTTGCCTACTTCTACTCATGTTTCTGCAGTCAAGTTACATTATTAGCATGTTGTAATGTGTTCCCTTCCCCCTTAGATTAATGTTTCCCTATGTGTGTACTCTGTCAGTCACTTGTTGTGTACTTGCTGACTTATGAACCCCAAATCCCCATATCCCCTCAATGTGTTTGTGTTCCTTTGACTGATGTGTGGCCATGCCAGCATCAGTTATTATTGTGCATGACCAAACCAAACCCCCGCTGGGTTCATATGCTTACAGACAAATGTATCCACAAAATCCCTTAACCTTTTTCTATGACTACTGATTCTGTTAGTTTTGAATTTTACTACTAATTGCTTTCAAAATGGATTTTCAGTCCAGCTTTCAAAAATAAATCTCTTTTCTAACTATGTTCTGCACTTCCACTATATTCTTAGAATCTAGGTTCTGCCCCTCTTGTTTGAGCCTTGCCTTGGCCCTTCCACACTACACTCATTTCTATATGGTTATGCAAAACTGGGTGTAAGCATTGCTCGGGATCCCTTGAGATCCCTAGGGAACTTTGACACACCCAAGTATGAGAAAGGCTTTGAAATATTGGCATTGAAGTGGTTCATTACATAACTCAGAGAGGAAGTCAAGATCAGGCTTTCCTTTGGTTGTAATTTCTTATTTCTGCACTTCTTTTGTAATTCAATCATTTGGGTTGTAATAATTTGTAAACAATTATGGGGTGATTAGTAAAAAAGAGGTGGGTAGTTGTATGTAGTGGGTAAATTGGGTAGATAACATGCCTGTAGGGTCTATTTTAATTCCAAACATGGCATGTTAGATATCATGCCTATAGGATCTGCTCTGGTTCAAGCAATAAATTCTGCATGCTTTACTTTCACACTTAGATACCATGCCTATAGGATCTAAATGGCTTTAATGGTAGAGACACGCATATAGGGTTAAAAATCAGCTTTATCATTAGATATCATGTCTATAGGATGTAAAGTAATTGAAGTTCAATTTTCATTACCACATGTATCCAGATTCATTTCCCCTAGAGATCATGCCTATAAGTCCAAAGTCAGTCATTAATAATTAGATATCATGCCTATACGATATAAAATCAGTTGTAATAGAAATGCGAAATGGTTTCCTGGCCACTTAAACTTGACTTGGTTTTAAAAGCTGATACATAAACTTATAACTTTCCCATTTGAACACTCGAACTTATTTTTTCCATAATTAATAAACACATTTGACCATTGACCATGCCCATGTGGCGTCAGTTGGTCCTAATCAGCAGCCCGCGTAAGGAACACGACACACAGGAGCATGAAAACCCACCTTACCAACGCCCAACAGCACAAAATGGGTTGTGTTTAATTGTGTTCTTATTTATTCCTTCTAAAATACCCCCTTCCTCTATTTTTAAAAATCTGAAGCTCCATTTTCAATTTTGTTTTTCAGACCGTGAAAATGGTGAAAAGTTGTATATTTTATCATTGTAGAGTTGAAGCTAAGTTTTGTATCACTTGGACCAAATGAAGCTCGATCAGAACAAGATTAACGGATAATAATACTTGGAGGTGTGCAATCCCGGTCATAAGCTTTTCTTCCACTAAGAATCTCTAGCAGCACGATCCCAAAGTTATAGACATCAGTTGTCACATCTCCATTAAGATCCTTCTTATTAGGTGTAAGAAATCCAAAATCCGCAATACAAGCTCCCCAATCAGCGTCCAAGAGAATGTTCGAACTCTTCACATCACGGTGCACAATAGGAGAATAAACTTCCTTGTGAAGGTACTCGAGCCCCTTTGCAGCCTGCATCGCAATCTTCAGCCTAAGGTTCCAGCTCAGACGAGAAAGACCGTCGTGGAGGTGGCCGTGAAGCGTTCCGTGAGGCATGAGTTCATAAACATCCGAACAAGAGCTATTCTGGCAAAGAGAGCAAGGAGTACATACTTTATCTGCATTTTCAGTACAAGAACTAGAATGGAAGAATCCTTCAGAACAATTCACCCTACAAGGTGAACAAATCTATATATCTTTCTTAACGCACAGATTTATCAAATCAGGCTCATTCAAAAGGCTTGCATTAAAGAGGGAACCAGTGTTAGGGTTTTTGCGCCCTTGATGTGTAAGACATCCATTGGTCATTTGCTGACTGGATGGACACGTATGTGTATGTGTAATACATGTGCACATGGTCTCTTGTCAGATGTGTTTATTAGTTATGGGAAAATAGAAAGTTCATGTATCGACTTTAAAAAACCTGACAAGTTTAAGTGGCCAGGAAGCCATTTCGCCTAATAGAAATCATGCCTATAAGATCTAAAACCAGTTTAGCTAAGAATCAGTTTGACTCATGCCTGGTCAAATCAGATTAAATAACTTACTCTTTTCGTGTTAATCAATATCATTAGAAAGCATGTCTATAGGATCCAAATCGACTGTATAAAATTAACCACTTCTATGTTGCATTCTTAATCAGTATAGATATCATGCTCATAGGACATCACCATTACGCCTAGGCAAGCCTTAGGTAATTACTTAAATAAAAGTGGAACTACCTTTGTTAATTACCAACTGCTACAACCAGCAGGCTTGATTCAAACTTCTTTTCTAAGTTATATAATGAATCTGGTTCTGAAACTCCCTGCTTTAGGATTTTTAAAATTCAGACCTTAATTGTGTTTAAGTCATGCTATTTATATGAATTGTCTGCGGAGGTATATATAAGCCCACTAATTGTTTATATGTTCCCCTCAAAATGCAGTCCTATGTGTTTTTGTATGTCGCCTTAGCCTTTTTACTTTTAAACCTAAGAGTCAGCCTAAAATCCTCCCTTTTGTAGGAGTACTAGTCCTAACTTCCTTCGGGACTGATAGGAATGGGATGGGTAATAGCATGCAATAGAGGACGAAACCAATCAGCGCTTAAAGACCTTAACGAGGTAGGAAGGGTAGATATGGATATGATGACCGGTGTGCTAATACTACGTGTATCCCCTTTTCTGAGTAGTGTCATACCAGGTATTGCATTGAGGTGATCTATGTTATAAATATACCTAGGACCCCCCTTTTTTTTTACAAACATGTCTAACTTATAACTTTTTCAAACCTCGCCTTTCAATAATTGTTTTCAAACGCTTGTGTGTTAAACTTAAATCCCTTTTTACTTGATGCCTTTATTTGTTTACTTGCTAATTGCACAAATTCACAAAAAACTATCTGGCCGGGAACCACACTAGGATAATTTCAATCCCTTACCCAATCTCTGATTATCAAACCTAGTTGTAAATGAACTCTATAGGTGTCCTAATGCACCTTAAATCATTAGGTGGCGACTCTTAAAATACCTAATTCCCAAAAGAAAATGAGTCATTATACCCCATGAATGTCGAAACCCGGACTCCTCTCCGTTGGAAAGGGAAAAGGGGGTGCGACAGCATGGCGACTCTGCTGGGGATATTTAGGCTTTTACCATTTCAGACCGTTCTTGTGAATTTGTACCTCACTTATGTTCAATTACTTGTTTAAATTTCTTTAAGCTTTTGATTTCCCTTTCAACTGAGAAACTGACCTATCTTCTTTGTTTCCTTCCTTTATTGCTACTTTAAATTATGAAACTGCTGTATTTATCACTTTCTTAACGTAAAAATACGTGCCAACATGCTTTTAATTATTGCATAATCATGCTCAACATCATACTCCACTCGTGCCAAACAAATACTATAGCAACACTTTTAATGAGTGGTTGCGCTCTTCCTATATCATTACCCCCTAAATTTGGAAAGGCATATTTGTGGTAAAACTAGTTGATCAGCGGTGCAGTCGACAGTTCCGTGCCTTTCCCCGTTGAGTCATCCACGCAAGGGTACCAGTCTAAAATCTCATAGAAACCTTACTCTGTTTAATTGGTGCATGCATCATGGTCAAACCTAGTTGGGTCAGTTATGTTGTCCGCATAATGATCCTTTAAGATAGCCTTGTCTAAAGTCTACTGGGCTTCCATAAACCCAAACGGACGTCATCACGTTCTGTGCATTTATTTGAAGAGCTAAATGCTTCATGCTAATTGTTGATATTAAATAGTCGAGTCTAGTGGGGATAAGGGCCTAACCTTGTTTGTCTTGCAGAAAATGAGGCACGAGGTCCCCAGTTTCGGTATGATTAGCACGCCCCCACTCTTGCTAGACTGGTGGAGGAGTCTTCCATCAAATGACCAAATCAATGAGTGGAAAGAGAAGGCCGCCAAAGCTAGCGAAAAGTTGGAATATCTGGAATACAGTCTGCTGGAATTGGAAGGAAAAGTAAGGAAGAGAGTCACCGACTGCCAGAACACTGAGGGAAATAAAGGAGAGCACCTGGCAAAGGCATTTTTACTGATGAACCTACGCGAACTGGAGGATCTGATCAATGAGAGCATTCGACCTGAGGAAGGTCCTTCTGGGACCAAGTAGATAGGAGTTTATCTTTTTCGCCTTATACATGTAGTAAGGCCAATGGCCATTAGTGACTTTTATTTCTTGCTTATTAAGTGTCGATTTGGGATTCGTCTATTTTTTATCAATAAAATGAGGCATTTATCATTCTAAGTTCTCTAAATTAATTTTTTTCTAAGCCTACCTCGGGCACAACGAGGTTCCCAAATTAGGACACGATTTACATTCTCGCACTATGTGTTTAAATATTGCAATAATTTTTATACTCCTTACTGACTTGATTACCTTTTATTTTTATTTTTGTTTTTATTATTCCCCTCCCCAAAGGTTAGTTCGTGAAATATGGCATCATCATCTTATTTTACAAGATCCAGGGGCACCTCTCAAGAATTGGACAATCAGGACAACCAAAGTCCGACGAGCCTCGGGGTAGCAAGGCTAAAACAAGCATTATTTATTGTTTTACTAAATGATTTTCCTTTTCCGCATTATCAATTCCCGCAATAATATCTTCGATGTTCAAAGCAGTTGTTCAATTCATCAAAAGCATGTTTGATTTTTCTTATGAACTGATATTTATCGCTATCGCTTTCTCTGCTTACTTTACTAATAAAACATTACTATTACTTATCTTAATGAACCAATGACTGTGACATGCAATGAGACAACGCTACAAATGGACATTGATTTAGAGGAAGATGACATACCTGATGAGATTGTCAAAGAAGTTGAGGACTTTAAGAACGGGACTAAGTGCAACCTGGACGAGGCCGAAACTGTTAACTTGGGAGATGCAGAAAACGTCAAGGAAACACGAATCATCGTTCACCTATCGCCATCAGAGAAGAAAGAATACACAGAATTTCTAAAGGAGTATGAGGACATATTCGCCTGGTCGTATGATGACATGACTGGTCTGAGTACGTCTATTGTGGCTCACAAACTGCCAACCGATCCAATGTGTCCACCGGTAAGGCAAAAGCTCAGAAAGTTCAAGCCTGATATGAGTTTGAAAATCAAAGAAGAAGTCAACAAACATATCAAAGCTAAGGTTCTCAGGGTAGTGGCTTACCCGACATGGTTAGCCAATATTGTGCCAGTGCCAAAGAAGGATGGGAAGGTCAGAGTCTGTGTCGACTACCGGGATCTCAACTGGGCCAGTCCGAAAGATGACTTCCCTTTGCCAAATATACACATCCTGATTGACAATTGCGCCAAGCATGAGCTACAGTCATTCGTAGATTGCTTCGCTGGTTATCATCAGATCTGGATGGATGAGGAAAATGCTAGAGAATCATAGACAGTGGCACGAGAAGTTATCATTTGCTCTTCTAGGGAGTCATACCATAGTCCGCACATCAACCGGGGCAACCCCCTATATGCTGGTTTACGGTACAGAGGTTGTCATTCCCACTGAGGAAGAAATCCCTTCCCTAAGGATCATACAAGAAGTTGAGCGCGACGACGCAGAGTGGGTAAAACATCGTTATGAGCAACTAGCCCTTATAGACAGAAAGAGAATGAATGCAGTCTGCCATGGTCAACTCTATCAAAATAGAATTTCCAGAGCCTTCAACAAGAAAGAAAAACCAAGACAGTTCATATCGGGGTAGTTGGTGTTAAAGAAAAATTTTTCGCATCAAGACGAAGACAAAGAGAAGTTTTATCCCAACTGGCAGGGCCCATACATGGTTCATCGGGTTTTGACGGGAGGAGCCCTCATACTTGCAAAATGGATGGAGAAGTCTAGCCAAAGCCAATCAATTCAGATGCAGTCAAGCGCTACTATGTGTAATCTTTATGCTTTCCTTATATGATGTAAATTGAACTACGCCTGACCTGATTTTCGTTTAAGAGGGATACGCAGGCAGCCCTATAGGTTCGATTACAATTCAATAAAATTTTATTTCCCCTCGCAATTGGAAACTGGGGCAGAATATTGAAGAGGATCCTCAAAATTCCAAAGTAATTTCAGCTGATCATCACAAGCAACAGTTAGAAGCGTCAACCCATTAAACTAGCAGAATTTTGAGAAGGACCCTCAAAATTCTGTAGTAAGAGAGGTTGCAATATCCCAAACCACGTCACAGTCGTCGGTTCATCTAAAAAATTATTTTAATTATACACTTATGTCGTACTTTTACAAAAATCATTGTATATTTATTATCAAAACTGCTTTGTTTAGCAACACTACCCCAATAATACATACAGTATCACCATATCAAAACCGAGCAAGTCAAGCAAAGCCAGCGGGGATATGAACTGACCATCCCCCTTATAGAACTCATGATTTTTCTTTAAATGCAGGCATTAAGATCGCGAAATCATCAAACATATTATACAACCAGGGGACAAACATCGTTCGAGAATACGATTCTACGAATCATTGCACTTGCCAATATTTACTATCAGCATGCACAAGTAATGCTCTGCAGTCACAATGCTCCCAGTAATCACGATGCCACAACCAACTATCAGTTAAGAAAAACTCTACTATCATTCGTTATTTCGTTTTGCATAAGGCTACCATTTTGCCTTCCGAGACTAAACGCTGTCTCCATCTGCAATTGCATTTCTACATAAGGCTACCTTTCTGCCTTCCGAGACTAAACGTTGTTTTCAACTGCACTCTTGCATAAGGCTACTATTCTGCCTCCCAATCTGCATAAGGCTACCTTTCTGCCTTCCGAGACTAAACATTGTCTCCATCTGCACTCTTACATAAGGCTACTATTCTATCTTCCAATCTGCATAAGGCTATCTTTCTGCCTTCCGAGACTAAATGTTGTCTCCATCTGCATTCTTGCCTAAGGCTACCTTTCTGCCTTCCGAGACTAAAAGCTATCTCCATCTGTATCCTAGATAAGGATACCATTCTGCCTTTTGAGGTTAAGCTCTACCTCTCTCTGCATTTGCATCTTGCATAAGGCTATCATTTTGCCTTCCGAGGCTAAGCTTTGCCTCCCATTATTTTCGAAACTAAGAACTATCCCGAGCAATATTTATTTCCTTTTTCTTACGGGCTAAGATCCGCCCTTCCAATCGCAAGACTAAGCTCTGTCTTGTCCTTATCATGCTACCACATCCTTCATGGGCTGAAATATAGCCAACTCATCCGAAGGCGTCATCGTTCGGAGGCACCATCTCCATAGCCCGAGAACACCATGTTATGGCCTGAGGATCCCTTTCAATCTTTTGCATATCATTATTCAAAGGCATCATGGTTCGGAGATACCATCCTCATAGCCCGAGAGCATCATTTTATGGCCTGCGAAACCCCTATCATACACTTCATGGCCCAGGACGTTATGGTCTAAGGACGTCATCCTAACCGTCCAACGACAACATTCATGGTCCGACGGGAATTTGCGTCATGTTTAAACTTATGCACAGAATATGCTTGTATTGTTTCATTGCAGGTAAACCGGCAAGCAACGGCCATCCTAGTAGGAGCGATCCTGCTCCAGTTCCCGCAGCCATATCAAGCCTTAATCATTCCCGTAAACCTGCCACTCACCATGCCCTGGATATTGCGTTCGTTCTTGAAACAGCCCCATCGGTATACTCCGCTGGTGGATCCTGAACTACATACACCTGATTCCTATAAAACCAGGGATATGTAGGCAGCTCAGAAGCCAGGGTGCGGCCTAAACCTTTTCAAACTAGTTTCGCTCGGTCAAAATTGGCCATCATATCTTTACCCGACAACTTTTTCATCCTTCCCGGGTAAAGAGGGGCAGCTGTTGATACCCAATTTTTCCCTATATACTTTCAATAAGCAAAATAACTTTAAAATATGCATACATAAGCATGTCCAAATATTTTATTATTTTTTCATAATTTTGTAAAGTTTTTAAATCAATTTATTTCCCTTTTTCATCCATAAAACTCTAATATTTATGTCCCAAATTATTGTTTTTGATGATTCATTTATTCGATCTTTATATTTATGTCATAATATGACTAAGGTGATTCTTACATATTATTACAATTTTATTTAGTATTTTTAAAGCTAATTGCATATAATTGCAATAGTAACCTTTTTAAAGTTTAATTGTGTTTTATATTCATAAAATTAAGCTCTATATTTATAAATTGTTATTTATGTGTTGTAAATCATTTCAGTACTTTCGATTTATTTTCAAAAATATATTTACTATTTTTTATAATTTAAAAAGGGGAAAGTTGTCTATTTAAGTAACAACCCATTTGTATTTAAATTTTAGCCTAATTTGACCCCAAATCAAACCCAATTTCCCGGCCCAATTTCAATTTAAACCTGACCCCTAACCCAATTAAACCAACTCAACCTAGATCCCTCACCTACCCTTTTTATCTAGGTCGTTGATCATTCAGATCAACGGTCACCGTTCACCCTTCCTAAAATAAACCTAAACGACCCCTTACCCTAATTCACTTTTCACCAAACGCCGCCCTTGAATCCTTCCCTCTCAATTCTCTCTGCAACCTCACATGAACCCTAGCTGCCGCCACCTTATTTCATCTTAATCCACCTCAATCCCCACCTAATCCATGGCCTCCCATGGCCGTTTGAGATGTATACCGGTATCCTACATCTTCTGGTGGCCCGTTTGTGTGATTTACATGGCCAGGTCTCAATGAAATCTGGTCCGGTCCTTGCTCAACTTCTATTCATGGCCTTTCTCCGGCCATCCATAGCCTTTCAAGTCAGATCCTTGACTTTTCTTGTTAGATCGGTAACTTTTAAGGTCATTCTCACTTTTTCTGGGTTCTCCAAAACCCTAACCTTTAAGATCCTTCAATTTTCTTTCAGATCTATCTTAGATTTGTGCTTGTTATGAATTTCTTAAGTGTTTTCTCGAAGGCTGTTCGATTTTCTTTCAAAATGACTCTTTATTTTTTCATCGATTAGGGTTTTCTCCTAAATCTTTTTTAAAAAGAGCTCTTCTCTGATTTCTGGTGTTGTTTCATGATTTTTATTCTGTTCAAATGACTTGGTTATGTTTTCCCTCTACTTGATTCAGTATATTAACAACCCTAGGTCTTTTTTTTGGTCTTATCCGGTTTCTGAAACTATCCTCGTTTGTTTGAATGTATACTTGTTCGATTAAGTTCTTTTCCTTGTTTGACTTATCTGATTCTGAGTTCTTATCATCTCTTAAACTCGACTACTGTTGAAGCCCTAATTTCATAAAAGGTTTTTTCCTCACTTATTACTATGAGTTTGAAGGTCTTTACTTGTTTCTAACTTTCTTACCTATTAGTTTGGTTCTCTGCACTTTGGTTCCATGTGACTACTTGACTATTGTGCTTCGAATAATTTTGTTTTACCACTGAATCCTAGCTTAACCCTGTTGCTGTTGTATGTTTGTGTTGCCTCTTTTTGTCAACATGTTTGACCCTGCATGCATGTTCATTCCTTGCTATTTATATGTTGAGATGCAGAATCATGATCCTTTCTTGATTGATTCTGACTCCCTCAATGTTGCGATTGATTGCAAAAGGTTTTCTTATGAACCCTAAGTTTACTCGTTTGTTTAAATTAATTGATTCCCCTCCTTTAATTACTGTGGTGTTTTACCTTGATGAACTCTTTTCCCAAAATTAAGCAAATTTTGTACTTAGACTCAGTCATTTACTTCATACTTTTACTGCCCCCTTATATGGAAAGAATCAATCTATCCCTAACTGATTTCTTTCATTAATTAAACCTATTAGTATCAGTTAAGTAGTGATTCCTTAATTAAAAAGGATCACTTGTGCTAATTGATTATGATTGTGATTATTTCCATGTTTGTGTTAAGACTTTACTTATTACCTTATTCTTCACTCGTTTTCAAAACTATAAAGACCCACCCTCTCTTCTTTCAAACACACAAACAATTTGAGTTCATAACACACACTTACACTCAAAAACTCTCTCTTTCTTTACTATTACTTGTGCTATTGCTTGTCTAGCCGGCTGAAAGCCAAGGCTAGATTGTGGAATCTTGCTTACTTTTCCTTTCTGAACTTTGCTTCTTTACTGGTATGTCCTAGTTAATTTTTAAAGCCTTAATAACAACATGTTTCTTTAGTTGCTTCAATTTCTTTCACTCTTGCCTACTTCTACTCATGTTTCTCTAGTCAAGTTACATTATTAGCATGATGTAATGTGTTCCCTTTCTCCTTAGATTAATGCTTCCCTATGTGTATACTCTGTCAGTCACTTGTTGTGTACTTGCTGACTTATGAAACCCAAACCCCCATATCCCCTCTATGTGTTTGTGTTCCTTTGACTGGTATGTGGCCATGCCAGCATCAGCTATTGATGTGCATGGCCAAACCAGACCCTTGCTGGGTTCATGTGCTTACAGACAAATGTATCCCCAAAATCCCTTGACACTTTTGTATGACTACGGATTCTGTTAGTTTTGAATTTTACTACTAATTGCTTTCAAAATGGACTGTCATTCCAGCTTTCAAAAATAAATCTCTTTTCTAACTATGTTCTGCACTTCTACTATATTCTTAGAATCTAGGTTCTTCCCCTCTTGTGTGAGCCTTGCCTTGGCCCTTCCACACTACACTCATTTCTGTATGGTTATGCAAACCTGGGTGTAAGCACTACCCGGGATCCATTGAGATCCTTAGGGAACTTTGACACACCCAGGTATGAGAAAGGCTTTGAAATACTGGCATTGAAGTGGTTCATTACATAACTCAGAGAGGAAGTCAAGATCAGGCTTTCCTTTGGTTGTAATTTCTTATTTCTGCACTTCTTTTGTAATTCAATCATTTGGGTTGTAATAATTTGTAAACAATTATGGGGTGACTAGTAAAAAAGGGGTGGGTAGTTGTATGTTATGGGTAAATTGGGTAGATAACATACATGTAGGGTCTATTTTAATTCCAAACATGGACTGTTAGATATCATGACTATAGGATCTGCTCTGGTTCAAGGAATAAATTTTCCATGCTTTACTTTCACACTTAGATACCATGCCTATAGGATCTAAATAGCTTTAACGATAGAGATCATGCCTATAGGGTTAAAAATTAGCTTTATTATTAGATATCATGCATATAGGATGTAATGTAATTGAAGTTCAATTTTCATTACCACATGTATCCAGATTCGTTTCCCCTAGAGATCATGCCTATAAGTCCAAAGTCAGTCTTTAATAATTAGATACCATGCCTATAGGATTTAAAATCAGCTGCAATAGAAATCATGCCTATAAGATCTAAAACCAGTTTAGTTAAGAATCAGTTTGACTCATGCCTAGCGGTATTAGATTAAATAACTTACTCTTTTCGTACTAATCAATATCATTAGAAAGCATGTCTATAGGATCCAAATACTGTTTAAAATTAACCACTACTCTACTTCATTCTTAATCAGTATAGATATCATGCTCATAGGACATCACCATTACGCCTAGGCAAGCATTAGGTAATTACTTAAATAAAACTGGAACTATCTTTGTTAATTACCAACTGCTACAACCAGCAGGCATGCCTGATTCGGACTTCTTTTCTGAGTTACATAACGAATCTGGTTCTGACTCATACTCCCTGCTTTAGGATTTTTAAAATTCAGATCTTAACTGTGCTTATGTCATGCTATTTATATGAATTGTCTGCGGAGGTATATATGAGCCCACTAATTGTTTATATGTTCCCCTCAAAATGCAGTCCTACGTATTTTTATATGTAGTCTTAGCCTTTTTACTTTTAAATCTAAGAGTCAGCCTAAAATCCTCCCTATTATAGGAGTAGTAGTCCTAACTTCCTCCGGGATTGATAGGAACGGGATGGGTAATAGCATACAATAGAGGTCGAGACCAATTCGCGCTTTAATACCTTAACGGGGCGGGAAGGGTAGATATGGATATGATGACCGGTGCGCTAATACCACGTGTATCCCCTCTTCTGAGGAGTTTCATACCGGGTATTGCATTGAGGTGATCCGTATTATAAATAAACCTATGACCCTCCTTTATTTTTTACAAACATGTCTAGCTTATAACTTTTTCAAACCTCGCCTTTCAATAATTGTTATCAAACGCTTTGCGTTTAACTTAAATCCCCTCTTACTTGATGCCTTTATTTGTTTACTTGCTAATTGTATAAATTCACAAAAAACTATCTGACCGGGAACCACACTAGTGGATCCTGAGGGGTGTCTAACACCTTCCCCTTAGAATAATTTCAAGCCCATACCCAATCTGGTTATCAAAGTTAGTTGTAAATGAACTTTATAGGTGTCCTAATGCGCCTTTAATCATTAGGTGGCAACTCTTCAAATACCAATTCCCAAAAGGAAATGAGTCATTATACCCCATGAATGTCGAAACCCGGACTCCTCTCCGTTGGAAGGGGAAAAGGGTGGCGCGACACCCGTGAGTCTTATATTGTGATTATTATGGTTTTGTTATATTATTCATGCTTTGATGATGATTTTTGGTTGTTGGGAAAAGTTTGTGGAAGTAATTGTGACATTTGAACATTGAGGAGCATTTGCTCAAGTTGTACAATGAAATGTGAAAGTATAAGTGGAAATTGAACCTTTCAGAGCATTGACTCAAAGTTGTGAAGTGAGTTGTGAAGTAAAAGTGAAAAAGAGAAGAGAATCATTATATTATCTCCCTTGCCGGGAATTTGTTATTTTTGATATTATCACCTTAGCCGGGATGTTAATGCTTCTTTTGATGTTATTCCTTGCCGGAACTTGATTGTTGAACTATTGTTCCCTTGCCGGGATTCTTATTGTAATTTCATTTATTCCATTTTCTTATTATTTGTGATTGTTGTTTGGGTGAGGAAGAGTGTTAAAGCACGAATGGTGATTCCGTGTATTGTTTTGGTGAGAGAGTGTTAAAGCACGAAGGGTGATGCCGTATATGATTTGTGAGGAAAGAGTGTAAAGCACGAAGGGTGATGTCGTGCCGCACGATGTACCATTCCGTGCCGATTATTTTGATTATATGGTGAGGACGAGAGTAAAAGCACGAAGGGTGATGTCGTGCACATTTACTTGATTGCTTTGGTGAGGACGAGAGTAAAAGCACGAAGGGTGATGCCGTGTACTTATTGATTTCTGGTTCCTTGATGAAATCTGAGATATGTTGTTTCTTTCAATTACCTGTTATCTTTCTATTCCGAATTTATATCTCCCCCGCAGCATGTTATCCCTCCCATATTTGACTGTTTATTTCTGTTCTTCTTTCCCGCTGTATATAATTGAATTGCACAGGTTGTTTGGTAGTCTGGTCCTAGCCTCGTCACTACTTCGCCGAGGTTAGGCTAGGCACTTACCAGCACATGGGGTCGGTTGTGCTGATACTACACTCTGTACTATGTGCAGATCCCGGAGCAGCTTTTGGACCGTAGATTAGGTGGCTACCTTCAGTCCACGCGGAGATCCAAGGTAGACTTGCAGGCGTCTATAGGCCCTGGCGTCTTCCTCTATACCTTATTCCCTGTTTCATTTCCTTAATTCAGAAACAGTATATCGTTTATTTTTCGAACTTTGTATGTAGTAAATCTTAGATCGTCTGTGGTACTGTGACACCAGTTCTGGGTAGTTAAGGCTTAAACGATTGTATTAGATACATGTTCAGATATTTTATTGTTTTTCTTCCGCTTATTTTAAATTTTCGCTATTTACATATTATTGCTTTATAATTTTAAAGAGTATAAAAAGGGTAAAAAAGTTATTCGTTCAATAATTGGCTTGCCTAGCTCACATTAACAGGCGCCATCACGACTCCCTAGGGTGGAAAATCCGGGTCGTGATACTTGCGGGATACCCTTCACGTCCGGGAAGCACTAGTACCAGCAAAAATCTGCCAATTCCAACTTTGCTCTGGGTGGTCCGAAACTCAGCCGAGCCACCCGAAATCACACCTAAATATACCATCAAGTCTATACACATACTACAGACCTACTCGAAGTCTCGGAACATGTAAAATAATATCAAAACCAAGAATCGCACCTCAAAACCAAATTAATCGACTTATAATCTTCAAACTCATTTCAACCAACTTCGATCGCGACAAACCATACTTAGACAACTCGGAACGACGCTAAATTTTATGCACAAGTCACAAATCACGGTACGAACCTATCCCAAGGCTCATAATCTCAAACAGATATGGATAACACTATAGTCTACTTCAAATCAAACTTAGAAAACTCTAAAACCTTCAAGACGCGGAATTTCAACAATGTGCGCTGGATCGCTCCCGGTACACTCGAAGCTCAATCCGAACATAGGCCCAAGTCCAAACATATCATACGAACCTATTATAACCCTCAAATCCCAATTCCGTGGTTGTTTACTGAAAAATCAAACCTTGGTGAACTCTTCAAACTTAAAGCTTCTGAATTGAGAATTATTCTTCTAAATCAACTCTGAACTTCTCGAAAATCAAAAAAAATTACATGCGCAAGTCATGATACATAAAGTGAAGCAATTCATGGTCTCAAACCGTTGAAGGATATGCTAGACCTCAAAATGACCGTCGGGCTGTACACCAAATCAAGAGACCAAATATGAGTTTGGTTTAATTCAGCAGGCAAACATAATTTTAATGCCTTCTGGATTATAATTATTTCATCAAACCTAAGACCCCCAAAAAAATCACTCATTCTCTGCGATTTGCAATTATGGGGATTTTGTGTGCTACTTGCTACTATTTCTATTGTAAGTTATCTTGCTAATCTTTTCTTTTTTTGGCAAAGAAATTGATCGATACTAATTTGTAACATTAGAAAAATGAAGTAGATTATTTGGTTCTTACATACAAAAATAAGTATTAAGTACTATGTCTGTTTTAAAAGAGTAACTAGAAACTCGTTGAGGAGAGTTGTAGTAATATATTTTGTTAATCGGACATAAACTTTATTTTTTCACTATATGATGTCAGTATATTGAATTGTTCATCTATTTCTTTAAATATCGATGTTGCTTACAAGAAATTATGTGTATGCCTGTGATGATATGTATTAATTTATATATATAAAGGGTAACTAACTTATTATCACATGTTAAAATACACTGATAATATAAAGATTAATTTGTCATTGCATAAATACGGAAAGATAAGTTGATGAAATACGTAGCTAATTGGAAAGAGATTACAAATGACTCCTTCGAAAAGCTAAGAGAACTAAGAAATACTTAAAAAGATAATGACATGAAATCAACTTGTATGTAATTACAGAGTGTAATTTTAAAAGAATATTAAAATATAATGAAGACAAATCATTGTGGGAAAGTTAGTTACTCCAAAGTGTTAAAATATTATCAGTACTGTGTTGGGACATTAATAGCAGTACTGAAAAGCTTGAAAGGCTTAGCCTTATATCATAATCAGTAAACAATTATTGGAATCATGGATAGATGATTGTGATCCTTATAACCAAGGCCTATAAATAGTGCCCTTTCAAAGGAATGCTAGCACACTAATACATTGACAACAATCCTCTCTTCGAACAGTGCAAAAAATGGCGAGCTTGTGTTCAACATTTAAGTTGGCTTTCATCTTCACTGCTCTTCTTTTCACTGGTTAATTACTATCCTTATTCTTTTTTTCCTTTTCTTAGTACCTAAAAATATTGCTCCTGCATACTCATGCATAACTAATGTCTATACATAGGGATGTAAATGGAATAGAGCAGAGCAGGACGGGACAAAGAGCAAGACTTGATCTACTAATATTTTAGCTTCTCATAAGTTGCGTGTTTAGCATTATTTTCATGATTTTGTACGGTCCTGCCCCATTTGCATCACTATATTTACTATCTTCTTCCTTTCTAGTATCTTAATCTAGGTGGGCGGAAGAGGGTTCCGGCCCATTTAATACAATAATATATATTTGGTCTTGAATTGCCTTAGCTTCTTTGCATAGTTATTTTTTAAAATTTTTTGAACCCTTAAAAATTCAGCTTTCGCCGCTGATCGTGCGTAAATATATATACATAATCTCTTGCGTTTCATACACACACATGTGCGTTTAGGTTTCCGTTAAGCAAAAGTGAAACTTATTTTATTGACATGTCTACTAATACTCTGTATCATTCTAACGTTATTTTGGTTTTATTTTGCAGCTCATTTGACTTGGCCTTCGAAAAGTTATGTAATGGCCGTTCGAGACATTTCTCCTGAATTACGAGCGATCGAACAAAACCTACTCCTCCTTCCTAATAATCGTATTATTACTTGCTTTGCAAGGTGTGACGGAGATTTAGATTGCAGTGATGCTACAGTTTGCAAGTATTGCAGGTGGGATGTCATTACTGGTAAAACTATTTGTGGCGCAATCTACTAATTTCGGAAACAAATTGATTGGCATGTCCCAGTCATACTTTATATAAAAATATTAAAGCCCAGCTCTCGTTCTGGAAGCCATTTGGCTAGTATGTTTTTCTTCTATTTTGGAATAAATTCTAGCTCTAGAAGCTAGAACATTGTACTACTCATGCAATACCCTTTTCTCGGAAAAGAAGTTTGTTTCAAATGGTATGTAAAATGTTGTACTATTAAATAAAATATTTTAAGTTTCAGTGAAATGGTTTATTCAGTGACTGCATCGTGTTAACATAACATATATAAACCTTAATCCTGAGACAAGGAAAGCCAAATGATGCATGTCGTGAGTTTCTCATTACAAATCTATGCATAATCAGTTCGTAACCAAAATACAGTACTTGTGATAATGCCTCATACTTTTTTCTTTCAAACTTTGAATGTGCATGTGGTGATAAATAAAATATACTTTAGTTGTTTCGATGTGGTGGGTTACAATTAAGGGACTGGCTTTACCCAAGGGATATTACCCCTAGCGACAAATCTTAAGTATAAACACCTTGTTTTCTCCTTAAAACTTCATACAATTTTCTTTCGATCCCGTGTTTATAAAATATTATATCTTGCTGTATAAATTTATAGATATAATAGATTTAAACTAGCTTTAATAGTTATTCATTGTCCTTAAAATATCCTAGTTCCCCACTATGTTGTACAAAAAGTTTTAACTTATTGGTAAATCACAATTTAGGATCACTTTTAAAAATCTATTTAATTGTCAAAAAGATGTAACAAATAATTTCAATAATTTTGACTGGAATAAGAATATGACTAAGCAAGTGTCATTGTATTGCTTAAAATTTATAGCATGGAAAATACTTGTAGTGACACAAATTTACGGTAGTTTAATGCTGAGACAAATCTAAATTTGGATTGGCCAATAATTAATTCCTTATCCAAATTCTTTGCCATGATTCTCTTGGGGAACTGAAGTTGAAAGTCTGATAAGTCTATAGGAGATAGGAGGAGGAAAATAAACAAAAAAGAAAAAGAAAGGAAAAAGAGAGATAATATAAAATAGCGGAGAGAAAAAGACAAAGTTCGGATTGAAGTAGAGAAAAAGAGGAGAGAAAAAGAAAAAGAAAAAGAATGAGTTGATTTGACATACATAACCAGCTTCATTTACAACTCATTTGTACTTGTCATAAGCAAATTTAACTTATTCTAGCTGTTTTTTTGTATTTAAAGATATATTTTTAATTACAATAATACTTATAAACATCACACTTACCCAATCACCATAAATATATAAATTTCATATACATATTTTATATATTCTAAAGGTCTAGATTTTATATTATGTCGAGGAAGATGCAAACTCGAAAATAGAGAAGATAAAGAACACCAAATTTTATTATTAGTATATACTCATAATATTATTGGTATATTATGTAGTATATTATAATTATAATAGAACTGGTATAATTACTTATATAATTAGTATATTTATAATATTATTGGTTTAATTAGTTATATACATTAACAGTGTAAAAATAATAGTGTATAATTAATTTTATAACTATTATACTCATAATATTACTTGTATAATTAGCAATATATATTATTACATTCATAATACATTAGTATAGTTAATAACATATATCATTATACTCATAATAATACTGTTATAATTTGTAATATACATTATATATGTACAAGAGTCCGTCAAAAAGAAAAAAACAAGTACAAAAATATAATAATCGATTAAAAAAATAAAGAATTGCGTCGGAGAAATGCAAACACTTAGCATGTTGCATTTTTTTCTAAACTCTCCATGCTTACTTTTTATTTCCACAAAGATTCCATTTTCTCCACAGCAATAAAAAATAGGTTGGGTTTGAGGGGAAGAGAAAGAAGAGAGAGAAAGTGAGTTTGAATGCACAAGACACGGTTGAATTTGGGATTGTCAATGATGAGAAAATATCCTTAATCCGTGGTAGTATTTATTTTTTAAACCTGCTATAACTGTAAAAGAAATTGCTATTTTCAAAATAAAATAAAAGCAATGTTACTTAGATAAATAGTCTTAAATAAGTGTGTTAACCATATAAAAACGCATTAATATACTCAACAATTTGCCCGAGCTTTGATTCCTGTATATTTTACTACAATTGGATCCCAAACAAATTGGGAGTCTCTATAAGCAACAATAATTTAGGTGATTTGGTCAATGTAACCAACGTTTACCTATGAAAAAAGTAATATACCATTTCATATATGTGTAAGATACAAGAGAGTTAAAATAAAAACGACAATCTAGTAGTTTTATAAGCGAAACAAAGATAGAATAATTTTAAATAATTCACTCTATATGATGACTACAATAAAATTCCTTAACTTTTAAGGCTAGATCAGTGGATTTCAAAACAAAATGATACTAGCTTTGCCGTTCCCTTCACTTGCTCTTTCATTTAGAATGCCTCATTGAATAAAATCAACAAATATATATATACAACAACAACAACAACGACCCAGTAAAATCCCACAAGTAGGGTCTGGGGAGGGTAATATGTACGCAGACCTTACCTCTACCCCGAAGGGTAGAGAAGCTGTTTCCAGGAGACCCTCCCCAGACCCTCCCCGAAGGGTAATATATATATATATATGACATGAAGCCACCGTCAAAAACAAATTTAGACAAGAGTACATTTGTTATTACGATTTCAACTATAAATGGCTAACTAATTAAATAAGAAAATGTATAGCATTAGACATAAAATTACCATGCTGTTGAGGAACACAATGGCAGAATCTATGAGCAGTCATCTCACAATCTTTTGAAGAGAGGTAAAGACATCTAGATAGTTAAACAATTGACAAAACTTAATTTTACATGCCACTTAGGCAGGAGAACAACAAATGGAATAAATGAGAACCAAATTTTAAAATATAAGAATAATAATTAAAAGGAGATAAAGGGTTTTCGCTACCAATTATAATTTCTCCTCCCATCATGACTGCTGTTGCCAAATCGAGAAGCCGAAAACCTATGGTGATGATAATTGCCTGACCCATAAAAAGTTGAATTATCAAAATCACGCCTGTTGGACTTTCTAGATGAATAAGAAACAGAAGCATGACCACCAGCCCCAAAGTTGGATATCCTGGCTCTCTTATTTGTAGGAGTTGAAGGAGATCTCCAACCATTGGATCGAGGGAAGTCTTCCGTATCATCAGTGATCCAACCAGCCCTTTGTTTTGTATTGTAACCTGATGCATATCCTCCTCCATATTCTGCTTTCTTTTTTCTTGCCTTACCAAAATCATGTGGAACAGACCTAAACTCATGATGTTCCTTTCTTTCCTTAGACACTTTCATCTTGGGGGTCGATAACTCCCGATTCCACTTGTTGACCTTTAGACATACAACAGAAACACAGTAAGGTAACATTGCAATGAGGAGATTTAGTGTAGGAAGTAAGAAATGATCTATAAAGGGAGAGAAAAGTTGAGATAAATGGGAAAGAAGTGATGGAAGGATGCAAATGAGCAGTTGTCAATTAGATATGGTAACTTACGATATTGGAATTAGTGCATTCTCGTGCAAAATGTCCTTCTTCACCACACCAATAACAAGAACTAAGCTGCCATGTACCACTAGTCTCCCCACGAGATCCTGTGCATGCCTGCATTGGAAATGTGTAAGTTGAAAATGACAGCATCCCAAAAAGATTCCAAAATATGGACAAGGGGAACACACAAACAAAGCGAGGAGTCATGTCATTTCATGGCCATTTACTTACCAAACCGGTATGGCCTAGTAGACCACATCTGTAACAGGATATTTCCCTCGGACCACCATCAGGGTAGCTTGCACAGCAAAGATGACCAAATCTCTTACAAATGTAACATTGTATTTCCTGTCAAGGTTAAGAGGAAAATGGGAAAATAGATAAGTTAAGCACAAAAACAAACAAAACTCAAGTTATCAAAGCTTCTTCAGCAATACCTTCAGATCATCAGCAGAATAGTCGTTCCTGCATGAGAACATATCGTGGCCAGAATCTCCACATTTTAAACAGCGTCTTGAACTTTCAAATATTCGGTTTTTTTCAGGGCAATCCCTAGCACGATGACCGCCCTTCTTACAGATGAAACAATCTTTGCCCTGCCCAAAATCAGCAAACTGAGATATATACTCCTAAGACCACAAATTGAAATAACATAGGAATTTTAAGATCCACGTAGTATATCGATCTTTAAATTCAGGATAAACCTAATTTCTTTTAGGCTCTCTTACAGGATATTCAAAATGCTAACGAGAAAAATAACCTGATCAGCAGGGAACCTACAGATGAGGTCTGAAATCCTCTACCAGAGAGGTTAAACAACAAACAAAAAGACGCAACAGCTGCACCTCCATGACTCTACAACTTAGAATACCATCAAAGTAGAAAATCATCACATGCTTCCCTTGTTCTAGTGAAGAAGCTTAATCTGCTAAGCAGACAGGAGGACTAGGCAAGTTGATATAAATAACGTGTGAGAGAAGGTAGAGGCATTGGTGAACTACAAAAACAAAGTTACTTTGAGAGTGACTACGGGAAAAAAACTTTTTATAACGATTAAAAAACTTGTGATGAGCGATGATTGGGAAGAAGTGGCTGTTTAGCGGTTAGCATTCTGGTTCAGCGTAGTTTTTCTTTTCCGATAGTTTTCTGGTTCAGCATAGTAGGCCTTACCACTTTTTGTGAACCTCAATTGTCAAAGAGTACACAGTTAGTTGAATCGCTTTGTCGACGTTCATCCACATCACCCACTGTTTTAGTTGGAAGTATAACTAATTCTAAGCAGGGATTTTGAAGTCGAGAAGAATATACAGACCCTCTATCATCAAAAACTTGGACAAAAGACTATCATAGGCAGTGCTACACAACACAATCACATTACTAAATTCGAGTTGATTTCTATAGATAAGATCTTCCATTTTAAGCTTAAGATTTGCTAGGTTGTTGAGACAATTCATAGGGTTCTCTCATTTAGTTTGATATATTTTTCAGAAGAGGGAAAACTATTACTAATGAAACATGCTATAAACATCATTTTTTGAATTTAAATTAATTTATTAGGAGTTAGGGCCTGACAGTTGGCATAATTAGACCCTCTCAAAGACTAGTTTCCAACATATCAACGGCAGGTAATTTGAACTCTCCTACAGAAAGAAACGAAGAAAAATACTAAAGGCGCACAACCTGGTGAAGACCAGCGCCATGGTGCCAGACTTTTAGAGCTGTGTCACCAGCAACATAAATGGACATGAGGCAGTTATTCAGCACTGTAACAGTGGTCAGATGACCTAACCCTTTTTAGCAGTCTATAAATACAAAAGACATGAGTTCTTTTTTTTTCTTTTATAAGCTTTCTCCTAATGGATATTATCTAATCTTGATCTTAATGCCTCTAGTCGTATCCATCTGTTAGATTAAGGATCATTATCCATCAGTCACATTAATTGGATAATCCGAAGGAACTTGAAAAAAAAAATGGATTTAGTCCTAAGTGAGTATTGGTTTGATTTGTGTATAAGTTAGACATATGGTTGCAAATCACATGTCTCCATGTTAGCATTGAATCTAGTATCTTCTTAAGCTCACATGTAGGCTATGATTAAAGGGATAGGTTCATATGACATAGATATATGCTTGTAAAGAATTGTGAAGTCTAGGACAACTCATGTCATTAAGATAAGTCAAGAAAGTAGAAGAGACTCAATGAAACATCTAGTGAATTTAGATTGCCAGAATTTGTTGATAGTATTCCAATCAAAGATTTAATTTGGAATAGTTTATCTACAAATGTTATACACCCATAATTCATGTCATTCAAATAAAATTAGAGTGAACACAAAATCATAAATTTTCAGAAATGTGAATTGTTGGAAATAAAACTCCAATGAGATGATAACCATTCTGCATAAATAGCATACTGCTGTGTTTTTCAAAATTTGGAACAGCTGTCTATTACTCCCTCCGGTCCACAATGAATGACCAATTTGCTTTTTGCACACCCATTAAGGAAATATTAAATTCTAGACAAAAATAGGTAGTGTAACTAAACTACCTTTAATTAAATGTTGCAACATAATTTAATGTGAGGAGTACATAATTTTAGGGATATGTACATAAGGGTAATTTTGGAAAAACAAATTGAATATTTTCTTGATTATATAAATGGACACTTATTTATTTTGGACCAAAATAAAAAAGTAAATTGGTCACTTATTGTGCACCAGTAACATATCTAGCAAAAGTCAATGTGTAATATTAATTAGAAGCTAATGAGAAAAACAGAGAGTGGTTCCGTGATATGTGCAAAATACACTTCAGGATGTTTGGCTTTTTTTCCAAAGTCCTACAGCTGCATGCCAGCGCCTAGGATTAGACGATATTCAGATTGGATATACAAATGCAAGATCCATGTGTATGCCTAATACTATTGACCTGCCGGTGATGTCTTTATATAAATGCAAGACCACTAACCTTTGTACACTGTTTTGAATTATGGTCAAAACTCCCACAAACAAAACATGGTTTTTTGCGTTTCGCTGAAGTACAGTTGACTGCAGCATGACCTTCTTCACCGCAATTATAGCAGGTCCCCCAACTGCTGTCTGGAGGGTCAAAGTACCTCGGACCCCGCTGAAATCATACAAATGAATAATAAAGATATAAACCATACAAAGCCATTTAATAGTGTTTGGATTTGTGAAAAACACTGCAAATCATATTACTTCAACTCACAAGAAGCCTTCGTAGGACAACATTATTAGGCATCTCAGCAGGATTCTTTTCAGCTGCAGCATCAACGACGTTCATAGCATTAATATCCATGCTTTCTTCTTTCACTCCATCCGCCTAACACAGTCATGAAGATAAAGCACATATAAGCGATCAAGCTCAAAGCAAATACAGCTTTAACCTTGCAACTCAGTGAATACAAACTATGCAAAAAAAACAGGCAACAAAACTTGCAAAAACAAATTCAAATTACCGGAGACATCTCATTACAGAAAGTTTTAAAACCCTTATCTATTCCACTTGACACCTGAAATAACAAAATTAAACAGAAAATCATATTAATCACTCACAAATCTTTTCTCTTAAAATAAATCACAAATTTTCAAACAAAATTGAACTACTTACGGGGTCATCTTGGGACTCAATGCTTTTTTCCTTCTTCTTTTTTTTCTCTTTTTTGCTCTTTCTACTTTCACCCTTCAAATCTGTAACAATTACAGCTTCGCCATTTTTAACTGAGCACCCACGAAGCAAAGCTTTCTCAATGATTTTCAAGCTCAGGTCTTCATTAGCTTCAGCATCATCATCATCATCATCATCATAGTCTTGTTTTATTTCCTTAATTCGCACTCTTTTAGATTTCTTAATTTTTACCTCTGCTGATTTTTCTAACTCTATAGCTTCTGATTTTGCTGATTTCTTTTCCTTCTTTTCCCGCTTACCCATTTTACAGTGAAAATCCAATCGATTTGAATAGGGTTTTAGGCGGAGGAGTGAGGAGGGATAAACCCTAATTTGGAATCCAAATTCTTGGGAGTTCGAATATAGGAGAAAGCTAATGAAAGAGACAACTGTTTGGGCTTCAAATTTTTGAGTGGGCTAGGTTGCTATTGGAGTTGGACTTCAGTTGTGTTTCGTAAAAGCGTAGAACTGACACCACGTAGCTATTCTAAAGGGCAGCTATTTAAGAATTAGCCAGTATATTCTTTATTTCAGTTTTTTAGTTTATTTTTCCTTTATTTCATTTTTTTCAGTTTATTTTTCAGGACAAAAATATCCTGAATTATCTTGAAGTTAAAATTTTTAATTTAAAATTTTAATACAAAAAATATTGACTAATCCCTAAATAGCATCCTTGAAAATGACTATTTGTGCACTTGCCCATTCGTAAGGGGCAAGTGTACAGATAGATTATTAAGGGTGAAGTTCACGTATGACCTCGAAAGGAGCTGGTCTTGAACTTTTAACCTTTTAGGTGAGTCACTGTGGAAATAATACTAGATATCTACTTTTAAGCATGTTGTTTAAAATATATTCACAGCTTACGATATATTCAAAGAATAGCCAATTCTCTCAAACTTCAGGAATCGTGTCATAAAATTCAAAAACTGCGTCCAAAAATTCGAATCTTATGTCCTAAAATTTAAATTAGCAGTTCAGAAAATTCAGGACACTTAGTCCTCAGTTTCAAATTAGCAGCTCAAAAATTTAGGACACTAAGTCTTGAACTCCAAATTAGCTCAAAAATTTAGGACACAAAAAATCAGGATACTTAGTCCTAAAGTTTGGACAAATTATTTAGTCTTTAAATACATTGTAAATTGTGGATAAATTCTAAATAGCATGCTTAAAAATGGCTACTGGTGCATTTCTCCCAAGGTCACTTGATCAATGGGCAAAAAATTTAATATATAATCGAAGTTCATAGTTTTTGTAAGTTTATTCAAGTCATATCAACTTCAAACGTGTGCGACTAAAGATTGAAATTGTAAAAATTCTCGTCTTAAGTTATAAATTTTAATTGAAGTTTGACATATTGCTTGTGCAGACAAACTTCAGATATATCTGTCTAAACTTTAGTCATAATAAAATTTCAAATATTTTATCAAATAATAACTATATAAGGAAAGCCAATATAGCAATTCGCCAATATATATCAACCAACAAAATAATGTTTCATTTCTATCTTTTCTTCATTTTCCTTTTATATTTGTTATTGGGAATAATTATGGGGTAAGCTCAAGATTTTTTAGAATGATTTCAACGCAAAGTTTTTCAATCAATTATGATTAGCATCAAAGATCCACCCGTGTACTCCTATCCTCTATACGCATTAATTTCTCGAAGATCTTTTTTAAAAACACCTATAACAAAGAGAGTCACGATACCGTATATTGTAATTCACGATATAATTAATTACGAAGAAAGCTATATAATGCAATTGGCAAGAGAAACATCGTTAGAAGCAAAAAGGGCCATATAAGTTTGGAGGAATTAGAGAGGGAATGGGAGTGGTGAAAGAAGAAGAAGATCTTCTTTTAAGAATCGTTCTAACTTCTATATATTCAATGAGTCATTTTTTGAGTCTTCTTTGAGTTGTAAAGTTTAGATAGGGGTGTACAAAGGAAACCAAAAAATTGCACCAAACCGATAATTCGAGTCAAATCGAGGAAAAAAACACACGATTATGGTTTGGTTTAATTTGGTTTGGTGTTAGAAAAAGAAATTCGACCATAATTGGTTTGATTTTGTTTTAACTAAAAAAAACTAAACAGAAACCAAGCCAACCCGACATTGCATGTATACAAGTTTTAAAATATTTTATACATAAAAATAATTATTGTAATGTAATCTATAAATATTTTTTAATCTTTTTCATAGTTCTCTCTTTTAATGTATTATTTCAAGCTTTGATTTAGAATTTTTGAATGGTCAAATATGTTTTATAGCCCATAAAAATTAGTGACTCAAATAAATTCCAAAGCAAAATCAAATCAATAAATATATTAACAAAAAAAAATCAATTCAATACTAGGAATGACAATAGTATTGGATATTTATTTTCTTAGTTTTTCATTACTTTAGATAGTGAAAATACATAACTTACTTTTAATATTATTTAGTCATGTATTTAATACTTAGTACTTATTAGTTGTACTTATTTTAACATGATTTAGTACTTTTAGATTATATTTATTTTTATTATGGCATATTAATTAACAATATTTATTTTATGCGATTTATTGACTATTTTAGTATAATCATGACTCATCTCACATTATTTTATATTATTTTATTGGTTAACATCTTATATAATTTTATCCTATTAGGACCTAAGAAATATTAGAGCACAAATTATAAATTTTATGCTATTAAGATCTTGTCGAAAAAAAACCGAAAAAATCGAGAAAATCGAAAAATCCGAGAAAACTCGAGATTGAAAACCCCGACTTTTATTGGTTTGGTTTGGTTTATAGATTTAAAAATCCGAGACAATTGGTTTGGTTTGGTAATTGAAAAACTCGAACCAACCCGGTCCATGTACACCCCTAAGTTTAGATATTAGATGACCACTATGTTGATAATATTTTAGGTACTGCCAGTATTTGAGGGTTTTACATAAATACGAATATGTCGTTTTTATTGATATTATCCAGCAGAATGCGGGTGATAGAGATACTTGAGTTTGGTTTGTCCGGAGGGCTTACCTCTTATTTTATCCTTAGTTAATTTAATGTTGTTGGGCTAAAACGGACCAAAACTATTCTTAACATGGTGTGATATTGTCCGCTTTGGAACCCGCACGGTTTTCTCAAAAGGCCTCACACCACTAAAATATCCCTACACCTTATATGTAGGCTCCCAATCTTTTCAGCTACCAATGTGAGACTTTGTTCCCACATCCAACAATCTCCCCCTCGAACAAAGTTCCACGTGACTCACCCACAATTCATGAGTCTCCCTCTCGACTAAGTTCCATGTGACTCATTATCACGATCCAGGGGTTAATTTTCGAGATTCATTGTGTGTCACCCATATTATTTGAGCATTATGGCAATGGAAGCTCGCAACTAGCTTATTCTTATGTGCACACCGCCTTGCACATCACTCTACCATCTCCATGTATAATGATCTGACCGGTTGTTTTATGAATTTCTGCCCTGTTTCCTCCATTTTTCCTTCTTTATGTCTTGTTCAGCTATATTATGTAGTATCGGGTTGGTTGGTTGGGGTTCAGAGTGGTTTTGGAGAGATATGAGATACTTAGTCTCTTTTGAGTAAGCTTAAATTGGAAAAGTCAACCGGAGGTTGACTTATGTGAAAAAGGTCTCGGATGTGAATTCCGATGGTTCGGATAGCTTCGTTAGGTGATTTGGGACTTAGGAGCGTGATCGAAATGTATTTTGGAGGTCCATGGAAGATTTAGGCTTGAATTGGCAAAATTGGAAATTTGGTATTTTCCAGTCGGTAGTGAAAATTCGATATCGGGGTCAGAATGGAATTTCAGAAATTGAAATATGTCCATTGTATCATTTGTGACGTGTGTGCAAAATTTCAGGTCATTCGGATGAGGTTTGATAGGTTTTTGCATCATTTGCGAAATTTGAAAGTTTGGAAATCCTTAGGCTTGAATCCGATGGTGATTTGATGTTTTGATGTTGTTTTAGTTCCGAAGGTTGGAACAAGTTTGAATGATGTTATGGGATGTGTGGGCATATTTGGTTGAGGTCCCGAGGGCCTCGGGTAAGTTTCGAGTGGTTAATAGATCATTTTGGACTTTGGAAAGATAGCAGATTTTCTGGTATTTTTGTTGCAGAGATTTGTTCTTCACGTTCGCGAGAGGGCTCTCGCATTCGCGAAGGGATGTTGAGTGAGGCAGGTGAGTTGCTCTTCGCGTTCGCGATATTGGTCCTGCATTCGCGAAGGTTGAGGCAGAGTGTGCATCGCGAACGTATGGCAGAGCTCGCGTTCGCATAGAAGGGTGAAACAGGCTTGGGCATCAGGACCTAAGGCATCGCATTCGCGGCCAGAAGAACGCTTTCGCATAGGCCAAGCTAGGCAAGGCATCACGTTTGCAAGGTGGAGTTCGCGTTCGTGAAAGAGGAAAAGATTGAGCAGTATTTTTGTGCTTCGCGAACGCGAGGCTTTGACCACGTTCGCAAAGAAGGGAGCACTTGGGCAGAGAGTATAAATAGAGGCCTTCGCGATTTTCAGCTCTTTTCTCACCATTTTTGAACGGCTTTGAAGCTTTTTGAGAGGATTTGAAGAGGGATTCAAGGGGTAACGCTTGGAGGTAAGATTTGTGAACTTAACACTCGATTCTATAGTGATTTCTAACTGATTAGACATGAAATTAGTGAAATTTAAGTGTTAAAAATTGGGGAATTAGGGCTTGGAATTGGAGAGTTTAAATTGGGGATTTGAGGGGCCATTTGAGGTTCGATTTTGGATGTTCTTGGTATGTATGGACTCATGGGAGGATGAGGATTCTTGTGATGTGATTTTTATCGAATTTCGAGACATGGGCCCGGGGGTCGGGTTTGACCAATTTCGGGATTTTTGAGTTAATTTAATAATTTTCATATGGGTTTCATTCCTTTAGCGTATATTGATGGTTATATACTGATTTTGGTTAGATTCGGGGCATTTGGAGGCCGAATCGAGAGGCAAGGGCGTCGCGGGCTAGAGTTTGGTTTGATTTGAGGTAAGTAACGCTTCCAAACTTAGTTTTGAGGGTTCAAAACCCCGAACTATGTATTTTATGATTACTATTGAGGTGACGCAAATACCAAGTGATGGGCGTGTGGACGTGCACCGTGAGAATTGCGGCCTGAATCATTCCATGGCACCCCTTAGTAACTCTTTCTTGTTGATATTCGCATTTCTATCATGTGATTAAGTAAATGTGCTATGAAGACATGTTAGATATCATGTTAGGGCTTCATGCCGATACTATTGAGACCCGAGTGGTCGTTTCTTGCTGTCATCTCATTACATTCACTGATATTCTATACTTAGTCTTGCTCATGCATATCATATCATGTCTCAGTCTTAGTTATAATTATTTGGCACATCATATCTTTGTTTCGGGCTAGTTTCATGACATTGTGAGCCCGTGAGTGTGAGACTGGAGAGTGATGACTGAGTGAGGCCGAGAGCCTGATTGTGAGTGACAATTGTGGGATCGGGCTGCACACCGCAGTGGTTATATTGATGATTATGATAGCGCTTGGACTGTAGGAGCCCCTCCGGAGTCTGTAACACACCCCAGTGAGCGCAGTTGATGATATTGAGGGATGGATCTTCCCTGGACATGGATCTTGTCTGAAGTATTCATACTTGGAGATGGATCTTCTCCATAGGGCTGGAATGGCCTTCCTCGGTACTAGATGACGCGGTCAGTGATATATATATATATATATATATTTCCGGGATGAATCTTCCCTGGGCTGGATGGCCATATACAGTACCGAGTGGTTGAGCACTTGTGAGTGGAGGTACACGAAACATTGATCATGCTATCTGTGCATTGGTACATGGAGATTTCCTGAGCTTTATACTCCGTACTGTTTAGATTGTATTTATTTACTGTTGAGTTTTTACTTGAACTGCAAGCATGTCTACTTTTCTGTACAGTTTAATGGTATTACCTGTTGAGGTTTAGTTCGTCACTACCTGTCAGTCCATAGTTTGGACTTGTTACTTACTGAGTTGGTGTACTCACGTTATCCCATGCACCTTGTGTGCAGATCCAGGTATCTTGGGTCATGGTAGCGGTTGCTGATCATTTCAGTTGTGGACTTTCCTTGGAGATAGCGAGGTAGCTGCCTGACGATCGCAGTCCCGCCTTCTCCTTCCTTATCTTCCTCTTAATGTATTTGTTGGCTATTCTCAGACTATGTTAGTCTTGTTTATTTCGAACAATTGTAGTATTTTGCTCATGACTTAGTGACACCCGAGGTCGGGCTTATATTTTTAGCTTTGTTTGACTTTTACCTTAAATTTTTTATCGGATTTCAGTTGGAAACATGGTTTAACTTAAGTTTTAAATGAAATATGGATTATTTGAAAACCAGTTGGCTGGCCTAGTTTCATGATAGGCGCCATCACGACCGGTCGATTTTTAGGTCGTGAAACCATACTCGTCCCGCCGAACCTAGGCTCTGATACCAGTTATTGCGGAAGATTGTGGGATAACTAGCATACAATCACACACAAAGCAAATAGAGAAGAAAAATTAACACATGGATTTAATGAGGTTCGGCTAAGCCTAATCCTGGGGCAGAAGTAGAGAGAGTTTTTCACTATGAATGAGAAAAAAGCATAATATAATCTATAGAATCCCCAACTACAATCCCTATATATAGATATCAAATAGTGCCAAACCTATAAGAGAAAGGTTTCCCAATTTGACAAGGACAATAGATTTTCCTTTCCCAAATCTATTAGAACAATGAGTTTTCTTAAACCTATAGGGATTATTGGTTTCCTAAAAATACAAGGGAATAATTTAAGCCACAAAATAACAAATCTTCCCCTTGGCTTGAATTCTCTTTATCAACAGGAACAACATCTTTTTACCTTGCCCTTAGCCCTTGCAAGGGCTCTACCCATTTCCGCACATATCAATCAAGTCTAGGCAACGCCTAACTTATTAAGAGACTCAATATCTTTAGCCATAACACTAATCCGTCGATTTAGTTCTGTACTCGCAATAGCTTCTAGATAGCTATAACACTCAAACTCATCAGTCTCTGCAATTGCCCAAGCAAATCTCACAGGACTCGTATATCCAAGAAGATTCCCATCAACTACGTTTGCCAATCTTTGCGGTCGGTTGATCACTCTCTTCTCTCTGCCTGTTGCATTGTTATATGGTTGTTGTTGTGCAGGTGCATCAAAAATATCATCTTGATCAATATTGTGTACCTCATCCACTTTCTCTACTTTAGAACTATTGGGCTGAGCTAGTGGAGATTCAATTTCTATCTCTATACGGTAACTAACACCACGATCTGTTTTTGCTATTTCCTTCTCCCTCTAACTATTCAAAGAGGCAGATTCATTAAACGTCACATCCCTACTGATAATTAGCCTTGGAGTCTTTTGATCTCTGCACCACAACCTATAACCTTTCACTCCAGTTGTATACCCTAGAAATATGCACTTCTTTGCCCTTTGATCAAGTTTTCCATCCCTCACATGAGCATAAGCAGGACAACCAAACATCCTTAAATTTGAATAATCAACAGGCGAACCGGGCCATACCTCAAAAGGGGTTTTGAACTCAATAGCTATGGAAGGAAATTTATTGACCAAATAACAAGCTGTATTGATTGCTTCAGCCCAAAAATCTTTGCTAACACATGAGTGTGAAAGCATGCTTCATGACCTATCACAAAGCGTTCTGTTCATACGTTCTGCAATACCATTTTGTTGTGGTGTTCTAACACAAGTGTGGTGTCTCACTATGCCCTCTTTGCTACATAAATTATTGAACTCAAAATTGCAAAATTTCAACCCACTGTTAGTTCAAAGACGCATAACATTTCTTTCCGTATGCCTCTCAACCTTTGTATTCCATTTAACAAATATCGGAAATGCCCATTCTTTTGTTTTCAGAAAATACACCGACACCATCCGAATTATCTACTTTCTGCTTTCCTCTTTTCTCTTTCAGCTCAGGACAATCTCTCTTGTAATGACCTTGCTCCCTGCACTCATAACAGTTCTGCTTCCTTGCTCTAGACTTCGTTTTGGCGGTTGACCTTTTCCTGTTAAAGTTCTTTTATTGTGTTCTTCCTCTACTCACAAGATCCTCGCCCTCAGTTCTATTGTTTGGAAAGCTCTTTTTTCAACTCTTTAGATTTTAGTGCATTACTAACATCTTTTAATGAAATACTGTCTTTCTCATATAGCAGTGTATCATAAGACAGTGGTAAAGAACATAACACAATCAAGGCCTGATCCTCACTTTCAATTTTGATATCCACATTCTTCAGGTCCATTATAATTGAATTAAACTCATCAAGGTGAGCTATAACAGGTGTACCTTCGTTCATACGAGATTGTATAACCTCTTTTTCAGGTAGAGGCGATTTGTCAGCGATTTCTTAGAATATAGATCCTCCAGCTTCTTCCATGCCATTGCTGCAGAAGCTTCTTCAGCAATTTTCCAAAGAACGCTATCTGTAACGCTCATGAAGATCGCACTCAAAGCCCTCTCCTTCAGGTCTGCCTTCTATATATTTTGCATCTCTTCAGGAAAATCCTCATCAATTGCCTTTCATAAACCTTGTAACACCAGGGATGATTTAATCCTAATCTTCCATAGGCTGAAACTAAAACCCCCATCAAATTTCTCTACTTCGTACTTTGTTGAAGATGATGAAGACATCTTAACTCTAGATTATATGTAGAAATCTGAACCTTGCTCTAATACAAGTTGTTGGGCTAAAACGGTCCAAAGATATTCTTAACATGGTGTGATATTGTCCGCTTTGGACCAAGCCCGTACGATTTTCCCAAAAGGTCTCACACCATTAAGATATATCTACACTTATATGTAGGCTCCCAATCTTTTCAGCTACTAATGTGAGACTTTGTTTGAACACCAAATAATATCATTTCAAGGTCATATTCATCTCACACAATCATAGCGACAAGAATAAGAACAAGTTAAATTTTAACTATTTTTTTTTGGTTCTCCAATTGTATTTACATATTTTCCTTTTCTCTCGAGTCACAAAATCCTGCTCCAATAAACACAAAAATGATATAAGAAACTAGGAAAAGGGAAGGTATAAAATTATCTAAGCATAACATATAAAAAGATGTTATGCTTCACTTTTACTATATATGCCTTCTTCAAAATCTCAATCAATGTTTCTTTCTAGTTTGAATATTTGATGATGTGGGTTAGCTGGAAAAAATACTAACAGTATGTGATGAGGAAAGTTGCAGATATTTGAAAAATAACCTAAATAGTTAATGAAATTACAAATGTTCATTGGGGCATACTTAGGTTAATGAGTGTGCCTTTTCAAACAGAGACAGATATAGTGTTTTGTCGGTGGTTCAACTGAACCCACAACTTTCGACGTGGAGTAAAAATTTATATCTAAAAATTCATTAAAATTGTAAAAATAGTAAATATAAACCCATAACTTTAAAAATATAATGAATTTAATGCTAAAAACCTTAAAAGTTGAACTCATCTAACTCTGTTTTCAAACTGTTCATGATATTGAAGTTTGAGAAGAAAAAAATAACTTTTTAAGGTTCAAAAAGTATAAGTTCTCTTCCACCTTTTAAAAAAAAAATATGGAATCAACTTCTAGACTGTATTTCTCTTTCAGATGTTATTTTGAATATTTTTTGACTTGAAATTATTGTACTTATCTTTCTTTTTTTGTTTATTCCAAATTAAGAAACACTACCAGCAAATATTGTCAATAGAGGAAAAAGAAGAATAAGAAAAAATATTTTCAGATAATAAGATATAAATTAAGTAATATGCGAAATTACATTATAGACAAGTTGGGGTCCTCCTTTATAAGAAAAAAGAGTTATGGAAGAACCATGTCACATGAACATTAGTGTAAAAGTATAATATAGTATGTACGAGGATATATAAAACCATATTTTACAAATTGCATGAGGGAATAACAAGCTATAATATGTAAATATAATTTTATATTTTTTTTGCCCTGATTATCACTACCATGGCAATACTAATACATTTACCATTTTCACTACATCATCATATCCCTTATTATGTCTTTATCTACACTAGTAACTCATATATTCGTTAATATGGATGAATAATGTGTCACCCAGTAACATTTTTATATCTTTCCAATTTTCTTCACATTTTTTTATAAGTTAGAAATACTTATTATTTACCAGGAAACATATACATGCTTTACAATATAAATACACTCAAAGAACAAGTGTGCATGGCTTTCATTTGCCACTTTACATTGGATGCACCGTTGATTCTCTACTATCCCCATTTAGGTAGTATGTTCCCCGTATAGGTAGTATGTTCCCCGTATACAATTTTTCATGAACATCTATATTTAATACAACAAAGATTGCACTGCTTTTAGAAGGATCTGACTTACTTTCTCATTTCAAGAAAGTAGAGTATATATACATGAATTTAAATTACTCCCCAAAATCTCTCCTAAAAATATTCTCAAAATATCATGTCTCTATAATATCTCCTAGAATATCACATCTCTAACAAATATAACTACACAATATACATTTAATATATTTATGTATTTACAGATCTTGCCTAATACCCCCCCCCCCCAACAATTAAGTTGGTGCATGAAATTTTGAATGCGCAACTTGCGAAGGAGGCAGTCAAATTGCTACTTAATTTCCCAATGCTTTCGTAAAAATATCAGGGAGCTGCACTTTAGAGGAAACATGTGATGGACAAACATTGCCCTTCATTATCTAGTCTTGGAGAAAATGACAATCCACTTCAATGTGTTTCATCCGTTGATTATGAAATAATGGATTCTTTGCAATGTCCAGTGCTAATTGACTATCATAATTAGAGTCTTATTGGAGTAGGATGTGTCAACCCCGGGCTGAATAAAATTCGCTTTTGCCACTTCAATTCACAAGTTATGGTGGCCATAGATCTGTATTCAGCTTCTGCAGATGACCTGGACACAATCTGCCGCTTCTTAGTCTTTCAAGATATTGGTGAATTTCCTAAGATCAAAAACCACCTTGTAAGAAATCGTCGTTGTTAAAAGGCAACGTACAATCTGAATCACACCACTCATATAGCTTCAAATCACATGCACCCGCAGTAAAATACCTTGCGCCGATCTTCCTTTCAAAAATCGAAAAACACGTAGTGCAGCTTCCCTATGTTCTTCTCGTGATAAATGCATAAATTGGGATAGTATATACACACAGGAGGACAAATCTGGTCTAGTGAAACACAAATATCTAAGATGACCTATCAATCGTAGATACCTCTCTAATTTAGTAAGTGGGCGTCCTTCAACCAATGCTAACTTATGGTTTGACTCCAGAGGAACATTTGCAGGTTTGGCTCCTAGTAATCCAACTTCAGAAATAACATCCAAGGCATACTTGCCTGACATAGGAAAATACCTTCTGGATTTCTAGCAACTTCAACACCCAAAAAATACTTTAGAACGCCCAAATCTTTCATGTGAAAGCAATCACTCAAATAGCCTTTGAATTTTTGGATGGCACCATGATCATTTCCAAAAATTATCAAGTCATCCACATCGATAAGAATTAAGTTGAATATCAATCTTTTATAGAGTAAATAATGAGTAGTCAGAGTAGGATTGTGTGAAACCATACTCTTTCAAGGAAGCTAATAATTTCACGAACCATCGTCTTGGGACTTGCTTCAATCCATACAATGATTTTCGTAGTTGACAAACCATATTAGGACGTTGTACTTTGAAACCTAGAGGCATTTTCACGTACACTTCTTCTTGGAGATCTTCGTGTAGAAATGCGCTATATACATCCATTTGATGCAACTCCTACTGCTTTGCTGCAGCTACAACTAAAAATATCCGCATTATAACCATCTTGGAAACTGGAGCAAATTTTCATTGTGGTTAATTCCCTCTATTTGATTGTTGCTAAATATCACTAGTCGTGCTTCAATCGCTCCACTAAACCATCAGAATGATATTTTATTTTAGGCTCACTTGCATTCGAGCGCTTTCTTTCCAGGTGGTAATTTCTCAATTACCCATGTCTTTTTTTTTCAAGAGCCTCAATTTAAGTTCGCATTGCCCCTCTCCATCTTTCATCTTTCATTGATTCTGAAGAATGTTGGCTCATGATCTGTACTTATAGCTGCAAGAAAAATTTTATATCGCAAAAAAAAATTGTCACAATTCACATAGTGTGCTATTGGGTAGGGCGTACCTGTGTTGGCGATGAAGATCCTAAGAAGGCTGCTAAGGTTTCTCACACTCTATCAAATGAGGTTTCTACACAAGAGAAGCTGATAAATTGGAACATAAGCTTTGACATGTGGCAGCATCGGAGTTGTTGATTACTTCTAATCCTAACTGTCCAAGACAGTTGTACCCCACTAATATATTTTGTACACATAATAAGTTAGTTAGGTCGTTTTGTACATTGCATATAAATACATGTAGATCATTGTATGGTTAGTAGTTAAGAGAAATAACAAAATCAGATATTTTCAATTCCTAAATGTCTAGAAGCTTCTAACGAGTTTTCTCATGGTATCAGAGCTTAGAATTCTCGATCCAGATTTGATTTGATTTTTTTACAAAAATAATTCTCGAATTTTTCTGGATTTTCTAATCCAGTTTTATCTTAATTCACTGGATTCTACTCCAATTTTTACGCCTTCGTCTTTGATAAATCCATATTTGCTGGATTTTGCAGCAATTTCTACATCTTCAGCTTTGATTTCTAATTTTGAATCTGCAACTGTGATTGAAATGGAGAAGATTGATTGTGACCATCCATATTATTTGTATGCTTCTGGTTCTCCTGGTATATCACTTGTATCTCCTCCATTTGATGGATCTGGATATGGAGGATGGAGAAAAGCAGTGTTAATAGCATTATCAACAAAAAAATAAGCTGGGTTTCATTGATTTAACCTTACCTAGACCCAAAGATGGAGCAACAGATCGTAAATCCTGGATCAGATGCAACGACATGGTGTTCGCATGGTTACTTAATTCATTGACAGTTGAGATTAGGTCAAGTGTGATTCATTCCAAATCAGTGAGGATTTTATGGAAACAACTTGAAGACAGGTATGACCAATCCAATCTAGCACAAACATTTGAGTTACAGAAACAATTGTTAGAAACTGTGCAAGGTTCAAATAATATTGCAATATATTTTAACAAAATGAAAGCTATATGGGATGAGATAGAGCTCATTGACTCTAGGGGAATATGCACTTGTGTGAACTGCAAATGTGGTTCACTTGAGAAGAATCATGTTATTGAAGAAAGACTTCAATTTTTAATGGGCTTGAACGAGATATATACTGGAATTAGAGGAAACATAATGATGATGCAGTCTTCTCCTACTATTGACAGAGCATATTGCTTACTTCTACAAGAAGAAAGACAGAGGAGCATACAAAGTGTTGCCCAGTACCCTAGTGAATCTAGCTCTTTTGAGTTCATTCTGAGTTGATTTGATATGGTTAGACACGAGTTTTGGAAGTTTTCAAAAGTTCATTAAGTTCGATTTGAGGTGTGATTCGTAGTTTTGATGTTGTTATGCATGATTTGAAGCCTCGAGTAAGTCCATGTTATTTTATGGAACTTGTTAGTATGTTTGGACGGGGTCCTGAGGGGCTTGGGTGAGTTTAAGATAGGTTTGAGTTGTGTTGTGCTCGTTTTTTTATATTATGTTTCGACGTTGTTTCTTCATGCATAAATGGCACCACATTAAGCAAATGAGCTCCAATTTCTGTTTTGATTGAAGCATTAGAATTGTATCATAATTATAGAGCCATAGCAAAAAAGAATCGTCGAATTTGGACATCATATGAGAAATTTATGATCATTTTACTAAGAATTGAGTTTCCAGATTTTTCAGATTAATTACGGAATTGCCACTGAATTCGTATTTAAAAATCTGCACTATTTTCAATTATTGAAAAGAACATATCTCCTTCATTTTAAGGTCAAATAGAGTGATTCAAAAGCCTAAACTGACTGAAATTTTACGAGGAAGTCATTGGAGGCATCAAAAGCGGGTTTCGGGATTGTTTGGCATAAGAAACGGGGCAGAATAGCTTGGCAGAAACATATAATATTGAGGGCTTGTTCATTTAGTCATATTTTGAGTTGGAGAGCTCGTATTTGGGTGATTTTTAGGCGATTTTCACCAGATGGAGTGGTATAAGTGTTCTCTACTCCGTTTTGAGTATATTTCATGAATCTATCTTCGTTTTTGGCATTTGGTTGATAATTTCAAAAGAGAAATTGAGGGCTTTTGTCTAAAATTTTATAAAGTGGATTTTTGAGTTTTGAACATCGATCCGGTGTCGGATTTGAGTGAAACTAGTATGGTTGGACTCGTAATTGAATGAGTTATTATGAGTTTTATAGGGTTCTAAAGTGCGGGTCCAGGTTTGATTTTTTGGTTGACTTTGGTCTTTTGATTAAAGATTCGACCTTTATCGATTGGATTTATTTCCTTTGTCATTCTTTGATGTTCTTGAGTTGCTTTTGGCTAGTTTCAAGCCGTTCGGAGATCGGTACACACAGGACGGTATTTCTAGAGTATTGTTTGGCTTGCTCGGTATTGAATTTGGCTTGTTCGAGGTAAGTAAAACTTCTAAACTTGGTGCTAAGGGTATGAATCCCTGAACAAACGTGTTATGTGTTTGGTGTTAAGGTGACACATGTGCTACGTGACAGTCGTATGGGGTGCACCATGTGAATTATGACTCGGTTGATTCTGTGGTACTATGTAGTTACCAAATCTTATTTCTATCTGTCACGGCCCCAAATGCCCGATCGTGATGGCGCCTATCACATTACTAGGCAAGGCAACCTAACCATATAACCACAACAAATATCCTTTCCTAAATTCATTTTTCTAACACGGGTTTGAATACCAATTTTTCATAAGAAGCGTTTAAAACAACTGAAATATGCGAAAGTCAATAAAACATAAGACAACACAGCCCAAACATCTGGTGTCACGAGTCTAGAGCCTCTAAATACATAACCGACTATCTAATACATCATAAGTCTAAAATGCAGAAAAGAACAAGATAGGAAGGAGGAAAGTAGGGTTGCGGACGCCATGCAGCTACCTTGCAATCTCCAGTGAACTCTAGATAGGCTGAGGACCCTCACTCTGCCGCTCGGGCACCTGGATCTGCACATAAGGTGCAGGGAGTAATGTGAATACGCCAACTCAGTAAGTAACTAAAGTAAATAAGGTCTGAAAGCAATGACGAGCAGTTAAAAACATATAAAGGAGTAAACAATAGCATAACAGATCAAACTCCACAGTTTAAACCACTTTCGTCATAAAATCATCAATTTCAGTTTAAATACTTGAAATCATATACTTAGCAGTTTTTCAACAGAGGCTTATTTTAAAAGAAGAGTGAAATCAGTGAAAATATCATAGCTGGGCCCCTCGGCAAGGTATCACTCGGAATTTGGTCTCTTAGGCAGCCTCTCAGTCACTTGTCGCTCACTACTCACTATCAGCACTCAGGCTTATTAATATCTCATAATAATAATAATAATAGTAACCACTGCGGCGTGCAGCCCAATCCATAGTTTATAGTCGACTACGCTCACTGGGAGTGTACAGACTCCGGAGGGGCTCCTACAGCCCAAGCGTCATATCGCTGTGGCACGTAGCACGATCCAATATATATACCACTGCGGCGTGCAGCCCGATCCATCTCACATTTTATGTCCGTGCAGCCCGATCCATAGTTCATACATATGTAAATATCCTCACCATTAGGTTCTCAACCTCTCTCAGTCATTAACCTTACAGCCTCTCGGGCACAACAGTAGAAATTAGGGAACTCAGCCCAAAGAGTCCTTACATTTAAGAAGTAGAGTGATAAAATTAGTTTTAAACAATAAACAGGTAAAACATGACTGAGGATATGCTTTCAAACAAGTAGAGTGAGGGAAAAAACAGTAAAAATGCCCCTAAGGGTCTCAAAAGATCGACAAGGCCCCAAACATGGCATACAACCCATAATATAGTATAAATGACTAAAGTACGGAATATCATAGGGTTCCAAATCAAATACGCGGCTTAATAGTCGCTACAGGATGGATTAAGTCACAAATTCCTACCAGTGCACGCCCGCACGCTCGTCACCTAGCATGTGGGTTACCGCATTTATCAAATAAGTCAAACACTGGGGTTTTGTACCCTCAGTTCCAGATTTAAAATGGTTACTTACCTCAAACCGGTGAAAAACTACTCCGCGATGCCTTTGCCCCTCGAATCGGCCTCCACTCGCATCGAATCTATCAAAAATCAGAATCACGACGTCAAAACATGCTAAAGGAACGAAACCCATGCGAAAATAATCAAATTATACCAAAAATCTCGAAATTGGCCAAACCCGACCCCCGGGCCCACATCTCAAAACTCGGTAAAAATCATATCAACAAAACCCTTATCCTTCCACGAGTCCATACATACCAAGAACACTGAAATCGGAGTCCAAATGACCCCTCAAATTCCCATTTTAAAGTCTATTAATCTCAAGCCCTAATCCCCAATTTTTCTTCCTTAATCTCCACTAATACCATGATTAAACAATGAAAAAATGATCATAAACCTATGTAATGAAGCTTAGGGAACTTACCCAACTAATATCCCTTGATTTCTCTTGAAATCTATTGCGACCAAATACACACGCAAGTATACGCGGTCGTCAAGTAATAAAGTGACTAAAAGTCGGATGTCGATCCCACAAGGACTTGTGATTAACTATTAACTAAACTAGACTATCCTAATTATCTATACAAGAATGAAACCTAGAAGTATTTGATTCTAAACTAATTAAAATAAAAAGAAAATAAATAATGAACTCTGAGCCAAAGGATAGCAGATTTTTATGATATCAATGTAATGAAAACGATCTAGAGTTATGGGCTAACAATCCTATTGTATTCTTCTATTGAATTGACTAACTAATTTATCTAGTTTATTGGTTGACAGGGTTAATATTTCTCATAAGAATCTGTCGAGTTCTTACTCACCTATTCAAGCTAACCTAACGCCTATATGTCTATGGAGTTAGAATCAACAAAAACGCATTTATAATTCCTGTAAATCAACCAAGCAAAGGTAATTAGGTATATGTCTATCCTAACCGCGAATCCGTTCCCCGATGCCCAGGTTCAAGAACTTTCTCTATTCAATCCTATATGCAATCTAGAATTCCTACTTTCGAGTTCAATTCAAGATTCGTAGATAGTATTCAATTGGTGATCAAGCAATCAAATAATTAAGTGCATGATTGAATAAATAAACCAATATTATAAACTAAGAAATCAAACTCAATATCCGAATAACAATAGTCATGAAAGAACCGCAACCCTAGAACTTGAAGTTTAGCTCCACATAGACATGGTAGCAAAACAACAACTCATACAAAGAAACATAAAAATTACTAAGTTTGGAGGAAGAAAGATGAAACCCGATGAATTCCGGCCTCCACGGCGGCTCTATGCTTGTGTTTTACTCTCAAAAACGTCCTCCTTGCCTCTTGCCTCTCTATTTCTTGCACTAAACTATGAAAACCTTCCTACTTTAACCTTGGGCGAGCTTGACTTTATATAGGTTAAGTGGGTTTCTCTCCAAATTTCCAATTTTACCCCTAAATAACATTTCTCCGGATCGGACACGCGCGAACTACTGCGCTAAGTATGGAGTCCGCGCGTTACTTCGCGTGTTTCTCTTGGATTCCAGGCAGAAAAGCTCGCGAACTATTGCGCGAAGTTTGGAGTTAGCGCGTTACTTAACGCGCTTCTGAAGCTCGATTCCGTCCATTTTTCCGTCTCGTCCTTGCGCACACTCGACTCCTAGGGGTTGTTCTTGCTCATAAATCATTCCAATATCCTCTTGAAAGCATTATTTAGGCTCCTCATCCTGCAATGTATACATATCACAATTATAGCCTATTTTTCATCAATTGACCATAATATGACATCGGAATATAATCAAGCGGAAGCATAAACAATAGCTAAATCACCTAGATTTCGCCTATTATCAAAATCCACTGCCTTTGACTCTTTCATGTCTTTAAAATTGGAGAACTTCGCAAAATTTCGCGAAGAAAATAATATATACCTTCTGGCCTAGGGATTCCGCACCTGTGGCCCAGATACCACTTCTGTGGTACCGCATTTGCGGTCTATAAGCAGCTTCTGCTTTCACTTAATGGTCCAAAACTGCATCTGCGACCAAGTAGTCGTACCTGCGCCATCGCAGGTGCGGTCAGCCAACCACATCTGTGGCTCCTGCCCTTCTCCTCCTTGACCGCTTCTGCGGCATTGCACCTGTGGTCCCCAATCCGCAGGTGCGGAAATACCAGAACAGAAAAATCTGCAGCTTCTCAAATTTTCCAAACTCTCCGTCAACCATCCGAAATCACCCCGAGGCCCCCGGGACCTCAACCAAAAGAACCAACATATCCCAAAACCTTATTCAAACTTGTACCAATCTTCAAAACACCTCAAACAACACCGAATCAACCAAAACACATCGGATTCAAGCCTAAGTTTCCAAAAATCTTCTAAATTACGCTTTTGATAAAAAACCCAACAGAACCACGTCCGAATGACCTGAAATTTTATACACACATCCCAAATGATACAACGGAACTGCTGCAACTCTCGGAATTCTATTCCGACCCCTATATCACAATCTCACCTATCAATCGAAAATCGCCAAAAATCCAATTTTGTCAATTCAAGCCTAAATCTACTCTGGACCTCCAAAACTCATTCCAATCACACTCCTAAGTCCCAAATCACCTCCCGAAGCTAACCGAACCATCGAAACTCACATCCGAAGCCTATAACACATAAGTCAACATCCAATTGACTTTTCCAACTTAAGCTTCCTCAAAAGAGACTAAGTGTCTCAAACCTTGCCAAATCCTTTCCGAACCCGAACCAATCAACCCGATCACATATAGAACCAATAGACAAAGCAACAAGAAGTAGAAATGGGGAAAATATAGTGGTAACTCATGAGATGATTGGCCGGGTTGTCATCACATCCTCCCCAACTTAAACAAACGTTCGTCCTCGAACGAGTCAAGAAACATACCTAAAGCCTCAAACAGGTGAGGATATCTGCTCCGCATCTCCCGCTCGGTCTCCCAGGTAGCCTCCTCCACGGGCCAACCTATCCACTACACTTTCGCTGAAGCTATATCCTTTGATCTCAACTTTCAAACCTGACGACCAAAAATAGCTACTTGCTCCACATCATAGATCAAACCCTCATCCAACTGAATCGTGCTGAAATCCAAACAATGAGACAGATCCTCAATATACTTTCGGAGCATAGAAACATGAAATATCGGATGCACACTCGAGAAGCTGGGTGGCAAAACGAGCTCATAAGCCACCTCCCCAATCCTCCGAAGCACTTCAAAAGGCCCAATGAACCGAGGACTCAATTTCCCTTTCTTCCCAAATCTCATAACACCCTTCATGGGTGAAACCTTCAACAAAACCTTCTCACCAACGATGTAGGACACATCCCGAACCTTCCTATCAGCATAACTCTTCTGTCTCGACTGCGTTGTACGAAGCCTCTCCTGAATCACTTTCACCTTATCTAAAGCATCCTACACCAAGTCTATCCCCAATAGCCTAGCCTCGCCCGGCTCAAACCAACCAACTGGAGATCTACACCGTCTCCCATACCAAGCCTCATATGGAGCCATTTGAATACTCGATTAGTAGCTGTTGTTATAAGCAAAAGTCTGCAATAGGTAGAAACTGATCCCATGACCCTTCGAAATCAATGACACAAGCACGCAACATGTCCTCCAATATCTGGATAGTGCGCTCGAACTGTCTGTCCGTCTAAGGGTGAAAAGTTGTGCTCAACTCAACCTGAGCACCCAACTCTCGCTGCACAAACCTCCAAAACTGCAAAGTAAATTGAGTGCCCCTATTTGAAATGATGGAAACTGGGACACCATGCAAAGGAATAATCTCCCGGATATAGATCTCTGCCAACCGCTCCGAAGAGTAGGTAGTACACACCGGAATGAAGTGTGCGGACTTGGTCAACCGATCCACAATCACCCAAATAGCATCGAACTTTCTCAAAGTCCATGGAAGTCCAACAACAAAGTCCATAGTGATCCTCTCCCACTTCCCTCTGGAATATCCATCCGCTGAAGCAAGCCACCCGGTCTTTGATGCTCATATTTCACCTACTGACAATTGAGACACCGAGCTACAAATCCCACAACGTCTTTCTTCATTCTCCTCCACCAATAATGCTGCTACAAATCCTGATACATCTTCGCGACACCCGGATGGATGGAATACCGCGAGCTGTGGGCCTCCTCCAGAATCAACTCCCGAAGCCCATCTACATTGGGCACACAAATTCGGCCCTGCATCCTCAACACCCCATCATCACCAATAGTCACATCTCTAGCATCATCATGCTAAACTCTGTCCTTAAGGACAAGCAAATGCGGATCATCATACAGGCGCTCTCTGATGCGATCATATAAGGAAGACTGAGAAACCACGCAAGCCAATACCCGACTGGCTCCGAAACATCTAAACTCACAAACCGATTGGCCAAGGCCTGAACATCAACTGCAAGAAGTTTCTCCCCAACTAGAATATATGCCAAACTCCCCATACTCATCGCCTTTCAGCTCAAAGCATCGGCCACCATATAGGCTTTCCTCGGATGGTACAATACAGTGATATTATAATCTTTAAGCAACTCCAACCACCTCCACTGCCTCAAATTGAGATCCTTCTATTTGAACAAGTGATGGAGACTATGATGATCAATAAACACCTCACAAGACACACCATACAAGTAATGCCTCCAAATCTTCAACGCGTGAACTATGGCAGCCAACTCCAAATCATAAACGGGGTAGTTCTTCTCATAGGGCTTCAACTGACGAGAAGCATAAGTAATAACTCTACCCTCCTGCATCAATACACAACTAATACCAACTCTCGAAGCATCATAATACATGGTATATGAACCTGAAGCTGATGGCAAAACTAACACTGGAGCTGTGGTCAAGACTGTCCTGAGCTTCTGAAAGCTCTCCTCACACTCATCTGACCATACAAATGAAGTACCCTTCTAAGTCAACTTGGTCAAGGGCGATGCAATAGACGAGAATCCCTGAACAAACCAGCGATAATAGCCTGCCAAACCAAGAAATTTGCGAATCTCTGTGGCTGAGGACGTCCTGGGCGAACTCTGAACCGCCTCTATCTTCTTCGGATCAACCTAAATACCCTCGCTGGACATCACGTGCCCTAAGAAAGCCACTAAACTGAGCCAAAACTCACACTTGGAGAATTTTGCATAAAGCTTATCCTCCTTCAATCTCTGCAACACAACTCTCAAATGCTCCGCATACTCCTCTTGACTATGTGAATACACCAGAATATCATCAATGAACACTATGACAAATGAGTCGAGATAAGGCCGGAACACGATGTTCATCAAATGCATGAACGCTGCTGGGGCATTAGTCAGCCCAAAAGACATCACCAAGAACTTATAATGACCATAACGTGTCCTGAAAGTTGTCTTAAGAATATCCGAGTCCCTGATCTTCAACTGGTGATAACCCGAATGGAGATTAATCTTGGAGAACACTCTTGCTCCCTAAAGTTGGTCGAATAAATCATCAATGTGAGGCAAAGGATACTTGTTCTTAATTGTTACTTTGTTCAATTGCCTATAATCAATGCATATCTGCATAGTGCAATCCTTCTTCTTCACAAATAGAACTGACTCACCCCACGATGACACACTAGGACGAATGAACCCTTTATCGAGGAGTTCCTAAAGTTGTTTCTTTAACTCCTTCAAATCCACTGGTGCCATACGATATGGCAGAATAGAAATGGGCTGAGTGCCCAGTACCAAGTCAATACCAAAATCAATATCCCTGTCCGATGGCATACCCGGCAGGTCTGCAGGAAACACATCGGGAAAATCACTCACAATTGGAACAGAATCAATACCGGGAGTCTCAGCTCCGATATCCCTTACAAAGTCTAGATACGAAAGACATCCTTTTCCAACCATACGTTGGGCCTTCAAGAATGAGATCACTCTACTGGGAACATAATCAGTCAAACCTCGCCACTTGATCTATGGCACACCCGGTATAGCCAATGTGACTGTCTTGGCATAACAGTCCAGAATAGCACGATACGGAGATAGCCAATCCATGCCCAAAATGACATCAAAATCCACCTTACATAATAATAAAAGATCCACTCGGGTCTTCATACCTCCAATAGTCACCACATACGACCGATACATATGGTCTACAACAACAGTTTCACCCACCGGAGTAGATACATAAACAGGTAAAATAAGAGACTCACGGGGTGTATCCAAATAGCAAAGTATGATGACACATAAGAAAAGGTGGAACCGGGATCAAATAATACAGAGACATCTTTGTGGCAGACTAAAATAATAACTAAAATCACAGCATCTGAAGCAACAGCATCTGGTCTACTTGGGAGGGCATAGAAACGAGCCTGACCACCTCCTGATCGACCTCCCCCTCTAGGGTGACCCCTAACTGGCTGGGTGGGTGGTGAAGTAACTGGAGCTAAAGTCAAGGGCTGACCCTCTGCTGAGACGGACCATCATGAAGACGAGGACATTGCCTCCTCATATGCCCAAACTCTCCACACTCATAACAACTCCCTGGTGCTTGAGATGGGGATTGAAGGGAACCCCTGGCACCAGAATGACCAGTAGAAGGACCTGACATGGAAGAATCCTGAACCGATGGAGCACGGGACAAACTTTGGGCAGGAAGGGCACTGAGGGATAAATGGCCCTTATGAGAACTGTGAGATCAATGACCCAATGATGCCCCACGATAACCTGGGCGAGCTGACTGAGCCTGCCTGAATGGACAGCCTCTGCCATGCTAAAACTGACCCCTCGAAGGAGCACTACTAAAGCTACCAGATCCCCGAGGCATCTTGGCCTCCCTCTCCTCTCGCTCCTAGCGATGAACCGACTCAATCTAGCGGGCGATGTCAACAGCCTCCTTGAAAGTAGGACATGTCACCCTCTCCCTAGTCATGATAATCCGAAGCTGATATGTGAGGCCATCAACAAACCTCCTGATCCTCTCTCGATCTGTGGGAACCAACCAGACCGTATGACGAGCTAACTCATAAAACTGCATCTCATATTGTGTCACAGTCATCTCTCCCTGACGCAACTGCTCGAACTGCCTGTGCAGCTCCTCTCGGCGAGACTGTGGCACATACTTCTCCAGAAAGAGAACAAAGAACTGCTGCCAGGTAAGGGGCGCTGCACCATCAGGCCTACGCCTCTCATACGCCTCCCACCAAGTAAGGCATCTCTAGAAAACTGAAAGGTGGTAAATGCTACACCACTGGTCTCTAGAATACCAGCTATACGAAGCATCCTCTGGCACTTATCCAAGAAACCCTAGGCATCCTTGCCCTCTGCACCGCTGAAAGTCGAAGGCTGGAGTCTACCAAACCTCTCTAGTTGACGTTGCTCATCGTCCGGCATAACTGGTACCATATACTCCTAAGCTGGTGCAACCGGCTGGGCTGAAGATGCCCCTGGTGTTTGGAGTCCATGCACAACCTGCTCAGGTGTGCAAGCAACGGGAGTCTGGTGCCTCCTCCGACCTGAAAAGTAGCTACGGCCGTAGTAATTTAGAACACCTGAGCCAAACCGGTACACACTGATAAAATTTTAGCTAGAGCTTTCTGAAGGCCTGGAATCACAATAGGCACAGCTGGTGCCCGAGCTGGTGCTGCTGTAGCGTCCACAATTGGGACATGATCTTGAATTGGGGTAGCTGGTGGATCTGCAGGTGCTACCCTAGCTGCTCTGCCTCTACCACGGCCTCGACCGTGTCCTCGACCTCTAGTGGCCCCAGCTGGTGGTACTGGTGGTCGTCCATCCTACCCGGTAGCACGTGTCCTCACCATCTGTGAAAGAATGGAATAACAGAAGTTTAGTACTCGGATCAACAGATTCGCACGACAAGAATTTCAAGAATATGAAGTTTTTCCTAAAGGTTCTGCAACCTCTCGAGGATAAATACAGACATCTCCATACCGATCCGCGAAACTCTACTAAACCGGCTCATGACTCGCGAGACTTATGTAACCTAGGCTCTGATACTAACTTGTACCCCAAATTCCCGGTCGTGATGGCGCCTATCACATTACTAGGCAAGCCAACCTAACCATATAACCACAACAAATATCTTTTCATAAAATCATTTTTCTAATACGGGTTTGAATAGCAATTTTTCATAAGAAGCATTTAAAACAACTGAAATATGCGGAAGTCAATAAAACATAAGACAACACATCCCAAACATCTGGTGTCACGAGTCTAGAGCCTCTAAATACATAACCGACTTGAGGATTGCCCAACCTTCTCTTGCAGAAAGAACAAGATAGGAAGGAGGAAAGCAGAGCTACGGACGCCATGCAGCTACCTTGCAATCTCCGGCGAACTCTGGATAAGCTGAGGAGCCTCACTTTGCCACTCGAGCACCTGGATCTGCACACAAGGTGCATGGAGTAACGTAAGTATGCCAACTCAGTAAGTAACTAAAGTAAATAAGGTCTGAAAGCAGTGACGAGCAGTTAAAAATATCTAAAGGAGTAAACAACAGTATAATAGATCAAATTCCACAGTTTAAACCAGTTTTATCATAAAATCATCAATTTCAGTTTAAATACTTGAAATCATATACTTAGCAGTTTTTCAACAGAGGCTTATTTTAAAAGAAGAGTGAAATCAGTGAAAATATCATAGCTGGGCCCCTCGGGCAAGGTATCACTCGGAATATGGCCTCTCAGGCAGCCTCTCGGTCGCTCGTGACTTAGCTCTCATCACTCAGTACTCACACTCAGCACTCAAGCTCAATAATATCTCATAATAGTAATAATCATAGTAACCGCTGCGGCATGCAGCCCGATCCATAGTTTATAGTCGACTACGCTCACTAGGGGTATACAGACTCCAGGGGGGCTCCTACAGCCCAAGTGTCATATCACTGCAGCGCGCAGCCCGATCCAATATATATATATCGTTGTGGTGTGCAGCCCGATCCATATAAGTATCACTGCAACGTGCAGCCCGATTATTTCATACATATATAAATATCCTCACCATTAGGTTCTCAACCTCTCTCAGTTATTAACCTTGCAGCCTCTCGGGCACAACAGTAGAAATTAGGAAACTCAGTCCAAAAAGTCCTCACATTTAAAAGTAGAGTGATAAAACCAGTTTTAAACAATAAATAGGTAAAACATGACTGAGGATATGCTTTCAACAAGTAGAGTGAAGAAAAATAGTAAAAATGCCCCTAAGAGTCTCAACAGGTCGGCACAAAGCCCCAAACATGGCATACATCCCGTAATATAGTATAAATGACTAAAGTACGGAATATCATAAGGTTCCAAATCAAATACGCGGCTTAATAGTCGCTACGGGACGGACCAAGTCAAAAATCCCTACCAGTGCACGCCCACACACTCGTCACCTAGCATGTGCATCACTGCATTTATCAAAAGAAGTCAAATACCAGGGTTTTGTACCCTCAGTTCCAGATTTATAATGGTTACTTACCTCAAACCAGTGAAAAACTACTCTGCGACGCCTTTGTCCCTCGAATCGTCCTCCACTCACGTTGAATCTATCCAAAATCAGAATCACAGCGTCAAAACATGCTAAAGGAACGAAGCCGAAGCGAAAATAATCAAATTATACCAAAAATCTCGAAAATTGGCCAAACCAGACTCCCGGGCCCATGTCTCGAAACTCGGTAAAAATCACATTAACAAAACCCTTATCCTTCCACAATTCCATACATACCAAGAACACTGAAATCGGAGTCCAAATGACCCCTCAAATTCCCATTTTAAAGTCTATTAATCTCAAGCCCTAATCCCCAATTTTTCTTCCTTAATCTCCACTAATACCATTATTAAACAATGGAAAAATGATCATAAACCTAAGTAATGAATCTTAGGGAACTTACCCAATTGATATCCCTTGATTTCTCTTGAAATCCACTGCCTTAGCCTCTTTCTCGTCTTTAAAAATGGAGAACTTAGCAAACTTTTGCGAAGAAAACAATATATACTTTTTGGCCCAGGGATTCCGCACCTACGGCCCAGATACCGCTTCTGCAGTACCGCATTTGTGGTCTATAAGCCTCTTCTGCGGCTTTCACTTAATGGTCCAAAACCACATCTGCGACCAAGTAGCCGCACGTGCGCTATCGCAGGTGCGGTCAGCCAACCGCATCTGTGGCTCCTGCCCTTCTCCTCCTTGACCGCTTCTGCAGTCATTTCCTTGCATCTGCGGCATCGCACCTACGGTCCCCAATCCGTAGGTGCAGAAATACCAGAACAGAAAAGTCTGCAGCTTCTCAAATTTCCCAAACTCTCCGTCAACCACCCAAAATCAC